>NC_091282.1:907552792-908227000 GCF_032444005.1 Ranitomeya imitator
ACAGGTAAGAACCTGTTCAGACTGGAGAATATAAAGGAACAGGTAGAGACCTGTATGGAAAGTTGCAGAATAAAGATAGAGCAAGAGTGGAAGCAAAGCTGAATCGCAGGAGGCTGAGTACGAGTAGAAGGCGGAGCTAAGAGAAGAGAAGGAGAAGGCAGAGCTATGAGCAGAGAAGGAGAAGGCAGAGTAGAGAAGGAGAAGGCAGAGCAGAGAGTAGAGAAGGAGAAGGCAGAGCCAAGGACGGAGACGCAGGAGGCGGAGCCAAGAGCAGAGACGCTGGAGGCAGAGCCAAGAGCGGAGACGCTGGAGGTGGAGCCAAGAGCGGAGACGCTGGAGGCGGAGCCAAGAGCGGAGACGCTGGAGGCAGAGCCAAGAGCGGAAACGCTGGAGGCGGAGCCAAGAGTGGAGACGCTGGAGGCGGAGCCAAGAGCGGAGACGCTGGAGGTGGAGCCAAGAGCAGAACCGCAGGAGGTAACACCAAGAGCTAGACGTAGAACCGCAAGCAGCGGTGCCAGGTGGAACCGTAAGGAGCGGAGCCGCAGAGCAAAGCCACAGAGTGCGGAGCAAGGTCAGAGAGCAGAGCTGAGAGAAAAGCTGAGAGACACAGAACCACAGGTTGTGGTAGAACTGAGCAGAGAGATGAAGAGCCACAGACAGTGGCGAACAGAGCAGAAAGATAAGGCAGAGGTACACACAGCAGAGTGGGAAATGACTAATGACAAAGAAGGAGCAGGGACGGACATAGACCAGAGTACAGACAGGAACGGACACGGATACACAAACAGAACACAGATGAAGGCCTGCAATAGTGCAGCCCTCTGAGACAGGAAACACACGACCTGGCAGCTCAGTAGCAAATGCTAACTGAGGGGAATAGTTTGCTCAGGCATCCTCCAATGGGTGAGGATGCCTTAAGTATCAGAGGCCTCAAGGCTATTGGCCAGAAGCACCTTAGGGAGGTGCACACAGTCTCAATAAGAATCCGGAGTGGCTGGCGCCGCCCCCCTATGCACACAGCCAGGAAGTGTACACAGAGCAGGCCGCCATGAAGCACATGGCATGGAACCAGCAGCAGACAGATCTCACAGCATGGCACTGGGTGAGTGAGTAGATGTAACAGGCAGGTGGGGAATGGAAGGCCATGCAGTGATGCCGGCAGGGTTGTTACAGTACCCCCTACTTTACGCCCCTCTTCTTCAAACCTGCTAAAATGATCCATAGAAGAAGAAAGAAACCACTCACAGTCCAAGTCATAACATCTTCAAAGTAGGATAAGGCAAACGGGTCACCAGGAATCTCAGAAGACAAAGTTTCTTTGTGCCCAACAGGGTTAGCTTCATCAGAAATCTCAGATAGCAAAGTCTCTTTGTACCAAATAGGGTTAGCCTCCTCAATGGACTGGACCATTTCCTCTGGGTAGACAAGAAGCAGGGACTTGTATGCTACTGGTTTGATATCTTCACCAGCCAGCCACTTAGAAGCCGAAGGAACACTCACAGGATACATCTTCTGCCTGATATCCAGAGACAAATTTTCAGGTAGCAGAGATGTCTTGAAATCTTCACCAGGCGGCCACATTGAAGCCGAAGGAACACTCACAGGATACACCTTCTGCCCGATATCCAGAGACGAACTTTCAGGTAGCTGAAATGTTCCAGAGTACTGAACGCAGGAAAAGTCACTGGAGCAGAGGGTGGAGAATAATAACTCCACCGGATCAGGAAAAAACTGAGAGGAGAAAACTTCTGTTTTGGAATCTTCACCAACCGGCCATATGGACAATGAAGGCACCCACATAGGAACCATTTTCTGCCGATTATCCAGAAAAAAACGTCCAAGAGGCGGAGGTATTTCCACGAACAGGTTACAGGTATAGTCATTAGAGTAGTGAGGAGAGATTGTCACCGCTTTCCCATCTTTGGTAACATCAGCACTCCTTGACTCGATGACTAACGGGTTCCTGGTATAGTCACTGGAGACGTGTGGAGAGATAATCACCGCTTCCCCATCTTGGGTGACATCAACACACCTTGACTCGACGACTAGCAGACCAGCTGAAGAAGAAGACAACACAGTTGACTGTCCTTGATGCATGGGAACCAGACACCTCTCATGACTGGATAAATTCAAACGAAGTATTTTGCAGGAACTCTTGACCAGAGCGAGTGGTAGCGTCCCAGGCTCAGAATGACCCATGGGCATAACAGACAGCATACAGTAGATAAACTTCTTTGTGTATAAGGCTCCAACTTGGAGCTGTAGTTGTCCTTGCAGGACTAGACTGCTCTTGAGTAGGGCTTGACCAACTTCAGACAACGCCCTTACCGGGTTCTGGAGCTGTATGACAGAGACCACACACCGACTCCGAATGGTTGGCGACTTTACCACACCAAAGCTCCCGGAAAACAGAGACACCGTCTTTGATTTTAATGGAGAGGAGGTACTCTCACATAGGGCAGCCTCTCCTGCTGGCCCAGGGTTTTGGAGTTTTAGATCTACAGGGCAGAGACCGTCTGGATGTTCATTGCAACCGCAGCGATACCGCGTTCCCTTCTTGCGGCTGGATTTGGGCTGCTGCTTTGCCAGCCCACTTTTATCAGCCTTCTGGGGTTTTGCTTGGGTACCTGCTGGGACAGGTAGAGGAACAGGTGGGTCTTGGACGGACTTTGTCTGACGTGACGATTTCTTTGGGGGATTCGCTCGTCTAGACCGCCTCTGGGATCTGGTGAGGGAAGACTTTGCAGGAGGAGCAGGTTTAGGCGCTTTGAAGGCTTTAACAAAGGCTTCCAGGAAAGCCCCAAGGTCTGAGAGGATTGGATCCCTTGCTTCCCAGAGAGGGTTCATCCAATTCAATGCATCTCCTGCTAGGTAGGACAAGATAAATCCTACCTTGAACTCATCAGAAGAAAATTCGGAAGGATTAGCTTCGATATACTGTACATCAGACTACGCTCCAGGAACTCCATGCACTCCTCTGGATCCCCATAGTATCTAGGCGGAAGGAGTTTTTCTCTACTGGCAATGTAATCATACAACTCTCTAGAGATTATGAGGAGACCACCAGGAGTAGGTGTAGGTAGATCTTTCAACTGAGTATAAAAACCTTCCGGGGGCCAATAAAGGCTAGAAGAGAGTTCATTTTGCTCCGAGAGCAACGGCTCATGGGACTCAGCGGGGACCATGGCCTGAGCAATCTGTAACGCTCGCACCGAGACTGGTTGGCGCGGGCGCCTGGGGGTGTGGCCCCACTGGACCACAGACCGAACTTCCCTGGAAGGGGCGTAACTAAGTAGCTTCCTAGGTGTTCGCTGGAGCCCCTGATGGTGAGGTCAGACTTGTGCAATAGGAAGCTACCAGGTACCACTCCAGGGTGGAGTCGGACTGTGGATGCTGATCCCACCGGGGACAAGACATGGGCAGGCAGGCACGGCTGTGACACTGGCTGACAGACAGGTATGGCAGAGGCCCTGACGGGTGGACTGGCTTGACGGAGATACAGGCAGGCAGACGGGCGCGGCTGGCACTCAGGCAGACAGGCGGGCACGGCTGGCACTGGCAGACAGGACTGATACTCTGGTAGGAACTGGGATTCAGATGGATGTGTGGAAACAGGTAAGAACCTGTTCAGACTGGAGAATATAAAGGAACAGGTAGAGACCTGTATGGAAAGTTGCAGAATAAAGATAGAGCAAGAGTGGAAGCAAAGCTGAATCGCAGGAGGCTGAGTACGAGTAGAAGGCGGAGCTAAGAGTAGAGAAGGAGAAGGCAGAGCAGAGAGTAGAGAAGGAGAAGGCAGAGCCAAGGACGGAGCCGCAGGAGGCGGAGCCAAGAGCAGAGATGCTGGAGGCAGAGCCAAGAGCGGAGACGCTGGAGGTGGAGCCAAGAGCGGAGACGCTGGAGGCGGATCCAAGAGCGGAGACGCTGGAGGCGGATCCAAGAGCGGAAACGCTGGAGGCGGAGCCAAGAGTGGAGACGCTGGAGGCGGAGCCAAGAGTGGAGACGCTGGAGGCGGAGCCAAGAGTGGAGACGCTGGAGGCGGAGCCAAGAGCGGAGACGCTGGAGGCGGAGCCAAGAGCGGAGACGCTGGAGGCGGAGACGCTGGAGGCGGAGCCAAGAGCGAAACCGCAGGAGGTAACGCCAAGAGCTAAAGACGTAGAACCGCAAGCAGCGGTGCCAGGTGGAACCGTAAGGAGCGGAGCCGCAGAGCAAAGCCACAGAGTGCGGAGCAAGGTCAGAGAGCAGAGCTGAGAAAAAAGCTGAGAGACACAGAACCACAGGTTGTGGTAGAACTGAGCAGAGAGAAGAAGAGCCACAGACAGTGGCGAACAGAGCAGAAAGATAAGGCAGAGGTACACACAGCAGAGTGGGAAATGACTAATGACAAAGAAGGAGCAGGGACGGACATAGACCAGAGTACAGACAGGAACGGACACGGATACACAAACAGAACACAGATGAAGGCCTGCAATAGTGCAGCCCTCTGAGACAGGAAACACACGACCTGGCAGCTCAGTAGCAAATGCTAACTGAGGGGAATAGTTTGCTCAGGCATCCTCCAATGGGTGAGGATGCCTTAAGTATCAGAGGCCTCAAGGCTATTGGCCAGAAGCACCTTAGGGAGGTGCACACAGTCTCAATAAGAATCCGGAGTGGCTGGCGCCGCCCCCCTATGCACACAGCCAGGAAGTGTACACAGAGCAGGCCGCCATGAAGCACATGGCATGGAACCAGCAGCAGACAGATCTCACAGCATGGCACTGGGTGAGTGAGTAGATGTAACAGGCAGGTGGGGAATGGAAGGCCATGCAGTGATGCCGGCAGGGTTGTTACACTGATGGTTCTTTGATGAAACCGTGTGCTTTTTTTTCCAGAAAGTTTTCGCCTGCGGAACGCAATTATGATGTCGGCAATCGGGAGTTGTTGGCTATGAAGTGGGCGTTTGAGGAGTGGCGGCATTGGCTTGAGGGAGCTAAACACCGCGTTGTGGTCCTGACTGATCATAAGAATCTGATTTACCTCGAGTCGGCCAAGCGGCTGAATCCTAGACAGGCTCGATGGTCCCTGTTTTTCTCCCGTCTTGATTTTGTGGTCTCGTATCTTCCGGGATCTAAGAATGTTAAGGCTCATGCCCTCTCTAGGAGTTTTTCGCCTGATTTTCCTGGAGTTCTAGAGCCGGTTGGCATTCTTAAGGAGGGGGTGATTCTTTCTGCTATCTCCCCTGATTTGCGGCGGGTGCTTCAGGAATTTCAGGCTGATAGGCCTGACCGCTGTCCAGTGGGGAAGCTGTTTGTTCCTGATAGATGGACAAGTAAGGTTATTTCTGAGGTTCATTGTTCAGTGTTGGCTGGTCATCCTGGGATTTTTGGTACCAGAGATTTGGTTGCTAGGTCCTTTTGGTGGCCTTCCTTGTCGCGCGATGTGCGTGCTTTTGTGCAGTCCTGTGGGACTTGCGCCCGGGCCAAGCCTTGCTGTTCCCGCGCTAGTGGGTTGCTTTTGCCTTTGCCGGTCCCTGAGAGGCCCTGGACGCATATTTCCATGGATTTTATTTTGGATCTTCCTGTTTCCCAGAAGATGTCTGTTATCTGGGTTGTTTGTGACCGGTTCTCTAAAATGGTCCATCTGGTACCCTTGCCTAAGTTGCTTTCCTCCTCAGATCTGGTTCTATTATTTTTTCAGCATGTGGTTCGCTTGCATGGCATTCCGGAGAATATTGTCTCTGACAGAGGTTCTCAGTTTGTCTCTAGATTTTGGCGGGCCTTTTGTGCTAGGATGGGCATTGATTTGTCTTTTTCTTCGGCGTGTCATCCTCAGACTAATGGCCAAACTGAGCGAACTAATCAGACCTTGGAGACCTATTTGAGATGCTTTGTGTCTGCTGATCAGGATGATTGGGTGTCTTTCTTGCCGTTGGCCGAGTTTGCCCTTAATAATCGGGCTAGTTCGGCTACTTTGGTTTCACCTTTCTTTTGTAATTTTGGTTTTCATCCTCGTTTTTCTTCTGGGCAGGTTGAGCCTTCTGATTGTCCTGGTGTTGATTCTGTGGTGGACAGGCTGCAGCAGATTTGGACTCATGTGGTGGACAATTTGATGTTGTCTCAGGAAAGGGCTCAACGTTTTGCTAACCGCCATCGGTGTGTCGGTCCCCGGCTTTGTGTGAGGGATTTGGTTTGGTTGTCTTCTCGTCATGTTCCTATGAAGGTTTCTTCCCCTAAGTTTAAGCCTCGGTTTATTGGTCCTTATAAAATTTCTGAAATTATTAATCCGGTGTCTTTTCGTTTGGCTCTTCCAGCCTCTTTTGCCATTCATAATGTTTTCCATAGATCTTTGTTGCGGAGATATGTGGTGCCCGTTGTTCCCTCGGTTGACCCTCCTGCCCCGGTGTTGGTTGACGGAGAGTTGGAATATGAGGTTGAGAAGATTTTGGATTCTCGTTTTTCGAGGCGGAGGCTTCAGTATCTTGTCAAGTGGAAGGGTTATGGCCAGGAGGATAATTCTTGGGTTGTTGCCTCCGATGTCCATGCCACCGATTTGGTTCGTGCTTTTCATTTGGCTCGTCCTGATCGGCCTGGGGGCTCTGGTGAGGGTTCGGTGACCCCTCCTCAAGGGGGGGTACTGTTGTGAATTCCGCTCTTGGGCTCCCTCCGGTGGTTGTAAGTTGCACTTTTGTGAGTTCTGCTCTTGGGCTCCCTCTTGTGGTTTCAAGTGGTATGGCTGCTCCTTGGAGTTAGCTGTCATCAGCTGCCTCCACTTATCGTCTCTTCTGCCCGGCTATTTAGGCCTGGCTGTTCCTTCAGCCAGTGCCACTTGTAAATGGTTCCTGGTTGGATTCACATCTCTTTGGATTTCCCTGTTATCATGACCAGTTCAGCAAAGCTAAGTTTTTGCTTGCGCTTTTCTGTCCATAGATTGTGGACTTATCCATTCTGTGCTTTCTATGTTCGTCCAGCTTATCAGTGTGAATTAATTCTGTCTTGCTGGAAGCTCTGGGAAGCAGATTTGCCCTCCACACCTTTAGTCAGGTGTGGAGATTTTTTTGTAAACTCTGCGTGGATTTTTTGTAGTGTTTTATACTGACCGCACAGTATTCCATCCTGTCCTATCTATCAAGCTAGACTGGCCTCCTGTGCTCATCCTGGTTTCATTCTGTGTATGTCTTTTTCCTCTCCACTCACAGTCATTATTTGTGGGGGGCTAATCTATCCTTTGGGGATTTTCTCTGAAGCAAGATAGTTTTCCTGCTTCTGTCTTTAGGTGTAGTTAGCTCTTAGGCTGTGACGAGATGCCTAGGGAGAGTTAGAAGCATTCCACGGCTACTTCTAGTGTTGTGTTGAGCTTAGGGACTGCGGTCAGTACAGTTACCACTTCCTTCAGAGCTCGTTCCATGTTGCTCCTAGACCACCGCATCATAACAGAGCGGAGCTGAATGTGTATGAGGTGTATGGAGCGGAGCTGAATGTGTACGAGGTGTATGGAGCGGAGCTGAGTGTGTACGAGGTGTATGGAGCGGAGATGTGTGTGTAGGAGTAACTATGTGTGGCCATTATACAGTATGGAGCATCATGTGTGGCCATTATACAGTATGGAGCATTATGTGTGGCCATTAAACAGTATGAAGCATTATGTGTGGCTATTATACAGTATGAAGCATTATGTGTGGCTATTATACAGTATGGAGCATCATGTGGGCCCATTATACAGTATGGAGCATCATGTGTGGCCATTATACAGTATGGAGCACTGTGTGGCCATTATACAGTATGGAGCATCATGTGTGGCCATTATACAGTATGGAGCATTATGTGTGCCCATTATACAGTATGGAGCACTGTGTGGCAATTATACAGTATGGAACATCATGTGTGGCCATTATACAGTATGGAGCATTGTGTGGCCATTATACAGTATGGAGCATCATGTGTGGCCATCATACAGTATGGAGCATTATGTGTGCCCATTATACAGTATGGAGCACTGTGTGGCCATTATACAGTATGGAGCATCTTGTGTGGCCATTATACAGTATGGAGCATTATATGTGCCCATTATACAGTATGGAGCACTGTGTGGCCATTATACAGTATGGAGCATCATGTGTGGCCATTATACAGTATGAAGCATTATGTGTGCCCATTATACAGTATGGAGCACTGTGTGGCCATTATACAGTATGGAGCATCATATGTGGCCATTATACAGTATGGAGCATTGTGTGGCCATTATGCAGTATGGAGCATTATGTGTGGCCATTATACAGTATGGAGCATTATGTGTGGCCATTATACAGTATGGAGCATCATGTGTTGCCATTATACAGTATGGAGCATTATGTGTGGCCATTAAACAGTATGAAGCATTATGTGTGGCTATTATACAGTATGAAGCATTATGTGTGGCTATTATACAGTATGGAGCATCATGTGGGCCCATTATACAGTATGGAGCATCATGTGTGGCCATTATACAGTATGGTGCACTGTGTGGCCATTATACAGTATGGAGCATCATGTGTGGCCATTATACAGTATGGAGCATTATGTGTGCCCATTATACAGTATGGAGCACTGTGTGGCCATTATACAGTATGGAACATCATGTGTGGCCATTATACAGTATGGAGCATCATGTGTGGCCATTATACAGTATGAAGCATCATGTGTGGCCATTATACAGTATGGAGCATTATGTGTGCCCATTGTACAGTATGGAGCACTGTGTGGCCATTATACAGTATGGAGCATCATATGTGGCCATTATACAGTATGGAGCATTATATGTGCCCATTATACAGTATGGAGCACTGTGTGGCCATTATACAGTATGGAGCATCATGTGTGGCCATTATACAGTATGGAGCATTATGTGTGCCCATTATACAGTATGGAGCACTGTGAGGCCATTATACAGTATGGAGCATCATGTGTGGCCATTATACAGTATGGAGCATTGTGTGGCCATTATACAGTATGGAGCATTATTTGTGGCCATTATACAGTATAGAGCATTATGTGTTGCCATTATACAGTATGGAGCATCATGTGTGGCCATTATACAGTATGGAGCACTGTGTGGCCTGGATGGCAAAAAACAAGATCAAGGCAAGGCAAGGAGAAAAGCTTCTAGAGAGGGAGAAACACAGAGCAAGGCCTGGCAAACTCAGAAGCAAAACACAAACTGAGCTAACACATTGCACAGGCCCAGTTCACTGGGTGGAGCTGCACTAAATACTGGAGGCCTCTTGGTAATTGGTCAGGAACAGATTAGACAGGTGCACCTCATTCCTATAAGAACCAGAGAGTTCAGGCGCTGCCCCCCTATACACACAGCCAGGAAGCATGCAGAGGGCAGAGGAACAGAATATGGAGCTGGCAAGAAATAGAAACCGCATCATGACCTGGAGCAGTGGGTAAGATAGTGTGAGAGATGAGAGGCCATGCCGTGATGCCAGCAGAGTTGTTACAGTACCCCCCCTTTGCGGCCCCTCTTCTTCAAGCCTGCCAGAATAACTTGTAGAAGAAGGATAGGAGCACACAGTCAGAACCATCACAACATTCCTTTGGTAGAATGAGGTAGATGAGACATTAGATCTCAGGTTGCCCAGTTTCTTTGAGTCTAGCAAGATCAGTTTCCCACACTGAAGATACAAGGGCCAGGACTTCTTTACCTGGTTGACTGAAAGCAGGGACTTGGAAGCTTCTGATTTAACCTCAACATAATCCGATTCTTTGGAAAATGAAGACACCTTCACTGGATCCAACTTAAGCCCATAATCACAAGAAAATTGAACCTCCCCGTTTAGACTGGTGGAAAGCAGAGATGAGAACACTTCTGTCTCGGGATCTTCACCAAATAGCCAGATGGAAGCTAGAGGCATACATACAGGAAACATCTTCAGCCTGGTACCATGAAAAAACTGGATCTCCTCTTCCGGATTAGAGGATGAATAAGTCTCTGTCTTAGTATCAAGTAGCCACTTGGAAGCAGAAGACATACATTCAGGAAGCCCCATCAGCCTGTTACTCTGACAAAACTGGACCATCTCTTCCTCCGAATAGGTGAAGAACAGAGATACAAGAGCTTCTGCTTCAACTTCTTCATCCACCTGCCACATGGAGTCTGAAGGCGTCTTTAAAGGAAGCATCTTCTGCCCATAGTTCAGAGAAAAATGTTTAAGCGACAGGGATGTTCCTGGGAACTGGTCACTGGTATTGTCACTGGAGGTGTGTGGAGAGGGTGCCACTGCTTCCTTTTCTTCAGTGGCGTCAGCACACCATGACTTAACCAGCAGATCAGGTGGAGAAGTTGACAACACTGTAGACTGACCTTGCATTATAGGAACTAGAGACCTCTGGAGACTAGGTAGTTCAAAATGCAGCACCATGCTGGGTCTTCGGACCGGACTGGGCAGTAGAGTACCCGGCTCAGAATGACCAATGGGAAACTGGTCTTCTTTGAATATAATGCTCCGATTTGGAGCTGTAGTAGTCCCTTTGACACTGGACTGCTCATAAGTAGGACTCGGCATTCACCAAACACCTTCACAGGATTCTGGAGCTGTGGAACAGGAACCACACATAGACTCCATCTGGATTGCAGCTTGAACACATCTGCAGGACCGAAGCTCCCACAAGGCACCGGAACAGACACAGACTTTAGCGGAAGGGAGTTATTCTCACCAAGGGCAGTCTCTCCTACTGGCCTGAGGTTTTGGAGCTTTAGATCCCCTGGACAGAGGCCATCCAGGTGTTCCTCACAACAGCAGCGACATTGTATGCCCGTCTTATGGCTGATTTCAGGCTGCTGCTTTGCCAGCCCACTCTCATCAACCTTCTTAGGCTTCACACGGGTAGCTGCTTTAACGAGTAGAGGAACTGGAGGATCACAGACAATCATGGCTTGACATGGAGGTTTCTTCACGGGTTTCGCCCGTCTGGAGCGCCTCTCAGATCTAGATGGAGAAGACTTCATAGGAGCAGCAGGACGAGGTATGTCAAAGACTCTACGGAAGGCCCCTAGGTTCATGACAATAGGATCCCCTGCTTCCCAGATGGGAGTTATCCATATTAGAGCATCTTCGGCCAGGTAGGACATGATGTAACCCACCTTGACCCGGTCAGAGGGGAAACAAGCTACATTCTGCAGGATGTAGCGCAAGCACTGATTCAGGAACCCCTGGCATTTTTCAGGATTCCCATAGAACATAGGTGGGTCATCTGGGTCGTGCTCCTCCTCATAGGCCTGAAGTTGCTCAAAAAGGGCATTAGAGACTATAATTGGGTCAGAAGTCTCTTCAATCTGAACCACCCTTGGTGGAACAAATTTTTCAGGTTGCTCATACGGGCAGGAAAAAAGTTAATCATGCTCTGCGAGCGGTAGGACATGGAATACAGCGGAGGCCATGGCCTGTGCAAACTGTCATGCTCACGGCCTGACTGATGGGCGTGAGCTCGGGGAATTTATGGCCCCACTGTGCCATAAATCAGACTACCCTGGAAGGGGCGTGACTATGACAGCTGCCTGGGTTTTCACTGGAGCCTCTGATGGCGAGGTCAGGCTTGTGCAGCAGGCAGCTGCCAGGTGCTACTCTAGGGTGGTGTCTGGCTGTGGCTGCTGATCCCACTTGGAGAACAGGAACACTAGGACAGGTGCGGGCATCAGGCAGGACTGGCAGAAGAGCACGGCTGAAACTCAGATGAGTAGGCTGGCATGGCAGAGAGCACAGGGCTGGCAGACATGGCAGAGAACACAGGGCTGGCAGGCACGGCAGAGAACACAGGGCTGGCAGGCACGGCAGAAAACACAGGGCTGGCAGGCACACAGGGATGCGGAGAATTCGAAGGCTAGCACTCGACTGTTATGGATGTGACGGTGCTAGTGAACGGAACCAATAGTCCCAATGCACATATCGATATATAATCACTGCACTCGTACTCAGAAGCTTGCTTTGATATAGGTGAAAAAGTTTATTGAAACAATTGTGGCAAAAAGGAAAATTGGTGTAGCGATAGGCATAAACGACGTTTCGGCCAGCTCGTGGCCTTGATCACGCTATTGCTGGAACAAACAAATAATAAAAAGGACAATAAATAACTATATACAATGCAATCAATGACTATCTACAAGAAAATTAACATATATACAAATCTGGAAAACATGTCAAAACCACAAGTAGCCAATGTCTGTATATAGGGCGCATATAATATCAGGACGACAAATAGAGGCATAGGGAGGCAAAGAGATGCATCTAACGTGCGTGAGAGTAAGATAGTAGCATACCCTGGTGGGAGATTCCTAATGTATGGCTGTACTGCAGTGTTGCTGGTGGTGCCAACCAAAATAAAGGGGCCTGGAGAGAATGGTGGAGAGCAAAATGAAAAAAATGAAAAGGAATATTATGGTACTGTCTTGTAGTAAGGGGCACAAAGAAATATGCTACAACGTACTTCTAATTTGCCAATAATACCCGTCTGATGGACCCTTGGTTGCCGTATAGTGGGATACACATATGGAAATAGCTGTAGGGACATATGGTAATATGTTATCTGTTAAGTTCTTGATAGATAAATAATGAGTAAGACAGATTCCAGTATACTTGCCAGTATATTGTTCTTACTACAGACAGTGTAGCAGGCCAGTTGTCGTAATACGAAACGTACGTGCAGATATGGCTAGAGAAATACATAAATATGGGAGTAAATTTGTCTGTACAGTGCATATCAGGTGGGGTACCGCGGAGCCATGTTATACTTGCCTGTATGATCAACCTGTAATACACTGGATGTCCCCAATAAGTGGAAAGGGTACATAGAAGTAACTGTGGAAATAGATATCTAGGGTAAGTGGGTTATAGGGGCGGCTCGTGGTATGAGATTATGTAGTAGGTGTACTACCTGCCGGTGTGTATGCCCAGTCTTGGTCCAACAATACGGGTACCCAGTTTCAATGAGAATGGGAGCTGTGGTGATTACCAATTCAGCTGTAATATAGTAGGGGAGTTGTTAGAATAGAGTACTCAGAGTCCCAAATTACTTAACTGTAGGGTGCATGTAGAAGTCTCACATCAGCGGTCCGTGGTTGTGGAGAGGCCGGCGTTGGTAGCCAGGTGATGGGAGCAGACACAACCTGTGTCCTTGCTAAGGAATGGCTGCCATGTCTAGTAAGGCAGCGCTATATAGGGCTATTGCCGGTCAGGTGACCGGATGCTGGCCGGAGTGTCCGCATCTGCATGATGTGAAGGGGAAGGGGAGGGAGGTCCCGTGGAGCCAGCGCGTGTGTTGTCGGCATCTTGTGCGGCAGAGACCGCAATATGGCACTCACGCATGGGCAGTGGGCTCAAGCGGGGACTCCAAGATGGCGCCCGCGCATGCGCAATGCATGCTGTGGGTTAAAGCGATGCCGGGACAGTAAGATGGCGCCCGTGCATGTGTAATGCCGATAGTGGGCTCGAGCGTTAGTGTCCAGACACCTGGAGCTGGCGACCACAGGGGAAGGAAGCAGTCAGTGTGCTTCAAGGATTACTATAAGGCCTTGATAATACAAGATGTACAAAGTTACAATAACACTGCAGATACATGATATAAATACAGATGTCAATATATATAAATGGTAGGAGTCCAAACTTGAAAAAAAAGAACATAAGAAAACAGGGAAAATAAAAGAAAATAAAGAAAAGAAATAAAAGAAATAAAGAAAAGAAAAAAATAAAGGCTATGGGGATGACCAATGAATGAAGCTAAAGTTTGATTAACAAATGATAAAAAATGATAATAAAAAAACGGGGATAATTTTGAAACTAGAGTATAAAGTAAAGTAAAGTAAACTAGTGAAAATAGGCTGGGCAAATAGATATTGGTAAAGGAATCGGGGGGTATGGATCTTACCGTCTAGATAGTGCGCACGGTGGAGGCTATAAGTGCAGTGGGTCAGTTCGCCTAGGAAAAAAAAGGGGGTATACTCATGTTAGCCAATCAATTTCACGATTTAATCCCCTTGGGTGGAGGGTATCCAAGGTGTAGATCCAATATGTCTCCCTCTGTTTTAAAAGTTGGATGTGATTGCCTCCCCTTCTCGGGCGTGGTACTCTCTCGACTATTTGGAACCTAAGTTGGGCAATATTGTGTCTCGCCTCCTTGAAGTGCGCTGGCAGGGGTAACCATAATTTCTCGCGTCGGATCGTAGATTTGTGGCTGGATATGCGATCCCTTATTGCCTGCGTGGTCTCCCCCACGTACAGTAATCCACAAGGGCACTTAATAATGTAGACTACAAAGCTTGTTGCACAGGTGTAAAACTCTCTAATGGGATATGATTTCCCGGTTCGTGGGTGGACTACTTCATTCCCTTTGATAATGTTCGAGCAACACATGCAACTCAAGCAGGGAAAGGTGCCCGTTCTTTTTTGGTCAGTGAGGGTCCTAGTGAGCGATGATTTTTGTGACCCTAAGTCGGCTCTTACCACCCTATCTCGTATATTTTTGGCTCGTCTAGTGCACATTAGTGGGGGATCTTTGAAGATGGGTATGTTGGGATAGGCCTTGTGGAGGAGGGGCCAATGTCCCCGGATGAGGTTATGTATTTTGTGCATAGTGGGGTGGTGATTATGTACAAACGGGAGCCTCGGGTTCTTTTGTATACTGACTGTCCCGTCGTTGAGATCACTAATGGCTCGAGAGGATTCTATCTCAAGGAGATTGGTAGGATAGTTGCGGGCTTCGAATTTTTGTGCCATCTCCTGTATTCTGGTCTCCCTGGTTGGGGGGTCGGAAACAATTCTAGTAACCCTTTTAAATTGTGATCTGGGAAGGCTGTTTTTGATAGATTTGGGATGACAGCTGTTGTATAACAACAGGCTGTTGCAATCAGTCGGTTTCATATAGATATCTGTGGTAAGATGGCCATTGATATCTTTCAGTACTCTAGTGTCCAAAAATGTGACCTCCTTGTCATGGTATACCAGTGTAAAGGACAGCTCTGGTCTAACAGCGTTAATGTTGGCGTGAAATTTTAAAAGGCTAGTTAGGTCCCCTTGCCATATACAAAAAATATCGTCTATGTACCTATACCAGGTACGTGCGTGTAGTTGGAAGATAGGGTCTGTGTACACGTATTCTTTCTCAAAACGATCCATATATAGATTGGCATAGGCAGGGGCCACATTAGACCCCATAGCGGTACCACATGTCTGTACGAAAAAATCATCTCCAAATAGGAAGTAATTTTCTCTAAGTACTAGATTTAATAAATCCAAGCATGGTTCCTGGGTGCCCCTGTCTACGTTGGCCTCATTTAGTGTTAAGGATACCGCCTCGATACCCTTATCATGAGCAATTGATGTGTACAAGCTGTTTACATCGAATGTACATAGGATACTGTTGTGTGGAATGATGTCAACATTACGGATTTTCTTAAGGAAATCTCCAGTGTCCAATATGAATGATTTAGTGAGTTTGGTATGTGGCGTTAGGAGTTTCTCTAGGAACATGGATAATGGGTTCAATATTGAGTCGGTTGAGGCCACTATGGGGCGGCCAGGAGGGTTTTGAAGGTTTTTATGGATTTTAGGTAGAATGTACATTACAGGGGTCACCGGGTGATTATTGGTGAGGTACACTTTTGTTTTTTTGTCAATGGTATTCATTTGTAGGTGTTTATCGAGTACCCTGCTAATCTTTTGCTGTATAGCATAAGTTGGGTCGGTCTGTAACATTTTATATGTTGATGTGTCCGAAAGTTGTCTCCTTACTTCGGTCATATAGAAACTCCTATCCATGACAACGATCGCTCCCCCCTTGTCTGCTGGTTTTATGACGATATTTTTGTTCTCACTAAGTGAGTCCAGAGCCTGTTTCTCGAGAGAGTCAAGGTTATGGCGGACAGGGAGGAAGCCTAATCGTTGGTCATGGAGAGTCTTTTTGACGTCTCTGTCGAGTAAATTGACAAAGGTCTCCACAGCGTGACTTGATTTAGGTGGAATGAAGGTGCTGCGATTACGTAGACCTAATTGATCAATTGTGAGGATTGATCCCTCAGTTTGGGCTGGTGTAGAAACTGGTCTAAAGGAATTAGTGGACTCCTCAAAATATACTTTGAGTCTAATATTCCTGTAGAATTGCTGTAGATCCCTCTCTAATTGGAAGGAATCCCATTTAGGGGTTGGGCAGAATGATAGACCCATGTTAAGAACTTTCAATTCTAAAGGAGAGAGAGTGTAGTTAGAAATATTGATCACAGAGTTTGGACCCCTACCTGAGATCTGAGTGTCATGTGACGATCCACGTCCTTTCTTCCTGGACCTCCGGGTTGGCGTGCGTTTTGGCCTAAAAAACGAGGTCCCGATGTGTGAGCCCCACCAGTCTCGCTGCCGGATCCTGCAGAGGAACCCCCAGCAGGTGAGGAGCCCCCTGAGTGGTAATTTCCGCCTGGGGTGCGACGATATCTGGGTCTTGGACGTTTGGGGAAGGAGTCCTCCCATTTGTACACGTTGTTGGTTAGATAATCTTCAATGTCTCTTTGAAATTTTGTACGTTTTCTCTCTTCCAAAGTCTTTTGATGTATGGTTAGAATAGAGTCCACTTTACCTTTTAACGTAGTGAATTCGGTGCTGCTCAAGGTGGAGTTTAACTGCGTCTCGATGCTCTCTATTTTCTCTTCAGTAGTTTTAATGGCCTCTTGGAGGTACTCGATAGTAAGCAGTATGATATCGAATGAACATTTGTTTAAGATTTTTTGAAAAGTTGCGCAATACTTTTCATTCTCTGAAAATAAAGTTGGGCGAAGATTGCAGCGTAGTCCCCTGGGTATTTTTCCTTGACGATGATATTCTCCCAAGGTGGCACAATGCAGATCGTAGCCGATGAGTCTCTTTCTCTCTTTTTCCCAATCCCTCGACTTGGCGTCCTTGCTGGGTAGATGTAAAAAATCTGTCTTTGTTTTTATTTTGGACAGGATAGTAGAGCCCGTTGCATCATCGTAAACATAGGTTTCAGTAGACATGGATTCCGTCGGTGCTTAGAACCAAAAATAGTCAATGCGGAGAATTCGAAGGCTAGCACTCGACTGTTATGGATGTGACGGTGCTAGTGAACGGAACCAATAGTCCCAATGCACATATCGATATATAATCACTGCACTCGTACTCAGAAGCTTGCTTTGATATAGGTGAAAAAGTTTATTGAAACAATTGTGGCAAAAAGGAAAATTGGTGTAGCGATAGGCATAAACGACGTTTCGGCCAGCTCGTGGCCTTGATCACGCTATTGCTGGAACAAACAAATAATAAAAAGGACAATAAATAACTATATACAATGCAATCAATGACTATCTACAAGAAAATTAACATATATACAAATCTGGAAAACATGTCAAAACCACAAGTAGCCAATGTCTGTATATAGGGCGCATATAATATCAGGACGACAAATAGAGGCATAGGGAGGCAAAGAGATGCATCTAACGTGCGTGAGAGTAAGGCTACGTTCACACTGGCGTTCCGCCAATGTGCGTCGCTGTTGCGCCGGCGACGCAGCGGCGACGCAGCGGCGACGCAGCGGCGACGCGCCCCTATGTTTAACATAGGGGACGCGTGCGTTGTTTTTGGTGGCGTTTTTGCCACGTGCGTCGTTTCCGACGCTAGCGTCGGACGCAAGAAAACGCTACATTGTAGCATTTTCTGTGCGTCCGATTTTCGTCAAAAACGACGCACGCGTCGCAAAACGCGCGCGTTTTTGCGCGCGTTTGCGCGCGTTTTTACGTGCGTCGCGCGTTGCGTCGCCGACGCAGGGCGGCGCAACGCTAGTGTGAACCTAGCCTAAGATAGTAGCATACCCTGGTGGGAGATTCCTAATGTATGGCTGTACTGCAGTGTTGCTGGTGGTGCCAACCAAAATAAAGGGGCCTGGAGAGAATGGTGGAGAGCAAAATGAAAAAAATGAAAAGGAATATTATGGTACTGTCTTGTAGTAAGGGGCACAAAGAAATATGCTACAACGTACTTCTAATTTGCCAATAATACCCGTCTGATGGACCCTTGGTTGCCGTATAGTGGGATACACATATGGAAATAGCTGTAGGGACATATGGTAATATGTTATCTATTAAGTTCTTGATAGATAAATAATGAGTAAGACAGATTCCAGTATACTTGCCAGTATATTGTTCTTACTACAGACAGTGTAGCAGGCCAGTTGTCGTAATACGAAACGTACGTGCAGATATGGCTAGAGAAATACATAAATATGGGAGTAAATTTGTCTGTACAGTGCATATCAGGTGGGGTACCGCGGAGCCATGTTATACTTGCCTGTATGATCAACCTGTAATACACTGGATGTCCCCAATAAGTGGAAAGAGTACATAGAAGTAACTGTGGAAATAGATATCTAGGGTAAGTGGGTTATAGGGGCGGCTCGTGGTATGAGATTATGTAGTAGGACACTCCGGCCAGCATCCGGTCACCTGACCGGCAATAGCCCTATATAGCGCTGCCTTACTAGACATGGCAGCCATTCCTTAGCAAGGACACAGGTTGTGTCTGCTCCCATCACCTGGCTACCAACGCCGGCCTCTCCACAACCACGGACCGCTGATGTGAGACTTCTACATGCACCCTACAGTTAAGTAATTTGGGACTCTGAGTACTCTATTCTAACAACTCCCCTACTATATTACAGCTGAATTGGTAATCACCACAGCTCCCATTCTCATTGAAACTGGGTACCCGTATTGTTGGACCAAGACTGGGCATACACACCGGCAGGTAGTACACCTACTACATAATCTCATACCACGAGCCGCCCCTATAACCCACTTACCCTAGATATCTATTTCCACAGTTACTTCTATGTACCCTTTCCACTTATTGGGGACATCCAGTGTATTACAGGTTGATCATACAGGCAAGTATAACATGGCTCCGCGGTACCCCACCTGATATGCACTGTACAGACAAATTTACTCCCATATTTATGTATTTCTCTAGCCATATCTGCACGTACGTTTCGTATTACGACAACTGGCCTGCTACACTGTCTGTAGTAAGAACAATATACTGGCAAGTATACTGGAATCTGTCTTACTCATTATTTATCTATCAAGAACTTAACAGATAACATATTACCATATGTCCCTACAGCTATTTCCATATGTGTATCCCACTATACGGCAACCAAGGGTCCATCAGACGGGTATTATTGGCAAATTAGAAGTACGTTGTAGCATATTTCTTTGTGCCCCTTACTACAAGACAGTACCATAATATTCCTTTTCATTTTTTTCATTTTGCTCTCCACCATTCTCTCCAGGCCCCTTTATTTTGGTTGGCACCACCAGCAACACTGCAGTACAGCCATACATTAGGAATCTCCCACCAGGGTATGCTACTATCTTACTCTCACGCACGTTAGATGCATCTCTTTGCCTCCCTATGCCTCTATTTGTCGTCCTGATATTATATACGCCCTATATACAGACATTGGCTACTTGTGGTTTTGACATGTTTTCCAGATTTGTATATATGTTAATTTTCTTGTAGATAGTCATTGATTGCATTGTATATAGTTATTTATTGTCCTTTTTATTATTTGTTTGTTCCAGCAATAGCGTGATCAAGGCCACGAGCTGGCCGAAACGTCGTTTATGCCTATCGCTACACCAATTTTCCTTTTTGCCACAATTGTTTCAATAAACTTTTTCACCTATATCAAAGCAAGCTTCTGAGTACGAGTGCAGTGATTATATATCGATATGTGCATTGGGACTATTGGTTCCGTTCACTAGCACCGTCACATCCATAACAGTCGAGTGCTAGCCTTCGAATTCTCCGCATTGACTATTTTTGGTTCTAAGCACCGACGGAATCCATGTCTACTGAAACCTATGTTTACGATGATGCAACGGGCTCTACTATCCTGTCCAAAATAAAAACAAAGACAGATTTTTTACATCTACCCAGCAAGGACGCCAAGTCGAGGGATTGGGAAAAAGAGAGAAAGAGACTCATCGGCTACGATCTGCATTGTGCCACCTTGGGAGAATATCATCGTCAAGGAAAAATACCCAGGGGACTACGCTGCAATCTTCGCCCAACTTTATTTTCAGAGAATGAAAAGTATTGCGCAACTTTTCAAAAAATCTTAAACAAATGTTCATTCGATATCATACTGCTTACTATCGAGTACCTCCAAGAGGCCATTAAAACTACTGAAGAGAAAATAGAGAGCATCGAGACGCAGTTAAACTCCACCTTGAGCAGCACCGAATTCACTACGTTAAAAGGTAAAGTGGACTCTATTCTAACCATACATCAAAAGACTTTGGAAGAGAGAAAACGTACAAAATTTCAAAGAGACATTGAAGATTATCTAACCAACAACGTGTACAAATGGGAGGACTCCTTCCCCAAACGTCCAAGACCCAGATATCGTCGCACCCCAGGCGGAAATTACCACTCAGGGGGCTCCTCACCTGCTGGGGGTTCCTCTGCAGGATCCGGCAGCGAGACTGGTGGGGCTCACACATCGGGACCTCGTTTTTTAGGCCAAAACGCACGCCAACCCGGAGGTCCAGGAAGAAAGGACGTGGATCGTCACATGACACTCAGATCTCAGGTAGGGGTCCAAACTCTGTGATCAATATTTCTAACTACACTCTCTCTCCTTTAGAATTGAAAGTTCTTAACATGGGTCTATCATTCTGCCCAACCCCTAAATGGGATTCCTTCCAATTAGAGAGGGATCTACAGCAATTCTACAGGAATATTAGACTCAAAGTATATTTTGAGGAGTCCACTAATTCCTTTAGACCAGTTTCTACACCAGCCCAAACTGAGGGATCAATCCTCACAATTGATCAATTAGGTCTACGTAATCGCAGCACCTTCATTCCACCTAAATCAAGTCACGCTGTGGAGACCTTTGTCAATTTACTCGACAGAGACGTCAAAAAGACTCTCCATGACCAACGATTAGGCTTCCTCCCTGTCCGCCATAACCTTGACTCTCTCGAGAAACAGGCTCTGGACTCACTTAGTGAGAACAAAAATATCGTCATAAAACCAGCAGACAAGGGGGGAGCGATCGTTGTCATGGATAGGAGTTTCTATATGACCGAAGTAAGGAGACAACTTTCGGACACATCAACATATAAAATGTTACAGACCGACCCAACTTATGCTATACAGCAAAAGATTAGCAGGGTACTCGATAAACACCTACAAATGAATACCATTGACAAAAAAACAAAAGTGTACCTCACCAATAATCACCCGGTGACCCCTGTAATTTACATTCTACCTAAAATCCATAAAAACCTTCAAAACCCTCCTGGCCGCCCCATAGTGGCCTCAACCGACTCAATATTGAACCCATTATCCATGTTCCTAGAGAAACTCCTAACGCCACATACCAAACTCACTAAATCATTCATATTGGACACTGGAGATTTCCTTAAGAAAATCCGTAATGTTGACATCATTCCACACAACAGTATCCTATGTACATTCGATGTAAACAGCTTGTACACATCAATTGCTCATGATAAGGGTATCGAGGCGGTATCCTTAACACTAAATGAGGCCAACGTAGACAGGGGCACCCAGGAACTATGCTTGGATTTATTAAATCTAGTACTTAGAGAAAATTACTTCCTATTTGGAGATGATTTTTTCGTACAGACATGTGGTACCGCTATGGGGTCTAATGTGGCCCCTGCCTATGCCAATCTATATATGGATCGTTTTGAGAAAGAATACGTGTACACAGACCCTATCTTCCAACTACACGCACGTACCTGGTATAGGTACATAGACGATATTTTTTGTATATGGCAAGGGGACCTAACTAGCCTTTTAAAATTTCACGCCAACATTAACGCTGTTAGACCAGAGCTGTCCTTTACACTGGTATACCATGACAAGGAGGTCACATTTTTGGACACTAGAGTACTGAAAGATATCAATGGCCATCTTACCACAGATATCTATATGAAACCGACTGATTGCAACAGCCTGTTGTTATACAACAGCTGTCATCCCAAATCTATCAAAAACAGCCTTCCCAGATCACAATTTAAAAGGGTTACTAGAATTGTTTCCGACCCCCCAACCAGGGAGACCAGAATACAGGAGATGGCACAAAAATTCGAAGCCCGCAACTATCCTACCAATCTCCTTGAGATAGAATCCTCTCGAGCCATTAGTGATCTCAACGACGGGACAGTCAGTATACAAAAGAACCCGAGGCTCCCGTTTGTACATAATCACCACCCCACTATGCACAAAATACATAACCTCATCCGGGGACATTGGCCCCTCCTCCACAAGGCCTATCCCAACATACCCATCTTCAAAGATCCCCCACTAATGTGCACTAGACGAGCCAAAAATATACGAGATAGGGTGGTAAGAGCCGACTTAGGGTCACAAAAATCATCGCTCACTAGGACCCTCACTGACCAAAAAAGAACGGGCACCTTTCCCTGCTTGAGTTGCATGTGTTGCTCGAACATTATCAAAGGGAATGAAGTAGTCCACCCACGAACCGGGAAATCATATCCCATTAGAGAGTTTTACACCTGTGCAACAAGCTTTGTAGTCTACATTATTAAGTGCCCTTGTGGATTACTGTACGTGGGGGAGACCACGCAGGCAATAAGGGATCGCATATCCAGCCACAAATCTACGATCCGACGCGAGAAATTATGGTTACCCCTGCCAGCGCACTTCAAGGAGGCGAGACACAATATTGCCCAACTTAGGTTCCAAATAGTCGAGAGAGTACCACGCCCGAGAAGGGGAGGCAATCACATCCAACTTTTAAAACAGAGGGAGACATATTGGATCTACACCTTGGATACCCTCCACCCAAGGGGATTAAATCGTGAAATTGATTGGCTAACATGAGTATACCCCCTTTTTTTTCCTAGGCGAACTGACCCACTGCACTTATAGCCTCCACCGTGCGCACTATCTAGACGGTAAGATCCATACCCCCCGATTCCTTTACCAATATCTATTTGCCCAGCCTATTTTCACTAGTTTACTTTACTTTACTTTATACTCTAGTTTCAAAATTATCCCCGTTTTTTTATTATCATTTTTTATCATTTGTTAATCAAACTTTAGCTTCATTCATTGGTCATCCCCATAGCCTTTATTTTTTTCTTTTCTTTATTTCTTTTCTTTATTTTCTTTTATTTTCCCTGTTTTCTTATGTTCTTTTTTTTTCAAGTTTGGACTCCTACCATTTATATATATTTACATCTGTATTTATATCATGTATCTGCAGTGTTATTGTAACTTTGTACATCTTGTATTATCAAGGCCTTATAGTAATCCTTGAAGCACACTGACTGCTTCCTTCCCCTGTGGTCGCCAGCTCCAGGTGTCTGGACACTAACGCTCGAGCCCACTATCGGCATTACACATGCACGGGCGCCATCTTACTGTCCCGGCATCGCTTTAACCCACAGCATGCATTGCGCATGCGCGGGCGCCATCTTGGAGTCCCCGCTTGAGCCCACTGCCCATGCGTGAGTGCCATATTGCGGTCTCTGCCGCACAAGATGCCGACAACACACGCGCTGGCTCCACGGGACCTCCCTCCCCTTCCCCTTCACATCATGCAGATGCGGACACTCCGGCCAGCATCCGGTCACCTGACCGGCAATAGCCCTATATAGCGCTGCCTTACTAGACATGGCAGCCATTCCTTAGCAAGGACACAGGTTGTGTCTGCTCCCATCACCTGGCTACCAACGCCGGCCTCTCCACAACCACGGACCGCTGATGTGAGACTTCTACATGCACCCTACAGTTAAGTAATTTGGGACTCTGAGTACTCTATTCTAACAACTCCCCTACTATATTACAGCTGAATTGGTAATCACCACAGCTCCCATTCTCATTGAAACTGGGTACCCGTATTGTTGGACCAAGACTGGGCATACACACCGGCAGGTAGTACACCTACTACATAATCTCATACCACGAGCCGCCCCTATAACCCACTTACCCTAGATATCTATTTCCACAGTTACTTCTATGTACCCTTTCCACTTATTGGGGACATCCAGTGTATTACAGGTTGATCATACAGGCAAGTATAACATGGCTCCGCGGTACCCCACCTGATATGCACTGTACAGACAAATTTACTCCCATATTTATGTATTTCTCTAGCCATATCTGCACGTACGTTTCGTATTACGACAACTGGCCTGCTACACTGTCTGTAGTAAGAACAATATACTGGCAAGTATACTGGAATCTGTCTTACTCATTATTTATCTATCAAGAACTTAACAGATAACATATTACCATATGTCCCTACAGCTATTTCCATATGTGTATCCCACTATACGGCAACCAAGGGTCCATCAGACGGGTATTATTGGCAAATTAGAAGTACGTTGTAGCATATTTCTTTGTGCCCCTTACTACAAGACAGTACCATAATATTCCTTTTCATTTTTTTCATTTTGCTCTCCACCATTCTCTCCAGGCCCCTTTATTTTGGTTGGCACCACCAGCAACACTGCAGTACAGCCATACATTAGGAATCTCCCACCAGGGTATGCTACTATCTTACTCTCACGCACGTTAGATGTATCTCTTTGCCTCCCTATGCCTCTATTTGTCGTCCTGATATTATATGCGCCCTATATACAGACATTGGCTACTTGTGGTTTTGACATGTTTTCCAGATTTGTATATATGTTAATTTTCTTGTAGATAGTCATTGATTGCATTGTATATAGTTATTTATTGTCCTTTTTATTATTTGTTTGTTCCAGCAATAGCGTGATCAAGGCCACGAGCTGGCCGAAACGTCGTTTATGCCTATCGCTACACCAATTTTCCTTTTTGCCACAATTGTTTCAATAAACTTTTTCACCTATATCAAAGCAAGCTTCTGAGTACGAGTGCAGTGATTATATAGGCACACAGGGATGGCAGGGATGGCAGGAATACAGGACTGGTTGGTGTGGTGTATAAAGGAACAGGTAGGGATCTGTTCACACAGGAGGTGCAGGTAAGGATATGTAGTAAGAAGAAACAGGTAGGGACCTGTTCACACTGGAGGTGCAGATAAGAAAACAAGCAGAAAGGATTGAAGTATGAAGGAACAGGTTCACAAAGGAGATGCAGGTATGGAAACAAGTCAGAAGGAAAGGAGAATGAAGGAACAGGTTGGGACCTGTTCAGACAGGAAGAGAAGTGCAAGGCTGTAGATAGGAGCGGAAGAGCAGCAAGAGATAGTGTAGCAACAAAAGCTAAACATAGCAGAACCGCAAGGAATGGGGAGAGGAGCTGCAGCAAGAGATATCTGCAGCGGCAAAGCAGAGCAGAACCGCAAGGAATGCGGAGAGCAGCTGCAGCAAGTGATTACTGCAGCCGCAGAAGCTAAGCAGAGCCACAAGGAATGAGGAGAGGAGCTGCAGCAAGAGATTACTGTAAAAGCTAAGCAGAGCAGAGCCACAAGGAATGAGGAGAGGAGCTGCATTAAGAGATTACTGCAGAAGCTAAGCAGAGTGGAACCGCAAGGAATGCGGAGAGGATCTGCAGTAAGAGATTACTGCAGCAACGGGAGCAGAGCAGAGTAGAATGGAGCAGAACCGCAGGAGTGTGGAGCAGAGGTAAAGCCACAAAGGTACAGAGCAGGCAGAGCTGCAAGAGTGCGGAGTGTAAGCAGATTGAGAACACAAGGAAAGACACAGGAGGGAAGGAAGCCACAGATAAGGAGACAGAGGTAGGACAAAGTACAGACAAGGCAATGGAACAAAGACACAGGGACCAGGATATTCTGCCTCCTGGAGGGCGGAAAACAAGATCAAGGCAAGGCAAGGAGAAAAGCTTCTAGAGAGGGAGAAACACAGAGCAAGGCCTGGCAAACTCAGCAGCAAAACACAAACTGAGCTAACACATTGCACAGGCCCAGTCCACTGGGTGGAGCTGCACTAAATACTGGAGGCCTCTTGGTAATTGGTCAGGAACAGATTAGACAGGTGCACCTGATTCCTATAAGAACGATAGAGTTCAGGCGCCACCCCCTATACACACAGCCAGGAAGCATGCAGAGGGCAGAGGAACAGAATATGGAGCTGGCAAGAAATAGAACCCACATCATGACCTGGAGCAGTGGGTAAGATAGTGTGAGAGATGAGAGGCCATGCCGTGATGCCAGCAGAGTTGTTACAATATGTTTGTGTCGTCAGAGGTTTCTTTCTTCCACTTGTTATCGCTTATTTTCTCTTTCACCCAGTAATGATGTGGGCATGGTTGAAAGTAAGTGCTGCGACCATTTGGTAGGACGTGAGTCTTAAATGAGGAAATCCTCGTGGGTCTCTTCATCTTTCCAATACAGACATTGCCTATGATAACCCAGCCTAGGTCAAAGCGTTGAGCAAATGGAGCGTCGTGTGGCCCGTTGATTTGCTGACGTACCTTGTGTAGTCGCAGAATGTCTCTGCCAAGCAAGATCAGAATGTTTGCGCTGTTGTCGAGAGCTGGTATCTTGCCTGCCAAAGTCCTTAGATGAGGGTGATGGAGTGCAGCCTCTGGAGTTGGGATTTCCTCTCTGTTGGACGGTATCTGGTTGCATGCGACCAGAGTGGGTAAGGGTATCTCCACACTGTTCTCAAGAGAAGACACCATGAGTCCAATAGCTTTTCTCCCAGAGGCCTCCGTAACACGTAACGCTGCAGGTGCCCAGGGTGTAGGGGTGAGAGTTTCCCTTTAAGTCAAACATATCTAAGAGCTCTGACCTTGCAAGTGACCGGTTGCTCTGATCGTCCAGGATAACATACACCTTTGCGGTTTTCTCTTGTCGACCCTTGGGATACACATTGACCAGGCATATCTTCGCACACGACTTGTCCCAGAGGCTTTCTCTGCAGACTTCTGTGCATAAAGATATTGTGATAGAACTCGCTGTTTGAACAGCATCCTCCCCGCCTTGCCTTGTGGTGGGGGAAGGCATAGGCTGTGCAGTGTTAGATTGGAATGGATGGAGCGCTTGCACATGCTCCTCACTGTTGCACTCCAAACACTTAATAGATATTTTACAGTCCTTAGCAAAGTGTTCAGTAGAATCGCAGCACCTTTAACATATCCCAAAGTTCTTCAGAAGCTCTTTGCGTTCCTGGAGTGGTTTCTTTCTGAAGCCGATGCACTTCTTTAAGGAGTGAGGTTTCTTGTGAATGGGACACATACGATTAGGATTTTCAGCCTTCTCACCTTTGTTGCTCTTATCTTGTGATACTGAAGGTGTGGGAAGAACATTGCAACAACCCTGCTGGCATCACTGCATGGCCTCCCATCCCCCACCTGCATTACACTGAAGCTCACTTCTCTGGGCCTTGTTGTGACTTCTCTCTGCTGCCATCTCCATGCTGTGTGCCTCATGTCTGCTGTTTGCTCGGTGCATGCTGTCTGTGTGCATAGGGGGGCGGCGCCGACAACTCCTGTGTCTTATTGAGTCTGTGTGCACCTTGCTAAAGTGTCCCCGGCCAATTGCCATGAGGCTTCCTGCATTTAAGAGATCCCCACCCATTGGTGGGGGCCTGTGCAACTTACTCCCTCAGTCAGTTCTTAGCTGCTGAGGTGCCAGGCCCTGTCTGTTAATCTCGTGTCTGCCACCCAGGGGGGCATTGTACCCTGGTCTGTTTCCTGTGTAGCCACCCAGTGGGGCTTAGTACCCTGGCCTATGTGGTCTATGTCCTTGTGTAGCCACCTAGCAGGGCTGTGTACCCTGGCCTATGTCCGCCACCCTGAGGGGCGTCGTACCCTGGCTTGTGTCCATGTCTCTGTGCCTATTCTCGTTCCTGACTCTGTCTTAGTCTAATCCTGTTCCTGTGTCCTATATTCCTGTCTTGGTTTCCTTTCCCTGCTGTGTGTACTCTGTGTCTTGCTTTGCTCTGCTTTCTGCGACCTTGCTTTGCTCTCAGCTCTGCACTCTGTGGCTTTGCTCTCAGCTCTGCTCTCTGTAGCTTTGCTCTGCACTCTGCGGCTCCGCTCAGCTCTCGCTCTGTGGCTCCGCTCCTTGCGGTTCTACCTCGCTCCGTTCCTTGCGGTTCTACGTCTCTTGCTCTTGCCTCCGCCTCATGTGTTTCTGCACATAGCTCCGCCTCCTGCATTTTTCTCTTGGCTCCGCCTCCTGCTCTTGGCTCCGCCTCCTGCGTTTCTCCACTTGGCTACTCCTTCTGGCTCCTCCTCCTGTGTCTCTGTTCTTTGCTCTAGCACCTGCGCTTTTGCTCTGCATCCGCTCTTGCGGTCTTTCTCTTCCTATTCATAAGTCCTCCTGTCTAAACAGGTTCTTACCTGTTTTACATACCAGCCTGCAGACCGTTCCCTACCGGTTCTTCCAGTGTACCAGCCTTGTCCTCCTGTCCTGCCAGAGAGCCACCCGTACCCGCCTGCCAGTGTCTCTGTAGTACCCGTACCTGCCTGCCAGAGAGCCAGCCATGCCCGCCTGCCAGTGTCTCTGTTGTACC
Source organism: Ranitomeya imitator (assembly GCF_032444005.1). Taxonomy (NCBI): domain Eukaryota; kingdom Metazoa; phylum Chordata; class Amphibia; order Anura; family Dendrobatidae; genus Ranitomeya; species Ranitomeya imitator. The sequence continues at coordinate 907,581,278 of NC_091282.1, forward strand.
CGTCCGCCTGCCTGTGTCCCAGCCGTGCCCCCCTGCCAGAGCGCCAGCCGTGCCCACTTGTCTGTCTTTATTCCGTTCCCCCGTGGGATCAGCAGCCACAGCCAGACACCACCCTGGAATGGTACCTGGTAGCTTCCTATTGCACAAGTCTGACCTCACCATCAGAGGCTCCAGCGAACACCTAGGAAGCTACTTAGTTACGCCCCTTCCAGGGAAGTTTGGTCTGTGGTCCAGTGGGGCCACACCCGCACCCCCAACCAGTCTGGGCACAAGCGTGACAAACATCAGTCTTGACGGACATTGGAGCTCGGCGGTTCCTGTAGTTAAGACATGGACTCTCGTGTTTAGGAGATGAAACAGGGTTACTGTGTTCTTCATGGGAAAAACTTGGATCAGTCTTAGGCTATGTGCACACGCTGCGGATCCGCAGCGGTTTCCCATGCATTTACAGTACAATGTAAACCTATGGGAAACGCAATCTGCAGTGCACATGCTGCAGAAAAAAACGCATGGAAACTAAGCAGTTTACATTCCGCAGCATGTCAATTCTTTGTGCGGAATCCGCAGCGGTTTTACACCTGCTCCATAATAGAAAACCGCAGGTGTAAAACTGCAGTGGAATCTGCACAAAAAACGCGAAACCGCAATAAATCCGCAGGAAAAAAGCACAGTTTTTGCCCTGCGGAGTTATCAAATCCGCAGAGGATCTTTCTACGTGTGCACATACCCTTACACTGCAAAATTTTCGATGAACTCACAGAAGTAGGAAAATGGAGGGAAGGAGACTTGGTCTTCCCTTTTGTATTTTGATCCAAGCATGGACCACTTATTTTGGATATTGGATGGCAGCTTGGAAACTATTGGGGTTACCCCATGAGCAGTGTTGAGGTAGCTGAGGCCAGGCAGGTACGGGTCTGCTTTGGTCAGCTGAAGCTCTAACAGAAGGTCGCTGAGCTCTTGGAACCTTGTACTGTCCTTACTAGATACTTTGGAAAATCCTCTAGTTGCTTGAACAGGGCCTTTTCTATGGCCTCAGGACTGCCATAGCTTCTTTCTAGCCTCTTCCATGCAGCGGTGAGACCCGTGACAGGATTACTGATGTGGACGGATTTAAGTCTCTTGACCCGATCCGTGGATTGTGGTCCAAGCCACCTGATTAGCAGGTCTAGCTCTTCAGCAGCGGTGATGCCGAGGTCACTGATTGTGGTTTTAAAGGTACACTTCCAAACCCTGTAGTTCACAGGTTTATCGTCAAACTTTGTAAGACCAGTATTATTTAGATCACGCCGAATCATGTACCTTGCAAAGCCAGTCATATCAGCATTCTCCAATTTTGGAAGGACCATTGCTGGCTGGGTAGCATTGTAAATACAGACTGTGCTTTGCCCTGAGAATGCAGGAACATATAGGGCAGTGTTGGCGTTCAGTCCATTAACTGGCTTAATGAGCTTAGTTTCTGCCACACATGGGACTGGAACTGTGTGACTGACCGGAGTGTGGTGACTTGCCTGCATAATGGCCTGCACGTATGTTTCTGTGTACAAGGTTTGGTGCGGTGCAGGTTTCCGGTACATTCTGGTGCACAGAGGATCAGGAAAGGGGAAAAACTCTGTGTCCTGTTGTCTCAGGGGAGCATCAGTGCGGTCAGGAAGGATTGCAGGAGCAGGGGGAGCGCTGTACTGGCTTTGTACATAGTCTCTAGTACGCTTAAGAGTGTCTTCAGTATCAAAATCACTGTCTCTTTGGCTCCCACTGATGGCTTGTTCCAGGACCTTTAACCTTGTCATGGCTGCAGCGTGTTCGCATTCCTTCTCTAGGGCCTCTATTTCTGCCTTTTTTTTCTTCTGTAGGGCCTCTGTTTCTACCTTTCTTTTCATCTCTAGGGCCTCTGTTTTGGCTGCCTCTATTTCCATCTCAGTTTTCTTTTCAGCGAAGGCAGCTTGTATTTTAGTGGCCTCAGCTTCTGCACGTGCTCTTACGAGCTGTTCGCTGCGGGTTGAGGATTTTGAAGAGCGTGACTTATATGATCGCTTTGACTGTCTAGCTAAGCCAGAAATACAAGATGACATCTTGCAGCTCTTTGCAGGGAACTGACAGGTTATGTCTCTGTAACAGAGAGGTGCACTGTTCTGAAATTTCTGCAAACAGTTGATAATCTGAACAGTTGTGCAAGGGTTCCCTCTGGTGGTCCTTCGAGAGAAGCAGGCTGAGACAGGCTGTCTATGTGACTCAGCAGTTTTTTCCATAGTTCTGCTATGGCACAGAGAAGATCATGTTTACTGGATTCTAAATTCTCCCTTACTTTCCGTGTGGGCTTTGTGGGACATCTAGCCTTCTCACTAGATGGTGGATCAAGTTCTATGCATTCTTCCTCCAACAATGGGTCTGGCAGAGACCGTGTAGACATTCCTTCAGCCATCCTGATTCACAGGGAGAAGGGGGGATGTATAGTCTCTTATATGCTGAAAGCGGATGCTCTTCAGGGAGTTCTGTAGCTTTATAGAAGCTGTGGGTGGCTTTGCAGATGAATCTGGTAAGTCTTTTTTACTATTCTGTCCCCGAAGCCTGTGGCTGCAAATATGGGTCTGTGTGATGCTGAATCTCTTCACCTTACTTACACTTGGCGGCGTTCGCAGATAGCTTAACGCAGCTGCCGGCACACATGTTATGAAGAATCCAGAAGAGACTTTGATTTCAAGAATTCTTGTTTAATGCATACAAACAGCAGCAGGTAAAAAAGACTTTTTTCAAACAAGCTGAAAGCACATGTGCCTCTAATGAAGCCAAGATGGAGACTGAGACACACAGGGAGAAGAAGAAGGAAGTGAGATGACACCCAGCAGAGGGAGACAGGGAGACAAAAGGGACAAACTTCATGGAAAAAGGGAGGATTTGAGCTACGCAAAACACAGAAACACATAGCAACAATAACCAATATGAGAAACTGCAATACAGAATGTAAAATTTACAAGACAGTCTGTAAAATGTCTCATTCATGGGACATAACAGGTAAGGTGGGTTACAAAAGTCTATCCAGTACTCTGTTCCCTCTTTGCGGCACGTGCGCTGTAGTCACAGTCACGAAGCACACAACACGTCGATCTTTGTCATCTATGGGGTGCGCTGCCTGATGCCGCCAAGACTGAAGCGCCGACAACCACTGGCGTGCTGCTTGTCCAGCAAGGTCCTGCAGACCACGGTCCAGCGACGAGGGCAGCAGCGAACAGTCCTGAACTGGCTCTTAGGCTGTCGTGTGGCGCTTAACTGAACAGGGCTCCCAACTCTTTCCTTATTACTGCGGTGGGCTCTGGCAGCATCCTGGCATCAGATCGGCCGCGTGTTGTCGTAGCCTGGCTACGCACCCCTCGGAGCCCGCTGCGCACGCACCTTGCTTGTCACCACTGGCGGGAAACGCTGCATGCACTTTCACTTATAACCGCGCCCCCAGCTTCCTGGTCAGAGCCCCGGTCCAGTCCTTTTTGCCTTCCCCAGGGAAACAAAGGACGCAGCTTGAGCAGTTCCAGATCTGGCTCAAAACAGGTACTTGCAGCCTGGTCTTCCTCCTGACATAGACACGAATCACTTATAATCAGTATTTATTATGGTTTTCTAATGTGTCTGTAAAAGATATTGTCTGTGATTTTTTGCTTTCCAGAAAAAGTTAAATATCAAGTTCACAGCCCTAGTTCACTATATGCAGCAGATTTTTCTTGTGAAGTGTTGGCAGGAAGGGCGCTGGGTAAAATATGCTCCATTCTGAATGTTTTTCTCAGCCATTTGAATGAAAAAGTTGGCGTTGCCGAAAGAAATAACACGTTGCAGATTGGAAAAATTGCTCTGATGGTTTACAATTTCTTTTCTTCTGCAGAAACGTGTGGGGAAAAAAACATGGGGAAAAGTAGTGTGTGAACAAGCCTGCAGACGTACCGGTCTACTCTTTCACGCCATTGGTTTCCCTGCAGCATCTTTTCAGCGTCCTGTCCCTACTCCACACTGATGAGGGGCAAATACCCCGAAACAGCTGTCTGTGAATGGATACCATGTTTTGGCATAGGTGGTTTTCCTTTTTGGATGCTGCCCTTCCTGTGGTTGGTCCTTCCCGGTGAAAGACCTGGCTATTTAGTGCTTGCGTTGAGAAACACGTGATGGTGTCTTCGCGGCTTTTCTACATGCATCTGTCCCTATTTGTGACTGTTTTTCTTGTTATAGTATACAAGTTTGTGGCTTCCAAGCATAAACCTCCCTCATGTCAGGTCTGTATAGGTCTCCAGCGTAAATAAGACGGCTTTCATTATTCATTGACAGCAAGCAGCCATCTTTTACTGAGCAGTATAACGCAAGCCTGTGAGGAAACGTCCTGCAATGATTACTTCACAGTGTGAGAACGATTACATAACATTAGCCGCCGCCGTCACACTGGGGGTTACTGTAGAGCAGGCAGCAGCCGCTGTGGAATGCGCTGTGACCTCTGAGGGAGGCGCTTCCCGCCCTTTCTCCTCCCGTGTATCTGGTGGGAAGCCAGGGCCTGGAGGCGGTGGCTGCCGAGGCGCCTTACTATTGGCTGTTGAATGTTGATGGGCGGGGAAGGCCACACTACTTGGGCCCAGACAGCTTTGTTGCTGCTTCATTTCCCCGCAGCGATCAGGAGAGCCTGTAACCCGTAGTGTGCCGGCGGCTTTGGAGCGCGATAGACGGGTCGTCAGCGCAGTGCGCACCGGATCACCGTGTTCTGCGGTATGACCACAGCTGGTGTTATTGGGGTGTCATGGAATGTGCTTGGCGGGCGGGAGGGGGCGCTGTGCACAGCTGGTCTGCATCCAGTGGCGGCAGTGGGTGTGTCACCTGCTCGGGTGAGGCTGGGTGTACATTATGCTGCGATAATGAATGAGGGCCCGGCTGCCGTCCAGGTAACTGTCCCGATCACTGGCACTAATGCTGCCTAATGAGCAGGCGGGTCACCTTCTGTCATGTGACCCGTGGCTCTCAGCTGCTGTCACCACGGGCGGTGATATTCCATAGGGCCCATACTGGGGGTGTCGCATGACATCAATGTGCAATAATCCCACACAGCAACCAATCAGATCACAGCCCCTAACTACTGGCCTGTGATTGGTTGTTATGGACAACACTGACACATGGATGAGGGCAGCAAAGTAAGTCATCACCGTTAACCAGTGCTGTGCTGGTCTGCAAGGATCCATTCCCGGCACAGACATTGAGGTGAGCGAGGCTCTGCGATGGTCGTGTTGCCCACCTTGTGGAGAGGAATTATCGGTGACATGTGGGCCAGGTTTAGTGTTCCTCCTTGATGGCCTATTTTTAGGGCAGGTTGCCAATGTGCGATCGGTGCTGCTCCCCCATCAGCCAGCTGTTGGCGGGGTCACTGTCTGCCCTCCATTACACAGGTTCTCCTAGTAGCAGCTGTGCCTAGAGGACATGGCTGCAGTCCCCATAATGTCCTCCATTGACCGCACGACTAATTATCAGGGCGCTGTATGATCGCTGCTCTGGTGCCCATACACGAGGCTCCTGGTGCCATCACTCAGTTACCCTGGACGCTGCTAGTGAACGCTCCGTAGTGCAGCAGGAGGTGGAGAGTGGCTCTTTAATTCTTCACTATGTAAATTTCACCGCAGGGTTTTATTTCTTTTCCCTACACCATGTCCATAATCTGCGAATATACTCTTAAGGGCGCAGGATTGTAACTCGTGTGAGGATGGTATCGCACTGCACGGACTGACGCAGCACCTCTTCTAACCTGAGCATGACTGCGCGAGGGGTCGCAGCCTGCAATAGGCTTCAGGCTTAGATTGGGACAGATCCACTCTGAAACCCACCTGAAAAGCATTAACAAAGGTTGAACTTGAATTTTCTTTTTTTTTTTTTTTTGAGCAAGAAAATTCAAGCACAGAAAAAACATGCTGGGAGAATACTTGCTGTCCTTGGGTCCAGCTCTGCCTTGTCATTGCTGCTCTAATCTTTGTCTACCCGCTGCAGGCAGGCCATGGCACAGGGACTTTTATTATAGAACTTGATCTGGCCTTATACATGGCAGGATAAAAAAAGTTAACTATATATTTCATTTATTTTTTACTTTCTTTTTTTTTCCCTTCCTTGTTTGTTTCAATTTGGTGTGACATGACCCCCTAAAATATGTATTCGGTAAGTGGCCTCTTTAACATCTGACCACAAAGCCTTCTGATAAGGTCTTACTTTTGGCCTAGACTCTAGGACTGATACAAATAGTGTCTCGTTGGTGATATACAAGAAATATTATACATTAACATTTTTTTCCCCCCCCTGCAAACTACAGTTTCATCCATTTCAAGCTATTGAAGATCAGAAGTTTATTCCTTCCCACGTCCTTTGTAGTTGAGGAATGTCAACAGCCGTCTTTGTTATATTTGCAAGATATGGAGGGTCTCGGGTGAGAAGAGGAGCGCTGCTGACGTCGCGTGTGCTGCAAGATAACGGTCGTGTTGCTTCGGCCTGCCAGTGCTTCACTGTCAATCGCAGGTCTTTTTCATCACGGTTTGACCCTGACGGAAGTGGGCGACCGGCCACCTGGGACTCTTTTGGCATCTGGGACAATCGAATTGACGAGCCTATTCAGCTTCCGCCCAGTATTAAGTATGGCAAAATTATACCTCAAATCAATATGTCTAAGGTGGGCTTCTCCTCTCAGATATCGAAGAGGAAGGAAAATGAAGACCGCTTCAACTTTTCCAAAATAAATGACGAGGTCTTGTATTTTGCCGTCTACGATGGGCATGCAGGGGCTGGAGCAGCCGACTTCTGTAACCAATACATGGCCCAGTATATCACGTACGTCATCTTATTCATGGGGTTATTGCCCTTTGAATGCAATATTACATTATTAATGTGCGATTTATCTCCCCAGGGACATCCTTACCCAGGAGAAAGATATGGAAAAAGTGCTGATCAAGGCATTTCTAGAAATTGATAAAGAGTTTGCAAAAATGGCTCGTCTGTCTCCCAATGGTAGGTGCTCCACTTGTTTCTTTTGACCCTCAGTTCTTCCATTATTTAATAAATGGAAGTGCAGACATTCATACTAGATACAAGAATCGTGACTCGACTAATGCGTTATAAAGCGGACATCCAAAAGATGTGCTAAGCCCCTGATCTAAGGGACTGCTGAGGAGGTGGTACAGTGCTTCTGGCCTTGATGGGAGTTAACAGAAGAGACGGACCTCCTGAATTATGCCCCTTTTTCCAACATCTGTTTTAAAGTGAATTATTTCAGGATATCTGTTGCTAGCTTAATTTTTAAGATTGTTTTGAAGGGATTGAGTGATTTAATAAATATTATTATTATTATTATTATTATTATTATATTTTAACTATGAGCCGAACAACAAACCGGCAAGTAGTTACTAAATGGTTAGCAAACCTGCTTGGGTGTTATCCAAGTATCTTGAGCGTGCTCAAATAATGTTTGAATCCATGCGTCTGCATGTTAAACAGCCACAACACATGCTGGGATTGTCTAACAAACGGGCAATCCCCACATGTGTTGCAGCTGTCTAACAGCAGCAAAAAATGTAGCCGTGGGGACTCTTAACATATTATCTAAGCATGCCCAAGATACTTGGATAACACCTTATCCATGCAAGTTCACTCATCACTAGTTGGCCACAATCTGCATATTGTATCCTGTTCTAAACAGTCACTGACCACTCCTGTGAGCAAATCCACTGCTCCACATCAACAGAGCAGCTCTTCTAGGCTGCTCTGATGGGGCATGACTGACAGCCGGCTCCTCGAAGTTAGGCAGTGGAAAAAAAGCTGCTGCTCTGTCGACGTCCTGTCAGACATGTATGACTGCTGGCACCTCCATCTGTCTCTAAAACTGGAGATCCTGTGTTTACAATAAAATGGATTGGTGATAAACATTAGTGGGCCAACCCCTTGTGTTAGTTTGTATGTTAGCGATTGGGTTATTGAATTGCATATGTTATTACCAGGGGGTGCTCTACTGTAGCCGAGTTCTTTCAATATTACTGAATAGTGACTTTAGTCTGTTATATGATGGTGCCTAGATTTCAACATTCTTACAGTACAGGGAATCTGTGTTATCAACCCTCCTAAGTCGCTTATGGGCATGAAGGTGAATAAAGTGATGCCTTATCTGCAATCTGTTGTCATATTTCTGAGAAATCCATATTTTTATTATGTAAATGATCTGTTCCATGCTATGGGCCAGACACGGATCTGGATCAGAATCTGCCTCCGAACGTGTTTTTAAATGAAAGTGTTACCAGTGTGAGATGTGTAACTAAAAAATAACAGGAGATCTGAACTCTGTCTAATAACCAACATGTTAGAAGCTGCAGCTCTCACAGCTCTGCTGTATTGCATCATTGGCTGCCTGTGACATGGAAGGTGAGGCTGAGAGGACCCTGCAGATGTCTGATATAACCACACACTGCTCTCTAGTGAGATCGTACTGTTAGCCATTACCAGTGTGGGACATGTAATGTTCCGCTTTCATATAAAAAAAGAAAAATAAAATCTTCGGAGGCAGATTCTCGTGCAGATCAGTGTCCGGCACATAGTCCTGAACAGCTCACTTGCATATAAGACAAATGTGGAAGTCATGAGATTGCAGAAAAAGGTATCATTGTATTCAACCCCTTGTGACCTACATGCCCATGTAGATGGCTTAGGAGAGTTGATCCTTTTGGCAGCCACTCATGCTATCTTAAACTCTAATTCAGTATATAAAATGTTTTAACTTGCAATACTGGGGGTAGGGAGGCTGCACACCTTTAAATCTGTAACTATTGGGACTAAAATTACTAATGCTCCAAACTTAAAAGCATTGTACACAATGGCCCCGATTCATGAAGCCTGTCATGAGGGATGTGCTGGAGTAAAAGGTGCTTGATTCATTTTAAGAGGGGCACCTTGCCACAAATCTTACTCCAGTCCAGGGATCAGAGTAAGGCCGGGATCACACATGCGAGAAACACGTCCGTGTCTCGCATGTGAAATCCAAGCTCTGGCGCCGGCACTGTGGAGCGGAGCGTGTGGCCGCATAGCAACACATGGAGCCGCACGCTCCGCTCTGGAGTGCCGGCGCCAGAGCTTGGATTTCACATGCGAGACACGGACGTGTTTCTCGCATGTGTGATCCCGGCCTAAGACTTCTGGTATAATGCAGGCCACAGCTTGTCAGAAATTAGACTAGCTGTGGTGCCACGCCTTGGCTTCTCCAATTTTGGTGTAGATGTGCTATGATGGCACTAGAAATTGTGACTTCACGAGTTAATTTACTACAGACTTTTGTTGTAAACTGAGTCAAACCATTGTGTGCAACGTACTGAAGGCCCTTTTACTTGGCATCAGATCTGGTGAAACCTGTAGGTGCATCCCTATGTTGACTTGCATGTCCTGTGCATTTCCTATTCCGTGCAGCCTTTAACGTTCCCATCTCCCAGTGTTGCAGGTTTGCCTTGTATGATAAAGCCCTTGGGTGAACTTCCTATTTGCCTGTGTGCGCATGTTATTTGTAGCAGACACTGCGCGTGATGAGCAGCTCTAGGCTTGGAGGCCCCAGACGTTGTAATGCTGGCCTTCAGTGGAAAGGGAGATCATCTCCTAATTTTTGTCCCAGGTGAAGGGAGTCCAGCGGTTCCTAGCCTGGACTACAGGAATATCCCAACATCCACTTTGTCCCATTAGTTGAGATGAACATGGAAGTTAAATTGTCCAGTGAGTGTTGAGCAATCTTGACAGGTCTGTTTATTAGTGTCGTTGAAAAGACAGATTTACAAATAATAAATGTTATGTCTATTAAATGCAATAAAGTAAATTCGGCACTTTATTTATTTGCTAAAAACTCATAGATTTTGGAACACTGAGGGGCTTGGGGCTTGTTTTTGGTGTTGGATAACCACTGTCTTGGGCACCAGAAAGCCATTAAAATGCCATGCAAAATCTCTTGGCCTTTTTATATAAATCTAATCTGAAAAGTGCATGCTTTGGGATTTGTGTAAATGCACCAACATGGCGGAAGTCATGCCTCTTATATAGTTTAAAGAAGAGAAGGGGGCACACCCACCAACAACTGTAAAGCAGGTAATGTGCCACTTAGAGATATATATATATATTTATTTTTAAAGGGGCACAGTACCAGATTCACAGGTGGTGGTTTGTGGTGTGTGTGGGTTTTTTTTTTTTTTTTGTGCTTGCAGACCACTCCTCTCACCCCCTATGATTTTTAGGCTCACTAAAGCCTTGGGATTTGGGAAGCGTCTGCACAGGAGCAACAGGGAATTGGCAAGGTGTGTATTGCACCATTTTTGGAGATGATCTAGAATTTGCAATAACCAAGACGACTGTTCCAGAATCTATGACTGTAACATAAGCAATGCTTTCCTAGTTAAAGGGAATCTGTCACCGGGCAGCACGGATCCATGTCGGACACCATGATAATAGCGCCGTGTCTCTTACAAGTCAGGCTGCTATAGTAACGCTTTATTGGTTGCAGTGTCACGTGTGTAATTTGCTATTTTCAGTTTGAAATTATCTTCTGTGCAGTAAAAAAATTAAATTGGTTCTCAGCAGTGCATCGTCCTGTAAAATGATGACTTGTACTGCAGAGATCTATAGCAGGCTATGGACACGGACTGATCTACTATGAACCGCTCAGTGCGCAGCGTCTACTTTAGTATGTACAGACTTAAAATGACTGCAGTAGGTATTGTGCCGCCAGTCCATGTCAGCTGACCCCCCAACTCCTGACTGACAACTAATGGGGATAAAGCTGTCAACCAGTGAGGTGACTCGGCTTATGTGGTGACATAATGCAATATTTGGGAGTTTCTCTCACTAACTAGTTTGCCTCAGATTGGGCAGGATATCTGGTGACAGGCTGCCTCTAGCGAATACTTCATCTTACATAAAGCAGGTATTTTTACTGTTGAAACCAAGGTGACCTTCTGCAGAGCCGTGTTGTCACCAACAATACAAAGGCCTCCATCCATAAGCAAGGTGTTAAAGGTCAGCTATTGATCAGATGGCTAGATCTTGGGTTTTCTATTTGTCACTCATTAGACCTGAGTCTTTAAAACCTCCGACCAGGTCTCCCTGAATTCATTTGTAGCAGTCATGGATCTTCATGCATACTATTGAAGGGGGGATACAGGGTCTTTGTAAAAGGAGATCTTGATGCTGCTCTTGTAAGTGGCCTTGTCTCAATCTCTCTTCATTAGTGCCACCCCTAATGTCACTGTTTAAATTGTCTTAACTTGTACTGAATTTATTGTCTGTACATGTCCCTGCGTAATTGTAAAGTGCTGCAGAATATGTTGGCGCTATATAAATAAAAATTATTAGTGCCATAATGGCCTTCTGCAATTAGTCCACTTTCTACTTGGATAGGATGGTTATGAAGGACACCGAGGACTAGGACTGTAATGTAATGTCTGCTTGGGCTGGCTTTGCACATTCAACTTTCATGGACTGTAATGGCTGTCCAGGGGTCTCTTGCCACGAACACGACAGCCTCCATAGAAGCTTGGGAAGCTGACTGTAGACCAGGAGGCCAGCAGCTGGTCTGGACATTAAGGTCTGTAATTGGGCCATGAAAGTTAAATTTGTGCAACCTGCCTAAGTGATTCTGACTGTAGCCTCAACCAATATAGTGTGAATTACGGCAAGAACAGAGGCGAGAATCCAGCAACTTACAGACCGCTGGGCTTAATTTATCAAAGCTAAAGGGTAGCAAAAACTAAAGCCAAGCCTTGTCTGTGGCAACAAGTCAGTGGAAACTTTCAATATTATATTAATGCTGAGCTGTGATTGCTATAAACATGACCAATTTATCAAATGTTTTCAATTGGCTTCTATATGACCTCCATTTTTGAGACAGTAAGAATACCTGCTTTAAGCTATAGTCGCACATGTTGTTAAATAGTTGTCTGTCACACTCTTCATTGAACATCGTGGCCTAATGCAGCCCCCCCCCCCAAATAGGTCTTTCTGCACAGATGCATGTAACATGTTGGTGTTCCAAAATACTAATCTATAGGCATACATGTAATAAGAAGCCTTAACATGATATTTCCTACTTCACAAACACAGTAAGGGTACTTTCACACTAGCGGTTTTTGTAAGTCCGTCACAATGCGTCGTTTTGCAGAAAAAACGCATCCTGCAAAAGTGCTTGCAGGATGCATTTTTTTTTTTCCCCATAGACTTCTATTGGCGACGCATTTGCGACGGATTTGCACACTTCGCATCCGTCTTGCGACGGATGCGTCGTGCTTTGGCAGACCGTCGGGGGGGGGAAAAAAAACCCTACATGTAACGTTTTTTTTTTCTCCCGACGGACCGCTTTTTCCGACCGCGCATGCGCGGCCGGAACTCCGCCCCCACCTCCCCGCACCTTACAATGGGGCAGCGGATGCACCGGAAAAATGCATCCGCTGCACCCATTGTGCAAAGCGTTAAACGCTAGCGTCGGAATCTCTCCCCGACGCATTGCGACGGGGAAATTCCGACGCTAGTGTGAGAGAAGCCTTAGCATCCTCCTCCGTTTGTCTCCCATGGCAGTGACTGGAGCAAGGGCCACAATTGTGCATGGCCACCTCTATTCCTTCTCCTGCCAGAAGCTATTGGGCATAATGGGTAATTTTGGTCCCTGTCCTCTGGAGATATTGGGACCCCACATCTATTAAATATGAATGACCTGTCCTCTGGATGTAATATAAATGTCTAAATTCCATTTTTAATATTGGAACATGTGTGGAGCAGTTGCCTGTAGCCCTTCTTGAAGGGGGTGGGGGGGGAAGCATGTAATTGCTAACAGGTAACTACTTTCCTGTTGTACCCAGCACCGAACATTGACTGCTCCTGCCAGAGCAGCAGTTTCTTCCTGTTGACAGGACGGGACTCTGGAGTCATGCTGATTGACAGACTTCTTTATGCTACCTAATTGGGGGAAGCCAGATGTCAATCAGCAGGACGCCAGTAGTCCCGCCCTATCAACAGGAAGAGATGAGCACAGGACCCATTGAAGTGCAGTCAGCGCGAAATGGCCGTCGTCCACAGAAGGTTTCCGCTCCTCTCCTGCTTTACCCGTTTTCTGGATTAAATAAAGGACTGTTTTAACTGGATGGTGAGTAGCACTTTTTTCCAAAGGGGAAAAAAAACTGCTGCTCTGACAGGAAGTATCTGAATCCCTGGCAGGAGCAGTCAATGACCAGCACCTGGTATAAAAAAAACAGGTAATTGCCTCTGTTAAGCTGGTTTCACATTTGCGTTTAAAAACGCAGCGTTTTAAACGCAAACGCGTTTGGTGAAAAAACGCATGTAAACGCATTTAAATGCTGCGTTTTTTAGACGCATGCGTTTTTGCATGTTTTAATACAAACGTGGCGTTTTGACGCGTTTATATGCATTTTTACCTGCATTTGCGTTTTTGAAACGCATGATGAGAAGTGTGTGACAGCTGCCAATCATCAAAATCAACAAGAAAACCCACTATAAACAGAAATAGCTAGGGATCCTAACCCTAAGGGATCCTAACCCTAACCCTGCGTTTTTGTGCGGCAAAAAATCGCCGCTAGAAATTACTACATGTTGCATTTCTGCAACAAAACGCATGCATAGAAACGACGCATGCGTCGTCAAAACGCATGCAAAAAAACGCATGAGTTTTTAATTTCAAGTATATGAAAAAAACGCATGCTTTTTTTGCGCTAAAACGCAGCGGCAAAAACGCAAATGTGAAACCAGCCTTAGCAACTACATGTGATATATATAAATATAATCTCTCTCTCTCTCAGCATCACTCTGTCCGAAGCCTTTATAGACTGCGCAGGCGCAAGCGCCGGCGCAGTCTGGCCCCCACAGAGTAACGCTTCCAGGAGATCGCGGTATGCGTAAGCACTTAACGCACACCACGATCTCCACCGGAGAGTCAGGGACCGCCAGGAGGGTAAGTATATTCACCTTTCCCCGTTCCAGCGCTGCGTGCGGCTCCGTCTCCCGGCTCCTCTGCTGTGACAGTTCAGAGGGCGCGATGACGCGCTTAATGCGTGCCGGCGCCGCCCTCTGACCAGTCACAGGCAGAGGAGCCGGAGTGTGTCTTCAAGACAATGGCGCCGGAAAGCGCGGACTGCGCAGGCGCCGATTCCTGCTGCTGGAATCGGCACCTGCGCAGTCCGTGCTTTCCGGCGCCATTTTCTTGAAGACACTCCGGTTCCACTGCAGGTGTGTCTTCAAGAAAATGGCGCTGGAAAGTGTGGACTGCTCAGGCGCCGATTCCGGCAGCAGGAGGACGAAGAAAATGGGCGGAAAGGAATGGCGTAAGTAACAAATTGCTGTGGCATGAAGCTGTGACACTTCATGCCACAGCAATTTGTTATTTACGCCACCTGATTCCTTTCCGCCGCCATTTTCTTGGTCCTGCTGCCGGAATCGGCGCCTGCGCAGTCTGCGCTTTCCGGCGCCATTTTCTTGAAGACACACTGCAGCACATGACAGAATGGAGGCGCAGGATGGGAGCAGCACATGACAGGATGGAGCAGCACATACCAGGATGGAGACCATATACCAATATTAATGCTCGCCACCCGGGCGTAGAACGGGTTCAATAGCTAGTGTATATATGTGTATATATATATATATATATATATATATATATATATATAATTATATATTCTCCTGGATATCCCCCTTAATTACCATTCCTACTAATGAGGGCATGCATTGAGCCATGTTGTTTATGGTCTGTCCAGTATAATACTGCGTTTTTAGTTTGTTTTAACACACATTAGCATGAAAAGAGAAAATCCAGAATATTACAGGCTTATTTTTGTTTCCGGTCAGTACTGACATGATGTTTCTGAATTTCTCATGGTATCTTTAGCAACTGTATTGAACAGTGGGACCACTGCAACAGTAGCCTTGTTGCGCGATGGCATTGAGCTAGTTGTGGCCAGTGTTGGTGACAGCCGGGCACTGTTGTGTCGCAAAGGAAAACCTGTGAAGCTGACTATTGACCATACACCTGAACGGAAGGATGAAAAACAAAGGTATAAACTCCTTGCATTTATGTCTGATTTGTGTCCTATTTTTATCCACAGTGTTAATTGTCAAAAAGCTAGCTGAACTTGGAGGGTCCGCTAAGAGGTTTACATATTGGAAATACTGTAACCATCCCTGCCATGGACCATTATGACCCATTAAAAAAAAAAAATTCTAAATTTTACACTTAAATGTATACATTTGGGGCACTGATATTGTCCGTTTTACCTCAATAAGGTAATTTCCTGTGTACGTCGCTGTCGATGAGCATTTGGAGCGAAGTGGTAGTTTTTTTTTTTTTTAACAAACATATGGGTGATTAAATCAAATGACAGACAAACTTTAATTGTTCTTGATCAAGTTGAGTTCTATTGGACATAAACCATATATTTATATATCATGATATTGCATCTTCTATAATGGGACTTCAGTAAGTTTCTTTCAGCTCTGTTACTTAATAGTCTTGCCACTGAAGAACCAATTCACTCATCAAAGCACCATTTTCTCCGTCTTTTATGCCAGGAATCTTCAATATGTGTGGTGCCCCCATGCATTGGGGAACTACATGATGAATAAGGTATCTAGATTGCGTAATAAAACCTTGTCTTTTAATATCACCCTTGTGTATTTTCAGGATAAAGGCAAGTGGTGGTTTCGTGGCTTGGAATAGCTGGGGACAGCCTCATGTAAATGGAAAACTAGCAATGACCAGAAGCATAGGTGATTTTGATCTCAAGTCCAAGGGAGTGATAGCAGAACCTGAAACCAAGCGGATTAAGGTGAGAATCTTTTTTTTTTTTTTTTTTTTTTTTTTTTATACTCTCCTTCCAGTCCCACCCTCCCCTTTTACCTGCCTTTTTAAAAGCCTTCATAGGGCTATGTTGGGGAGAGGACAAAAATACCAAAAGCGTTAATTTAAAAAATAATAATAAAAAAAAGGGGTTCTTAACTCATAATTTATGCCCTGATCTACTTCAAAGTAATGCAAATGTTAACACTGGGCCCCTTTTGTCTTTCTGCATTCTTCTTATCTTGCTTTGGCTGTTAGTGTATTGTACTGCTTAGGGGGGGGGGGATTTGCCTTGGGTGATTAGTAAGAAACCAGACTTTTTGGCTCCACACTGGTATTCCTAGCAATGCCTGGTATGACCTTTTTGTTTCCATATGTATATAGGGTCAAGAATGGGCTGCCCACCCCACCACTTGGAGATATATCTCCTGAGTGGGCGGACTATCTACTTAACACCAGCCAGATTGTCTGGTCAAGTAGTTCATATCCCTTTGATGGAAAATGGCTGTTATCTAGTGCTCAGGCCAGTAAAGCATGAAGTCACATTTGGTGGGGGATAAGGGCTGTCGGACTTATTTTCTCACCCCCCCACCCCCCACCCCCCCATTTTTTTTAAATTTTTTTTTTTTTTTTTTTTTTTTTTTTTTTAAAGAATCTACTATATTTGAGTGACTGGATAAAATGTGGTTCCAAAAGTTGGAGGCAGCAAAAGGCACCAATTGGGCCAGATAGGAACCTGCAAATGACTCGAATAATGAAGTTAGTTTTGGAAGCTTCCGATTATTTAGCTTTGACCTAAGTCTTTAAAACCTGAAGTACTAAAGAGACTTCGCACTTGGAGACAATGAAAAAACGCCTAGTTTAGCTGACATCTGGAGACTTTTTGTACCATCAGAAGTGACTGCACCAAATACTCATCATGGGAACTAGGTCTTAGTGTTTGACTCCTTCCTCTCTCTAGTCTGTACACTCTCTCCAGTTTAGGACTGTTCACTGCTATTGGCTAACTATTTCTCTATTTTGCAGGTGCACCATGCAGATGATAGCTTCTTAGTATTAACTACAGATGGCATCAACTTCATTGTGAACAGTCAGGAGATCTGTAACATAATCAGCCAGTGCCATGATCCTTGGGAAGCCGCGCAAGTTCTCACTGATCAGGTGACCATTGTGAGACGTTTGATCAGATTATGGGTTATGATAACTTGTGAGATGAAAATGTGCAATAATACTGCTATAAAAAGTTTTCACCTACTGTAAAGTCCCTGCTAGAACTGTAAGAATTGGGTGGTGAAGATAAATGGCCATGCGCTAGCGAGAACGTCTGACTTAATATACCATTTCATCATTGCTTGTGTGTGGGGTGTTTTTTTTTTTTTTTTTCCCCTCCCCCTAAAACACTCCCACCCTCCCCCTAAAGCAATAGTCACATGCTGACTAGATGAACGTGGCCTAGCTCAATGCAAGTATAATGAGTCAGGCTGGAAAAAAGTCTATAGTCTTAATGTGGCCTGGAGTGTGCAAATCGCACTATGATCGCTCCTCCCCAGCCCTGGAGAATTGTTACAGCACGCAGAGTGACTCCAGACTTTTAGCTTAAGACTGGACAATTCCTTTAAGTGTGAAATTATGGCCTTTGGATTATTTGAAGGGGGTATCTTTAGGCTGCTCTGCATGTTTACCCTGTGAGCCACACTCGTTTAGCAAAAAAAGACCCCAAAATTGACACTAAACAAAGGTCTATATCTCTAACCATATGGTGGATTTTAAAACGGAGGGGAGGGGGAGTATTGGGAATAATATAATCAATAACTGTCCACTTCTGACCTGATGGCAAAATTCTAATTTGTATAATGTGAAGTATATTTTTATGCTGACCACTTTCTTCTTGCTGTCCATTTCAGGTGATCCAGTACGGTGCAGAAGATAATAGCACAGCCATAGTTGTCCCATTTGGTGCATGGGGAAAGCACAAGAGCACTGAAGTCAGCTTTTCTTTCAGTCGTGGCTTTAAATCGAGTGGCAGATGGGCATAACTGGTAGACTGCTCTGCAGATATTGGCACAGTCTACATGCACTGTACAAAGATTTCTTGTATTCGTTAAATCCATTACTCTCTAGACCAGGGAACGCTGCTTGTCATGTACAATTCTTGTTGGAAGGAAGGACCTTGTATGTATAGATCCAACCATTCCAATGTATGGAACACCTCATTTTAGTGGATCAATACAGAAGTTGGCAAGAAGGTTGACTTCAGACATATATGAACTACTAATATTGCTCATTTGCACTGCGGTAGGTCTCCATCTTCTGCTGACATTTATCTGTTACACCATATGTGTAGTGTTTGTATTATATATAATGTGAGATTAATTGAACACTACCACGTAACTGTACCCGTGCTCAATTTTGTACTCTATAAAGGTTTGTACTAGGTGTTTAACACCTTTCTTTTCTGAAAAATGTGAATAGGAGCAGAATAGACTAATTGTATTTTTAGTTGTTCTCTGCTCTTGCTGTTGCCATTTTTAGCCCATGATTAGCATTGTTTTTCTCTTGTAAATGTGTATAAATAATAAAAATTTTAATTGAAGTCTAGGGACTGTCACTTGCCCGTGTTGGCCATTGATAGTGCTGATAATGGTGAGGTTGTTGTTTGGGTTTTAACAGCTTTTAGGCTCCTCATATTTATTTTTGGGGTCAAAGGGATGATTGAATCTTGGCACAAGGGTGAGGGGGAAACAATTATTTTTTTTTTTTTTTTTTTTTTTCCTTCACCGCCCAACTCCCCCCCCCCCCCACCCCCCCACCTGCCCTCTTTGTAGGAATACTTATGCCTGCATGCCAGCTTCACTTAAAGGGGTTGTCCACTACTCAGACACCCTTTCTGAAATCTGCCCCCACTCCCTCAGTGAAATAGTACCTATACTTGCCACCCGTGCCGTTCCAGCAGTGTCGGCACTGGTTCTCCCAGGCCTACTGTGACATTTTCGCGTGATCCCTGTGGCTAATCGGCTCTGGCTTCATTCTTCTCTCCTGCAAACATAATTAATATGCAGAGTAAGTGAGCACTGCAATTTCTCTCTCTCTCTCTCCAGATGTCTTGATGAGAGTGAAGCTAGCGCTGACTTAACAAGGATTACGTCAGGGGTGTCAAACTGCATTCGAGAGCCGCAAACCGTGCAGGTCTTCAAGATTTCCTTAGCATTGCACAAGGTGCTGTAATCATTGTGTGTAGGTGATTAAATTATCACCTGTGCAGTACAAGGAAATCCTGAAAACATGACCTGTTTGCGGCCCTTGAGGAATGCAGTTTGACACCCCTGGATTACGTGACATAACAATGTCATTCGATCCCTTGGAAAGGCAGTACAGACACTGCTGAAATGGTGCCGGCAGCGAGAGTAGGTGGTAGTATTTTACTGGTTGGTTGGTGGACGTAGTAGGGATTGACCGAGTAGTGGACCAAATCTAAACTGCGAAGTGGGGGGAGAGGAGAGAGAAATATAGGTTCTGAAGGCTCTTTCAGCTACACTAACCACTTTTTGTTAGTACTCCAATTGTAACCGCTCTACCCCTCTGTAGGTATACCTAGATTATATCTAGTTGCTGGCCTGCAGGTAGTGGAGAAGTTATTTTCTGATTTACATATTGGTACTACTAGTCACACAATGTTGGCAGCTATACAAGATGGTGGATTGTATGTGTTTTTAGTTTTGTAGTTAATAAAAAGTTTGAGATGTTTCATGTGTTCTTGCTTTCCTCTACCAATATTAGACCGCATTCATCATTGAGTCCGTACGACCTTTGCCATTGTCCTCCTCTAATCCAAATAAAGGTCTGGTTAGTAGCATGGCAATGGACTGAGCATCTTGCAACCATAAAGGGTACAAAAACCCAGAATGGCACAGATTTTTAGACAATTACATAGTAACATAGTAAGGCCGAAAAAAGACATTTGTCCATCCAGTTCAGCCTATATTCCATTATAATAAATCCCCAGATCTACGTCCTTCTACAGAACCTAATTGTATGATACAATATTGTTCTGCTCCAGGAAGACATCCAGGCCTCTCTTGAACCCCTCGACTGAGTTCGCCATCACCACCTCCTCAGGCAAGCAATTCCAGATTCTCACTGCCCTAACAGTAAAGAATCCTCTTCTATGTTGGTGGAAAAACCTTCTCTCCTCCAGACACAAAGAATGCCCCCTTGTGCCCGTCACCTTCCTTGGTATAAACAGATCCTCAGCGAGATATTTGTATTGTCCCCTTATATACTTATACATGGTTATTAGATCGCCCCTCAGTCGTCTTTTTTCTAGACTAAATAATCCTAATTTCGCTAATCTATCTGGGTATTGTAGTTCTCCCATCCCCTTTATTAATTTTGTTGCCCTCCTTTGTACTCTCTCTAGTTCCATTATATCCTTCCTGAGCACCGGTGCCCAAAACTGGACACAGTACTCCATGTGCGGTCTAACTAGGGATTTGTACAGAGGCAGTATAATGCTCTCATCATGTGTATCCAGACCTCTTTTAATGCACCCCATGATCCTGTTTGCCTTGGCAGCTGCTGCCTGGCACTGGCTGCTCCAGGTAAGTTTATCATTAACTAGGATCCCCAAGTCCTTCTCCCTGTCAGATTTACCCAGTGGTTTCCCATTCAGTGTGTAATGGTGACATTGATTCCTTCTTCCCATGTGTATAACCTTACATTTATCATTGTTAAACCTCATCTGCCACCTTTCAGCCCAAGTTTCCAACTTATCCAGATCCATCTGTAGCAGAATACTATCTTCTCTTGTATTAACTGCTTTACATAGTTTTGTATCATCTGCAAATATCGATATTTTACTGTGTAAACCTTCTACCAGATCATTAATGAATATGTTGAAGAGAACAGGTCCCAATACCGACCCCTGCGGTACCCCACTGGTCACAGCGACCCAGTTAGAGACTATACCATTTATAACCACCCTCTGCTTTCTATCACTAAGCCAGTTACTAACCCATTTACACACAATCTCCCCCAGACCAAGCATTCTCATTTTGTGTACCAACCTCTTGTGCGGCACGGTATCAAACGCTTTGGAAAAATCGAGATATACCACGTCCAATGACTCACCGTGGTCCAGCCTATAGCTTACCTCTTCATAAAAACTGATTAGATTGGTTTGACAGGAGCGATTTCTCATAAACCCATGCTGATATGGAGTTAAACAGTTATTCTCATTGAGATAATCCAGAATAACATCCCTCAGAAACCCTTCAAATATTTTACCAACAATAGAGGTTAGACTTACTGGCCTATAATTTCCAGGTTCACTTTTAGAGCCCTTTTTGAATATTGGCACCACATTTGCTATGCGCCAGTCCTGCGGAACAGATCCTGTCGCTATAGAGTCCCTAAAAATAAGAAATAATGGTTTATCTATTACATTACTTAGTTCTCTTAGTACTCGTGGGTGTATACCATCCGGACCCGGAGATTTATCTATTTTAATCTTATTTAGCCGGTTTCGCACCTCTTCTTGGGTTAGATTGGTGACCCTTAATATAGGGTTTTCGTTGTTTCTTGGGATTTCACCTAGCATTTCATTTTCCACCGTGAATACCGTGGAGAAGAAGGTGTTTAATATGTTAGCTTTTTCCTCGTCATCTATGGTTCTGTACGTGCTGAAATACCATTGTATGTGTGATGTCATATCAGCAGAGCTGACCTATAATTAGCAAGGATGTGTCAACAAAACCAGACCACTTTTCTTCTTTCTTCCAGTACATTGTGTTCCAGTCCTGAAGCTCACAGGCCTATTGCAGAGGCTTCTAGTCCAGAGCTGAGCATGGACAGACTAGTCAGCAGCTATGCTGCATTTGCAATGTTCTGCATTCTCTTCTGTAGGATAAGGCTGCAATCATCATTGAGCCTTGGTGGTCCGTGACTGTCTCTTGATCCACCTTGGTACAGTTAGAAGCTAATCGTTGCATACTGGGAACACCTGTTCTTTTTATTTATTTAAATTTTTTTTTTTTTTTTGAAGACCTAGGTGGTTTTTTTTTTTTTTTTTTTTTTTTTCATCTGCTACACTATATATAAAATATAACAAAAAATGATTAAATATAACTTTGATTTCTATATCTCCAACATATTCTACAGCACTTTACATTTTAGAGAGGATTTGTACAGAAAATAAGACATTACGGCGTAATGCATACTGTATTTTCGGACTATAAGATGCACTTTTTTTTTCCCTCCCAAAAAATGGGGGATGCGTCTTATAGTCCGGATGTACCTGTTCTGGCTGAGGTGGGGGAGCGGCAGAGGCAGGTCACAAGAGGCAGAAGCCGGTTCCTGCAGCTAACTCCTGTGCCCGCTGCTAATGAGAAATGAATATTCACTGCATTCCATGGGCGTGGAGGGCCGTGAATATTCATTTCTCTTTAATAGCATCCTGGTATGCAGGGCCCCATCTGAAAAGCACTTAAAAACCAAAAAACAATAAAACTTACCTTCCTGTGCTCCCTCGCAGCGTCTTGTTCCGATGCCAGCAGCTGCTTTAGGGCTTGTTTTCACTTGCGAGGAACACGTCCGTGTCTCGCATGTGGAAACTAAGCTCTGGTGCCGGCACTCTGGAGCGGAGCGTGCGGCTCCATGTGTTGCTATGCAGCCGCATGCTCCGCTCTGGAGTGCCGGCACCAGAGCTTCGTTTCCACATGCGAGACACGGACGTGTTCCTCGCAAGTGAAAACCAGCCCTTATGCTTGTAAGCAGGGACGGCATGCTCGGCTTACAAGCTAAAGGACAGCTGCCAGAATACTCACTGCTCCCCACGCCAGGACTATGTGCGTGGAGGTCAGTGAGTATTCATTGTGCTTTAGTAGCAAGCACAGCGGCAGCTGGCGGCTTCCTCCAACTGCCCGGTTTTCACTTGTCCCACTACTAAAGGGAATGAATATTCACTGCTCTTCACTCCCATAGGCGTGGAATGCAGTGAATATTCATTCCCTTTAGTAGTGGCACACGCAAAAGCCCGGCCGCTGCTGGAAGCTGGCGTCTGCAGCTGGCCCTGTGCTGCTCTAAAACCTAGGTGCGTCTTAGGCTATGTGCACACGTTGCGGATTCCATCTTGGATTTTTCCCGCACAATCCACAGGTAAAATGCCCTGCGTTTTACCTGCGGCTTTAGCGCAGGTTTTTATGCGGATTTCACCTGCAGATTCCTATTAAGAATAGGTGTAAAACGCTGCGGAATCCGCACAAAGAATTGACATGCTGCAGAAAACCAGTGTTTCCGCACGCAATTTTCTGCAGCATGTGAACTGTGGATTTTGTTTTCCATAGGTTTACATGGTACTGTACGCTACATGGGGAAAACTGCTGCGGATCTGCAGCCAAATTCGCAAACGTGTGCACATATCCTTATTATCAGAAAAATACGGTAAATAATATACCAAGAGGAATGAGCGCCTCGCTTGCAATCGATTAATCGATGTCCTCGGTTATGCATTCCAATGAATTGGTTCAGCACGCAAGAAGTCTTGGAGGGGGAGGTTCAGATTATAGAGGATGTTAGTCTCTGGTCATTAGCAAAGCGGAGAACATGGGTAGGGTGATAGAATGAGAGGAGATGTAGGTGGGGTGCTGAACTGCGGAGCACTTTTGAGAGGGATAAGTTTGTATTGGACTGTAGCGGATGGGCATCCAGTGCAAAGATTGGCACAGGTCAGAGGCAGCGGTTGGAAAGGAAGGAATATGATCCTGGCTGCTGTATTCAGGTCGGATTGGGGGAGGTGAGAGTTTAGCAAGAGGGAGACTGATTTAGTAGAATTACAATAGTCCAGATGAGAATGTAAATAAGAGCAACAGTGAGGGTAAGTTAACACTAGTTGGTTTTTCTGCAGAAAAACATGATCTCTTGGCAATAAAAAAAAAAAAAGGGTTTTTGCTGTAAAAAAGCAGTACCTCTCTCCCGCATCAGTTTGGTTTCCTGTCCTTGATAGGGAACCTGCAGTAGTCACAATCTTACCTAGAATCATCATGGGATGCCGGAGCCAGTCAGACCGATCCAGGCAGCGGGGTTCCCTACCTCGGCTGGCGTGGTTAACTGAAGCGCCACTGCTGGGGTCAGTGAGCCTCTAGGGTGTGCGGGGAGAGGCAGCAAGGAAGAGAAGACCACGAGGCTGCCTCTCCCAGAAATCCTCTTCATGGCAACAGGTCGCCGGCAGCATGCCACCGCAGGGGTACCTCCGGGGGAGGCAGTAACAGGCAGCTGCCTCCCCTGAAATGAAGGCTGCCTTCCTGGAGGGTTCTGGGAACCAGGACGCATGCACAGTCAGGCGCGTCTCCTTGTTGGGGGCGGCGCAGCCGCAAAGCACCTCTGGGAGCCGGTCTGTGCGCGTGCGCGAGCAGGATGATGCAAGTAGGTGCAAAGCATGACTGGGTAAACGGTCAGCGCGCAGGGCATAATGGCGCGGGGCAGGACTGGGTAATCCAGTCACAGCACTCTTTAAGGGGGACAGTGCTCTGGCCCAGTGCTTCTAATGGAGCTCTGCCAGTGTTCCCCAGGAACCATGAGCGATCTGGACCTACCGGAGTTAAAATCCCCCACAGTCCAGATCGCCACCACAGCAGCAGCAAAAAACGGCGGCCACAGGCAAAAGGAAAACAGGCTTCCCACCAACAGCAACATGATACCACCAGGAAAGGGCGCTCAGGATCCCAGCACAGCAAAGGCTCCAGCGTGGCGTCTGGCGTGAGGGAGAATCCTACAGTGGATACGGTTCATCCCCAACCGGTACTCTTACATCCGCCAGGTGGTGAGTGATCTTCGTGAAAGTTCGTGACTGACAGAGCCCTATTTTCTGTTTTGCTTTTTCTTCAGGGGAGAAAAAGTTCAGGGAAATCTAAACACAGGATCTGTGCACTCTGTAGGGAAGATTTGCCCTCCTCGTGGGAAAAAAGACTTTGCAGCTCATGCATAGAACAGACAGTCTGTGAAGGTCTTCCCATGTTTGCAACAGAACTTAGATCGCTAATTAAAACCCAGGTGGAGGACACCTTTAGGTCCCTTCAGGAGGGTAAAAAAGCGAAGGAAGACCAGACACAGATCCCTTGAACTCAGGTCTAGTGACATGAATAGTGAAGAAGGGGATTCAGATACCTCTAATTCATCATCAACATCATCTTCCTCTGGGGGTCGCAGTTGTTTTCAGCTAGAAGAGACAGAAAGCCTTGTCAAGGCAATTAGGAACACTATGGGATTAACTGATCCTCACCCCCAAAAAACAGCTGAAGATATTATGTTCGGAGGCCTTGAACAGAAGAAAAGAGCCTTCCCGCTTAATGAAAAAAGCAGGCCTTGATTAAAAGGGAATGGAAAAAAACATAAGGAAGGCCCCACTTACACCCAAAAGGAAATACCCCTTTGAGGACCCGAAGACAAAAAGAATAAGGGGCTCATGTTCAGCAAAGGCCCTACTGACTAATAAAAAACCCTCCCAATGAACTCTTTCCCCAGGTGGGGGGAAGGTTTTCCCTCTTTCTCTGACCCTGGGAGAAAAATAACCAACAGTTTCTGGATACTTGAAATAATAAAATTGGGCCTAAAGCTCAAATTCCACACCCTCCCTCAAACATCCTTTCTGATAACATCTTGGAGATCCTCAACGGAGGAACAACTAGCTTTGGAACAAGAAGTGATGGGACTGTTGAGGAAGGGACTTCTTCTGGAGGTTCCCCTCCAAGAAAGAGGGAAATGGTTTTACTCTCCCCTTTTCCTCAGAATGAAACCGGATGGGTCCTACAGGACAATTTTAAACTTGAAGAGTCTGAACAAACACTTAAGAGTGCAGCCATTCAAAATGGAAACAATAAAAACTTCAGTAAAAATGTTGTTTCCACTATGTTTTATGGCTGTGCTAGATCTAAAGGACACATATTATCATGTCCCCATCCACAGAGACTATCAAAAATTCCTCAGGGTAGCAGTCCAAATCAAGGGGGTAATAAGACATTACCAATTTACAGCCCTTCCCTTTGGACTGGCCATAGCTCCTCGAGTGTTCACAAGGGTTGAGCGAAACGGATCGGTCATTTTCATAAGTCGCCGACTTTTGGCAAAGACGGGTTTCATGAAACCCGATCCGATCCCAGCGTGGGATCGGCCATGCGGTACGCGATCTTCGCGCCAAAGTCGCGTTTCATATGATGCGTTCAGCGCCATTTCTCAGCCAATGAAGGTGGACGCAGAGTGGGCAGCGTGATGACATAGGTCCTGGTCCCCACCATCTTAGAGAAGGGCATGGCAGTGATTGGCTTGCTTTCTGCGGCGTCACAGGGGCTATAAAGGGGAGTGCACGCCGACCGCCATCTTACTGCTGCAGATCTGAGCATAGGGAGAGGTTGCTGCCACTTCGTCAGAAGCAGGGATAGCGTTAGGCAGAGTACATTAACCCCCAAACCGCTTGTGCTGTAGCGATTTCCACTGTCCAACACCACCTTTTCTTTGCAGGGACAATGGAGGCTAGATTTTTCTTCATCAGCTCTGTAGCTTATTGAGCTGCCCTAGAAGGCTCCCTGATAGCTGCATTGCTGTTTGTATGCCGCTGTGCAAACCAACTGCTTTTTTCAAAGCACAAATCCTGTTGCTCCTTCCTTTCTGCACAGCTATCTTGTTTGTTTGTCCACACTTTTGTGTGCAGCAGTCCTTTTTATTGCTGCCGGCCATACTTTTCTGAGATTATTGTAGGGAGATAGTAATAGTATAGTCCCTTTTTTTTTATATATATGTTCAAGCCACTTTCTGCCCCTGAAACTGTGTAGTGTAAAACAGTGGGCCTGTATTTTTCCGCACTGTCCCACACCTAAAAAGGAGATTTATATTGCCAATCAGTGCATCTGCGCCAGTCCTGTCTGTGGTATCTCTGTCAGTCATTTTCTGCCACAGAAACTATACTGTAATACAGTGGGCCTGATTTTTTCACTAGTCTCCCATATAAAAAAAAGGGGAGATTAATATTGGCAAATCTGTGCATCTGCGCCAGTCCTGTCTGTGGTATCTGTCAGTCATTTTCTGCCACAGAAACTATACTGTAATACAGTGGGCCTGATTTTTTCACTAGTCTCCCATATAAAAAAAGGGGAAATTAATATTGGCAAATCTGTGCATCTGCGCCAGTCCTGTCTGTGGTATCTGTCATTTTCTGCCACAGAAACTATACTGTAATACAGTGGGCCTGATTTATTCACTAGTCTCCCATATATAAAAAAAAGGGGAGCTTAATATTGGCAAATCTGTGCATCTGCGCCAGTCCTGTCTGTGGTATCTGTCAGTCATTTTCTGCCACAGAAACTATACTGTAATACAGTGGGCCTGATTTATTCACTAGTCTCCCATATATAAAAAAAGGGGAGCTTAATATTGGCAAATCTGTGCATCTGTACCAGTCCTGTCTGTGGTATCTGTCAGTCATTTTCTGCCACAGAAACTATACTGTAATACAGTGGGCCTGATTTATTCACTAGTCTCCCATATAAAAAAAGGGGAGATTAATATTGGCAAATCTGTGCATCTGCACCAGTCCTGTCTGTGGTATCTGTCAGTCATTTTCTGCCACAGAAACTATACTGTAATACAGTGGGCCTGATTTATTCACTAGTCTCCCATATATAAAAAAGGGGAGCTTAATATTGGCAAATCTGTGCATCTGCGCCAGTCCTGTCTGTGGTATCTGTCAGTCATTTTCTGCCACAGAAACTATACTGTAATACAGTGGGCCTGATTTATTCACTAGTCTCCCATATAAAAAAAGGGGAAATTAATATTGGCAAATCTGTGCATCTGCGCCAGTCCTGTCTGTGGTATCTGTTAGTCATTTTCTGCCACAGAAACTATACTGTAATACAGTGGGCCTGATTTATTCACTAGTCTCCCATATAAAAAAAAGGGGAGATTAATATTGGCAAATCTGTGCATCTGCATCAGTCCTGTTAGTGGCATATCTGCCAGCCTCTTTCTGCCAATCAAACTGTGTAGTGTAATACAGTGGGCCTGATTTTTCTGCTGTCTCCCACACATAAAGAGGGAGATTTATATTGCCAGTGTGTGCATCTGCATCAGTCCTGTTAGCGGCATATCTGTCAGCTTCTTTCTGCCAATCAAACTGTGTAGTGTAATACAGTGGGCCTTATTTTACTGCTGTCTCCCACACATAAAGAGGGAGATTTATATTGCCAGTGTGTGCATCTGCGTCAGTCCTGTTTGTGGCATATCTGTCAGCCACTGTCTGCCACTGAAGCTGTGTACTGTAATACAGTGGGCCTGATTTTCCCTGCAGTCTCACACACCTATCAAGGGAGATTTAAATTCACAACAAGTTTGCGTACACCTTCTAACTGGTTTTACAGTACGATATAACATTTGTTAGTTTGGTTACTTTTTTCCAAGAATGAGGAAGTCTGGTGGAAGAGGTCGTAGCTGTGGGTGGTCATTGCCAGCTGGTAATGATGGTAGTGGTGGTGGAGCATCAGGTGGTCGTGGGAAAAGCAATATAGCACCTAAGTCTCGAGTTGTTGAGCCAGTGTCATCATCTGGCTACAGAAGGCCTCGAACACTTCCTTTTCTGGGAGTAGGAAAACCGCTTTTAAAGCCGAAGCAGCAGGAACAAGTTTTGGCTTTCCTTGCTGACTCTGCCTCTAGCTCTTTCGCCTCCTCTTTGGAAAGTGCAAAATTTAAAAGCAGTGCGTCGTCAGTGGATGTTCCCGGTCAGGAACAAGTCGCTTCCTTGTGTTCTTCACCCAGAACAACAGAGAAGGATGCGTCAGGCGACACAACGGGTTACTCCATGGAGCTCTTTACACATACCGTGCCTGGGTTAGAAAGGGAAATTGTTAACAGGCCATGCCCATTACAAGATGAATCGGACATGGAGTGCAGAGATGCACAGCCACCGCCAGATTATTATGCTGTTCCTTTGACTCAGATCACAACATTGCCCTCGCAGTGTACTGATCCTGAATCTGACCCTGATGAGACTATGGAGCCCCGTCACGAACGCTATAGCACCGGCTTACACGGTGACACAGAGGAAGGTGCACAGGACATAGAAGAGGAGGTAATAGATGACCCAGTTGTTGACCCCGATTGGCAGCCATTGGGGGAACAGGGTGCCGCCGGCAGTAGCTCTCAAGTGGAGGAGGAGGAGCCGCAGCAGGCTGTTATGGTCTGGTGATTATGGAGCGACATGAGACTAGCTCTGAGCAGGTGGTATCTATACTGACCGCAGACCCTAAGCTCAACACACAACTAGAAGCAGCCGTGGATTGCTCCTAACGCTCCCTAGGCAACTCGTCACAGCCTAAGAGCTAACTAGCCCTAAAGATAGAAGCAGGAAAACTATCTTGCCTCAGAGAAAATCCCCAAAGGAAAGACAGCCCCCCACATGTAATGACTGTGAGAGGAGAAGGACATACGTAGTATGAAACAAGATTGAGCACAGGAGGCCACTTCTAGCTAAAAAGGAAAGTACAGAAAAGAGCTCTGTGCGGTCAGTAGAAAAAACTAGAAAAAGTCCACCGCAGAGCAATGACTCCAGGCAGAGACAATTGACAACTGGCATTGAATGAGGGCTAAGGCCAGACTAATATAGCCAAGCCCAAAAGACAATCAAAGGAAACAGCTGAGAAGCTAAATCCAAGAAGCAGTCATACCACTAAAGACCACAGGAGGAGCCCAAGAGCAGAACTCACAAAAATACTACTTACAACCAAGAACGGAATTCACAACAGCAGGCATCAACATCGCAACAGCTTCCATCTGGCAGGCCCGTATCTGGCCAAAAACATTTGTCAAAACCTAAAACAGTTGTAGGACAGCGTGGCCATCCGGTTAAAGTAGCTCAGTGTGCAATGCCTGAAAAGGTATCCGATAGTAGGAAGAGTGCAGTCTGGCACTTTTTTAAACAAGATCCAAATGATCAGTGCAAAGTCATCTGTAAGAAATGCTCAAGGACCTTCAGCAGAGGTCAGAATGTGAAAAATCTAAATACAAGTTGCATGCGTAGACATTTAACCACCATGCACTTGCAAGCCTGGACTAACTACCAAACGTCCCTTAACGTTGTTGCACCCTCTCACAATGAAGCTAGTCAGCAACGCTACATTCCTTCCCTCACTGTAAGCCCAACGTTTACCACACCACCTGCAGCAAATGTGGAGGTTTCGTCGCAAGGCCAAAGGAGTCAGGGAATCACCAGGTTCGTGGTAGGAAACACTGTATGTAGGCCAACTGCAAGAATACCATCACCAACCCTCTCTCAGTCTGCCATGTCCACCATCACCCCCGCTAGTTCCACCATATGCAGCACTCCAGTCCAGCTCACCCTACAAGAGACTCTCCTTAGGAAAAGGATGTACTCATCCTCTCATCCGCGTACACAGGGTTTGAACGCCCACATTGCTAGACTAATCTCATTAGAGATGATGCCCTACCGGTTAGTTGAAAGCGAAGCTTTCAAAGCCCTGATGGCCTACGCTGTACCACGCTATGACCTACCCAGTCGACATTTCTTTGTGAGAAAAGCCATCCCAGCCCTCCACCAGCATGTAAAAGACCACATTGTCCATGCACTCCGGCAATCTGTCAGTAGAAAGGTGCACCTCACAACAGATGCATGGACCAGTAGGCATGGCCAGGGACGTTACGTGTCCATCACGGCACACTGGGTTAATGTGGTGGATGCAGGGTCCACAGGGGACAGCCATATTGGGACAGTTCTGCCTAGCCCACGGTGTAGGAAACAGTTGGCTGTAGGCGTTCGCCACCCCTCCTCCTCCTCCTCATCCTCCAGCAGAAGCGAGAGCTCGTCCATAGACTGCAGTCGCACGACCTCTCCATCCGCAGCTGCCACTGTTGCACCTGAGGTGTCCCATTATGGAACAGCTAGTGGCAAGCGTCAGCAGGCTGTGTTGGAAATGAAGTGTTTTGGCGACAACAGACACACCGCGGAAGTTCTGTCCGAGTTTTTGCAGCAAGAAACTCAGTCATGGCTGGGCAGTGTACATCTTGAGGCAGGCAAGGTAGTCACTGATAACGGAAGGAATATTATGGCTGCCATAGCCCTTTCACAACTGAAACACATTCCTCGCCAGGCTCACACCTTGAACCTGGTGGTGCATTGCTTCCTGAAAAGTTATCCGGGGTTACCCGACCTGCTCCAGAAGGTGCGCAGACTTTGCTCGCACATCCGCCGTTCACCCGTACACTCCAGCCGTATGCAGAACCATCAGTGATCTTTGAAACTTCCCCAGCACTGCCTAATCATTGACGTTGCAACAAGGTGGAACTCCACACTGCACATGCTTCAGAGGCTGTGCGAACAGAGGTGTGCTGTTATGTATTTGTGGGAGGATACACATACACGGGCAGGCAGTTGGATAGCAGACATGGAGTTGTCAGGTGTGCAGTGGTCGAAGCTACAAGACCTGTGTCAAGTCCTTCAGTGTTTTGAGGAATGCACACGCCTGGTTAGTGCAGTCGACGCCATCTTAAGCATGAGCATCCCCCTAATGCGTCTGCTAATGCAAAGTTTGACGCACATAAAGGAGCAGGCGTCTGCAGCCGAGGAGGAGGGAAGCCTTGATGACAGTCAGCCATTGTCTGGTCAGGGAAGTCTACTGGACGAGGTGGCGAGCGAAGAGGAGGAGGACGAGGAAGATGATGGGGATGAGTATTTTTTGGATGAGGAAGCTTCTCAGGGGGCAATACAAACTGGTGGTGTTGCAAGGACAGGTTCAGGGTTTTTGAGGGAGACAAGTGACGTTGATTTACCAGAAAGTGCTCCTCAACCCAGCACAAGCAGTGAATTGACAACTGGAACATTGGCCCACATGGCGGATTATGCCTTGCGTGTCCTAAAAAGGGACCCCCGCATTATAAAAATGATGACCGATGACGATTACTGGTTGGCCTGCCTCCTGGATCCACGCTATAAAGGGAAATTGCAAAATATCATGCCACATGAGAACCTTGAGCAAATATTGGCAACCAAACAAGCAACTTTTGTAGACCGTTTGATTCAGGCATTCCCAGCACACAGCGGCAGTGATGGTTCTCACACGAGCTGCAGGGGGCAACATGGCAGAGGTGTTAGAGGTGCACAAATCAGAAGTGGCGTAGGACAGAGGGGTTTTCTGACCAGGTTGTGGAGTGATTTCGCAATGACCGCAGACACGACAGGTACTGCAGCATCAATTCAAAGTGACAGGAGACAACATTTGTTCAGTATGGTTACAAACTATTTTTCCTCCCTTATCGATGTTCTCCCTCACCCGTCATTCCCATTTGATTACTGGGTATCCAAAATAGATACCTGGCCTGAATTGGCAGAATATGCATTGCAGGAGCTTGCTTGCCCAGCAGCTAGTGTGCTATCAGAAAGAGTATTCAGTGCTGCTGGTTCAATACTGACCGAAAAAAGGACTCGTCTGGCTACCCAAAATGTTGATGATCTAACCTTCATTAAAATGAACCAATCATGGATTTCTAATTATTTTACCTCACCTTTCCCGGCTGACACCTAGCTTTCCTGTAAAAAGGTCTTGCTTTTGGACTGGTCTTACTGACTGTTCCAATTTCTCAATTTGCAGCTGCTGTATGTCCAGCATACGACATTTTTAAACCTCCCTAAATGGGCCGACTCCCCCCACGGGACCATGGTCAGTCACCACTTGGCGCAAGCACCCGTGAGAGTGCCGTTTGTCTGAAGAGGTCGGTGTGCCCACTTTTGGGCGACGGCACTGGCACAGGGTCCCTCAAAGTACAATGAAGTGTCTCTGGCGGTGGTGGTGTGCACCCAACGTCAGACACACCGTTGTAACATGAAGGGCCCTGGGCCAGTACCGCCGCCCACGAGAGAGTGTTCCCCCCAGCTCAAACAGTGCTCTCCCACTTGCAAAATTATCTCTCACTGCTCCACCACTGTTTAGTCTATGCGGTTAAATCCTTCAATGGCACTTCCCATAACAATTTGTTGACATGTATGATGCTAGTAAAAATATTCATGGGCCCTGTCCTACATTTACACCAGTTAATACTTTGCACCAAATACCAATGCCTGCAAGTCAGCAGAGGAGCCCACCCCTGTACCTAGGTATGCCACCTGTTTATTTTTTTTTATTTTTTGGCGCGACATTAACATGTATTTATTATTTTGGAGTACTAACTGTGTCAGACACTCCTTCCAATTGTCCTCTGCTGACCACACCAATGCTGCATGTGTACCCCTGTAACCTAATAAAACCTGAATCGAGCCTAATTTTTTAATTTTAGGCCTACTAAGTCTGTCTGCGGTCCCTCCTTCCAATTGTCCTCCGCTGACCACACCAATGCTGCCTGTGCACCCCTGCAACATAATTAAACCTGCATTGAGCCTATTTTTTTTATTTTAGGCCAACTAAGTCTGTCTGTGGTCCCTCCTTCCAATTGTCCTCCGCTGACCACACCAATGCTGCCTGTGCACCCCTGCAACATAATTAAACCTGCATTGAGCCTAATTTTTTATTTTAGGCCTACTAAGTCTGTCTGCGGTCCCTCCTTCCAATGGTCCTCCGCTGACCACACCAATGCTGCCTGTGCACCCCTGCAACATAATTAAACCTGCATTGAGCCTAATTTTTTTATTTTAGGTCTACTAAGTCTGTCTGCGGTCTCTCCTTCCAATTGTCCTCCGCTGACCACACCAATGCTGCCTGTGCACCCCTGCAACATAATTAAACCTGCATCGAGCCTAATTTTTTATTTTTAGGCCTACTAAGTCTATATGCGGTCCCTCCTTCCAATGGTCCTCCGCTGACCACACCAATGCTGCCTGTGCACCCCTGCAACATAATTAAACCTGCACTGAGCCTAATTTTTTTATTTTAGGCCTACTAAGTCTGTCTGCGGTCTCTCCTTCCAATTGTCCTCCGCTGACCACACCAATGCTGCCTGTGCACCCCTGCAACATAATTAAACCTGCATTGAGCCTAATTTTTTTATTTTAGGCCTACTAAGTCTGTCTGCGGTCCCTCCTTCCAATTGTCCTCCGCTGACCACGCCAATGCTGCCTGTGCACCCCTGCAACATAATTAAACCTGCACTGAGCCTAATTTTTTATTTTAGGCCTACTAAGTCTGTCTGCGGTCCCTCCTTCCCATTGTCCTCCGCTGACCACACCAATGCTGCCTGTGCACCCCTGCAACATAATTAAACCTGCATTGAGCCTAATTTTTTTATTTTAGGCCTACTAATTCTGTCTGCAGTCCCTCCTTCCAATTGTCCTCCGCTGACCACACCAATGCTGCCTGTGCACCCCTGCAACCTAATTAAACCTGCATTGAGCCTAATTTTTTGTTATTTTAGGCCTAGTAAGTGTGTCTGCGGTCCCTCCTTCCAATGGTCCTCCGCTGACCACAGCAATGCTGCCTGTCTACCCCTGTAACCAAATAAAACCTGCATCGAGCCAACTTTTTTAATTTAAGGCCTACTAAGTCTGTCTGCGGTCCCTCCTGCCAATTGTCCTCCGCTGACCACACCAATGCTGCCCGTGTACCTCTGTAACCTTTTTTAAACTTGCATCGAGCCAACTTTGTGGTGTAAGGCCTACTACCAGTGTCTGTCTGTGCCACTCAATACAGCTGTCCTCCTCTTGAAAAAGCTGAGCTGCAATTGTCAGGTTTTCAGCCTATCGGAATTTGAAAACTGCATTGGGGCTACAAGTTTGGTTGGGTTCTACAAACGGTGTCTGCCGCTCCAAGGTGTTCTCCAGGTTTACTTTCCCGAGCTTCAATCTTCAGGCTCTCATTAAGTAGTTTTTAATATAACACTGCATTTGGCCTACTAGTTTGGTTGGGGCCTACTAACGGTGTCTGCCGCTCCAAGGTGTTCTCCTGGTTTCCTGTCCTGAGCTTCGATCTTCAGGCTCTCATTAAGTAGTTTTTAATATAACACTGCATTTGGCCTACTAGTTTGGTTGGGGCCTACTAACGGTGTCTGCCGCTCCTTGCTGTTCTCCTCCACTGAACAAAGCAGTGCCGCCTGTTTACTGTTACCAATTTTGAACTGCATTTAGACTACTTACTGATTTGGGCCTACTCACTGTGTCAGCCTCTCATTACAGTTGTCCTCCACTGAACAAAGCAATGCCGCCTGGTTAGTCCTGTTACCAATTTTGAAATGCATTTAGCCCACTTTATTATTTGGGTCTAGATCTGTGTTTCCTCCTCATCCTGCCCATTGCCCAGCCAGTGCTAGATGACTCTGATGGTAAATTTACCCAGACCGCTACATTCCCCTTGCACGCTACACAGCCAGAATCTGACCCTGCTGAAAGTGAGGTTCCCCTTCCCGCATACTATACCACCTTACACGGGGACAAAGAGGAAGGTGCAGATGAAAGTGCAGGTTCCTTCATCGGGTGGGGGGAATACTCGTTGGCGACGTCACTGGCACAGGGCCCCTCATAATGCAAAAGTGTCGCTGCCGGTGGGAGGCGCCAGCGCCGTGCAAACACACCGCCGTACTTTGAGGGACCCTGTGCCAGTGCCAATGCGAACGAGTGCCCCCCCTGCTTGCTCAGGATCACAGCACTTGCAAAGTTGAAATACCTCTCCCTGCTCCACTGCCGTGACGTGGTCCACGTTTCCTGGGCCCACTAAATACTTGAACCAGCCATACCCCCCACAACTTTAGCCAAATGACCCCCAATGTCCAATGCCTAACTATTATTAAAAGGTAAAATAAGATTGACAAGCTTCAGTACCAAGAATGAATGTTTTTGCCATTAAAATGGGCACTGTAGGTGTTTTCCTGGCCTCCACTCACTGCCGACTATGCTTCCCCATTGACTTGCATTGGGTTTCGTGTTTCGGTCGATCCCCGACTTTTCGCGATAATCGGCCGATTTCACTCGACTCGACTTTTGAGATAGTCGGGTTTTGCGAAATCCGACTCGACCCTAAAAAAGTTAAAGTCGCTCAACTCTAGTGTTCACCAAAAAAGTGACAGGTAATGGCCCACCTAAGAGCAAGACACCCTAATCGTTCCATATCTAGATGACTTCCTGGTAACCAGCAACTCCCTCCCCAACATTGCAAAGCTCAGTTGGAAAATGTCATGCGTTCCTTAAAAACTTGGGCTGGCTTTTGAACCTGGCAAAGTCCAAATTAGTACCAAGCCAGGTGCAGGAATATCTGTGCATCATACTAGATTCTGTCCATCAGGAGTGTCGTCTACCCTTAGAGAAAATCCAAAAGATGATGGGGTTGGTATCTCGAGCAAGGGATCTCCCCTCTATATCCTTACGAGACGCAATGTCCCTCCTGGGGTCCATGACAGCATGCATCCCTGTGGTTCAATGGGCTCAGATACACACAAGGGAACTTCAATGGCAGATTTTGTCAGAGGAAATTTCACTTAAAGGAAATTTAGAAGGTCAGTCCAGTATATAATCAAACACAGCACTCTCATTAGAGTGGTGGGTGACGACGAGCAATTTGACCCGAGGTGTCCCGTGGGTAGTTCCGGTCTCAAAAGTGGTGACCACGGACGCAAGCCCCAGGGGTTGGGGGGCCCATCTGAGCGATCTCATAGCACAGGGGGTCTGGTCAGATGACCTGAGGACAGCATCTTCCAATATGAAATAGCTACTGGCAGTGAAATTTGCACTCTTAAGATTCCTGAACTCCCTTCACTCAAATCATGTCAGAGTATTTTCAGACAATCGGGTAGTGTTGGCCTATTTAAATCACCAAGGGGATACCCGATCCCAGTCACTCATGGAAGTAACAAAATCAATTTTCCAACTAGCCGAGGACAACCTAGGGTCCTTGATGGCCCTTCACATAAAAGGAGTGGACAATTACAGGGCAGACTTCCTGAGTCGGTCTCGCCTGAGACAGGGAGAATGGGAATTAAACCAATCCGTATTGAATCAGATCTCAGAAGGATGGGGAGACACCAGACACAGATCTGTTTGCAAACAATCTGAAGTGGAAGGTGGACACCTTCTGCTCCATAACTCCATAAGGGAACCCTGTCGCGTTAGGTGCATTCCTAATTCCATGAAACTGTTGGCTAGCATATGCATTTCCCCCAATCGCACTAATATCAGCAGTCCTGAGAAAAATACAGGAAGACAGAGCTTGTGTAGTCTTGATAGCCCCCTTCTGACCAAAAGAGGAGTTGGTTTTTATGGGTGAGGAGGATGCTCCCGGATCTTCCAAATCTCCTCTCCCGGGGACCAGTAGCGCACCCACGGGTAGCAAAGTTACACATGACAGCCTGGAATTTGAAAGGGGGCTACTAAGGGATAAAGGGTTCTCACCAGGTCTAATATCAACCCTTCTACAAAGCAGGAAACTGATAACCACCAAACAGTATGGTAAACTCTGGAAAAAATTTCTTTCATCATCAGGCTCTAAAGTGAATGAGGGAGTTCCTCTTAGAGCCATATTAGAGTTCCTGCAGAAGGGGTTGGAACAAGGTCTGGCCACAAGTCCCCCGAACGTCCAGGTTGCAGCCTTAGGGGCTTTGTTCAATTACGACCTAGCAAGGAATCAATGGGTTTCCAGGTTCATTAAAGAGGCAGAAAGGTCTAAACCCCTTCCCTTGCGGAATGCTCCACAATGGGATTTAAATTTAGTCCTTACAGCCCTAACTAAATCTTTCTTCGAACCCTTGGCGGATGCTCCCTTGAGAATCCTGTCCCTCAAAACATCCCTATTGGTTGCTCTTACTTCAGCTCGCAGGGTCAATGACATCCAGGCTTTATCAGCTAGCCCCCCTTTCATGCAGGTCTTGGATGATAGAGTTGTTCTCAAAACAGGCCCAGCCTACCTTCCAAAAGTAGCTTCTCATTTCCATAGATCACAGGAGATTTCCCTTCCCTCCTTTTGTCCTAACCCCAAAAATAAAGAGGAAAAAATCTAACACACGTTAGACGTTAGAAGATGCCTGATTTATTACCTAGAGGCGTCTAGAGAGTGTGGGAAGGATGGATCTCTTTTTGTACGGTTTCAGGGTTCTTGGAAGGGGGGAAAAAAGCCTCCAATAGCACATTAGCTAGATGGATCAGAGACACCATCAACCTGTCATATACATCGAGTGGGCTGTCCGCTCCGGAGAAAATTAGGGCACACTCAACGAGAGCAGTAGCAGCCTCCTGGGTGGAAAGAGAGGGTGCTTCGATTGATCAGATATCCCCTCTACATTCTTTAACCACTATTGGCTGGACCTAGCCTCTTCTTCGGACCTTACCTTTGGGAAAAGGGTACCGGAAGCGGTGGTCCCTGCCTAAATGTACAGTCTCTGCAATACCATAACGGAGGGGGATAGACTATTATTACTTAGAAAGAAAGAAATGAGATGGATTTACACATTGGGGACATTACAACCCAGGGGTCTAAATTTGGACTTTAACCTGCAGGCATGCATCCCCAGATAATTCTATTCCCCCTCCCCGTTATGGTATTCTCATCAGTATTTTGTTTTTAATGTGTTTTACATTTTAATCTTCACTTATTTTCTCTCCCACTTAGAGGATTAATGATGGCAGTGTTTGGAGGTTTTCCTAAAATATAGTTGGACATTATTAAGATTTAGACGAATGTGGTGGCTTTTGTTGCCCCTTTATCCATCGGTCTCCTGACTGCCTCAACATATTTCTCTGCCTTAATCATATGTCAGTTTTTCCATTGCTAAATGTAGGGGCTTTTTGGTCCCTGGATGTATGGATGGAATTTATACTGCTTTTTAATGTTTTCCAGGTCACCTTGACAACCTATTGTGGTCGTGGCTTCGCAGATCTGTTGGTGGTTTGTGCGTTTGCGTACTGGCGCCTGATACGCCCGCATCGCGGCTTGGGCGTTCTGGTAGTGGCTCACCTGCGTTTCCAATAGGTGGTTGATGCTATGGGGGTGTGGTGGTCACGTCACTGCTGGGCCTGCCTGTATCACGTCATGTGATGTGGCTGTTCCCGGCGGTGTTGCGCCTGCGCACGCCTGTGGGCGTTCTTCTGCTTTGGATATGTGTGGATGCGACATCGCTGGGCGGGATCATCCTGCGGTCACGTGTTGTGGGTGTTCTGATGCCATGACGCGCAGCTACGCTCGCCAGGGGGTTTCTGGGCAATCTGCGACCCTGTGGTTCGTCAGATGTGTGACGCAGGATTATGATGCAGGTATGGACGCATTATGTAAGCGGTTGCCCGATTTGTTATTTAGGTCATCCCCTGAAGTATTGGGAAGCTGGATAGGCTGCTTTTGTTTTCGGCGCCAACCCCATTAAGGATCCGGATTGGATGTGAGGATCGCTGTAGTGGCCACGTCATTGGTGCTCTGTGACCATGGTTACGCTAATGCTGGAGTTTAATTGGCTCGACGGAAGATAAACATTGCAGTATTGCTGTATAATATATGTATTTTGCTATGTTTTCATCATTATCTATACTGTGGGAGAGTTTATGTCTTTTTATATGAACTGTGTATTTGTCTGATCTATGTTATATGTCACATTTATATGAGTAATTAGCGGCTAGCTGGTGATTGGCGCCCTGTGTGGTATCCACACCATTTAAGCCGGCACTGTGCACTTTGCTGTATGCTTGAAAAAGTACAGGGTACTGGTCGAAACGTTGCTGTTTCATGGCTTAATAAACTTGTTTGATATTACGACACCCAGCTGGAGCGCTGTTCATCCTCTTTTGGACCACAGGGCAGGCAGAGTCTGGTTGGTCTGAAGGCAAATCCAAAGTCCCCTTATCCAGGTGGAAATCAGTAGCCCTCCTCTAGCGCCTGGGTGTTTGTAGTACCTCCCTGCTGAGCTTCTCGGTAAGGTTCTCACAACTGATGTTGGTGTTTTAGATGTTATGTCTCTTTCTCTCTGTCCCCCTGATGATAAAGATAGGACAAACCCGTATGACTGATGGCCTGAGGCTTTTTACAGGGACTCTAGCACGCCCCGGCCCCCACAGTTGCCACCGTGCCTCCTGGGTAAAAGGTCGGGCAACTAATATGGAATTAGCTGTCCTGCCGGTATCTGGAGCCAGGCTTGGAGACGATGACTCCCTCGGTGTTCCGGCTACCGGATCCTGCGCCTCAGAAAGGAGGCAGCCTATTACAGGGCAGAACTCCTTCTGGTTTCCTCCCCTTTTGCTATGACTTAGTTTCTCACTCTCTGCAATACAATTCCCTTCAATGTCTCTTTCTTGGGATGCTGCCGCACGTCGGGCAGGCGCAGCTCCGTGGCCTTCCGTCTAGGCCTCTGACAGGATCCCACCTCTGTCAGGGACCCACTACCTGAGTTGAGCTCAGATAGCTGCTCACTGGGTGAAACCCAGCTCGCTTCTGCCTAACTTCCTATCCAGACCACCAGTTTTACCTAATTGTGAAGAGTGCCCTACTAAATAGGAGAATAGCTCCCCCTGGTGGACTGGAGTGTGAAGTGTGTTGTGTGGTTTGTGATACCTGGTAAAGTGATCTCCTTTATTGCCTTCAGACGTAACATCACTCCCCCTGGTGGAAGAACGACATTACTGCAACGACCAGGACCCTGGGGCGCTGCATGTGCAGTCAGGGACCCGGCTGAAATAAGCCCCTAGAATGCTGGCACCTCCGGTGAGGAGTTTCTTGTGTGTGGATTCAGGGCTGGCTAATAGCCATTAGAATTCCGGCTCCACTGGAGAGGAGCTGCGTGTTTGCATTTGACTGCATGACCACTGTCGGCTCTACTAAGTAGCTGTGTTTCCATGTGAGCTAAACAGGGCACAGAGTTCTCTTTGCTAACGGACTCTGTGAAGTAACAGAGTTCGTTTATACCAATATACTTCACCGCCTTACTCAGCAGCGGGTTCTTTCCTGCACGGTGGATCCCGGGTTGCAAACGCACCTATTACTTCTAATAAATATATTCGGTGCGTTCCTAACAGGGGGTGAATGAAAAATATGAACCGAGTATGACCCCAAAACAACGGGCATGTTGCTGGGGAGTAATGGTAGAAACGGAAATGGCAATGTCGGGCATAGGTAGATTAATGGTGGGAGGAAACAAGGAGTTCAGTTTTTGATAGAGGGATGACATGACGTTAAAGACAACTACTGGTATTCTGTAGTAATGCAGGGGTGATGTCAGGAATCTAGTAATGCTAAAATACATTGCAATTGTTAAAGGGGTTGTCCGATGAACAAACTACATTTTAATCAATAGATTTTGGAGTAATAGTTCCACAATTGTTTGTGATAAGAAAAAA
The DNA here is from genome assembly GCF_032444005.1 of Ranitomeya imitator. NCBI lineage: Eukaryota > Metazoa > Chordata > Amphibia > Anura > Dendrobatidae > Ranitomeya > Ranitomeya imitator. Next base: position 907,622,407 of record NC_091282.1, read on the forward strand.
AAGTCCTGTGTTGAGTGCCCCTGCGGTGTACTGTGTAAAGGCTGTGACAAACCCCTTATCATAGAAAACTGTATCTAGAAATCTGATCCCATACTGATGATCCTTATGAGAGTCGTTCAGGTCATCTCCGTCCCCAGCCATACCCTCCTTTTACATCGGCACAAGGTTTGTGTGAGGTGGGGAGAGAGTCATTTGAACAGCACTATTCAATCAGATTAGTTTGTGTACGATCAGATTGAACAGCACATGTCCATATAATATGCTTGTCTGAACAAGCCCTTTAGGTACCGTCACACATAACGATTTCGTTAACGATATCGTTGCTTTTTGTGACGTAGCAACGATATCGTTAACGAAATCGTTATGCGTGACAGCGACCAACTGTCCCCTGCTCCCCTGCTGGGAGATCGTTGGTCGCTGGGGAATGATCAGGACTTTATTTCGTCACTGGATCACCCACTGACATCGCTGGATCGGCGTGTGTGACGCCGATTCAGCGATGTCTTCACTGGTAACCAGGGTAAACATCGGGTTACTAAGCGCAGGGCCGCGCTTAGTAACCCGATGTTTACCCTGGTTACCATTGTAAAAGTAAAAAAAAACACTACATACTTACATTCCTGTCACGTTCCCTCAGCGTCAGCTTCCCTGCATCCCCCAGTGTCAGCGCCGGCCGGCCGTAAAGCAGAGCACAGCGGTGACGTCACCGCTCTGCTTTCCGGCCAACGCTTACACAGTGCAGGAAAGCTGACGCTGGGGGACGCGACAGGAATGTAAGTATGTAGTGTTTTTTTTTTACTTTTACAATGGTAACCAGGGTAAACATCGGGTTACTAAGCGCGGCCCTGCATTTAGTAACCCGATGTTTACCCTGGTTACCCGGGGACTTCGGCATCGTTGGTCGCTGGAGATCTGTCTGTGTGACAGCTCTCCAGCGACCACACAACGACTTACTAACGATCACGGCCAGGTCGTATCGCTGGTCGTGATCGTTGGTAAATCGTTAAGTGTAACGGTACCTTTAGGCCGGTTTCACACTTGCGTTTGTGTATGCAGCATGGGGCTACATACTTCCTGCCTTCAGATCTGCATACATCCACATGTGTCCTGCATACCTATCTTTAACATTGTGCATGCAGGAACATGTGTGGTTAAACGTTGTATGCGGATGCGTGTCCGCCGAACGCAACACCACATCCGCATACAACACATGACCACGCATGTCCCTGCGTAAGCTATGTTAAAGATAGGTACGCCGGACGGATGTGGATCTGAAAGGAAGAAGTACGCAGCCCTATGCTGTGTACACAAACGCTAGTGTGAAACTGGCCTTACTCAGAGCCTTACACCTGCCCATATCCTGCCTCAAAGGCATCAACTTCCATAACTTATTGTTCAATTACTGCCTAATATATCCCACCCCATGACCTGCATTTTTATTGTACAGGGTGGGCCATTTATATGGATACACCTAAATAAAATGGGAATGGTTGGTGATATCAACTTCCTGTTTATGGCACATTAGTATATGGGAGGGGGAAACTTTTCAAGATGGGTGGTGGCCATTTTGGATGCAACATTATTTTTTTTCAAAGGGAAGAGGGTCATGTGACACATGAAACTTATTGAGAATTTCACAAGAAAATCAATGGTGTGCTTGATTTTAACGTAACTTTATTATTTCATGAGTTATTTACAAGTTTATGACCACTTATAAAATTATTATTATTTATTTATATAGCATCATTAATTCCATGGTGCTGTACATAAGAAAGGGGTTACGTACAGAGTATAAAATGTGTTCAAAGTGCTGCCCACTGTGTTGAATTGTCAATGCAACCCTCTTCTCCCACTCTTGACACACTGATGGCAACACCGCAGAAGAAATGCTAGCACAGGCGTCCAGTATCCGTTGTTTCAGATGCTGCACACCTCGTATCTTCACAGCATAGACAATTGCCTTCAGATGACCCCAAAGATAAAAGTCTAAGGGGGTCAGATCGGGAGACCTTGGTGGCCATTCAACTGGCCCACAACAACCAATCCACATTCCAGGAAACTGTTCATGTAGGAATGCTCAGACCTGACACCCATAATGTGCACCATCTTGCTGGAAAAACTCAGGGAACGTGCCATCTTCAGTGCATAAAGATGGCAACACATCATCATCATGTAGCAATTTCAGATATCCAGTGGCATTGAGGTTTCCATTGATGAAGAATGGCCCCACTATCTTTGTACCCCATATACCACACCATACCATCAATTTTTGAGTTCCAATTTTTGTGTTTCCTGGAAAGTGGATTGGTCGTATCTTTGGGGTAATCTGAAGACAATTGTCTGTGCTGTGAAAATACGAGATGTGCAGCATCTGAAACAACGTATACTGGAAGCCTGTGCTAGCATTTCTTCTGCGGTTTTGCTATCAGTGTGTCAAGAGTGGGAGAAGAGGGTTGCATTGACAATCCAACACAATGGGCAGCACTTTGAGCACATTTTATAAGTGGTCATAAACTTGTAAATAACTCATGAAAAAATAAAGTTACATTAAAACCAAGCACACCATTGTTTTCCTTGTGAAATTCTCAATAAGTGTGATGTGTCACATGACCCTCTTCCCAGGGCCGGCGTCAGCAACCGGTGTACGCGGGCAAGTGCTGGGGCCCTGGCGAGACGGGGGGCTCATTTACGGTGCGCAGCTGCAGCCGGAATACTCACCTCCGGGAGTCGGGACCGTCCGTCACCATGGATACGACGCAGCCAGAGTCACTTCCGGGCCGAGCCTGCTGCTGGGACTGAGTTTCACACAGCTGCGCCTGCAATACTCACCAGTCACAGCCGGCGCTGCCATCACCATGGATGCGAGTCACTTCCGGGCCGGCGGTCACTCTGTCCTGTCACTTCCGGTCGTGAGAGCTCGTCAGATTCCTAAGAGCTCAGAGAAGAGATCCGGCTGCTGTCATCCATGCGTCCACCGTCCAGGACATGTCCAGGCGTCCATCTTACAGTATAATGGCTTCCCCGTGACCTCTGACCTGTTTACAGGCCACTTACACAAACACAGATCTGAGCTGTGAATTGTAAATGGCAGCCCCCAGCCCCTGTGTCCTGCAGAGGGGACATTGCAGGCTGTTTGTACAGACCTCTATGGTAATCCCTTTTCCTTGACTCATTAACCATTGCACAGCTGGACGCAGATTGCATTGGGCAGAGGTGCAATGTGCCGCATGCAGTCCCCCCTGTTTGGATGGGTACTATCACCTTCCATGCATGGCCACTGGAACAATCACCATTGTTTGCCTTCACTTACTTTAAATCTCTCCTCCCAGGCAGTTTGCAGGAGCTGAATCATCTCCAGGGGAGATCCAAGTTCCAGCATTTCTGTGACCCTTGTTATGAACTGGTGGTTTAGGAGCAACATGGGACAAGCTCTGAAGGAGGTGGTACCTGTACTGACCGCAGTTCCTAAGCTCAACACAACACTAGAAGTAGCCGTGGGATGTTCCTGTCACTCCCTAGACACCTCGTCACAGCCTGAGAACTAACTACCCCTAAAGATAGAAACAGGAAAGCTATCTTGCCTCAGAGAAAATCCCCAAAGGATAGATAGCCCCCCACAAGTAATGACGGTGAGTGGAGAGGGAAAAGACATACATAGAATGAAACCAGGATGTAGCATAGGAGGCCAGTCTAGCTAGATAGATAGGACAGGACGGAATACTGTGCGGTCAGTATTAAAAACTAGAAAAATCCACACAGAGTTTACAAAAATCTCCACACCTGACTAAAGGTGTGGAGGGTAAATCTGCTTCCCAGAGCTTCCAGCTTAACTGAATAAATCCATACTGACAAGCTGGACAAAACATAGAATGTACAGAAAAATTAAGTCCACAACATGTGGACCGAAAAGAGCAAAGCAAGGACGTATCTTTGCTGAACTGGTCAGGATAACAGGGAAATCCAAGCTGAGATGTGAATCCAACCAGGAACCATTGACAAGTGGCACTGGCTGAAGGGAAGAGCCAGGCATAAAAGCCGAGCAGAAAAGCAATCAGTGGAAGCAGCTGCAGACTGCTAAATCCAAGGAGCAGCCATTCCACTTAAAACCACCGGAGGGAGCCCAAGAGCAGAACTCACAAAAGTGCCACTTACAACCACCGGAGGGAGCCCAAAAGCGGAATTCACAACAGTACCCCCCCTTGAGGAGGGGTCACCGAACCCTCACCAGAGCCCCCAGGCCGATCAGGACGAGCCAAGTGAAAAGCACAAACCAAATCGGCGGCATGGACATCGGAGGCAACAACCCAAGAGTTATCCTCCTGGCCATAACCCTTCCACTTGACAAGATACTGAAGCCTCCACCTCGAAAAACGAGAATCCAAAATTTTCTCAACCTCATATTCCAACTCTCCCTCAACCAACACCGGGGCAGGAGGATCAACCGAGGGAACAACGGGCACCACATATCTCCGCAACAAAGATCTATGGAAAACATTATGAATGGCAAAAGAGGCTGAAAGAGCCAAACGAAAAGACACCGGATTGATAATTTCAGAAATCTTATAAGGACCAATAAACCGAGGCTTAAACTTAGGGGAAGAAACCTTCATAGGAACATGACGAGAAGACAACCAAACCAAATCCCCCACATGAAGCCGGGGACCAACACACCGATGGCGGTTAGCAAAACGTTGAGCCTTTTCCTGAGACAACGTCAAATTGTCCACCACATGAGTCCAAATCTGCTGCAGCCTGTCCACTACAGAATCCACACCATGACAATCAGAAGGCTCAACCTGCCGCGAAGAAAAACGAGGATGAAAACCAAAATTACAAAAGAAAAGTGAAACCAAAGTAGCCGAACTAGCCCTATTATTAAGGGCAAACTCGGCCAACGGCAAGAAAGCCACCCAATCATCCTGATCAGCAGACACAAAGCATCTCAAATAGGTTTCCAAGGTCTGATTAGTTCGCTCAGTTTGGCCATTTGTCTGAGGATGAAACGCCGAAGAAAAAGACAAATCAATGCCCATCCTAGCACAAAAGGCCCGCCAAAACCTAGAGACAAACTGAGAACCTCTGTCAGACACAATATTATCCGGAATGCCATGCAAACGAACCACATGCTGAAAAAACAATGGAACCAAATCTGAGGAGGAAGGCAACTTAGGCAAAGGTACCAGATGGACCATTTTAGAGAACCGGTCACAAACCACCCAGATAACAGACATCTTCTGGGAAACAGGAAGATCCGAAATAAAGTCCATGGAAATATGCGTCCAGGGCCTCTCAGGGACCTGCAAAGGCAAAAGCAACCCACTAGCGCGGGAACAGCAAGGCTTGGCCCGGGCGCAAGTCCCACAGGACTGCACAAAAGCACGCACATCCCACGACAAGGCCACCAAAAGGACCTAGCAACCAAATCTCTGGTACCATAAATCCCAGGATGACCAGCCAACACTGAACAATGAACCTCAGAAATTACCCTACTTGTCCATCTATCAGGAACAAACAGCTTCCAAACTGGACAGCGGTCAGGCTTATCAGCCTGAAATTCCTGAAGCACCCGTCGCAAATCAGGGGAGATGGCAGAAAGAATCACCCCTTCCTTAAGAATGCCAACCGGCTCAAGGACTCCAGGAGAATCAGGCAAAAAACTCCTAGAGAGGGCATCAGCCTTAACATTCTTAGATCCTGGAAGATACGAGACCACAAAATCAAAACGGGAGAAAAACAGGGACCATCGAGCCTGTCTAGGGTTCAGCCGCTTGGCCGACTCGAGGTACATCAGATTCTTATGATCAGTCAAGACCACAACGCGGTGCTTGGTTACCTCAAGCCAATGTCGCCACTCCTCAAATGCCCACTTCATAGCCAACAACTCACGATTGCCGACGTCATAATTGCGCTCCGCAGGCGAAAACTTTCTGGAGAAAAAAGCACACAGTTTAATCAAAGAACCATCAGAATTACTCTGAGACAAAACGGCCCCTGCCCCAATCTCAGAAGCGTCAACCTCAACCTGAAAAGGAAGAGAAACATCCGGCTGACGCAACACAGGGGCAGAAGTAAATCGGCGTTTAAGCTCCCAAAAGGCCTCAACAGCCGCAGAGGACCAATTCGTCACATCAGCGCCTTTCTTCGTCAAATCAGTAAGGGGCTTAACCACACTGGAAAAGTTGGCAATGAAACGGCGATAGAAATTAGCAAAGCCCAAAAATTTCTGAAGGCTCTTCACAGATGTGGGTTGAATCCAGTCATGAATGGCTTGGACCTTAACAGGATCCATTTCCATAGAATAGGGAGAAAAAATAAAACCCAAAAAAGAGACCTTCTGAACTCCGAATAGGCACTTAGACCCCTTCACAAATAAAGCATTATCACAAAGGATCTGGAATACCATCCTGACCTGCTTCACATGAAACTCCCAATCATCGGAAAAAATCAAAATATCATCCAAATACACAATCATGAATTTATCAAGGTAATTGCGGAAAATATCATGCATGAAGGACTGAAATACAGAAGGAGCATTAGACAGCCCGAAAGGCATCACAAGGTATTCAAAATGGCCTTCGGGCATATTAAATGCAGTTTTCCATTCGTCACCCTGTTTAATACGAACAACATTATATGCCACCGAAGGTCAATCTTAGTAAACCAACTAGCCCCCTTAATCTGAGCAAACAAATCAGAAAGCAAAGGCAAGGGGTATTGGAATTTGACCGTGATCTTATTAAGAAGACGATAATCTATACAGGGTCTCAAGGAGCCATCCTTCTTAGCAACAAAAAAGAAACCCGCTCCCAATGGTGATGAAGACGGCCGAATATGCCCCTTCTCCAAAGACTCCTTAACATAACTCCGCATGGCGGCATGCTCTGGCACAGACAGATTGAAAAGTCGGCCCTTAGGGAACTTGCAGCCAGGAATCAAGTCAATAGTACAATCACAGTCCCTGTGCGGTGGAAGGGAACTGGACTTGGGCTCATCAAATACATCCTGGAAATCCGACAAAAATTCAGGGACCTCAGAAGAGGGGAAAGAGGAAATTGACATCAAAGGAACGTCACTATGTACTCCTTGACAACCCCAACTAGTCACAGACATAGTTTTCCAATCCAGCACCGGATTATGTTCCTGTAACCATGGAAAACCCAGTACAACAACATCATGCAGGTTATGCAACATCAGAAAACGGCAATCTTCCTGATGTGCTGGAGCCATGTACATGGTCATCTGCGTCCAGTACTGAGGTTTATCCTTGGCCAATGGTGTAGCATCAATGCCCCTCAAAGGAATAGGGCTCTGCAAAGGCTGCAAGGAAAAACCACAGCGCCTGGCGAATTCTAAGTCCATTATGTTCAGGGCAGCGCCTGAATCCACAAATGCCATGACAGAAAAGGACGACAATGAGCAAATCAGGGTCACAGATAAGAGAAATTTAGGCTGTACAGTACTGATGGTAACAGACCTAGCGACCCTCTTAGTACGCTTAGGGCAATCAGAAATAACATGAGCAGAATCACCACAGTAAAAACACAGCTTATTCTGACGTCTGAATTCCTGCCGTTCTGTTCTAGTCAAAATCCTATCACATTGCATAGGCTCAGGACTCTGCTCAGAGGACACTGCCATATGGGGCACAGCTTTGCGCTCGCGCAGACGCCGATCAATCTGAATGACTAGAGACATAGATTCGCTCAAACCAGCAGGCGTAGGGAAGCCCACCATAACATCTTTAAGGGCTTCAGAAAGACCTTTTCTGAAAATTGCAGCCAGAGCATCCTCATTCCATTTAGTGAGCACAGACCATTTTCTAAATTTCTGGCAGTATAATTCTGCCGCTTCCTGACCTTCACATAGGGCCAACAGGGTTTTTTTCTGCATGATCCACAGAATTAGGTTCGTCGTACAATAATCCGAGCGCTTGAAAAAATGCGTCTACATTCAGCAATGCCGGATCCCCTGATTGAAGGGAGACTGCCCAGTCCTGAGGGTCACCACGCAGCAAGGATATGATGATTTTAACTTGCTGAATGGGATCACCAGAAGAACGGGGTTTCAAAGCAAAAAACAATTTGCAGTTATTTTTAAAGTTCAAAAACTTAGATCTGTCCCCAAAAAACAAATCAGGAGTAGGAATTTTAGGCTCTAAAGCCGGAGTCTGGACAACATAATCTTGGATACTCTGTACTCTTGCAGCAAGTAAATCCACACGAGAAAAGAAACCCTGAACATCCATGCCAGAGTCAAAATCCTGAACCACCCAGAGATCAAGAGGAAAAAAAAGACAAAACAGAGCACGGAAAAAAAAATGGCTCAGAATTTTTTTTTTCCTTCTTTTGAGATGCATTTAATTCATTTTTGGCCACTTATACTGTTATGAACTGGTGGTTTAGGAGCAACATGTGACAAGCTCTGAAGGAGGTGGTACCTGTACTGACCACAGTTCTTAAGCTCAACACAACACTAGAAGTAGCCGTGGGATGTTCCTGTCACTCCCTAGACACCTCGTCACAGCCTGAGAACTAACTACCCCTAAAGATAGAAACAGGAAAGCTATCTTGCCTCAGAGAAAATCCCCAAAGGATAGATAGCCCCCCACAAGTAATGACGGTGAGTGGAGAGGGAAAATACATACATAGAATGAAACTAGGATGTAGCATAGGAGGCCAGTCTAGCTAGATAGATAGGACAGGACGGAATACTGTGCGATCAGTATTAAAAACTAGAAAAATCCACACAGAGTTTACAAAAATCTCCACACCTGACTAAAGGTGTGGAGGGTAAATCTGCTTCCCAGAGCTTCCAGCTTAACTGAATAAATCCATACTGACAAGCTGGACAAAACATAGAATGTACAGAAAAATTAGGTCCACAACATGTGGACCGAAAAGAGCAAAGCAAGGACTTATCTTTGCTGAACTGGTCAGGATAACAGGGAAATCCAAGCTGAGATGTGAATCCAACCAGGAACCATGAACAAGTGGCACTGGCTGAAGGGAAGAGCCAGGCATAAAAGCCAAGCAGAAAGACAATCAGTGGAAGCAGCTGCAGACTGCTAAATCCAAGGAGCAGCCATTCCACTTAAAACCACCGGAGGGAACCCAAGAGCAGAACTCACAAAAGTGCCACTTTCAACCACCGGAGGGAGCCCAAGAGCGGAATTCACAACAGACCCTGATGTCAGGGAGGGCGCTATTAACATAGCACTGGCCATGCAACTGCAAAGAGAGAAAAACACACTGCAAAGAGGTGGGCGGCCATGAGTAGAAGCCTCATCTGTGCGGCCTGACCTGCCTGTTTGTAATGATGGATCTGGCAGTCTGCGCTACATACTGCGTGGGCTGTGCTATATACTGCGTCTGCATGGGCTGTGTGTGTTATATACTGCGTGGGCTCAGGCTGTGTTATATACTGCGTGGGCTGTTATATAATGCATGGGCTGTTATATACTGCGTGGGCTGTGTTATATACTGCGTGGGCTGTGTTATATACTGCGTGGGCTGTGTTATATACTACGTGGGCTGCCTGTGTTATATACTACGTACGTGCCTGGGCTGCCTGTGTTATATACTACGTGGGCTGCCTGTGTTATATACTATGTGGGCTGCCTGTGTTATATACTACGTAAGTGCCTGGGCTGCCTGTGTTATATACTACGTGGGCTGCCTTTGTTATATACTACGTGGCTGTGCTATATGCTGTGTGGCTGCCTGTGTTATATACTTTGTACATGGGCTGCCTGTGTTATATACTACGTACGTGGGCTGCCTGTGTTATATACTACGTACGTGCCAGGGCTGCCTGTGTTATATACTATGTGGGCTGCCTGTGTTATATACTACGTGGGCTGTCTGTGTTATATACTACGTATGTGGGCTGTCTGTGTTATATACTATGTGGCTGTGCTATATACTACGTGGCTGGGCAATATACTACGTGGCTGGGCAATATACTACGTGTCTGTGCTATATACTATGTGGCTGTGCTATATACTACATGTCTGTGCTATATACCACGTGGCTGGGCAATATACTACGTCGCTGGGCAATATACTATGTGGCTGGGCACAATATACAACGTGTCTCTGTTATATACAGTACTACGTGGGCTGTGCTATATACTACGTGGCTGTGCTATTTACTACGTGGCTGTGTTAAATACTACGTGGGCTGTGCTATATACTACGTGGCTGTGTTATATGCTACGTGGGCTGTGCTATACGCTACATGGGTTGTACTATATTTCTCTGCTGTATCTGTGCATCATGAATCGTGGTATGTGTTAAAGAGGGGGGTCCACTGAGACTTTTTCGCCCAGGGCCCTCAAAAACCTGGAGCCGGCTCTGCCTCTTCCCATTGAAAAACATAAAGATGGATCCAAAATGACTGACTTCAAAATGGCTGCCATGATCACCACCCATCTTGAAAAGTTTCCCCCTCCCATATACTAATGTGTCACAAACAGGAAGTTGATATCCCCAACCATTCCCATTTTATTTAGGTGTGTCCATATAAATGGCCCACCCTGTAGTACCATACTAAGTAAATAAGGCTGCATTCTGACAAAAATGTAAATCGTGTCTGTTTCACCTGTGGTAAAACCCATTATTTGGGGTTGAAGCACTTTGTGGCTTCTCCTTGTGACTATTTGGTCTGATTCTTCATCTCCACTTAAAGTAAAGCATGCTGATTCTCTCTGCATCAGCTGGCTGTCTTTGCACATGTCAAATGGTTTATTGACTTAATGGTGGATCTCAGTGTTCCTTTACTAAAGCTAAACAGTTCAGTGCACCCATCTACTTGGTTTTTTAGTTATCACTGCCCTTCTCGTCTTCCTGTGTAAGGAGAGCTGTCAATTAAGGAAGAGAAGGGTGGTGATAAATGAAAACTAAGTAGCTGGTTGGCATGTGTGCACAGAGTGTCTCTGCTTGGTTTGAACAGTCATTTTGTGCTCACCATGTATGAAAGTTTCTGTGTTCAGGAGGTATTGGAGTACAGGATGACTAATTTTTCGGTCCTCCCAGAACATTTTCCACACTGGCAAATGTATATATCCACACAAAAAAAGGAAGAAAATATTTATTTTCATTCCTTAACAGATCTATCAGCCTAGCCGATGTCTCGACCTTGCCATCTTTATCAAGGCAATCTGAATATTAAACAAATGACAAAACATAGTATATACATTTATAGGAACGTGATAAGTAAGCAATATTTAGAAAGACATCCTAGCAGGCATGTAATACCCGAAGGTTGCAATGAAAACAGATCAAACTAAAATATTTGCAAATGTGACAATAAGATAAATGATCACAACTCCATTTATGGACTCAAGTGTTTGACATCTATTGGAATGGAAAGGACTTGAAGGCGGGGTTGTCTCAAAAGGACTCTATGGTAGAAGGTTCATAGATAAATTGGATCATGAGTAGTGTTGAGCATTCCGATACCGCAAGTATCGGGTATCGGCCGATACTTGCGGTATCGGAATTCCGATACCGAGTTCCGATACTTTTGTGGTATCGGGAATCGGTATCGGATCCATATTAATGTGTAAAATAAAGAATTAAAATAAAAAATATTGATATGCTCACCTCTCCGGAGGCCCCTGGACATCACCGCTGGTAACCAGCAGCCTTCTTTGTTTAAAATGAGCGCATTTAGGGACTTCCATGACGTCACGGCTTCTGATTGGTCGCGTGCCGCTCATGTGACCGCCACGCGACCAATCAGAAGCCACGACGTCATTCTCAGGTCCTAAACTCCTCATTCTAGGAATTTAGGACCTGAGAATGACGTCGCGGCTTCTGATTGGTCGCGTGGCGGTCACATGAGCGGCACGCGACCAATCAGAAGCCGCGACGTCATTCTCAGGTCCTAAACGCGCTCATTTTAAGCAAAGAAGGCTGCCGGTTACCAGCGGTGATGTCCAGGGGCCTCCGGAGAGGTAATTATATCAATATTTTTTATTTTAATTCTATATTTTACACATTCATATGGATCCCAGGGCCTGAAGGAGAGTTTCCTCTCCTTCAGACCCTGGGAACCATCAAGATACCTTCCGATACTTGGTGTCCCATTGACTTGTATTGGTATCGGGTATCGGTATCGGCGATATCCGATACTTTTCGGGTATCGGCCGATACTATCCGATACCGATACTTTCAAGTATCGGACGATATCGCTCAACACTAATCATGAGTGTGGATTAGAATTCGACAAGGTGGGACCAAACTCGCACATTAAATAATAGAAAGGAAAAGCATGGTAAGCAGGAGAACATGACATTCTATCGTAGAGGCAAGTCTCCAGAGATAGGATAAGTACCATGTTTTAAATACAGAGGTGCTCACCTGAAATATTTTAGCAAGCCTTTAATGTGAAATGGTAAATTTATTTATTTTACTCACTATATAGCGCCATTAATTCCACAGCACTTTACAGACATTATTTACACAGTCCTCATTGGGGCTCACAATCTAGATTCCCTATCAGTATGTCTTTGGAGTGTGGGAGGAAACCAGAGGAAACCCACACAAACACGGGGAGAACATACAAACTCCCTGCAGATGTTGTCCTTAGTAGGATTTGAGCCCAGGACCCCAGCACTGCAAAGCTGCAGTGCTAACCATTGAGTCACCGCTCTGCCCACCCTAAATGATGAATAAATTAGAGTCACACACACATCATTGGTCTGAAACCAATATGAGTTGCCGGGAACCGAGCATGCTGCCATACCTGTTTATAAGAAAAGATTCAAGGAGTCATGTTTAATGCGGAGCTCGTCACCTCAGGCATTTGTTTCCAGGTGGGGGTTGACTCAGGGCTGCCACTAGGAATTTTGGGGCCCCATACCGGCAAAATTTTCAAAGCCCCCTTGAGACTCCACCCATGCTCTACCCCAGCCCCGCCTCAACCCCTCGAGCCTTCCACAGTCCCACCGCCCACTCATAGAAAAACTCCACTTCTGCACCACATCCTCACCAATCACACATTAAGGGCTCCTTTTCACTTGCGAGACATACGTCCGAGTCTCGCAGGTTAAAACTCTCCTCTGGCACCGGCTCTTGGGAGCGGAGCGTGCAGCTCCATGTGTTGCTATGCAGCCGCACGCTCGGCTCCCAAGTGCCAGCGCCAGAGGAGGGTTTTAACCTGCGAAACACGGCCGTATGTCTCGCAAGTGAAAAGGAGCCCTAACAGTTCCTTTCACCAGATCACACATATAGCCAGCAGCTTTTGTTTTGGCAAAAAACATTTTTTAAGCTGCCACTACTACAAGGTAGACTATTTTGGCCTGGCCCTACTCTAACCTATTAAACATTTGTTAAAATATGCAACACAATTGAGGTATATTTTTATTTAAATTTTTTTAAAATGACCAATAATATCACATACAAGGAACAAAGACCACCGCACTATGACCAGATCACATATTATCACCACAGTGACCGGATAATATTACATGCAAGGGACAAATACCACCGCAGCATGTTCAGAAAACCTATTACCACCACATGGTGACCAATAATACCACATGCAAGGAACAAATGCCACCACACAATGATTAGGCCACATATTACCACCACATAGTGACCAAATAATAGCTCTGTATATAGTGTCAGTGTAAAGGTAATACAGTGATCACTTGTGACATTGTACACAGGACCTCTGTAAATAGTGTCAATGTATAGGTAATACAGTGATCACCAGTGACATTATACACAGGAGCTCTATATATAGTACACAGTGTATTGTGTCAGTGTACAGGTAACACACTGACTCACCAGTGACGTCTCTAGGTGAAGTCCTTCATCTTTCCTTTTCATCTTCATCCAGCACAGACCGCCATCACTTCTTCCAGCCAGGGCTCGTCTCTGCAGGAAATAACACAGTTGTCTAGAGTACCACTTGCAGATCACATTACTTAATTTTTTCCCAACTTCTACACTACACCAGATGAAGAAAAAAAGACAACATTGTGTCGCTCTGCACAGTAACAGGACCGCCCCCCATTTAAAACACTATCCTCAAAAACTAAAATAAATACATCACTACAGTAATAATATCTCTTAATTAACCCCTATGGTAATAATATCACCCATCCTGGCCCCCATGTGTATCATTCCTGGCTTCAGCCATATGTTCTCCCATCCTGCCCTCATGAGTATCCATTCTGTACCCATGTGATGTCCCATCCTGCCCCATCTGTCCCATGATCCAGCCCCATCTGTCCCATGATCCAGCCCCATCTGCCCCATGATTCTGCCCCATCTGTCTCCATCATATCCATCCTGCCCCATGATCCTGCAACATGTGTCTCCATCCTGCCCCATATTCTTGCCCCATTTTTCTCCATCCTGACCCATATTCCTGCCCCATCTGTCTCCATCCTGCCCCATATTCCTGCCCCATCTGTCTCCATTCTGCCCCCTGTGTTTCCATTCTGCCCCGTGTCTCCATCCTTCCCCCGTGTCCCTATCCTGCCCCCGTGTCTCCATCCTGCCCCCGTGTCTCCATCTTGCCCTGTGTCTCCATCCTGCTGCCCGTTTCTCCTTCCTGCCCCGTGTCTCCATCCTGCACCTTATCTCCTTTCTGCACCGTGTCTCCATCCTGCCTCATTTCTCCATCCTGCCCCATGTCTCCATTCTGCCATGTGTCTCCATTCTGCCCCATGTCTCCATTCTGCCCCATGTCTCCATCCTGCCCCGTATCTCCATTCTGCCTCCTGTCTCTATTCTCACCCGGGACGCTTTCAATAAAAATAAAAACAAAAACTTTTTCCTTACCTGGCCGCGTTGCTGCAGCGATGTTCCCTCCAGGCATTTCAAGTGTGGACTAGCCGACAAATGACAATGATGTCATATTCTGCCGATGTGCATGCTGGCATCAGCTGCCAGCTTCCGATTAGTAAATCCAAAGATGTGCCAATTGTGGCACTTTACCCGGATCTTCCCAATTGCCCTTTAGCGGTGGCAAGTGGGGTAATATTTGTGGGGTTGATGTCACCTTTGTATTATCCGGTGACATCAAGCCCACAATTAGTAATGTAGAAGCGTCTATAAGACACAGCGGAGCTTGAACATGATCACTGGAGATAACTCGGTCCCCGGCAGTCACGTTCACTGCCGTTCTCATGATAAGCTGATCGTGAGAACTTGGCTAGTGACTGGAGATGTCCCTGGCGGTCACGTGCACGGCAGTTCTCGCGATCAGCTCAGCTCAGTATATGTGTACTTCCGGCTGAAACCAAGAACGACATAATTTAAATTAGCATGCAGTACGTAGTAAGCTGCGTTCCCGCACTTAATCTGCAAGTGACTAGAAAGATAATGTGGTTTTACCGCATCTAATGATAGTGAATGGGTAATTTATGCAGCGGAGATGGAGCACCTCCGCAACATAATTAGACATGCGGTCTGGAAAGACACGCAGCATGTCTGCCTCTGCAGGGAAGTTGGAGGCGTCCCTGCACGCATAGTGGAGATGGGATTTCTTGAAATCCCATCCACTATTCTGTAACAGCTGTACGCTGCGGGTGTACACAGCGTCCAACCCGCAGTGTTTACTGACCGTGGGAACATACCCTAATAGGCCCTGGGGTTACGGTACATGGTGCTCATGAACTTACCTGAATGTGAGGCTCCTAGTGTGTAGGTTATTGTTTCCATTAATCAGTGACAGAAATTGTGTTCTCCCAGCATCTATCTTCCAGCTATGTGTTTGCATAACAGTTATTTAAAAGGAAAGAAATTGACGAAGGGGGTGTGTTTAAAAAAAACATTTAACATAAAACCCTGATTTAAAATAGGTAATTTTCTGATGAGATTTTCTCTTTGAAGGGAATTTGTCACCCCCCTTGACTTATTAATGTGGGCATACAGATAATAGAAATGTTACACTAGTCCTACCTGTATGCCTCATATTAATGGTCTTGTTGCTGAGAAATGTTATATTCTTTATATTAATGATTTCTTCCAGGCTCGCTAGTGTGCAGTGACTGGAAGAAATCCCTACCCCTGTCCTCATTTTCATACTACCCCCCTCCCATGCACGCCAGTTATGGCCCTGTAATTCCGTGCCCTGCACTCCCTCTGAAATACAGTTAAAACCAGAAGTTTTCATACACTATTTGTGAATCAATTTCTCCTCCTGTTGTGCAAATGTAACAGACAACAGGTAGAAATTACAAGCAATTAGCAAGACAATCCCTATAAAAGAGTGGTTCGGCAGGTAGTGACCAGAGACCATTTCTCTATTCTCATCCTCTTTGGCTGATGTTTAGGTCACTTTTGCATCTTGTTATTGCTCTCACCCCTAGAGGTACAGTAGCATGATGTTGTGTCTACAACCCACAGAAGTTGTTGAGGTAGTGCAGCTCATGCAGGATGGCACATCAATGAGAGCCGTGGTAAGAAGAGTAGATGTGTCTGCCAGCACAGTGTCCAGAGCATGGAGCAGATACTAGAAAACAGGCCAGTACACCGGGAGACGTGGATGGGCCATAGGAGAGCAAGAACCCAGCAGCAGGACCACTACCTCTTCCTTTGCAAGGAGGAACAGGAGGAGTAGTGCCAGAGCCCTGTAAAATGACCTCCAGCAGGCCACTAGCATCAATGTGTCTGCTCAAACTATTAGAAACAGACTCCATGAGGGTGGTATTAGGGCACGATGTTCACAAGTGAGTGTTGTGCTTACAGCCCAACACCATGCAGGGTGATTGGCATTTGCCAGAGAACACCAAGATTGGCAGATTCGACATTGGCGCTCTGTGCTCTTCACGTATGAGAGCAGGTTCACACTGAACACGTGACAGAGTCTGGAGACATCGTGGAGAATGTTCTGCCTGCAGCATCCTCTAGCATGGCAGTGGGGCAGTAATGGTGGGGTAGGCATTTTTTTAGAGGGCCGCACAGCCCTCCATGTGCTAGCTAGAGGTACCCTGACTGCCATTAGGTATCGGTAGGAGATCTTCAGACCCATTGTGAGACCATATATAGGTGCAGTGGGCCCTAGGTTCCTTCTGATGCATGACAATGCTAGGCCTCATGTGGCTGAAGTGTCAGCAGTTCCTGGATGATGAAGGCATTGATGCTATGGACTGGCCTGCTAGTTCCCCTGACCTGAATCCTATTGAGCACATCTGAAACATCATATCTTGTTCCATCCACCAATGCCACGTTGCACCACAAACTGTCCAGGAGTTTACTGATACTTTACTCCAGGTCTGGGAGTAGATCTCTCAGGAGAACATCCACCGCCTCATCAGGAGCATGCCCAGGCGTTATAGGGAGATCATACAGGCACGTGGAGGCCACACACACTATCAAGCAAAATTTCCTTGTCTTGAGGCATTTCCACTGAAGTTGAATTAGCCTGTAATTTGATTTTGCACTTTGATTTTGAATATCATTCCAAATCCAGACCTCCATAGGGTATTAACCCCTTAGTGACAAAGCCAATTTGGTACTTAATGACCAAGACAATTTTACAGCTCTGACCACTGTCACTTTATGATATTATAGTTCTGAGAATGCTTCAACATATCTCACTGATTCTGAGATAGTTTTTTGTGACATATTGTACTTCATGCTAGAGGTAAAATCTCTGCGATATAACTTGCGTTTTTTTATGAAAAAAATTGAAATTTGGCAAAAATGTTGAGAGTGGTGTCACACAAAATAGTTAATAAATAAAATAAATGATAAATATATTTTTTTTGTTAGGACGTTATAAGGATTAAAAGTTGACCAGCAATTTCTCATTTTACCTACAAAATTTACAAAACCATTTTTTTAGGGACCACCTCACATTTAAAGTCAGTTTGGGGGGGGGGGGGGCAATATATCAGAAAATATCCAAAAGTGACACCATTCTAAAAACTACACCTCTGCGCAAAACCACATTCAAGAAGTTTATTAACCCTTCAGGTGCCTCACGAGAGCTAAAGCAATGTGGAAGGAAAAAATGGACGTTTTACTTTTTTTCACAAAAAAATGTAATTTGGAATCAAATTTTTTTATTTTCACAAGGCTATCAGGAGAAAATAGACCGAAACAATGATTGTGCAATTTCTCCTGAGTACACAGATACCCCGTATGTGGGGGAAAGCCACTATTTGGGAGCATGGCAGGGCTCAGAAGGGACGGAGCACTGTTTGACTTTTTGAATGCAAAATTGGCTGGAATCAATGGTGGCCGCCATGTCATGTTTGGAGACCCCCAGATGTACCTAAACAGTGGAACCCCCCAATTGTAACTCCAACCCTAACGCCAACCCACCCCTAACCCTAATCCCAACCATAACTGCAACCACCACCGTAACCCTAACACACGCCTAAGAATAATCCCAACCCTAACCAGAATCCCAACCATAACCCTAACCACAACCCTAACCCAAACACAAACCTAACCCTAACCCTGCCCCAACCCTAACTCTAGCTCTAGCCCCAACCTTAACCCTAGCCCCAACCCTAGCGCTAATGGAAAAATGGAAATAAATAAAAAAAAATATTTTATTATTTTTACCGAACTAAGGAGGTGATAAAGGGGGGTTTGATTTACTTTTTTTTTTTTTTATTTTGATCACTGTGATAGGGTCTATCACAATGACCTAATGAACCAATAGGAAAAATTTCCTATTGTTGCCGGGTGCCGGTCGGCAGATCTCGGATCTCAGATCTTCCCAGATGAAGACGCCGTCGGCCCGGGGATGCAGGACAGGAGGGTCCAGGGACACCAGAGGTACCAGGGGGGGGGGGGGTAGGGGACCCCACTTCACTCTCCTCTGATGTGCTATTTTATATCAGAGGAGAGAGAAATTAAATGTGAAAGTCTATCTCTAGTAGCCGCAACCCTGGAAAATTTCTGACACTTGGGGCCTTATAACCTTATTTCTCAGCACCGTTAAAAAGCGGCGCTGAGGAATAAGTACCCTTAACTGCTGCCGTTAAAAGGCGTGTCAGTGATCGTTAAGGGGTTAATTTTGATTTGCATTGATCATTTTTATGTTTTATTCTTCTCAATGCATTCCCCTATGTAATAAATAAAGATTTGCAACTGGAATATTTCGATTAAGTGATATCTAGGATGTGGTACTTTAGTGTTCTCTTTATTTTTTTGAGTATTGTATATTATTACAATCTATAAGGTGAGACGCAGTAATGGCGAAAATGCACCAGAGGGCAGCAAAACACCTGAACAATTTAGGTGTCAGAGCAAGAGTACTACTGTACTGATAATAACCAATCACAGGCCATATTGTTTGGCCCTCACTTTGGTATCGGGTCCCAAGGATAATTATGCCCCCAAGGCTACGTCCAAATGACCCTATTTTCAGTGTGTGTGCTGCCTGTCGAAAAAAAAATTGACATCAGAATACATTTTTTTCTTTTACACGGACCAAATGTCTGCTTGAAAAAAATTGCTGCATGCACCAGTCTCTTTCCTATTTTAGTTGAAACACACCTATTCAATTTTATGGGTTCACAGGAAAAATCTGATCGCATATGGATCAACCATATAGCATCTGATTCCTACACATACCAGTTTTAACATAGGAAATGTTTTACTCCTGCATATGGACGACATTTAAGATGAAAAATTGTCTGTTCTTTTCTAGATTAAAATTGGCTTTTTTTAATTTTTTTTTACACTTTTGTGAACTTACCCTTAGAATTTATTTCCCGTTTTCCAGTACATTCCATAATAAAAATAGATGAGGTAATTCAAAAGTACAATTCGTCCTGCAAAAAAATAAGCTTTTGGCTGGGTCGGCAGAAAAAAAGTTAGGGCTCGGAGTAAGGAAAAAAATGAAAGGAAAAAAATGCATAAACAGAAAATTGCTTGGTCAGGAATGGGATTTGTTCTATATACTGTAATACTGTGTGTAGGGATCCACTCACTCTTTGGCAACACACAAAGTAAGGCTGGAGTCACACTAGAGAGGAATACGGATGAGTGCTATGCGAGAAAAAATCGCATACCACTCAGCCCAATGTTAATCTATGGGGCAGCTCCCATCACTGTTTTTTTTTCTTGGCAGTATTATTTAAACTCGGACACCACACAGACCATCAGTGTGAGTTTCAAGAAATACGCATCGTTGTCCTTTGAAAAGCCAGCAATTCAGGTGCAATGTACAGTAAAATCACACTGACAGGTTACAATAGAATAGATGGAATAGATATATACACCTAGTATAGGTGTATATACACTGCTCAAAAAAAATAAAGGGAACACTTAAACAACAGAATATAACTCCAAGTAAATCAAACTTCTGTGAAATCAAACTGTCCACTTAGGAAGCAACACTGTTTGACAATCAATTTCATATGCTGTTGTGCAAATGGAACAGACAACAGATGGAAATTATTGGCAATTATCAAAACACACTCAATAAAGGAGTGGTTCTGCAGGTGGGGACCACAGACCACATCTCAGTACCAATGCTTTCTGGCTGATGTTTTGGTCACTTTTGAATGTTGGTTGTGCTTTCACACTCGTGGTAGCATGAGATGGACTCTACAACCCACACAAGTGGCTCAGGTAGTGCAGCTCATCCAGGATGTCACATCAATGCGAGCTGTGGCAAGAATGTTTGCTGTGTCTGTCAGCGTAGTGTCCAGAGGCTGGAGGCGCTACCAGGAGACAGGCCAGTACACCAGGAGACGTAGAGGGGGCCATAGAAGGGCAGCAACCCAGCAGCAGGACCGCTACCTCAGCCTTTGTGCAAGGAGGAACAGGAGGGGCACTGCCAGAGCCCTGAAAAATGACCTCCAGCAGGCCACATGTCAGACTAATCTGATCAGCTTCTATGAAGAGGTAAGTTCCGGACTGGATCTAGGGAACTCAGTGGACGTAATGTATATGGACTTTTCAAAAGCTTTTGATACGGTGCCACACAAAAGGTTGATACATAAAATGAGAATAATGGGGATAGGGGAAAATATGTGTAAGTGGGTTAAGAGCTGGCTCAGGGATAGGAAACAAAGGGTGGTTATTAATGGAGCACACTCGGACTGGGTCGTGGTTAGCAGTGGGGTACCACAGGGGTCAGTATTGGGCCCTCTTCTTTTTAACCCCTTAAGCCCCGAGGGTGGTTTGCACGTTAATGACCAGGCCAATTTTTACAATTCTGACCACTGTCCCTTTATGAGGTTATAACTCTGGAACGCTTCAACGGATCTTGGCGATTCTGACACTGTTTTCTCATTACATGTTGTACTTCATGATAGTGGTAAAATTTATTCGATATAACTTGCGTTTATTTGAGAAAAAAACGGAAATTTGGCGAAAATTTTGAAAATTTTGCAATTTTCCAACTTTGAATTTTTATACCCTTAAATCATAGAGATATGTCATGCAACATACTTAATAAGTAACATTTCCCACATGTCTACTTTACATCAGCACAATTTTGGAACCAAAATTTTTTTTTGTTAGGGAGTTATAAGGGTTAAAAGTTGACCATCAATTTCTCATTTTTACAACACCATTTTTTTTTAGGGACCACATCTCATTTGAAGTCATTTTGAGGGGTCTATATGATAGAAAATACCCAAGTGTGACACCATTCTAAAAACTGCACCCCTCACGGTGCTCAAAACCACATTCAAGAAGTTTATTAACCCTTCAGGTGTTTTACAGGAATTTTTTGGAATGTTTAAATAAAAATACATTTAACATTTAAAAAACATTTAACTTTTTTCACACAAAATTTATTTCAGCTCCAATTTGTTTTATTTTACCAAGAGTAACAGGAGAAAATGGACCCCAAAAGTTGTTGTACAATATGTCCTGAGTACGTTGATACCCCATATGTGGGGATAAACTACTGTTTGGGCGCATGGCAGAGCTCGGAAGGAAAGGAGCGCCATTTGACTTTTCAATGCAAAATTGACTGGAATTGAGATGGGACGCCATGTTGCGTTTGGAGAGCCCCTGATGTGCCTAAACATTGAAACCCCCACATGTGACACCATTTTGGAAAGTAGACCCCTTGAGGAACTTATCAAGATGTGTGGTGAGCACTTTGACCCAACAAGTGCTTCATAGAAGTTTATAATGCAGAGCCGTAAAAATAAAAAATCATATTTTTTCACAAAAATGATCTTTTTGCCCCCAATTTTTTATTTTCCCAAGGGTAAGAGAAGAAATTAGACCACAAAATTTGTTGTACAATTTGTCCTGAGTACGCTGATACCCCATATGTGGGTGTAAACCATTGTTTGGGCGCATGGCAGAGCTCGGAAGAGAAGGCCATTTGACTTTTCAATGCAAAATTGACTGGAATTGAGATGGGACGCCATGTTGCGTTTGGAGAGCCCCTGATGTGCCTAAACATTGAAACCACCCACAAGTGACACCATTTTGGAAAGTAAACCCCCTAAGGAACTTATCTAGATGTGTTTTGAGAGCTTTCAGCCCCCAAGTGTTTCACTACAGTTTATAACGCAGAGCCGTGAAAATAAAAATTATTTTTTTTCTTCACAAAAATGATTTTTTTAGTCCCCAGTTTTGTATTTTTACAAGGGTAACAGGATAAATTGGACCTCAAAAGTTGTTGTCCAATTTGTCCTGAGTATGCTGAAACCCCATATGTGGGGGGGAAGCACTGTTTGGGCGCATGGCAGAGCTCGGAAGGGAAGGAGCGCCTTTTGGAATACAGACTTAGATGGATTGGTCTGCAGGCATCACGTTGCATTTGCAGAGCCCCTGATGTACCCAAACAGTAGAAACCCCCCACAAGTGACCCCATATTGGAAACTAGACCCCCCAAGGAACGTATCTAGATGTGTTGTGAGAACTTTGAACACCCAAGTGTTTCACTACAGTTTATAACGCAGAGCCATGAAAATAAAAATTCTTTTTTTTTTTCACAAAAATGATATTTTAGCCCCCAGTTTTGTATTTTCACAAGGGTAACAGGATAAATTGGACCCCAAAAGTTGTTGTCCAATTTGTCCTGAGTACGCTGATACCCCATATGTGGGGGGAACCACTGTTTGGGCGCATGGCAGAGCTCGGAATGGAAGGAGCGCCATTTGGAATACAGACTTAGATGGATTGGTCTGCAGGCGTCACGTTGCATTTGCAGAGCCCCTGATGTACCCAAACAGTACAAACCCCCCACAAGTGACCCCATATTGGAAACTAGACCTCCCAAGGAACTTATCTAGATGTGTTGTGAGAACTTTGAACACCCAAGTGTTTCACAGCAGTTTACAATGCAGAGCCGCGAAAATAAAAAAAATCTTATTTTTCCCACAAAAATGATTTTTAGCCCCCCACATTTTTATTTTCCCAAAGATAACAAGAGAACTTGGACCCAAAAAGTTGTTGTCCAATTTGTCCTGAGTACGCTGATACCCCATATGTTGTGGTAAACCCCTGTTTGGGCGCACCGGAGAGCTCGGAAGGGAAGGAGCACTGTTTTACTTTTTCAACGCAGAATTGGCTGGAATTGCGATCGGACGCCATTTCGCGTTTGGAGAGCCCCTGATGTGCCTGAACAGTGAAAACTCCCCAATTCTACCTGAAACCCTAATCCAACAACACCCTTAACCCTAATCCCAACGGTAACCCTAACCACACCCCTAACCCTGACACACCCCTAATTCTAATCCCAACCCTATTCCCAACCGTAAATATAGTCCAAACCCTAACCCTAACTTTAGCCCCAACCCTAACCCTAAGTTTAGCCCCAACCCTAACCCTAACTTTAGCCCCAACCCTAACCCTAACTTTAGCCCCAACCCTAACCCTAACTTTAGCTCCAACCCTAACCCCAACCCTAACTCTAGCCCCAACCCTAACCCTAGCCCTAACCCTAGCCCTAACCCTAGCCCCAACCCTAACCCCAACCCCAACCCTAGCCCCAACCCTAGCCCCAACCCTAGCCCCAACCCTAGCCCCAACCCTAGCCCTAACCCTAGCCCCAACCCTAGCCCTAACCCTAAGCTTAGCCCTAACCGTAGCCCCAACCCTAGCCCTAACCTTAACCCTAGCCCTAACCCTAGCCCTAACCCTAACCCTAGCCCTGATGGGAAAATGGAAATAAATACATTTTTTTAATTTTATTATTTTTCCCTAACTAAGGGGGTGATGAAGGGGGGTTTGATTTACTTTTCTAGCGTTTTTTATATCGGATTTTTATGAATGGCAGCTGTCTCACACTAAAAGACGCTTTTTGTTAAGGACTGGCGGAACGCACCAAGTACAAGATGAAATGGAACTAGGTGCATTCGCAGTCCGAGGTCCACCGTGCAGGAAAAACCCTGCTGCTAGTAAGACGGACTATATGGCGGTACTACAAGTATACACGCACGGGTTAACTACACCCTGCGTGAAGGAAGCGATCCTGTTGCGTCACAGGACCGCGGTACCGCACATAGAGCGCGAGCAAGGAGTCAGCGAACTCAAGTTCAACTAGGATTGAAGTCCGATTAGACACTTGCTGGCACAACACCGCAACTGGGTGTGTAAGGAAACTAAATAATAATATTAAGGCACAAGAGTGCGTGCGGTGCCGCACAGACGAACGCCACTAACCACCCAGGCTTGGGTCAGGAAAGCGCAGAGCAAGCGCACGGCGCCGTACAGGCGGACACAGCAACTGGTAGCTGTAATGTGTGTTACGTGCTGTTGGATAAGTCGGGCGCTAGATAGCAAACATACACCTTCCGCGAACAGACATTAAATAGGGAGGGTTATTTAAAGAGCGACTTTCTCTCACAACACACACACATATTTACAAGACAATACTAGCGCATGGCCGTGCGGTCATGCGCAGTTTATATAGCTGCAGCACAGGAAACAGCTACAGAAGTTTTGCCCTTTCAGGACCTGCCAAAAGGACCAATGGGATGTGCTGCAGTACCTGAGCATGTGACCCTCGATCTCCAACAGGAGATCTTGCCCTGGGCAGGCTCAGTGTGTGCAAATAAGGACTTAGATCCAGAAACGTCTACTCGCCGCTGCCCAGCACTGGCTTCAATGGCAGAAGCAGGAAAAGCAGCAGAAACTCTTCGCACAGAGTCAGACTGAGCGAGACGCTGGGATCGACGTCCCTGCTGAGCAGACTCCACTGCGGCTGGAGGAGAATGGGAGACCGCAGCGGAGACGGATCGAGATTCCCCCTGTGCAGCAGAGGAAACTCGACTCCTAACATTACCTCCCCTCCTAGGGCCCCCCCCTCCTTGGGCCTCGCTACTTTCGAAGGCAGCAATGAGCTGCGGGGCCAGAATGTGCTCAACAGGCTCCCAGGACCTGTCCTCGGGGCCATAACCCTTCCAGTCTACCAAATAAAATTTTTTGCCACGTACCACCTTGCACCCCAAAATAGCGTTCACCTCATAATCGTCCGTAGACGAACCCGATGTCCCAGCAGATGACTCGGAGAACCGGGACATATACACGGGTTTCAAGAGGGACACATGAAAGGTGTCGGTGATACCCAGGCGTGGCAGAAGGGCCAAACGATAGACCACAGGATTAACCTGTTCGAGTACCTTGAAGGGACCCAAGTAGCGAGGTGCAAACTTAGTGGACTCTAAACGCAGCCTGATGTTACGGGCGGAGAGCCACACTAAATCGCCAGGAGCAAAGGTCGGGGCAGGGCGCCGATGTGCATCGGCGGAGGACCTCATTCTCTCCTTCGAGGCCCGAATGGCATCCTGAGTGCGGTCCCAAATGTCCCGTGCCTCCACTGCCCAGTCTGCCACCCTGGAGTCAGCAGAGGACACGGGCATAGGCACAGGAACCCGCGGATGCTGGCCGTAATTTAGGAGGAAAGGAGTCTGACCGGTGGAGTCAGCTACAGCGTTATTAACCCCTTTACCCCCAAGGGTGGTTTGCACGTTAATGACCGGGCCAATTTTTACAATTCTGACCACTGTCCCTTTATGAGGTTATAACTCTGGAACGCTTCAATGGATCCTGGTGATTCTGACATTGTTTTCTCGTGACATATTGTACTTCATGACAATGGTAAAAATTATTTGATAGTACCTGCGTTTATTTGTGAAAAAAACGGAAATTTGGCGAAAATTATGAAAATTTCGCAATTTTCCAACTTTGAATTTTTATGCAATTAAATCACAGAGATATGTCACACAAAATACTTAATAAGTAACATTTCCCACATGTCTACTTTACATCAGCACAATTTTGGAACCAAAATTTTTTTTTGTTAGGGAGTTATAAGGGTTAAAAGTTGACCAGCAATTTCTCATTTCTACAACACCATTTTATTTTAGGGACCACATCTCATTTGAAGTCATTTTGAGGGGTCTATATGATAGAAAATACCCAAGTGTGACACCATTCTAAAAACTACACCCCTCAAGGTGCTCAAAACCATATTCAAGAAGTTTATTAACCCTTCTGGTGCTTCACAGGAATTTTTTGAATGTTTAAATAAAAATGAACATTTAACTTTTTTTCACAAAAAATTTAATTCAGCTCCAATTTGTTTTATTTTACCAAGGGTAACAGGAGAAAATGGACCCCAAACATTGTTGTACAATTTGTCCTGAGTATGCCAATACCCCACATGTGGGGGTAAACCACTGTTTGGGCGCATGGCAGAGCTCGGAAGCGAAGGAGTGCCATTTGACTTTTCAATGCAAAATTGACTGGAATTGAGATGGGACGCCATGTTTCGTTTGGAGAGCCCCTGATGTGGCTAAACATTGAAACCCCCCACAGGTGACACCATTTTGGAAAGTAGACCCCCTAAGGAACTTATCTAGAGGTGTGGTGAGCACTTTGACCCAACAAGTGCTTCACAGAAGTTTATAATGTAGAACCGTAAAAATAAAAAATCATATTTTTTCACAAAAATTATCTTTTCGCCCCCAATTTTTTATTTTCCCAAGGGTAAGAGAAGAAATTGGACCCCAAAAGTTGTTGTACAATTTGTCCTGAGTACGCTGATAGCCCATATGTGGGGGTAAACCACTGTTTGGGCGGATGGGAGAGCTCGGAAGGGAAGGAGCGCCGTTTGACTTTTCAATGCAAAATTGACAGGAATTGAGATGGGACGTCATGTTGCGTTTGAAGAGCCACTGATGTGCCTAAACATTGAAACCCCCCACAAGTGACACCATTTTGGAAAGTAGACCCCCTAAGGAACTTATCTAGAGGTGTGGTGAGCACTTTGACCCACCAAGTGCTTCACAGAAGTTTATAATGCAGAGCCGTAAAAATAAAACAAAATTTTTTTCCCACAAAAATTATTTTTTTAGCCCCCAGTTTTGTATTTTCCTGAGGGTAACAGGAGAAATTGGACCCCAAAATTTGTTGCCCAATTTGTCCTGAGTGCGATGATACACCATATGTGGGGGGAACCACTGTTTGGGCACATGGGAGGGCTCAGAAGGGAAGGAGTGCCATTTGAATGCAGACTTAGATGGAATGGTCTGCAGGTGTCACATTGCGTTTGCAGAGCCCCTAATGTACCTAAACAGTAGAAACCCCCCACAAGTGACACCATTTTGGAAAGTAGACCCCCTTAGGAACTTATCTAGATGTGTGCTGAGCGCTTTGACCCACCAAGGGCTTCACAGAAGTTTATAATGGAGAGCCGTAAAAATAAAACAAACATTTTTTCCCACAAAAATTATTTTTTAGCCCCCAGTTTTGTATTTTCCCGAGGGTAAAAGGAGAAATTCGACCCCACAATTTGTTGTCCAATTTGTCCTGAGTGCGCTGATACCCCATATGTGGGGGGGAACCACTGTTTGGGCGCATGGGAGGGCTCGGAAGGGAAGGAGCTCCATTTGGAATGAGGACTTAGATGGAATGGTCTGCAGGTGTCACATTGCATTTGCAGAGCCCCTAATGTACCTAAACAGTAGAAACCTCCCACAAGTGACACCATTTTGGAAACTAGACCCCCTAAGGAACTCATCTAGATGTGTTGTGATAGCTTTGAACCTCCAAGTGTTTCACTACAGTTTGTAACGCAGAGCCGTGAAAATTAAAAAAAAAAATCTTTCCCCCCAAAATTATTTTTTAGCCCCCAGTTTTGTATTTTCCCGAGGGTAAGAGGAGAAATTCGACCCCAAAAGTTGTTGTCCAATTTGTCCTGAGTACGCTGATACCCCGTATGTTGGGGGAAACCAACGTTTGAGCGCATGGCAGAGCTCGGAAGGGAAGGAGCGCCATTTGGAATGCAGACTTAGATGGAATGGTCTGCAGACGTCACATTGCGTTTGCAGAACCCCTAATGTACCTAAACAGTAGAAACCCCCCACAAGTGACCCCATATTGGAAACTAGACCCCCCAGGGAACTAATCTAGATGTGTTGTGAGAACTTTGAACCCCCAAGTGTTTCACTACAGTTTATAACGCAGAGCCGTGAAAATAAAAAATCTTTTTTTTTCCCACAAAAAATATGTTTTAGCCCCGAGTTTTGTATTTTCCCAAGGGTAGCAGGAGAAATTGGACCCCAAAAGTTGTTGTCCTATTTGTCCTGAGTACGCTGATACCCCATATGTTGGGGTAAACCCCTGTTTGTGCACACGGGAGAGCTCGGAAGGGAAGAAACACTGTTTTACTTTTTCAACGCAGAATTGGCTGGAATTGAGATCGGACGCCATGTCGCGTTTGGAGAGCCCCTGATGTGCCTAAACAGTGGAAACCCCCCAATTATAACTGAAACCCTAATCCAAATACATCCCTAACCCTAATCCCAACAGTAACCCTAACCACACCTCTAACCCTGACACACCCCTAACCCTAATCCCAACCCTATTCCCAACCGTAAATGTAATCTAAACCCTAACTGTAACTTTAGCCCCAACCCAAACTGTAGCCCTAGCCCTAACCCTAGCCCTAACCCTAATCCTAACCCTAGCCCTAACCCTAGCCCTAACCCTAGCCCTAACCCTAGCCCTAACCCTAGCCCTAACCCTAACCCTAGCCCTAACCCTAGCCCTAACCCTAACCCTAGCCCTAACCCTAGCCCTAACCCTAGCCCTAACCCTAGCCCTAACCCTAGCCCTAACCCTAGCCCTAACCCTAGCCCTAACTCTAACCCTAGCCCTAATGGGAAAATGGAAATAAATACATTTTTTTAATTTTTCCCTAACTAAGGGGGTGATGAAGGGGGGTTTAATTTACTTTTATAGCGGGTTTTTTAGCGGATTTTTATGATTGGCAGCCGTCACACACTGAAAGACGCTTTTTATTGCAAAAAATATTTTTTGCGTTATCACATTTTGAGAGCTATAATTTTTCTATATTCTGGTCCACAGAGTCATGTGAGGTCTTGGTTTTTGCGGGACAAGTTGATGTTTTTATTGGTAACATTTTCAGGCACGTGACATTTTTTGATCGCTTTTTATTCCGATTTTTGTGAGGCAGAATGACCAAAAACCAGCTATTCATGAATTTCTTTTGGGGGAGGCGTTTATACCGTTCCGCGTTTGGTAAAATTGATGAAGCAGTTTTATTCTTCGGGTCAGTACGATTACAGCGACACCTCATTTATATCATTTTTTTATGTTTTGGCGCTTTTATACGATAAAAACTATTTTATAGAAAAAATAATTATTTTTGCATCGCTTTATTCTCAGGACTATAACTTTTTTATTTTTTTGCTGATGATGCTGTATGGCGGCTCGTTTTTTGTGGGACAAGATGACGTTTTCAGCGGTACCATGGTTAGTTATATCTGTCTTTTTGATCGCGTGTTATTCCACTTTTTGTTCGGCGGTATGATAATAAAGCGTTGTTTTTTGCCTCGTTTTTTTTTTTTTTTTCTTACGGTGTTTACTGAAGGGGTTAACTAGTGGGCCAGTTTTATAGGTCGGGCCGTTACGGACGCGGCGATACTAAATATGTGTACTTTTATTGTTTGTTTTTTTTATTTAGATAAAGAAATGTATTTATGGGAATAATATTTTTATTTTTTTTTTCATTATTTTGGAATATTTTTTTTTATTTTTTTTTACACATTTGAAATTTTTTTTTTTTACTTTTTTACTTTGTCCCAGGGGGGGACATCACAGATCAGTGATCTGACAGTTTGCACAGCACTCTGTCAGATCACTGATCTGATAGGAGTGCAGGCTGCTTCACAGTGCCTGCTCTGAGCAGGCTCTGTGAAGCCACCTCCCTCCCTGCAGGACCCGGATCCGCGGCCATCTTGGATCCGGGGCTGGAGGGAGCAGGGAGGGAGGTGAGACCCTCGCAGCAACGCGATCACATCGCGTTGCTGCGGGGGGCTCAGGGAAGCCCGCAGGGAGCCCCCTCCCTGCGCGGTGCTTCCCTGCACCGCCGGCACATCGCGATCATCTTTGATCGCGGTGTGCCGGGGGTTAATGTGCCGGGGGCGGTCCGTGACCGCTCCTGGCACATAGTGCCGGATGTCAGCTGCGATAAACAGCTGACACCCGGCCGCGATCGGCGGCGCTCCCCCCGTGAGCGCTGCCGATCGCATATGACGTACTATTGCGTCCTTGGGAAGTAAAGCCCACCCCACATGGACGCAATAGTACGTCTAATGGCAGAAAGGGGTTAAGGGCGAACTCTGCCCATGGTAATAAAGATGCCCAGTCATCCTGCCTGGCAGAAACAAAATGTCGCAGATATGTGACCAGAGTCTGATTGGCCCTCTCCACCAACCCATTCGTCTCGGGATGATATGCGGAAGAGAGATTTAACTCAATGCTGAGAAGACGACAAAGCTCTCTCCAAAACCGAGACGCAAACTGGGGACCCCGGTCACTGACAATTTTGTCTGGCATGCCATGTAGGCGGAAGACGTGTCTTATGAACAACGCTGCCAAGGCCCGTGCAGAAGGTAACCGTGGGAGCGGCACCAAATGCACCATTTTCGAGAAATGATTGTGGCACCCCTAGGGGTATTTGCCACAAAAATAGTTACTGATAGTAAATACAAATACTAAAATAGCAAGACTGCACTACCACCTCCGGCCAGAAGGGGGAGCTCCAGAGACTCCCCTTGATCCATTCTGGTCTGAGAGAAGAAATGGCAGTTGGGCTAAGGAGTTGAAAGTGAGAGGTCATACAGCTGAATTTCTAACAGCCCTATGACGGTTTCCAGGCCCAAATCACCGGCCTGAGGAGAAGAGGGACAGAGAACCGGGTAGCATTAATCACTACCCAGAACAGGCGCAAAGACGGATACCGGATCCGCGGCTGTATTCATTATATATAATACAGCAACCGGAAAAACGTGAGGTGATATCAGCTTCACTAGGGCCGGACGCAGCAACAGACACAGAGTTCAGCGGTACTCCCGGAGGGGGTAAGCCGATAAAAGGACTCGGGTTGCCCGTCGAACCAGGGCCCGGAGGGGACAGATTGGGCCGGCAGCCAGTTCACATACAGCAGCAGGGCCACACAGAAACTGCGTACAATAAGAGGCGAAGACCCCGGCAGGGTCAAAGTAACTCAGAGTTCCCATACAGACTCCGGTGACAGGACTGGATTGTAAATCCCTTTATGTTGAAGTAAACTGGTTAAATGTTTCAGTGCCTCAGTCTTTCATTTGGACAATAGCCATCTATCCAGGATCAGGATCATCACCGCTGGGAGAACCTGCTGCTGATCAAGTAAGTGCCTGTTCCCTCATGATACCCCTTACACTGTGCATTGCCTGAGGCCACAGCACCGGGTCAAGCTACCCGTGACATCCCCCTCAAGAGACAGACCCCATTGGTCCGGTGCTGGCTACCCCGGTCTCCTGGGCGTCACAATTGGCGTCACGAACAGGATCGAGCCAGCCCGTATACCGGGTATTGTGTGCCGTGATTGGAGCCCAAAACTGTGAAAACTTGGATGAAAAATCTTGAAAATTGACTTTATTAAAGAAAATTCCGTTCCCCATTGAAAACTATTGAAAGTGACTTTTCCCCATTGGTTATAATGGAGTAAAGATGGTCGCCATCCCCTGAGGTAATCACCTCGTAACCGTTAGGCACGAGACTGTTAATTGGGCTATGCCATTACTTGAGCCCCAGTCTGACTGAAAAACTTCAGAATCCGCCATTACGGAGCGCGCGGCGGGCGGGAGAAGCAGGGGGCGTGTCATTGTGGGCGGCATTAAGCTGAGCGCTCTGACGTCAGAGCAAGGGGAAAACCAATCCTGCTGCACAGCGGAACGAATCTACACTATCCCGACGGAAGCGGAGGACCGGAAGGGTCCGGATTAACTAAGGGGGCACAGTATGTCGCAGCATGGAGACGTCGCAGCACCCGGCGACGCTAATGCAGCTGAAAGACAGAGTGTCGATAGAGAGTCCAGCAGCGCAGCGGTGCAAGGAGTGGCGCCCATCATGCCGGTGCTGATGCCATATACCCCGGGTGGCCCGTGGCTTCCAATGTATGAAGGTGAGCCTAATACCCTTGACAATTTCAGAGAAAAGATGCTGGCCCATTTTGACATGTTCCCCGTGGGTGAAGTTCAGCGTGTTAGTTTCCTGATGATGCAGTTAAGTGGCCATGCTAAGCGAGAAGTCACAGCATGGGCAGCTGATCTAAAAGGCACTGTTGAACGCATATTTGCTGGATTAAAAGCTACATTTGAAACCACGGCCAGCAGCAAAGCTAAAATACGATTCTTTAATTGCAAACAAAAAGCTAATGAGGGCGTGAGAGACTTTGCTTTAAACCTGCAGGAAGCCCTTAAATCACTTACACTGGCTGAACCCATTTTTAACACCGGAGTGGATAAACTGTTAAGAGATCAATTTATTGAGGGACTCTACACCCCTTCTCACTGGGGGCATGTGAGCATGCTTGTTTTTAAGAACCCTGAATTGACATTTTCCCAATTAAAGGAGAGCGCTATACGTCTCCAGCTGGCAGAGGCACCTCGGGATCAGGATCCTGCGCAAGCCATGGCAGAGGCACCTCAACAACAGGGAGTGCCAGTGACATCAGCTATGTCTGGGGCCATTGCTAAGCCCCTGGGGCCCAGTACTAATGAGGCTCTTCAACAAAAGCTTGACTCTTTAGCTGATGTTGTTGCTTCAATGGCTAAAACCATGCAGGAGATGAGAGGACACAAGATGGAGTTGGCAAACTGTAGAGAGGATGTTCCATGGATGAGACCCCGGAGATACCCGACATGGAGAGGACGACCCCACGACCGCTACCAACCGGATGGACAGCCCATTTGCCGCCGTTGCCAGCAGCCAGGCCACTTTGCACGAGATTGTGATTTAAACGGGAATCCCCTGGGAATGCGGGCCGCTTCGCAGGAATGAACTTTCAAGGCCCAACACCCTGGCACGACAGGTACATCGGAGGACGACCCATTATCCCTATCGTGCTGGACGGAATGCCCCTCAACGCTTTGCTGGACACAGGTTCCCAGATTTCATCTATACCGTATATCCTTTATAAGAGGTACTGGGCTGATGCAGATATTGATAAAGGGCCCTCTGATGTTGAACTAGATATATGGGCCAGTAATGGTAAGTTGGTACCGAAACTAGGATTCAGGGAGATGACCATAAAGATTGGTAAAGTAGAATTGATGAAACAGGGTATAATTGTTGTTGATGTTGACTGGCGGAACTGTGAACCCACTGTATTGATAGGAATGAATGTGTTAGAGAACTGCTTTTCCGAAGTTATTTCTGTCTTACAGCAAATTGCTGAAACTGCCCAATCCTGCCAGCAGAGAGTTCTCCGAAGGGAAATAAAAGTATTGATGTTAAGGCAACAGGTAGAAGTTGCAGGTGGAGAAATCGGCAGTGTGAGGGTAAGTGATCCGACATCTATTGTAATCCCACCAAAAACAGAAATGCTGGTATGGTGTAGAGCAGCCATTGGTACTAAGGGACGAGATTATCAAGCCTTAATAGAACCAGTGTACACCGACAGCAGGCCCACTATACTCACAGCACGAGGGGTAGTCGAGGTACACCGGGGACGAGTGCCGGTACGACTTTTGAACTGTGGAGAGGAAGAGGTCACTTTGCCAAGGTATGCTACAGTGGCAAAGCTATATACTGTTGACAACAATGCCATCACAACCATTGAGCCCTTAGAACCAACCTGTCAGGTGGAAGGCAACGGCTCAGACGGAGAATTGGAGGATTGGTGCCAACAGCTACACGTGGGCATAAACTCAACACCTACCCATCAAAAACAAGGGGTGTATAGGCTAGTGACGGAATATGAACAAGTCTTCAGTAAACACCCATTGGACTTAGGACGGATAGAAGGGGTAGAACACACAATCCCCACCGGTGACCATCCCCCAATAAAAGAAAGATATAGACCCATACCGCCCGCTCACTATCAGTGTGCAAAAGATATGCTGAGGGAGATGAAACAGGCCGGGGTAATAAGAGACAGCTGTAGCCCCTGGGCGGCCCCTCTAGTGATTGTCAAAAAAAAGGACGGAACCATGAGAATGTGCGTAGACTACCGGAAGATTAATAACATCACCCATAAAGACGCCTACCCCTTGCCTAGGATAGAAGAGTCCTTAACTGCTTTGAAATCTGCTAATTATTTTTCCACCTTAGACTTAACAAGCGGGTATTGGCAAGTCCCTGTGGCTGAGAGAGATAAGGAAAAGACGGCATTCACCACACCAATGGGTCTATGTGAATTTAATCGCATGCCGTTCGGACTCTGCAACGCATCCGGTACCTTCCAGCGGCTGATGGAATGCTGCCTCGGACACAAGAACTTCGAGACCGTCCTCCTGTACCTAGATGATGTGATCGTCTACTCAAAGACTTACGAACAACACTTAATAGACCTGGCAGAAGTGTTCGAAGCCTTATCCAGGTATGGCATGAAAGTCAAGCCATCCAAATGTCACCTTCTCAAGCCAAAGGTACATTACCTGGGACACATCGTGAGTTCGGAGGGAGTAGCACCAGATCCCGAGAAAATAAGCGCCATAAGGGATTGGCCAAGACCTACCAGCGCAAAAGAAGTGAGACAATTCCTGGGATTGGTGGGTTACTATCGCAGATTTATAAAAGGATTTACCAAGTTGGCAGCACCCTTGCAAGACACCTTGGTAGGGCAGACGAAGAAACCTTCAAACCGAAACCCTCCTTTTCAGTGGAACGACGAAAGGGAAGACTCCTTTGAACAACTAAAGAAGGCACTAACCGGAGAAGAGGTTCTGGCATACCCAGATTACCATCAACCTTTCATCCTCTACACCGATGCCAGTAATGTGGGACTAGGAGCGGTGCTGTCACAAAAACAAGAAGGTCGGGAGAAAGTCATCGCCTTTGCAAGTAGAAAGCTCCGGCCTACTGAAAGAAATTCAGAAAATTACAGCTCCTTCAAATTGGAACTACTGGCAGTAGTTTGGGCTGTGACTGAACGTTTCAAACACTATCTGGCCGCTGCAGAATTTATTGTCTATACTGACAACAATCCGTTGACCCACCTGGACACAGCCAAATTAGGTGCGTTAGAACAGCGATGGATAGCCCGGTTATCTTATTACAACTTCATAATCAAGTATCGAGCAGGTCGCAAGAATGGAAATGCCGATGCCCTATCCCGGATGCCACACTTGAGAGATGTAGAAGAGGAAACGGGGGAGCTTGAAGAAATTGAACTACCAGCCTTCCATCGTCCCAAGGCAAAACATCATCAGTCAAGTACCTATCAGAAACAACAAGAGGTGAATTTTAATCCGTTAGCACACCATAGATGGGCTGACACCCAAGACAGCAATCCGGCTGTGAAGTTGGTGAAGGAACTGTTGACTGAGCAAAGTGCATATCCCGATGAGGATGCCCCAGAAGAGACGCATCAACTCTGGAAAGAGAGAGGCAAAATGTTCCTGTATCAAGGGAAGCTCTGTAGAAGATACATCAATCCGAAAACACATGAATTGGTTTGGCAGATTATTGTGCCTAAACAAGATGTGAAGATGGTCCTCGAAGCTTACCATAATGGTGCTGGTCACTTCGGTTGGAAAAAGTTAGAAGTACTTCTAAGAGAAAGATCTTATTGGGTCGGGATGAGAAAATCAATCGAACAGTGGTGCAGAAACTGTGGCCCGTGCAACCTCAGAAGAAACGATCAAAAGAACCAAAGAGCACCACTGCAGCCCATAATCACCAACCAACCACTTGAACTTGTAGCCATAGACCACGTGAAGTTGACACCAAGCCGGTCCGGCTATGTCTATGCCTTGACCATCGTGGACCATTATTCACGCTTCTTGGTAGTAGTACCCGTAAAAGATCTGACAGCAAAAACAGCGGCCAAAGCGTTCCAAACGTACTTTTGTAGACCCCATGGATATCCGGAACAGGTTCTCACCGACCAAGGTACAGCCTTTGAATCAGAGATCTTCAGAGAATTCTGTAATATGTATGGTTGCAAAAAGATCCGGACGACGGCCTATCATCCACAAACAAACGGCTTATGCGAGAAGATGAACCATATTGTAATAGACCTACTAAAGACTTTACCTGAGACAGAAAGGAATCAATGGCCAGAGAAATTGCCTGACTTGGTGGATCTGTATAATCATGTCCCGGTGAGCTCCACCAACTGCACCCCAGCTTACCTAATGCGTGCAAGACCCGGCCAATTACCAATCGATCTAGAAATGGGAATTCTGAAACCAGATGCAGAAGTTCAAGACTCCAATTGGGATATCATACGGCAAAAGCAGTATCGCCAAGTGCAAGAGAGTGTGGAAAAAAGCCTTCAGCAAACTAGAGAAAGACAAGAGCGAACTTTCAACCAGAATGCTCTAGCGACCCCATTAAGACCGGGTGACCAAGTGCTCAAGAGAAATCATCGAACCAATAAACTAGACAATCAGTGGGAAGTTGTACCCTACACAGTTTTACCAACAAGAATGGATAATCCTAAAATGTGTCTCATTAGCAAAAACGGAGGCTTAACATCTGTACTAGTGTCAAGAGACAATCTTAAATTATGTCCTGAAGCATTGAAAGAGCCAGAAGTTGTCCAGCCAGAACCAGAAGTTATTCAACCCATGCAGGTCCAACCAGTAAAGGAAAAAGAAGAGGAAATGTATCACACCTGTATAGGAGACTTTCCCAAAACCCTACTAACATACCATGGTGCAGTAGTGGTTCCCATGGTGGCCTTTTACCCAACACCGAACCCAATACCAGAAGTCCCAAGACAGGAAGAGGCTGACCCCGTACTACAGGAGGTTCCAGGCCAGGAAGAACAGATTCCTGATCAGAGTAATCCCATTCACGGTGGACTTGCCAACTCCATAGTCGTGGAATTATCTTTAGCAGAGCGGGCAGATACTACATCCACAGTAGACAGTAGTACACCACATGAAGAGACACCGCTATTACGTAGATCACAGCGTAGTACCCAGGGTCAATTATAACTGGGTGTGTAAGGAAACTAAATAATAATATTAAGGCACAAGAGTGCGTGCTGTGCCGCACAGACGAACGCCACTAACCACCCAGGCTTGGGTCAGGAAAGCGCAGAGCAAGCGCACGGCACCGTACAGGCGAACACAGCAACTGGTAGCTGTAATGTGTGTTATGTGCTGTTGGATAAGTCGGGCGCTAGATAGCAAACATACACCTTCCGCGAACAGTCATCCAATAGGGAGGGTATTTTAAAGAGCGACTTTCTCTCACAACACACACACATATTTACAAGACAATACTAGCGCATGGCCGTGCGGTCATGCACAGTTTATATAGCTGCAGCACAGGAAACAGCTACAGAAGTTTTGCCCTTTCAGGACCTGCCAAAAGGACCAATGGGATGTACTGCAGTACCTGAGCATGTGACCCTCGATCTCCAACAGGAGATCTTGCCCTGGGCATGCTCAGTGTGTGCAAATAAGGACTTAGATCCAGAAACGTCTACTCGCCGCTGCCCAGCACTGGCTTCAATGGCAGAAGCAGGAAAAGCAGCAGAAACTCTTCGCACAGAGTCAGACTGAGCGAGACACTGGGATCAACGTCCCTGCTGAGCAGACTCCACTGCGGCTGGAGGAGAATGGGAAACCGCAGCGGAGACGGATTGAGATTCCCCCTGTGCAGCAGAGGAAACTCGACTCCTAACACTTTTTTATAGCAAAAAAGTTTTTGCGTCTCCACATTTTGAGACCTATAATTTTTCCATATTTTGGTCCACAGAGTCATCTGAGGTCTTGATTTTTGCGGGACGAGATGACGTTTTTATTGGTAACATTTTTGGACACGTGACAGTTTTTGATTACTTTTTATTCCGATTTTTGTGAGGCAGAATGACCAAAAACCAGCTATTCATGAATTTCTTTTGGGGGAGGCGTTTATACCGTTCCACGTTTGGTAAAATTGATAAAGCAGTTTTATTCTTCCAGTCAGTACGATTACAGCGATATCTCATTTATATCATTTTTTTATGTTTTGGCGCTTTTATACGATAAAAGCTATTTTATAGAAAAAATTATTATTTTGGCATCGCTTTATTCTCAGGACTATAACTTTTTTATTTTTTTGCTTATTATGCTTTGTGGTAGCTCGTTTTTTGTGGAACAAGATGACGTTTTCAGCGATACCATGGTTATTTACATACGTCTTTTTGATCGCGTGTTATTCCACTTTTTGTTCGGCGGTATGATAATAAAGCGTTGTTTTTGGCTCGTTTTTTTTTTTCTTACGGTGTTCACTGAAGGGGTTAACTAGTGGGGCAGTTTTATAGGTTGGGTCATTACGGATGCGGCGATACTAAATATGTGTACTTTTATTGTTTGTTTGTTTTTTTTTAGATAAAGAAATGTATTTATGGGAATAATATATTTTTTTTATTTATTTAGTAATTTTTTTTTTTTTTTTTTACACTTGTGGAAATTTTTTTTAAAACTTTTTTACTTTGTCCCAGGGGGGACATCACAGATCGCCAATCTTACAGTTTGCACAGCACTCTGTAAGATCGGCGGTCTCACTCACATCGCTGCAGGCTTACCAGCACCTGCAGTCGACCCGGAAGTACTCCCTGCAGGACACGGATGCAGCCCCGCGGCCATTTTGGATCCGGGGCCTGCAGGGAGAAGACGCTCGGTACAAGGTGAGCACATCACCTTGTACCGATCGTCTTAGGGAAGCACGCAGGGAGCCCCCTCCCTGTGCGATGCTTCCCTGTACCGCCGGCACACCGCGATCATGTTTGATCACGGTGTGCCGGGGGTTAATGTGCCGGGAGTGGTCCGTGACCGCTCCTGGCACATAGTGCCGGATGTCAGCTGCGATAGTCAGCTGACACCCGGCCGCGATCGGCCGCGCTCCCCCCGTGAGCGCGGCTGATCGCTATGACGTACTATCCCGTCGGTGGGAATTAAGGCCCACCCCACCTCGACGGGATAGTACGTCATATGGGATTAAGGGGTTAACATATTTATTAATGACCTTGTAGGGGGCATTCAGAGCAGAATTTCAATATTTGCAGATGACACTAAACTCTGCAGGGTAATCAATACAGAGGAGGACAATTTTATATTACAGGATGACTTATGTAAACTAGAAGCTTGGGCTGATAAATGGCAAATGAGCTTTAATGGGGATAAATGTAAGGTCATGTACTTGGGTAGAAGTAATAACATGTGTAACTATGCGCTTAATTCAAAATCTCTGGGCAAAACCATCAATGAAAAAGACCTGGGAGTATGGGTGGATGACAAACTCATGTTCAGTGGACAGTGTCAGGCAGCTGCTACAAAGGCAAAAAAAAAATGGGATGCATTAAAAGAGGCATAGATGCACATGAGGATGCAGCGCCCCAGAGTCCTGGTTTGTTGCAGTAATGTTATTCTTCCACCAGGTGGAGTGATGTTACGTCTGAAGGCAATGAAGGAGATCTTCTGTCTAGGTATCACAACCATCACATACACTTCACACTCCAGCCACCAGGGGGAGCAAAAGGTTCTATCTATTAGGCCACTCCTCACATTAGGGTAAAACTGGTGAGTTGGGGAGGAAGTTAGAGAGTTCCTGGCTGGGGACCAATGAGGAAAGGTCTCCAGGTCGAGCTGGCTGGAGTGATCTCCAGTCAGATCCAGACTGCGGTCTGAGGAGGACGAGGGTACACGGAGCTGCGCCTGCATCCCATGCGGCAGCATCCCAGGAAAGGACACGAAGAGAATTGTGCTGTAGTGAGTGAGAAAAGAAGTCATAGCAACAGGAGTGAAACATCAGTGGGAGACCAGCTAGAAGCAGGCTGCCTCCATCTGAAGCGCAGATCCGGTAGCCAGAACACCGAGGGAGTAAAGAGCTCTATGCCGTTACTTCAGAGACTGGCAGGACAGTTAATTCCACGTTAGCTGCCCGACCTTAATACCTAAGAAGACATGGTGGCAACTTATGGGGGCCGGGGCGTCTCTAGGGTCCCTATAAAAGCCTCAGGCCATCAGTCATACGGGTTTGTTCTATCCGACCACGGGGAACAGTGAGAGGAGTAACAACAGTGAGGACCTCATTGGATCTTATGCAAGTAGGGACCTACTGTATTAGTGTGCACTCGGGGAAGGCTACTGATTTCCACCTAGATAAGGGGACTCTGGATTTGCCTTCAGACCGGCCGGACTCTGCCTACCCTGTGGTCCCTACCCTGGACTGTGGATGCTGAAGCCTTCAGTAAAGGTAAAGAGACTGCACCCTTGTGTCCTCGTTATTCACTGCGCCTCACACATCCATCATCTACTCACTGGGAAGCCCTGGGGGTACACTTCACCTGTGGGAAGGTATACCATCTAGCTGCCTTAACATCACCCCAGCGGACCCCTAAGCAGCGTCGGTCATCCTGACCGAATACCACAGGTGGCGTCACGAACATTATCCTATAAACTGTTGTCCATTTATTGGATGCCCCTCAAAGGGCCACGGACCGGGTCTAGCCACAGTGACATCCCCATTGACTACAGAAGGGCCCAGATCCGAGTACCCCGCTGCCCTGACGTGGGGGCGATCCATGGAGAACATAATTTTACCTGTATACAAGTCACTAGTTCGACCACACTTAGAATACTGTGCACAGTTCTGGTCTCCGGCTTGGGGGTCTGCAATACCAAGATAGGTTATTACACTTGGGGCTATTTAGTTTGGAAAAACGAAGACTAAGGGGTGATCTTATTTTAATGTATAAATATATGAGGGGACAGTACAAAGACCTTTCTGATGATCTTTTTAATCATAGACTTGAGACAGGGACAAGGGGGCATCCTCTACGTCTGGAGGAAAGAAGGTTTAGGCATAATAACAGACGCGGGTTCTTTACTGTAAGAGCAGTGAGACTATGGAACTTCCTGCTGTATGATGTTGTAATGAGTGATTCATTACTTAAATTTAAGAGGGGATTGGATACCTTTCTTGAAAAGTATAATGTTCCAGGGTATATACAGTTAAGTCTATATATATTTGGACAGAGACAACATTTTTCTAATTTTGGTCATAGACATTACCACAATGAATTTTAAACAAAACAATTCAGATGCAGTTGAAGTTCAGACTTTCAGCTTTCATTTGAGGGTATCCACAGTAAAATTGGATGAAGGGTTTAGGAGTTTCAGCTCCTTAACATGTGCCACCCTGTTTTTAAAGGGACCAAAAGTAATTGGACAATTGCCTCCAAGGCTATTTCATGGACAGGTGTGGGCAATCCCTTCGTTATGTCATTCTCAATTAAGCAGATAAAAGGCCTGGAGTTGATTTGAGGTGTGGTGCTTGCATTTGGAAGGTTTTTGCTGTGAAGTAAACATGCGGTCAAAGGAGCTCTCCATGCAGGTAAAACAAGCCATCCTTAAGCTGCGAAAACAGAAAAAACCCATCCGAGAAATTGCTACAATATTAGGAGTGGCAAAATCTACAGTTTGGTACATTCTGAGAAAGAAAGAAAGCACTGGTGAACTCATCAATACAAAAAGACCTGGGCGCCCACGGAAGACAACAGTGGTGGATGATCGCAGAATAATCTCCATGGTGAAGAGAAACCCCTTCACAACAGCCAACCAAGTGAACAACACTCTCCAGGAGGTCGGTGTATCAATATCCAAATCTACCATAAAGAGAAGACTGCATGAAAGTAAATACAGAGGGTTCACTGCATGGTGCAAGCCTCTCATAAGCATCAAGAATAAAAAGGCTAGACTGGACTTTGCTAAAAAAACTTCTAAAAAAGCCAGCACAGTTCTGGAAGAATATTCTTTGGACAGATGAAACCAAGATCAACCTTGACCAGAATGATGGAAAGAGAAAAGTATGGCAAAGGCGTGGTACAGCTCATGATCCAAAGCATACCACATCATCTGTAAAACACGGCGGAGGCAGTGTGATGGCTTGGGCATGCATGGCTGCCAGTGGCACTGGGTCACTAGTGTTTATTGATGATGTGACACAGGACAGAAGCAGCCAAATAAATTCTGAGGTATTCAGAGCCATACTGTGTGCTCAGATCCAAATGCAGCCAAACTGATTGGTCGTCATTTCATATTACAGATGGACAATGACCCAAAACATAAAGCCAAAGCAACCCAGGAGTTTATTAAAGCAAAGAAGTGGAATATTCTTGAATAGCCAAGTCAGTCACCTGATCTCAACCCAAATGAGCATGCATTTCACTTGTTAAAGACTAAACTTCAGACAGAAAGGCCCACAAACAAACAGCAACTGAAAACCACCACAGTAAAGGCCTGGCAGAGCATCAAAAAGGAGGAAACAAAGCGTCTGGTGATGTCCATGAGTTCAAGACTTCAGGCAGTCATTTTCAACCAAGTACTAGAAATGAACATTTTATTTACAATTATTGAATCTGTCCAATTACTTTTGGTCCCTCTAAAAACAGGGTGGCACATGTTAAGGAGCTGAAACTCCTAAACCCTTCATCCAATTTTAATGTGGATACCCTCAAATGAAAGCTGAAAGTCTGAACTTCAACTGCATCTGAATTGTTCTGTTTAAAATTCATTGTGGTAATTAGAGTTGAGCGACCTTGACCTTTTTAGAGTCGAGCCGGGTTTCGCGAAACCCGACTATCTCAAAAGTCGGGTCGAGTGAAATCGGCCGATTATGACGTAAAGTCGGGATCGACCGAAACACGAAACCCAATGCAAGTCAATGGGGCAGCATAGTCGGCAGTGAGTGGGGGCCAGGAAAACACCTAGAGTGCCCATTTTAATGTCAAAACCATCCATTCTTCTTAATGAAGCTTGTCAAGCGTAATTTACCTTATAATAATTGGAAGGCATTTGAAATTGGGGGTCATTTGGCTAAAGTTGTGGTGGGTAGGGCTGGTTCAAGTAATTAGTGGGCCCAGGAAATCTGGACCACGTCACGGCAGTGGAGCAGGGAGAGGTAAGTATTTCAACTTTGCAAGTGCTGTGAACCTGAGCAAGCAG
This sequence comes from Ranitomeya imitator, assembly GCF_032444005.1. NCBI lineage: Eukaryota > Metazoa > Chordata > Amphibia > Anura > Dendrobatidae > Ranitomeya > Ranitomeya imitator. The sequence goes on from NC_091282.1 coordinate 907,665,760, forward strand.
GGGGGGCCCACTCGTTGGCATTGGCACTGGCACAGGGCCCCTCAAAGTACAGCGGTGTGTTTGCACGGCGGGGGCGCCTCCCACCGGCAGCAACACTTTTGCGTACCATGAGAGGCCCTGTGCCAGTGACGTCGCCAACTAGTTTTCCTCCCCCCACCTGATGAAGGAACCTGCACTTTCATCTGCACCTTCCTGTTTGTCCCCGTGTAAGGTGGTATGGTATGCGGGAAGGGGGACCTGACTCTCAGCAGGGTCACAATCTTGCAGTGTAGCGTGCACGGGAAATGTTGCGTTATGGGTCAATGTACCAGCAGACTCATCTATCACTGGCTGGGCAATGGGCAGGATGAGGAGGAAACACAGATATAGGCCCAAAGAATAAAGTGGGCTAAATGCAGTTCAAAATTGGTAACACAGGACTAATCAGGGGGCATTGCAGTGGAGGACAACTGGAATGAGAGGCTGACACAGAGAGTAGGCCCAAATCAGTAAGTAGTCGAAATGCAGTTCAAAATTGGCAACAGTAGTAAACAGGCGGCACAGCTTTGTTCAGTGGAGGAGAACAGCAAGGAGTGGCAGACACCGATAGTAGGCCCCAACCCAACTAGTAGGCCAAATGCAGTCTAACATTAACAACTACTTAACGAGCGCCTGAAAACGGAATTTCAGGACAGGAAACCAGGAGAACAGCAAGGAGCGGCAGACACCGATAGTAGGCCCCAAACCAACTAGTACGCCAAATGCAGTTGTTCCGTTTAACCACAATTTAATGAGAGCCTGAAGATAGAAGTTCAGGAAAGGCAACCTGGAGAACACCTTGGAGTGTAACACACCATCTCTCTACACCCCATACCCAATTTGTAGGCCTAATGCAGCGTAGTTTCCAACAACTACTAAACGAGAGCCGGAAGATCGAAGCAATGGAGAGGAAACCTGGGGAACACCTTGGAGTGTAACACACCATCTCTCTACACCCCATACCCAATTTGTAGGCCTAATGCAGCGTAGTTTCCAACAACTACTAAACGAGAGCCGGAAGATCGAAGCAATGGAGAGGAAACCTGGGGAACACCTTGGAGTGGAACACACCATCTCTCTACAGTGGAACACACCATCTCTCTACACCCCATACCCAATTTGTAGGCCTAATGCAGCGTAGTTTCCAACAACTACTAAACGAGAGCCGGAAGATCGAAGCTCAGGAAAGGCAACCTGGGGAACACCTTGGAGTGGAACCCACCATCTCTCTACACCCCATACCCAATTTGTAGGCCCAATGCAGCGTAGTTTCCAACAACTACTAAACGAGAGCCGGAAGATCGAAGCTCAGGAAAGGCAACCTGGGGAACACCTTGGAGTGTAACAAACCCTCTCTCTACACCACGGAAGGGCTGATTCTTAGGAAGGAAGGCTGTCGGAAAGAAGCAGGGCGCGTCCGAGGGTGATTATATTCTTATTAGGTATATACTCACCCTCGGACGCGCCCTGCTTCTTTATTTGTAATGAATGTTTATTTGCAATGTGGTTTTGACTTACTCTATTTTTTTGGTAAATAATGATTTTATTATTTTCATTGTTTTGCATCTTCTTGGCAATAATATAAAGAAGACGCGACAGGACAACACTCGGTGGATGCCATATCTGTGTTTAAAATTGAAAAAACCTTTCAGTTAACTACTTGCAGGAGAAAGTTATTGTAGCTGGTGGCCATTTTTAGTACTGTACCAGATTTTTGTTGTATGTGTTTGTTTTTAATGTTAAAATGTCTGCATTTGATATCTCTCCAGTATTTTCTTTTTCATAAGCAAAATACTTATTTTTATATTTTCTGATGTTGGTTCCAGGGGTACACGGGCAGCAGTGGTGTGGTCAGTGGAGGCCTAGTGGAAGGAGTGACCGCAGACAGGCATCGAAGGCCTAAAATAATAACACATGGCTGTAGGCAATTTTAAATTGGTTCCAGGGGTACATGGGCAGCAGTGGTGTGGTCAGTGGAGGCCTAGTGGAAGGAGTGACCGCAGACAGGCATCGAAGGCCTAAAATAATAACACATGGCTGTAGGCAATTTTAAATTGGTTCCAGGGGTACACGGGCAGCAGTGGTGTGGTCAGTGGAGGCCTAGTGGAAGGAGTCACCGCAGACAGGCATCGAAGGCCTAAAATAATAACACATGGCTGTAGGCAATTTTAAATTGGTTACAGGGGTACACGGGCAGCAGTGGTGTGGTCAGTGGAGGCCTAGTGGAAGGAGTGACCGCAGACAGGCATCGAAGGCCTAAAATAATAACACATGGCTGTAGGCAATTTTAAATTGGTTACAGGGGTACACGGGCAGCAGTGGTGTGGCCAGTGGAGGCCTAGTGGAAGGAGTGACCGCAGACAGGCATCGAAGGCCTAAAATAATAACACATGGCTGTAGGCAATTTTAAATTGGTTCCAGGGGTACACGGGCAGCAGTGGTGTGGTCAGTGGAGGCCTAGTGGAAGGAGTGACCGCAGACAGGCATCGAAGGCCTAAAATAATAACACATGGCTGTAGGCAATTTTAAATTGGTTACAGGGGTACACGGGCAGCAGTGGTGTGGTCAGTGGAGGCCTAGTGGAAGGAGTGACCGCAGACAGGCATCGAAGGCCTAAAATAATAACACATGGCTGTAGGCAATTTTAAATTGGTTACAGGGGTACACGGGCAGCAGTGGTGTGGTCAGTGGAGGCCTAGTGGAAGGAGTGACCGCAGACAGGCATCGAAGGCCTAAAATAATAACACATGGCTGTAGGCAATTTTAAATTGGTTCCAGGGGTACACGGGCAGCAGTGGTGTGGTCAGTGGAGGCCTAGTGGAAGGAGTGACCGCAGACAGGCATCGAAGGCCTAAAATAATAACACATGGCTGTAGGCAATTTTAAATTGGTTCCAGGGGTACACGGGCAGCAGTGGTGTGGTCAGTGGAGGCCTAGTGGAAGGAGTCACCGCAGACAGGCATCGAAGGCCTAAAATAATAACACATGGCTGTAGGCAATTTTAAATTGGTTCCAGGGGTACACGGGCAGCAGTGGTGTGGTCAGTGGAGGCCTAGTGGAAGGAGTGACCGCAGACAGGCATCGAAGGCCTAAAATAATAACACATGGCTGTAGGCAATTTTAAATTGGTTACAGGGGTACACGGGCAGCAGTGGTGTGGTCAGTGGAGGCCTAGTGGAAGGAGTGACCGCAGACAGGCATCGAAGGCCTAAAATAATAACACATGGCTGTAGGCAATTTTAAATTGGTTCCAGGGGTACATGGGCAGCAGTGGTGTGGTCAGTGGAGGCCTAGTGGAAGGAGTGACCGCAGACAGGCATCGAAGGCCTAAAATAATAACACATGGCTGTAGGCAATTTTAAATTGGTTCCAGGGGTACACGGGCAGCAGTGGTGTGGTCAGTGGAGGCCTAGTGGAAGGAGTCACCGCAGACAGGCATCGAAGGCCTAAAATAATAACACATGGCTGTAGGCAATTTTAAATTGGTTACAGGGGTACACGGGCAGCAGTGGTGTGGTCAGTGGAGGCCTAGTGGAAGGAGTCACCGCAGACAGGCATCGAAGGCCTAAAATAATAACACATGGCTGTAGGCAATTTTAAATTGGTTACAGGGGTACACGGGCAGCAGTGGTGTGGTCAGTGGAGGCCTAGTGGAAGGAGTGACCGCAGACAGGCATCGAAGGCCTAAAATAATAACACATGGCTGTAGGCAATTTTAAATTGGTTCCAGGGGTACACGGGCAGCAGTGGTGTGGTCAGTGGAGGCCTAGTGGAAGGAGTCACCGCAGACAGGCATCGAAGGCCTAAAATAATAACACATGGCTGTAGGCAATTTTAAATTGGTTCCAGGGGTACATGGGCAGCAGTGGTGTGGTCAGTGGAGGCCTAGTGGAAGGAGTCACCGCAGACAGGCATCGAAGGCCTAAAATAATAACACATGGCTGTAGGCAATTTTAAATTGGTTACAGGGGTACACGGGCAGCAGTGGTGTGGTCAGTGGAGGCCTAGTGGAAGGAGTGACCGCAGACAGGCATCGAAGGCCTAAAATAATAACACATGGCTGTAGGCAATTTTAAATTGGTTCCAGGGGTACACGGGCAGCAGTGGTGTGGTCAGTGGAGGCCTAGTGGAAGGAGTGACCGCAGACAGGCATCGAAGGCCTAAAATAATAACACATGGCTGTAGGCAATTTTAAATTGGTTCCAGGGGTACACGGGCAGCAGTGGTGTGGTCAGTGGAGGCCTAGTGGAAGGAGTGACCGCAGACAGGCATCGAAGGCCTAAAATAATAACACATGGCTGTAGGCAATTTTAAATTGGTTACAGGGGTACACGGGCAGCAGTGGTGTGGTCAGTGGAGGCCTAGTGGAAGGAGTGACCGCAGACAGGCATCGAAGGCCTAAAATAATAACACATGGCTGTAGGCAATTTTAAATTGGTTCCAGGGGTACACGGGCAGCAGTGGTGTGGTCAGTGGAGGCCTAGTGGAAGGAGTCACCGCAGACAGGCATCGAAGGCCTAAAATAATAACACATGGCTGTAGGCAATTTTAAATTGGTTACAGGGGTACACGGGCAGCAGTGGTGTGGTCAGTGGAGGCCTAGTGGAAGGAGTCACCGCAGACAGGCATCGAAGGCCTAAAATAATAACACATGGCTGTAGGCAATTTTAAATTGGTTACAGGGGTACATGGGCAGCTGTGGTGTGGTCAGTGGAGGCCTAGTGGAAGGAGTCACCGCAGACAGGCATCGAAGGCCTAAAATAATAACACATGGCTGTAGGCAATTTTAAATTGGTTACAGGGGTACACGGGCAGCAGTGGTGTGGTCAGTGGAGGCCTAGTGGAAGGAGTGACCGCAGACAGGCATCGAAGGCCTAAAATAATAACACATGGCTGTAGGCAATTTTAAATTGGTTACAGGGGTACACGGGCAGCAGTGGTGTGGTCAGTGGAGGCCTAGTGGAAGGAGTGACCACAGACAGGCATCGAAGGCCTAACATAACAAAAATGTCAATACAATGGTATTGTCAGTGGCAGGCATTGAAGGATGTCAGCGCATAGACTAAACATTGGTGGAGCTGTGAGATAATTTTGCAAGTGGTAGAGCACTGTTTGAGCTGGGGTGGGGGGAAACTGTCTTGTGGCCGGCGGTACAGGCCCAGGGCCCCTCATATTACAACGGTGTGTCTGACATTGGGTGCGCACCACCACCGCCAGAGACACTTTATTGTACTAGGAGGGACCCAGTGGCAGTGCCGTCGACCAAAAGCGGGCTCACCCACCTCTTCAGACAAACTGCACTCTCACGGGTGCTGTCGCCAAGTGTCGATACCACGGCCCCGTGTGGGGAGTTTGGCCATTTAGTGAGGTGTAAACATGTCGTATGCTGGACAATCAGGTGCAGAAAATTACGAGATTGGAAAAGGCATTCAGAATAGTCCACAGGCAAGACCTTTTCATAGGAAAGCTAGGTGTCAGCCGGGCAAGGTGGGGCAAAAGATTTCGAAATCCAGTTGTGGTTCATTTTAATGAAGGTTAGATCATCTACATTTTGGGTAGCCAGACGAGTCCTTTTTTCTGTTCGTATTGAACCTGCAGCACTGAATACTCTTTCTGATAGGACACTAGCTGCCGGGCAAGCAAGCTCCTGCAATGCATATTCTGCCAATTCTGGCCAGGTGTCTAATTTTGATGCCCAGTAATCAAATGGGAATGACGGTTGAGGGAGAACATCGATAAGGGATGAAAAATAGTTTGTAACCATACTGGACAAATGTTGTCTCCTGTCACTTTGAATTGATGCTGCAGTACTAGTGTTGAGCGATACCGTCCGATACTTGAAAGTATCGGTATCGGATAGTATCGGCCGATACCCGAAAAATATCGGATATCGCCGATACCGATATCCGATACCAATACAAGTCAATGGGACATCAAGTATCGGAAGGTATTCTCATGGTTCCCAGGGTCTGAAGGAGAGGAAACTCTCCTTCAGGCCCTGGGATCCATAGGGATGTGTAAAATAAAGAATTAAAATAAAAAATATTGATATATTTACCTCTCCGGCGGCCCCTGAACTCAGCGCGGGTAACCGGCAGGCTTCGTTGTTCAAAATCAGCGCTTTTAGGACCTGAGAATCACGTCCCGGCTTCTGATTGGTCGCGGGCCGCCCATGTGACCGCCACGCGACCAATCACAAGCCGCGACGTCACCGCAAGCTATTAACGCGCTCATTTTTAAAAATGAGCGCGTTAATGACTTTCAAAGACGTAGCGGCTTGTGATTGGTCGCGGCCACGCGACCAATCACAAGCCGCGACGTCACCGCAAGCTATTAACGCGCTCATTTTTAAAAGTGAGCGCGGTAATGACTTTCAAAGACGTAGCGGCTTGTGATTGGTCGCGGCCACGCGACCAATCACAAGCCGCGACGTCAACGCAAGCTATTAACGCGCTCATTTTTAAAAATGAGCGCGTTAATGACTTTCAAAGACGTAGCGGCTTGTGATTGGTCGCGTGGCCGCGACCAATCACAAGCCGCTACGTCTTTGAAAGCCATTAATGCGCTCATTTTTAAAAATGAGCGCGTTAATAGCGTGCGGTGATGTCGCGGCTTGTGATTGGTCGCGTGGCTGCGACCAATCACAAGCCGCTACGTCTTTGAAAGTCATTACCGCGCTCATTTTTAAAAATGAGCGCGTTAATAGCTTGCGGTGACGTCGCGGCTTGTGATTGGTCGCGTGGCCGCGACCAATCACAAGCCGCTACGTCTTTGAAAGTCATTACCGCGCTCATTTTTAAAAATGAGCGCGTTAATAGCTTGCGGTGACGTCGCGGCTTGTGATTGGTCGCGTGGCCGCGACCAATCACAAGCCGCTACGTCTTTGAAAGCCATTAACGCGCTCATTTTTAAATATGAGCGCGTTAATAGCTTGCGGTGACGTCGCGGCTTGTGATTGGTCGCGTGGCCGCGACCAATCACAAGCCGCTACGTCTTTGAAAGCCATTAACGCGCTCATTTTTAAAAATGAGCGCGTTAATAGCTTGCGGTGACGTCACGGCTTGTGATTGGTCACGTGGCCGCGACCAATCACAAGCCGCTACGTCTTTGAAAGCCATTAACGCGCTCATTTTTAAAAATGAGCGCGTTAATAGCTTGCGGTGACGTCGTGGCTTGTGATTGGTCGCGTGGCGGTCACATGGGCGGCCCGCGACCAATCAGAAGCCGGGACGTGATTCTCAGGTCCTAAAAGCGCTGATTTTGAACAACGAAGCCTGCCGGTTACCCGCGCTGAGTCCAGGGGCCGCCGGAGAGGTAAATATATCAATATTTTTTATTTTAATTCTTTATTTTACACATCTCTATGTATCCGATACCGATACCCGATACCACAAAAGTATCGGATCTTGGTATCGGAATTCCGATACCGCAAGTATCGGCCGATACCCGATACTTGCGGTATCGGAATGCTCAACACTATGCAGTACCTGTCCTGTCTGCGGTCAGAGCAAAATCACTCCACAACCTGGTCAGAAAACCCCTCTGGCCAACGCCACTTCTGATTTCTGCCCCTCTAACTCCTCTGGTCTGCTGGCCCCTGCAGCTCGTGTGAGAACGATCACGGGCGCTGTGTGCAGGGAATGCCAGAAGCAAACGGTCAACAAGAGTTGATTGTTTGGTTGCTAATATTAGTTCCAAGTTCTCATGTGGCATTATATTTTGCAATTTGCCTTTATAGTGAGGATCAACGAGGCAGGCCAACCAGTAATCGTCATCATTCATCATTTTAGTTATGCGTGTGTCCCTTTTGAGGATACGTAAGGCATAATCCGCCATGTGGGCCAAAGTTCCAGTTCTCAAATCTGCGGTTGTGCTTGGTTGAGGGGCAGTTTCAGGCAAATCCACGTCACTTGTGTCCCTCAAAAAACCAGAACCCGGCCTTGCCGCGCCACCAATTTCCAGTGGCCCCGGAAAAGCTTCCTCATTAAAAATATAATCATCCCCATCATCCTCCTCGTCCTCCTCCTCCTCTTCGCCCGCTACCTCGTCCTGTACACTGCCCTGGCCAGACAATGGCTGACTGTCATCAAGGCTTTCCTCTTCCTCAGCTGCAGACGCCTGATCCTTTATGTGTGTCAAACTTTGCATCAGCAGACGCATTAGGGGGATGCTCATGCTTATTATGGCGTTGTCTGCACTAACCAGCCGTGTGCATTCCTCAAAACACTGAAGGACTTGACACATGTCTTGAATCTTCGACCACTGCACACCTGACAACTCCATGTCTGCCATCCTACTGCCTGCCCGTGTATGTGTATCCTCCCACAAAAACATAACAGCCCGCCTCTGTTCACACAGTCTCTGAAGCATGTGCAGTGTTGAGTTCCACCTTGTTGCAATGTCTATGATTAGGCGATGCTGGGGAAGGTTCAAAGAACGCTGATAGGTCTGCATACGGCTGGAGTGTACGGGCGAACGGCGGATATGTGAGCAAAGTCCACGCACTTTGAGGAGCAGGTCGGATAACCCCGGATAACTTTTCAGGAAGCACTGCACCACCAGGTTTAAGGTGTGAGCCAGGCAAGGAATGTGTTTCAGTTGGGAAAGGGAGATGGCAGCCATGAAATTCCTTCCGTTATCACTCACTACCTTGCCTGCCTCAAGATCTACAGTGCCCAGCCACGACTGCGTTTCTTTCTGCAAGAACTCGGACAGAACTTCCGCGGTGTGTCTGTTGTCACCCAAACACTTCATAGCCAATACAGCCTGCTGACGTTTGCCAGTAGCTGCCCCATAATGGGAGACCTGGTGTGCAACAGTGGCAGCTGCGGATGGAGTGGTTGTGCGACTGCGGTCTGTGGACGAGCTCTCGCTTCTGCAGGAGGACGAAGAGGAGGAGGAGGGGGTGCAAACGGCTACAGCCAATTGTTTCCTAGACCGTGGGCTAGGCAGAACTGTCCCAAACTTGCTGTCCCCTGTGGATCCTGCATCCACCACATTTACCCAGTGTGCCGTGATGGACACGTAACGTCCCTGGCCATGCCTACTGGTCCATGCATCTGTTGTCAGGTGCACCTTTGTGCTCACAGATTGCCTGAGTGCATGGACGATGCGCTCTTTAACATGCTGGTGGAGGGCTGGGATGGCTTTTCTGGAAAAAAAGTGTCGACTGGGTGGCTCGTAGCGTGGTACAGCGTAGTCCATCAGGGCTTTGAAAGCTTTGCTTTCAACTAACCGGTAGGGCATCATCTCTAACGAGATTAGTCTAGCTATGTGTGCGTTCAAACCCTGTGTACGCGGATGCGAGGCTAAGTACTTCCTTTTTCTAACGATAGTCTCATGTAGGGTGAGCTGGACTGGAGAGCTGGAGATCGTGGAACTAGCGGGGGTGCCGGTGGACATGGCAGACTGAGAGACGGTGGGAGATGGTATTGTTGCCACCGGTGCCCTAGATGCAGTGTTTCCTACTACGAAACTGGTGATTCCCTGACCCTGACTGCTTTGGCCTGGCAAAGAAACCTGCACAGATACTGCAGGTGGTGCGGAAAATGGTGGCCCTACACTGCCGGAAGGGATGTTGCGTTGCTGACTAGCTTCATTGGCCGAGGGTGCTACAACCTTAAGGGACGTTTGGTAGTTAGTCCAGGCTTGCAAATGCATGGTGGTTAAATGTCTATGCATGCAACTTGTATTGAGACTTTTCAGATTCTGTCCTCTGCTTAAGGTAGTTGAACATTTTTGACAGATGACTTTGCGTTGATCAATTGGATGTTGTTTAAAAAAATGCCAGACTGCACTCTTTCTAGCATCGGATACCTTTTCAGGCATTGCAGACTGAGCTTTAACCGGATGGCCACGCTGTCCTCCAACAGGTTTTGGCTTTGCCACGCGTTTTGGGCAAGATACGGGCCCGGCAGATGGAACCTGTTGCGATGTTGATGCCTGCTGCGGCCCCTCCTCCTCCGCTTCAGAACTGCTGCCGCCTGCACCCTGTTAACCCAATGGCTGCCAATCGGGGTCAAGAACTGGGTCATCTATTACCTCTTCTTGTAGCTCGTGTGCAACTTCGTCTGTGTCACCGTGTCGGTCGGTGGTATAGCGTTCGTGATGGGGCAACATAGTCTCATCAGGGTCTGATTCTTGATCAGCACCCTGTGAGGGCAATGTTGTGGTCTGAGTCAAAGGACCAGCATAGTAGTCTGGCTGTGGCTGTGCATCAGTGCACTCCATGTCAGATTCAACTTGTAATGGGCATGGACTGTTAACTGCTTCACTTTCTAAGCCAGGGACGGTATGTGTAAAGAGCTCCATGGAGTAACCCGTTGTGTCGCCTGCTGCATTCTTCTCTGTTGTTGTTTTTGCTGAAGAGGACAAGGAAGCGACTTGTCCCTGACCGTGAACATCCACTAACGACGCGCTGCTTTGACATTTACCAGTTTCACGAGAGGAGGCAAAAGAGCTAGAGGCTGAGTCAGCAAGATAAGCCAAAACTTGCTCTTGCTGCTCCGGCTTTAAAAGCCGTTTTCCTACTCCGAGAAAAGGGAGCGTTCGAGGCCTTGTGTAGCCAGACGATGAACCTGGCTCCACAGCTCCAGACTTAGGTGCAATATTTTTTTTCCCACGACCAGCTGATGCTCCACCACTACCACTACCCTCATTACCAGCTGACAATGAACGCCCCCGGCCACGACCTCTTCCACCATACTTCCTCATTGTTTTAAAAACGTAAACAAACTAACGGTATTTGTTGCTGTCACACAAATTACACGGTGAGCTATAACTTCAGTATGATTTAGCTACCCCTTTACAGGTGAGTGAGACCACAACGAAAATCAGGCACAATGTTACACACTCTGTTGTTGGTGGCAACAAATGAGAGAGATGCCACACACGCAGGACTGTCACTGAAGCACAAATGTAAATATTAATCTCCCACTGATTTGATTTTTTTTTTTTTTAAGGGAGACTTTAGGAAAAAAAAATAATAGAATAAAATGATTTTTTCAGGAAGAATTTAGAAACCAAATAAAATAAAATGATTTTTTCAGGGAGAATTTAGAAAACAAATAAAACAAAAAAAGGCTTTCTATGGCCCACTGAGTGAGAGATGACGCACACAGGAGTCAGGAGTGGCACACAAGCCCAGAGGCCAATATTTATCTCCCACTGATTGATGTAGTGATTTTTTCAGGTAGATTTTGGAACCCAAATCAAGCTAAAAAAAATAATAGGCTTTCTATGGCCCACAATTGGAGAGAGAGAGAGAGAGATGGCACACCCAGGAGTCAAGACTGGCACACAAGCAGAAAGGGCAATATTAATCTCCCACTGATTTTTTTTTTTTTTTTTTTTTCAGGGAGACTTTAGGAAAAAAAAAATAGAATAAAATGATTTTTTCAGGAAGAATTTAGAAACCAAATAAAATAAAATGATTTTTTCAGGGAGAATTTAGAAAACAAATAAAACAAAAAAAGGCTTTCTATGGCCCACTGAGTGAGAGATGACGCACACAGGAGTCAGGAGTGGCACACAAGCCCAGAGGCCAATATTTATCTCCCACTGATTGATGTAGTGATTTTTTCAGGTAGATTTTGGAACCCAAATCAAGCTAAAAAAATAATAGGCTTTCTATGGCCCACAATTGGAGAGAGAGAGAGAGATGGCACACCCAGGAGTCAAGACTGGCACACAAGCAGAAAGGGCAATATTAATCTCCCACTGATTTGTTTTTTTTTTTGTTTTTTTCAGGGAGACTTTAGGAAAAAAAAAAATAGAATAAAATGATTTTTTCAGGAAGAATTTAGAAACCAAAGAAAATAAAATGATTTTTTCAGGGATAATTTAGAAAACAAATAAAACAAAAAAAGGCTTTCTATGGCCCACTGAGTGAGAGATGACGCACACAGGAGTCAGAAGTGGCACACAAGCCCAGAGGCCAATATTTATCTCCCACTGATTGATGTAGTGATTTTTTCAGGTAGATTTTGGAACCCAAATCAAGCTAAAAAAATAATAGGCTTTCTATGGCCCACAATTGGAGAGAGAGAGAGAGATGGCACACCCAGGAGTCAAGACTGGCATACAAGCAGAAAGGGCAATATTAATCTCCCACTGATTTGTTTTTTTGTTTTTTTTTTTTCAGGGAGACTTTAGGAAAAAAAAAAAATAGAATAAAATGATTTTTTCAGGAAGAATTTAGAAACCAAAGAAAATAAAATGATTTTTTCAGGGAGAATTTAGAAAACAAATAAAACAAAAAAAGGCTTTCTATGGCCCACTGAGTGAGAGATGACGCACACAGGAGTCAGGAGTGGCACACAAGCCCAGAGGCCAATATTTATCTCCCACTGATTGATGTAGTGATTTTTTCAGGTAGATTTTGGAACCCAAATCAAGCTAAAAAAAATAATAGGCTTTCTATGGCCCACAATTGGAGAGAGAGAGAGAGATGGCACACCCAGGAGTCAAGACTGGCACACAAGCAGAAAGGGCAATATTAATCTCCCACTGATTTTTTTTTTTTTTTTTCAGGGAGACTTTAGGAAAAAAAAAATAGAATAAAATGATTTTTTGAGGAAGAATTTAGAAACCAAATAAAATAAAATGATTTTTTCAGGGAGAATTTAGAAAACAAATAAAACAAAAAAAGGCTTTCTATGGCCCACTGAGTGAGAGATGACGCACACAGGAGTCAGGAGTGGCACACAAGCCCAGAGGCCAATATTTATCTCCCACTGATTGATGTAGTGATTTTTTCAGGTAGATTTTGGAACCCAAATCAAGCTAAAAAAATAATAGGCTTTCTATGGCCCACAATTGGAGAGAGAGAGAGAGAGATGGCACACCCAGGAGTCAAGACTGGCACACAAGCAGAAAGGGCAATATTAATCTCCCACTGATTTGTTTTTTTTTGTTTGTTTTTTCAGGGAGACTTTAGGAAAAAAAAAAAATAGAATAAAATGATTTTTTCAGGAAGAATTTAGAAACCAAAGAAAATAAAATGATTTTTTCAGGGAGAATTTAGAAAACAAATAAAACAAAAAAAGGCTTTCTATGGCCCACTGAGTGAGAGATGACGCACACAGGAGTCAGGAGTGGCACACAAGCCCAGAGGCCAATATTTATCTCCCACTTTTTTTTTTTTGTTCCAGGGAAAATTTATAAACCCAATAAAAAAAATAATAAATAGGCTTTCTATGGCCCACTATCTGAGAGACAGAGAGAGATGGCACGCTTAGGACTGGCACACAAGCCCAAAGGCCAATATTAATCTCCCTTTTTTTTTTTAAGGGAGAATTTATAAAACAAAAAAAAAATAAATAAATAGGCTTTCTATGGCCCACTATTTGTGAGAGAGATGGCACGCTCAGGACTGGCACACAAGCCCAGAGGCCAATATTAATCTCCCACTTTTTTTTTTTTTTTCCAGGGAAAATTTATAAACCCAATAAAAAAATAAAAAAATAAATAGGCTTTCTATGGCCCACTATCTGAGAGAGAGAGATGGCACGCTTAGGACTGGCACACAAGCCCAAAGGCCAATATTAATCTCCCACTGATTGATTTATTGATTTTTTCAGGTAGAATTTAGAACCCAAATAAAGCAAAAAAAAAAAAAAAGGGCTTTCTATGGCCCACTGAGTGAGTGATGATGCACACAGGAGTCAGGAGTGGCACACAAGCCCTGAGGCCAATAGTTTTCTCCCACTGATTGATGTAGTGATTTTTTCAGGTAGATTTTAGAACCAAAATCAAGCAAAAAAATAAATAGGCTTTCTATGTCCCACTGAGTGAGTGATGATGCACACAGGAGTCAAGAGTGGCACACAAGCCCTGAGGCCAATATTTTTCTCCCACTGATTGATGTAGTGATTTTTTCAGGTAGATTTTATAACCCAAATCAAGCAAAAAAATAAATAGGCTTTCTATGGCCCACTGAGTGAGAGATGACACAGACAGGGATGGCACTCTAGCAGAAATGTCAATCTTAATCTCCCACAAAAAAAAAAAAAAAAACAGGGAGTATCCTTCAATTACTATCTCCCTGCAGTAATCTCAGCCAGGTATGGCAGGCAGCAATAAGGAGTGGACTGATGCACAAATTAAATAAAAAGTGTGTACAAACCAAAAAGATAGCTGTGCAGAAAGGAAGGAACAAGAGGATTTGTGCTTTGAAAAAAGCAGTTGGTTTGCACAGCGGCGTACACACAGCAATGCAGCTATCAGGGAGCCTTCTAGGGCAGCCCAATGAGCTACAGCGCTGAGGGGGAAAAAAAAAAAAATGTAGCTTCCACTGTCCCTGCACACCGAAGGTGGTGTTGGACAGTGGAAATCGCTACAGCACAAGCGGTTTGGTGGTTAATGGACCCTGCCTAACGCTATCCCTGTTTCTGACGAAGCGGCAGCAACCTCTCCCTAAGCTCAGATCAGCAGCAGTAACATGGCGGTCGGCGGGAACTCCCCTTTATAGCTCCTGTGACGCCGCAGACAGCAAACCAATCACTGCAATGCCCTTCTCTAAGATGGTGGGGACCAGGACCTATGTCATCACGCTGCCCACACTCTGCGTTTACCTTCATTGGCTGAGAAATGGCGCTTTTCGCGTCATTGAAACGCGACTTTGGCGCGAAAGTCGCGTACCGCATGGCCGACCCCGCACAGGGGTCGGATCGGGTTTCATGAAACCCGACTTTGCCAAAAGTCGGTGACTTTTGAAAATGAACGACCCGTTTCGCTCAACCCTAGTGGTAATGTCTATAACCAAAATTAGAAAAATGTTGTCGCTGTCCAAATATATATGGACTTAACTGTATACTAGATTTCTTGATAGGGTGTTGATCCAGGGAACTAGGCTGATTGCCGTATGTGGAGTCGGGAAGGAATTTTTTTCCCCAAAGTGGAGCTTACTATTTGCCACATGGGTTTTTTTTTGCCTTCCTCTGGATCAACATGTTAGGGCATGTTAGGTTAGGCTATGGGTTGAACTAGATGGACTTAAAGTCTTCATTTAACCTTAATAACTATGTTACTATGTTACATATGTGCATGTGTCTGCACAAACGGTTAGAAATTAACTCCATGAGGATGGTCTGAGAGCCCAACGTCCATAGATGGGGGCTGTGCTCACAGCCCAACACCGTGCAGGATGCTTGGCATTTGCCACAGAACACCAGGATTGGCAATTTCGCCACTGGTGCCCTGTGCTCTTCACAGATGAAAGCAGGTTCACACTGAGCACATGTGACAGATGTGACAGAGTCTGGAGATGCCGTAGAGAGTGATCTGCTGCCTGCAACATCCTTCAGCATGACTGGTTAGCAGTGGGTCAGTAATGGTGTGGGGTGGCATTTCTTTGGAGGGCCGCACAGCCCTCCATGTGCTTGCCAGAGGTAGCCTGACTGCCATTAGGTACCGAGATGCTCAGACCCCTTGTGAGACCATATGCTGGTGCGGTTGGCCCTGGGTTCCTCCTAATGCAGGACAATACCAGACCTCATGTGGATGGAGTGTCAGCAGTTCCTGCAAGATGAAGGAATTGAAGCTATAGACAGGCCCGCCCGTTCCCCAGACCTAAATCTGATTGAACACATCTGGGACATCATGTCCTCCATCATCCAATAACGTCACGTTGCACCACAGACTGTCCAGGAGTTGGTGGATGCTTTAGTCCAGGTCTGGAAGGAAATCCCTCAGGAGACCATCCGCCACCTCAGGAGCATGCCCAGGTATTGTAGGGAGATCAAACAGGCACGTTGAGGCCACACACACTACTGAGCATCATTTCCTCATCTGGAGACATTTCCACTGAAGTTGGATAAGTCTGTAACTTCAATTTCCACTTTGATTTTAAGCATCATTCCAACTCCAGGCCTCTGTGGGATATTAGTTGTGAGTTACGTTGATCATTTTTAAGTTTTATTGTTCTCAGCACATTCCACTATGTAATGAATAAAGATTTGCAACTGGAATATTTTATTCAGTGATATCTAGGATGTGGGATTTTAGTGTTCCTTTTATTTTTTTGAGCAGTATATATATATATATATATATATATATGTCAGTGACACACATATATATCTTTATATTTCATAGACAGATAGATAGCAGAATAGCCGATAATTCATTTGCTTCTGTAAAATCATTGCAGAAGCCGACAGGATAGGAGACATGGTTTACATACAGTAAACCATTGCAGAACAGTTAAATTTACATATTTCAGTGACTAATACTGTTAGTAGTATGGGTGTGTAAAATTTGGGACCTGCATGTATTTAATAAAAGAATCTTTTGACTGAAAAAACTGGCATGAGCTTCCGCGCAATTTTCTGTGCCAGAGAGGGAAAGCCAATGACAGATATTAATAGCCTAGAGAGGTACCATGGTTATTGCCCCCCTGGCTAAAAACATCTGCCCCCAGCCACCCCAGAAAAGGCACATCTATATGATGCGCCTATTCCGGCACTTAATATAATAGATCAAGGGGATAGCCATCAAAAATAATGGTGCCTTCAGGAAAATGGTATATAGTCACTAGATAAACCTGAGGCAAATACTGAAAATAGTGTCAAAAATTTGATTTTATTAATAGATCAATCATACGATCTAGTGACTATATTTCAGCACTTAGTCTCTCTCTTCCCACTGCCCTGTGGCATTGGCATATGGGGTAATACTGGGAAAATGTCACCTTGCTATTGTAAGGTGACATTAAGCCTGGTTAATAATGGAGAGGTGTTAATAAGAGACCTATCCATTATTAATCCAATAGTCTGAAAGGGTTAAAAAATACACACACACATTAAGAATAAAGTATTTTAATGAAAGAAAGAAACACACAGGTTTTATTATCTTTTTTGTATGCTCAATTCAACTGAAGCCCTCATTCTCCTGTAAAAAATTCCAAAATAAAAAAGCAACAATATCCCATACCTGTCCACCGTACAGTCAAGTCCCACACTGTAAATCCATCTCAATGGGTTAAATACATTTACAACAGGGAGCGCTGCTAATGTGGCCGCGCCCAGCTGTAAAAGACTGGGGAATAAATTAAATGCAGGGAACGGAGCTTCGGTGACTAGCGGTGCCATCACCAAACCTACATTTGGGAGATAAATAAGTTAAAAGTCATTATACTGCAGAACTTCAGTCATCTTTCTTATCTGCTTCTAAACTGTCTGACGGTTGTCACCCCTGTGGTAAATGTGTGGCTTGTCCTAATGTCGAGAGAGCCCAAATTTTTGTAAGTTCTGATGGCCTAAAGACCTTTAAGATTACACAGCCTATAACCTGTAACACGAAGGCAGTAGTATACTATGCTACTTGCCCATGCTCTCTAATATATGTTGGCTTGACCATTCGCCATTTAAAGGTTAGAATTCGAGAGCATGTCCTGAGGATTACTACTGCCAAAGACATTGAGGACATCTCTACACTTAAGACCCTCCCGAAACATTTTAAAACCTTTCATGACTCTGATGCCTCTTTGTTACGGGTTATTGGGATTGATACAATCAAACCTACCCTTAGAGGTCGTAAGATTAGTATACCTTTGGCGAGATTAGAATCTAAATGGATTTGGACCCTCAACACAGTTTTGCCCCTGGGTTTAAATGAAAATTTTAGCTTTGTTTCTTTTTTGTGAACCTTGTTTTTAATTGAATCGGTATTTTTTATTATTATGTTTTATTTTTTTATTTAAACTTTTCATGTGCATATATTCGTATTCATGGACTGGTGTGCGCCTCCATATTTGGGGATATGCATGTCCAGTCTATATGAACACATATATATATAGATTCATACAGATGTAATATATATGTATATGTTCTTCTTTTTCTCTTTTAATGTTTTTATGCAGGCTTTTTAAACACATTTTATTCCATTATCTTTTCAGTTACATACAGTACTTACCTTCGGTCCTTTCCTGTTCCTTTTTATGTTCCTACCATTTCTGACGTGGTTGGATCGATGTCAGATTTTCCTTTTGGTCACCATCAATGATTCTTCTAAAAGGAACAAGTGTTTTAATATGAATAATGTTACTAGTATAATTATTTTATTATTTTATTATTTCTATTTGTATATTGTCTTTGTAAAATGTGGATTGGACCCTTTCCTCTTTTTATATATGTATGTTTATTATGTCACATATTGTCTTTTGCGGGGTATGTTGGATTAATTGATGTTGGAGTTTGTAGCATGAATTATTTATTTATTTTTATTTTTTATTTTTTATTTTCGTGTGTATATTACTTATTGTGTGTCTGCGTTCTGTGGGCATTAATATATACACTTATATTTCATGTACACCATGGTTTTATTCATCACATAATGTTTATTAGCACACATATTCATTGTTTTATATATATTTATATATGTATATATATATATATATATATATTGTTAGGGCTAGCGGAACGCACCAAATAATAAGACAGATAGAGTATGGTGCATTCGCAGCCCGGGGTCCACCGTGCAGAGATGGAACCTGCTGCCAAGTAATGACGGACTATATGGCAGTACAAAGTGAATACACACATGGGCTAACCTCACCCTGTGTGAAGGAAGCGAACCCTGTTATGTCACAGGGCCGTGGTACCGCACCAAGAGCGCAAGCAACGAGTCTCAGAACTCAATCCCAAGACACAGGATTTGAGTACATAGACCTCATGCGCTCGACACCACTACTGAGGTGTCAGAGTGACAGCAATAGAAGCACGAGAGTGCATGCAGTGCCGCACTGGCGAACGCCACTAACCACCCAGGCTTGGGTCAGGAAAGCGCTGTGAAAGCACAAGGCGCCGCACTGGCGGTCACAGCAATAAGACGCTGTATTGTGTGTTTACGTGCTGATGGCTAAGTCGGGCGCTAGATAGCAAACATACACCTTCCGCGAACAGTCATCCAATAGGTAGGGTTATTTAAAGAGCGACTTTCACTCACAACACACACACATTTACAATTGTACACTAGCGCACGGCCGTGCGGTCATGCGCAGCTTATATAGTTGCAGCACGTTCAGGACCTTCCAATAAAGGACCAATGGGAAGCTGCTACCAAAGTTTTGCCCTTTCAGGACCTTTCTGGAGGACCAATGGGATGTGCTGCAGTACCTGAGCATGTGACCCTCGATCTCCAATGGGAGATCTTGCCCTGGGCATGCTCAGAAAGAGAAAAGCAGGACTTAGCCCCAAAAGCATCTGCTCGCCGCTGCCCAACACTGACTTCAATGGCAGAAGCAGGAAAAGCAGCAGTAACTCTTTGTACAGAGTGAGACTGAGCAAGACGCTGGGACCGACGTCTCTGCTGAGCAGACTCCACTGCGGCTGGATAAGAATGGGAGACCGCAGCGGAGATGGCTCGAGATTCCCCTTGTGCAGAAGCGGGAACTCGACACCTAATATTACCCCCCCTCCTAGGACCCCCCCCCCCCTCCTTGGGCCTCGCTACGCTCGAAGGCAGCAATGATCTGTGGGGCCCGAATGTTTTCAGCAGGCTTCCAGGACCTGTCCTCTGGGCCATAACCCTTCCAATCCACCAGATAGAACTTTTTGCCACGTACCACCTTGCACCCCAAAATAGCGTTCACCTCGTAATCGTCCGTAGACGAACCCGATGTCCCGGCAGATGACTCGGAAAACCAAGCGTGGAGGAAGGGCCAGACGGTAGACCACAGGGTTAACCTGTTCAAGGACCTTGAAGGGACCCAAGTAGCGAGGTGCAAACTTAGTGGACTCAACACGCAGCCTGATGTTACGGGCGGAGAGCCACACTAAGTCGCCAGGGGCAAAGGTCGGAGCGGGACGCCGATGAGCATCGGCGGAGGACCTCATTCTCTCCTTGGAGGCCCGAATGGCATCCTGAGTGCGGTCCCAAATGTCCCGTGCCTCCTCAGCCCAGTCTGCCACCCTGGAGTCAGCAGAAGACACAGGCATGGGCACAGGGACACGCGGATGCTGGCCGTAATTTAGGAGGAATGGAGTCTGACCGGTGGAGTCGGCTACGGCGTTGTTAAGCGCAAACTCTGCCCACGGTAGCAAGGATGCCCAGTCATCCTGCCTGGCAGAAACAAAATGTCGTAAATATGTGACCAAGGTCTGGTTGGCCCTCTCTACCAACCCATTCGTCTCGGGATGATATGCCGAAGAGAGATTCAACTCAATACTGAGTAGACGACAAAGCTCTTTCCAGAATCGAGACGCAAACTGGGGACCCCGGTCACTAACAATTTTGTCTGGCATACCGTGTAGGCGAAAGATATGTTTGATGAACAAGACAGCTAACGCCCGTGCAGAAGGTAGCCGTGGAAGAGGCACCAAGTGCACCATTTTGGAAAAATGGTCGGTGATCACCCAGATAATGGTGCAGTTACGAGACTTGGGTAAGCCCACCACAAAGTCCATCCCGACCATCTCCCAGGGCCTGTCCGCCACCGGCAGAGGGTAAAGCAAACCAGCTGGCCGTTGCTGAGGGGACTTGTTCTTGGCGCAAGAGACACACGCCCGAACATATTCTGCGACATCACGAGCCATATGCGGCCACCAGTATGTCCTCGCCAGTAACTCAGATGTCCTTTTGGAACCAAAATGTCCACCCACCCTGGACGAGTGTGCCCAAGAGAGAACCTCCGGTCGCAAACTGGATGGTACAAAAGTCTTGCCCGGAGGCACAGACTCTAGCGAAACCGGGGCCACAGTTCTCAAGCTCTCGGTGGGGACAATAAGCCGAGGCTCCTCTTCCTCCTCCGCAGATGACACAACGGAGCGAGAGAGAGCGTCGGCCCGAATGTTCTTCTCCCCAGAAAGAAAATGGAGGGTGAAATGAAACTGGGAGAAGAATAAGGACCATCTGGCCTGGCGAGAATTCAACCGCTGGGCTGTCTGCAGGTACACCAAATTTTTATGGTCTGTGAAGACTTGGAAGGTAAAACGTGCTCCCTCCAAGAGATGTCTCCACTCCGAGAAAGCCAACTTCATGGCTAGCAACTCCCTGTCCCCAATGGAATAATTCCTCTCTGCTGGTGAGAAGGTCTTAGAAAAGAAGAAGCAAGGATGCTTCCGACCTTGAGCATCCTTTTGGAAGAGGACTGCTCCAGCACCAACAGAAGAGGCATCCACCTCCATGATAAATGGCTTATCAACATCGGGGCGATGTAGGATGGGAGCGCTAGCGAAGTGTCACTTTATGGAGTTAAAGGCCTTGGAGACCTCCTCAGACCACAATTTGGGATTTGCCCCCTTCTTGGTGAGGGCAACCAAGGGAGCTACCAAAGTTGAGAAGTGCGGAATGAACTGGCGATAATAATTAATGAACCCCATAAAGCCCTGCACCGCTTTAAGAGAATGGGGTTCCTGCCAGTCCATCACAGCCTGTAGTTTGGCAGGATCCATAGCCAATCCCTGGGCAGAAATGATGTAGCCTAGGAAAGGTAAGGACTCCTGCTCGAACATACACTTCTCCAACTTGGCATAGAGGGAGTTTGCCCGTAGGAGGTCGAAGACTTTGCAAACATCTCTCCGGTAGGAGTCAATATCTGGAGAGTAGATGAGAATATCATCCAGATAGACTACGACCGAGGTGGAAAGCATATCCCGGAAGATGTCGTTCACAAAGTCTTGGAAAACGGCTGGGGCATTACAGAGCCCGAAGGGCATCACCAGATATTCATAGTGCCCATCCCTGGTGTTAAAAGCCGTCTTCCATTCGTCCCCCTCACGGATGCGAATCAGGTTGTAAGCACCCCGCAGATCTAATTTAGTAAATACCCTTGCTCCCCGAAGCCTATCGAAGAGCTCAGAAATCAAGGGCAAAGGATACTTATTCTTAACGGTGATGGCGTTAAGACCCCTGTAGTCTATGCATGGACGCAATTCCCCATTCTTCTTCTGCACGAAGAAGAACCCTGCCCCAGCAGGTGACACTGACTTCCTAATGAATCCTCTTGCCAGATTTTCCTGGATGTACTGTGACATTGCCTCCATCTCCGGGAGAGATAACGGATAGACTCGACCCCGGGGAGGCTCAGCACCAGGCAAGAGATCAATAGGACAGTCATAGGGGCGATGGGGCGGAAGGATCTCCGCCGCCTTTTTGGAGAACACGTCTGCATAAGACCAATACTGCTTGGGGAGAGAGGATAGATCTGCGGGTACCTCTGTAGTAGCAACCTGAACGCACTCCCTCTGACACCTACCCCCACAAGATTCGCCCCATCCCAGAATTCTGCCTGAGGACCACTCGATATGAGGAGAGTGGTACCGTAGCCAAGGTATTCCCAACAGGACCTCATCAATTCCCTCACGAATGACGAGCAGAGATATAATCTCCTGATGAGATGGCGACATGGACAGAGTAAAAGGGATGGTCTGGTGTGTTATCTGTGAGGGCAGTGTCGACCCATTCACCACTCGTACCGTTACTGGTTGAGCTAGCATAACCAGGGGTATTGCGTGACGTTGGGCGAAGGCAGAAGACATAAAATTGCCCTCCGCCCCAGAATCCACGCAGAGCTCTACCGAGTGGGAGAATGAGCCTATAATAATTGTCCCCTTAAAGGACAATTTAGAGGCAAACGTCGCCGTGTCTAGTGTACCTCCACCTACTACCACTAGACGCTGACGTTTCCTCGACCGCTGAGGACATCTGGTGACTAGATGTCCTGACTGCTGGCAAACATGACAGACCTTGAGTGCACAAGCGGTCCGGGACTTAGATCCCGCTTGTGACACTTCCATGGCCTCATGTGACTCAGGAACCAGGACCGGAGATTCCAGAGGTTTGGCGAAGGTAGGAGCCAGCCGAAACCTCTGCCTACACTGGGCTCGCTCTAACCTCCGCTCATTAAAACGGAGGTCAATTCGAGTGGAGACAGTTATTAACTCCTCCAGTGTGACAGGAATCTCCCTAGTGGCCAGAGCGTCCTTAACGTGATCAGCCAGGCCCCTCCAAAATATGGGGAAAAGGGCTTTATCCGACCACTCCAGCTCAGAAGCTAAAGTGCGGAATTGGACGGCTAAATGACTGACCAAGGACTCACCCTGAGTTAATGCCAGCAGTTGGAGCGCAGTATCATGGCTCCATGAGGTCCTAAAAAGACCTGTTTCAGAGTGCTCAGGAACAGCGGAGCACTCTGCACATGATCGCCACGCTCCCACAGCGGCGTAGCCCATTCCAACGCCCTGTCTGACAAGAGAGACACTATAAATCCCACCTTAGCCCGCTCTGTGGGAAAACGTGCAGCCAGGAGCTCGAGGTGAATAGAGCACTGACTCACGAATCCCCTACAAAATTTGCTATCACCAGAAAATTTTTCTGGCAGCGGGAGGCGAGATAATGTCGGAACAGGGGTGGCAATGGACAAGGTTGCTGCAGCCACGCTAGCAGCCTGTACAGCAACTGCGGTAACATCCACAGCTGAGGTTGAGCTCTCGAGAGCCGCCAACCTACCCTCCAGCTGCTGGATATACCGCAAGGATTGCTGTTTGTCCGTCATTACTAGCCAGACCCTGGCGCTAGTGTAATGTTAGGGCTAGCGGAACGCACCAAATAATAAGACAGATAGAGTATGGTGCGTTCGCAGCCCGGGGTCCACCGTGCAGAGATGGAACCTGCTGCCAAGTAATGACGGACTATATGGCGGTACAAAGTGAATACACACATGGGCTAACCTCACCCTGTGTGAAGGAAGCGAACCCTGTTATGTCACAGGGCCGTGGTACCGCACCAAGAGCGCAAGCAACGAGTCTCAGAACTCAATCCCAAGACGCAGGATTTGAGTACATAGACCTCATGCGCTCGACACCGCTACTGAGGTGTCAGAGTGACAGCAATAGAAGCACGAGAGTGCATGCAGTGCCGCACTGGCGAACGCCACTAACCACCCAGGCTTGGGTCAGGAAAGCGCTGTGAAAGCACAAGGCGCCGCACTGGCGGTCACAGCAATAAGACGCTGTATTGTGTGTTTACGTGCTGATGGCTAAGTCGGGCGCTAGATAGCAAACATACACCTTCCGCGAACAGTCATCCAATAGGGAGGGTTATTTAAAGAGCGACTTTCACTCACAACACACACACATTTACAATTGTACACTAGCGCATGGCCGTGCGGTCATGCGCAGCTTATATAGTTGCAGCACGTTCAGGACCTTCCAATAAAGGACCAATGGGAAGCTGCTACCAAAGTTTTGCCCTTTCAGGACCTTCCTGGAGGACCAATGGGATGTGCAGCAGTACCTGAGCATGTGACCCTCGATCTCCAATGGGAGATCTTGCCCTGGGCATGCTCAGAAAGAGAAAAGCAGGACTTAGCCCCAAAAGCATCTGCTCGCCGCTGCCCAACACTGACTTCAATGGCAGAAGCAGGAAAAGCAGCAGTAACTCTTTGTACAGAGTGAGACTGAGCAAGACGCTGGGACCGACGTCTCTGCTGAGCAGACTCCACTGCGGCTGGATAAGAATGGGAGACCGCAGCGGAGATGGCTCGAGATTCCCCTTGTGCAGAAGCGGGAACTCGACACCTAACATATATATTATTTTTTTTCATATATTAATTATTATTTTCTTTGTAATAAGTTTTTCACATACACATTTCCTTTTTCCATCCCTTCTCTGTGTCCCGGGATGTGGGCATCCAGCGTCTATGTTGCCATGGCAGCGGCTCTCTTCTGCTGCCGGGTAGTGTGACGCTGGCTCTGTCCACTTCTGGGTCCTCCGGGCGGCGCATGCGCCGCTAACACTTCTGCTCCTTCTCATCGGCGTCTTCCACACATATAAACCCTCCGGTCCCACATGTACACCACCCTCTGACGAAGGATTAATCTAAAACGCGCGTCGGGGTGCGCTGTACTTGGAGGGACGGACACTGCAGGTATATATTACCATTTTTATCTACCCTGATATTGTTACATCTATCATTAAGGACATCGGCCTATATATTCCTACCACCTCATCTTTGATTATATTTTACCCTAATTAGTATTACACTCGTATTAGCCCCCCTTTCTTACTTACAATAGTATATGATATACATCATTAGTTATATACCTTGCATTGGTATATAGTACATGTGGGGGATAGCTATACACATTTACACCACCTTATTTTAATTGGATATATTTGATTGCATTTATTCACCGCATTGCATTTGCACTTTATTATATATTTGATATAATCATATATATGTTTTTGCCGCATGTTTGCACTTTTTTTGCACACTTTGCACATTGCTTTTTTTTTGCACGTAATTATATACCTATACATTGGATATATGTATACGTTTTGAGGGTATTTTGTGTCTTTATGGTCTATGCCCAATATGAATTGTTTTATTATTTTTGTCCGTCCAGTTATCAGTTTATTGTTAATAAATATATATATTTTTTCCAAGTACAGGCACATTATGAAGTGCCATTTGCCATAAAACAAAATAAATAAAGTCATACTTTTATATAGCCATATGTCTTGACTTTAATATATTTAAGATATATTAATTTTATATATATGTTTATTAATTTTGATTTCCAACCCTGGCGTTTTTTTGTTTTTCTTTATTAATACCCCAAATAGTTTGCCATTCACTTTTTTGTGTAGCAGTCACCTTTTTTCTTATATTAATTGTATTTATTATTTATTGAGTATGTATTCATATATTCTTTTGGTCAGAAAATTGGTTTGTTGTTTACACTGTTTTCATCATTGATTTATAATAAGCTATATACTGTATGCCTTTTTACTGTATGTCTAATTGTCACTGAGCACTTTAGAGCAAATGCACTATTTTTAATTGTATAGATTACACAGATTGTATGAAATGAATAGGATTTCTTATGTATACAAAGATATTGTTTGACTAAAATGTTAATTGCACTTTATTGATATGTACCTCTACATATATGCTTGTATGCACTTGTAGTCCACTGCTCGAGAAAGGCTTTTGGAAGCCGAAACGTTGCAGCACACCATGTGGGCCCAATAAAGTCCACTTATATTTTTGCTAAAACCTGGAGTGCTGCCTTCCATTTTTTGGGTCCCCGTATATTTGGCAAGTATATGTATTAGTTGCTTGGAGGCCTGTGCACCCATTTAATTGTATGTGTTGCTCCATTTTTTCTATCTAATTATATCTATATCTATATCCATAGCTATATATATATATATATATATATATATATATATATATCTTATATATAATTGCCTAGAATACTACTTCCTGCAATTTGTGCCAATTTCCGTGGCTTTGTCCGGAGCTAATGTCCGGAGCTAATGTCCGGAGCTAATGTCCGGAGCTAATGTCCGGAGATAAGTGACGTCAACAGTGTCCAGTGTCTGATTGGTTGCCGCCTGCTGCGAGCGACCAATCAGAAACGTGCCGTACTGTGACACACTCCGCCCGCCATTTTGGTGTGATTTTTGAATTTTTACCTCACAGCAAGTTTCTACTGCGTGGAGGCGGGCCCAGTGACGTTGCTCTTCAAGCTCCTGCCGAATTTCAAGTATATATGGATTCTAGACTCCCGATTCTTTGGAATCGGGCTGCCATCTAGTATATATATAATTGTACTTCCGTCTGTCTTTTTTTTTGTCGGCAACTTCCGTCACGGAAATTCCGCGTCGCTGATTGGTCTTGCCAGCTGCCTGTCATGGCTGCCGTGACCAATCAGCGATGGGCACAGTCTTATTAGTCCCTCCCTACTCCCCTGCAGTCAGTGCCCGGCGCCCGCATACTCCCCTCCAGTCACCGCTCACACAGGGTTAATGCCAGTGGTAACGGACCGGATTATGCCGCGGGTTACGCACTCTGTTACCGCTGCTATTAACCTTGTGTGACAAAGTTTTTACTATTGATGCTGCCTATGCAGCATCAATAGTAAAAAGATCTAATGTTAAAAAAATAAAAATAAATAAAAACCTGCTATTCTCACCTTCTGTAGTCCCGACAATGCGCTCGCGCCTGCCGCCAGCTTCCGGTCCCAGAATCATTGCAAAATTACCCAGAAGACTTAGCGGTCTCGCGAGACCGCTAAGTCATCTGGGTAAGTTCGCAATGCATCCTGGGAACGAAAGATGGCGGCAGCCGCGCGCTCATCGCCAGAGCTTCGATGGGTGAGTATACAACTATTTTTTTATATATTATTTTTTTTAACAGGGAGATGGTGCCCACACTGCTATATACTGCGTGGGCTGTGTTATATACCGCGTGGCTGCTATATACTACCTGGCCAGTGTTAGATACTATGTGGGCTGTGTTCTATACTGCGTGGCCTGCGTTATATACTACATGGCTGCTATATACTACGTGGGCAGTGTTATATACTACGTGGCTGCTATATACTACGTGGGCTGTGTTCTATATTGCATGCTATACACTACGTGGTCACTGTTAGATACTATGTGGGCTGTGCTATATATTACATGGGCTGTGTTATATATTACGTTAGCCATCTTAGTATGCAATTGTTTTTGTTTATAGATACTTAATTCACTTCTGCTTGTCCTCATGCAGAGAGATCACATACATGTTTCAAAGCAGTTTATGATCCATGTAGACCTGGACATTTGTTTACCTGTTCACTACATTTATTGTGTCCTGCTGTCTCAACTGAGTTAGATTGATTGCTAACGAGCTTAAAAAAAAAAAAGTGAGATCTAAGAGCTAGCCTTCTATAAATGTAGACATACTTTGGGGATGCACTCGTGCAGGGGTGCATTCGTGCACTATTATTCGTGTACATTTATTCAAAGTACTTTTTCTAAGTGCTGGCAGTTATAACATGGCAATTGGGCAGGAGACAGGTAAGACAATCTAAATCTATTCCCTGTTCATTTGGAACAGAACAAATATTCACCATATGTATTTGTATATTCTATATCCTGGCTGCCGCATTCACTCACATTCACCGCCCTTGCATTAACTCTCTACACTCCATCCATATCGGCCCCGCTGTCCTTGCCTCTCCTATGTATAGCACTCATGCTCTGTACACATTGCTCAACAGCACAGATCCATTCAGTCCCACCATCCAACACAAGAGACGCTCTCACAAATCACTTAACCATCTGCTCACTCTTTCTATCCTCCATCTCTTAGTCGCTGGAGACATCTCTCCCAACCCCGGCCCCCCATGTTATAGCCAGTCAAACCTCCCAACTGCTACACTCAGAAACCCCTCTAACCTTATTAATATTCCATGCATGCCTTCTGTCTTTTTCAATTGTGCCCTTTGGAATTCTCGCTCTGTGTGTAATAAACTCTCCTTCATCCATGACTTCTTCCTTTCTAATTCTCTTAATCTCCTGGCCCTTACTGAAACCTGGATCCAGTAGTCAGACACCACCGCTGCTGCTGCTCTTTCATATGGTGGACTACATTTCTCTCATACCCCAAGATCGGACAACAGAGCAGGTGGAGGCATTGGTCTGCTCCTTTCACCCAAATGTACCTTCCAAGTTATCCCCCAAGCACCCTCACTTGTCTTCCCTTCCTTTGAGGTCCATGCTGTCAGACTCTACATCCCCATCTCCATGCGAGTGGCGGTGGTGTATCGTCCTCCCGACCCCTCTCATCAGTTCCTGGATCACTTTGCCACCTGGCTTCCACACTTTCTCTCCTGTGACACCCCCACCCTCATTATGGGTGATTTCAACATCCCCATTGCTTCTCCTCTCTCCCCATCTGCTTCTCACCTTTTATCTCTAACCTCCTCTTTCGGCCTCTCAAAGCATACTAACTCTCCAACGCATGAAGATGGAAACTCCGTTGACCTGGTCTTCTCCCAGCTTTGCTCAGTGGATGATTTCACAAACTCCCCTCTCCCACTCTCTAACCACAACCTTCTTTCATTCTCTATCAAGAACTGCCATCCTGCTCAGGTCACCCCCACTTTCCACACTTATAGAAACATACATGCCATTAACACCCAGAAACTTATGAAGAACTTGCAGTCCTCATTGGCCCCAATCTCCTCCATCTCATGCCCTGATTCTGCTCTGAAGCATTACAATGAAACCCTGCAAAGTGCCCTGGATGAAGCTGCTCCTCCTATACATAAAACAACTCAGCACAGATGGCGACAACCGTGGCACACGCTGCAAACACGTTTCCTGCAGCGGTGCTCCAGGTGTGCCGAATGTCTGTGGAGAAAATCTAATCTACCCGAAGATTTCATCCATTATAAGTTCATGCTAAAAATATACAACTCTGCCCTTCACCTCTCCAAACAAACCTATTTCAACACCCTCATCACCTCACTGTCCAATAACCCTAAACGTCTCTTTGGCACTTTCCAGTCCCTACTCAACCCAAGAGTGCAGGCCCAAACCACAGATCTCCACGCTGACGATCTGGCCAATTACTTCAAAGAAAAAATTGACCACATTCGACAGGAAATCAACTCCCAATCTCTTCATACCATGCACTGTCCTCCCTCCCCCACTGCATCTAGTTCACTCTCTGACTTTGAACCAGTTACAGAAGAAGTAATCAGGCTCCTTGCATCTTCTCGCCCAACCACTTGCACCAGTGACCCCATTCCGTCACATCTCCTCCAGTCCCTTTCCCCGGCTGTCACCTCTCACCTAACAAAAATATTCAACCTTTCTCTCACTTTCAATATTTTTCCATCCTCATTTAAGCATGCCATCACACATCCATTACTTAAAAAACCATCCCTCGATCAAAACTGTGCCGCTAATTATAGACCTGTCTCTAATCTTCCCTTCATCTCTAAACTCCTCGAGCGCCTGGTCCACTCCCGTCTTACCCGCTATCTCTCAGATAACTCTCTTCTAGACCCTCTTCAATCTGTTTTCCGCTCTTTACACTCTACTGAAACTGCCCTCACTAAAGTCTCTAATGACCTACTAACAGCTAAATCTAATGGTCACTACTCCATGCTAATTCTCTTGGATCTCTCCGCAGCATTCAACACTGTGGATCATCAGCTCCTCCTCACTATGCTCCGCTCCATCGGCCTCAAGGACACCATTCTCTCCTGGTTCTCCTCCTATCTCTCTGACCGCTCCTTCACTGTATCTTTTGCTGGTTTCTCCTCCTCTCACCTTCCCTACTGTTGGGGTTCCTCAAGGATCATTCCTAGGCCCCCTCCTCTTCTCTTTGTATACTGCCCCTATTGGACAAACAATCAGTAGATTTGGTTTCCAGTACCATCTCTATGCTGACGACACCCAATTATATACTTCTTCTCCTGTTATCACGCCGACCTTTTTAGTAAACACCAGTGATTGTCTTACCTCTGTCTCTAACATCATGTCCTCCCTCTATCTGAAACTGAACCTGTCAAAAGCTGAACTCCTCGTGTTTTCTCCCTCTATTAACCTACCTTTGCCTGACATTGCCATCTCCGTGTGCGCTTCCACCATTACTCCAAAGCAACATGCCCGCTGCCTTGGGGTCATACTTGAGCTTTCATTCACCCCCCACATCCGATCACTGGCTCGCTCTTCTTATCTGCATCTCAAAAACATTTCTAGAATTCACCCTTTTCTTACTTTCGACTCTGCAAAATCTCTTACTGTTTCACTTATTCATTCTTGTCTGGACTATTGTAACTCTCTACTAATCGGCCTCCCTCTTACCAAACTCTCCCCGCTCCAATCTGTCCTGAATGCTGCAGCCAGGATCATATTCCTCACCAACCGTTACACCGATGCCTCTACCTTGTGCCAGTCATTACACTGGTTACCCATCCACTCAAGAATCCAGTACAAAACTACTACCCTCATCCACAAAGCACTCCATGGCTCAGCACCACCCTACATATCCTCTCTGGTCTCAATCTACCACCCTACCCGTGCCCTCCGCTCCGCTAATGACCTCAGGTTAGCATCCTCAATAATCAGAACCTCCCTCTCCCGTCTCCAAGACTTTACACGTGCTGCGCCGATTCTTTGGAATGCACTACCTAGGTTAATACGATTAATCCCCAATCCCCACAGTTTTAAGTGTGGCCTAAAAACTCATTTGTTCAGATTGGCCTACTGACTCAACGCATTAATCCAACTATCCCTGTGTGGCCCTCAAAAAAAACCAAAAACATAATTGGGTTCCTCGCATCATGTTCTCATACACTTTATGCAGTTAATAGCCCTCTGTGTCTGTACTGCTACATACTTAGGCAGTTAACTGGTTCATGCAGCTTTACATGAACACCCGATCCTTACACTGTGGCTGGTCTGACTAACTAAAGCAAATGTTACCATCCACCTCTCGTGTCTCCCCTTTTCCTCATAGTTTGTAAGCTTGCGAGCCCTCATTCCTCTTGGTATCTATTTTGAACTGTGATTTCTGTCATACTGTAATGTCTATTGTCTGTACAAGTCCCCTCTATAATTTGTAAAGCACTGCGGAATATGTTGGCGCTATATAAATAAAATTATTATTATTATTATTATTATTATTATTATATTATTATATATATTTTGAAGATTGTTTGGTATTAAAACAATATTTACAGTTACAATTTTAAATAGAGAGAACTTCTGTATGTAAAACCTCATGTTAATATCGCATTGCATACGGATGCCGTACGGATGTCACACTGTTACTAGATGCGAGGAAATCGCATCCTCACATTGCAAACGGATTACATACGAATCACTGTTCGGGGAACATTTGTGCGATTCTCGGCCGTCAAAATCGGACCAATTTTTGATATGGCAAGTGTGACTCCAGCCTAAACAAAACAGTCCATATAAATGAAACAGGCTTTGAAGTGCTGATCACCAGAGTTGTGTCCACCTCAACTCACAGCACTAAATGAAGCAGCTGAACAGCCTTTTATAGCCCGTTCCAAGCCATTGAATCAAAGGTAAGTAGTGTTGAGCATTCCGATACCGCAAGTATCGGGTATCGGCCGATACTTGCGGTATCGGAATTCCGATACCGAGTTCCGATACTTTTGTGGTATCGGGAATCGGTATCGGATCCATATTAATGTGTAAAATAAAGAATTAAAATAAAAAATATTGATATACTTACCTCTCCGGAGGCCCCTGGACATCACCGCTGGTAACCGGCAGCCTTCTTTGCTTAAAATGAGCGCGTTTAGAGCCTTCCATGACGTCACGGCTTCTGATTGGTGGCGTGCCGCTCATGTGACCGCCACGCGACCAATCACAAGCTGCGACGTCATTCTCAGGCCCTAAACTCCTCATTCTAGGAATTTAGGACCTGAGAATGACGTCGCGGCTTGTGATTGGTTGCGTGGCGGTCACATGAGCGGCACGCGACCAATCAGAAGTCGTGACGTCATGGAAGGCCCTAAACGCGCTCATTTTAAGCAAAGAAGGCTGCCGGTTACCAGCGGTGATGTCCAGGGGCCTCCGGAGAGGTAAGTATATCAATAATTTTTATTTTAATTCTTTATTTTACACATTAATATGGATCCCAGGGCCTGAAGGAGAGTTTCCTCTCCTTCAGACCCTGGGAACCATCAGGATACCTTCCGATACTTGGTGTCCCATTGACTTGTATTGGTATCGGGTATCGGTATCGGCGATATCCGATACTTTTCGGGTATCGGCCGATACTATCCGATACCGATATTTTCAAGTATCGGACGGTATCGCTCAACACTAAAGGTAAGGGAACAGACAGTCCCTCCCAGCTCTATGGATGTTCCTGAAACCCAGACCCAAAATACTAGTCCATTAAAACACACCTCTCAGCACTATATGTGTTGGAACAAAACCTGGGGTAAAAACAAAGTACCGTATATACTCGAGTATAAGCCGAGATTTTCAGCCCATTTTTGGGGGCTGAAAGTCCCCCTCTCGGCTTATACTCGAGTCATACCCCGGGGTCGGCAGGGGAGGGGGAGCGGAGGATGTCTAGTTATACTTACCTACTGCCGGCGCGGTCCCTGCAGTCCCTGCTTCTTCCAGCGCTGCAGATTCTTCCTGTACTGAGCGGTCACATGGCACCGCTCATTACAGTAATGAATATGCGGCTCCACCTCCCATAGAGGTGGAGCCGCATATTCATTACTGTAATGATCGGTAACTGTGACCGCTCAATACAGGAAGAAGATGCAGCGCAGGAAGAAGCAGGGACTGCAGGGACCACGCCAGGAGCAGGTAAGTATACGGGGAGGGGAGCGCTGTGTGATATTTACCTGCTCCTCGCTCCGGTGTGGCTCCATCTCCATCTCCAGCGTCCTCTGGCTGTGATGCTCAGGTTAGAGGGCGCGGTGACGTGGTCAGTGCGCGCCCTCTGCTGAGCGTCAGTGCTGGAGACGGAGCCGCACGAGGAGCAGGTAAATATTGAAAGCGCCGGTGTCCTGAGCGAAGAGAGGTGAGTATGTGGTTTTGTTTTTTTTTTATTGCAGCAGCATTATACAGTTATATGAAAAAGTTTGGGCACCCCACCAGAAAAGTAACATTAATATTTAGTAGATCCTCCTTTTGCAAAAATAACAGCCTCTAGTCGCTTCCTGTAGCTTTTAATGAGTTCCTGGATCCTGGATGAAGGTATTTTTGACCATTCCTTTTCTACAAAACAATTCCAGTTCAGTTAAGTTTGATGGTCGCCGAGCATGGACAGCCCTCTTCAAATGATCCCACAGATGTTCAATGATATTCACTTCTGGGGGCTGGGATAGCCATTCCAGAACAGTGTAATTGTTCCTCTGCATGAATGCCTGAGTAGATTTGGAGTGGTGTTTTGGATCATTGTCTTGCTGAAAGATCCATCCCCTGCGTAACTTCAACTTTGTCACTGATTCATGAACATTATTGTCAAGAATCTGCTGATACTGAGAGGAATCCATGCGTCCCTCAACTTTAACAAGATTCCTGGTGCCGGCATTGGCCACACAGCCCCAAAGCATGATGGAACCTCCAACAAATTTTACTGTGGGTAGCAAGTGTTTTTCTTGGAATGCTGTGTTTTTTGGCCACCATGCATAACGCCTTTTTGTATAACCAAACAACTCAATCTTGGTTTCATCAGTCCACAGGACCTTCTTCCAAAAAGAAATTGGCTTCTCCAAATGTGCTTTTGCATACCTCAGCCGACTCTGTTTGTGGCGTGCTTGCAGAAACGGCTTCTTTCGCATCACTCTCTCATACAGCTTCTCCTTGTGCAAAGTGCGTTGTATAGTTGACCGATGCACAGTGACACCATCTGCAGCAAGTTGATGCTGCAGCTCTCTGGAGGTGGTCTGAGGATTGTCCTTGACTGATCTCACCATTCTTCTTCTCTGCCTTTCTGATGTTTTTCTTGGCCTGCCACTTCTGGCCTTAGCAAGAACTGTACCTGTGTTCTTCCATTTCCTTACTATGTTCCTCACAGTGGAAATTGACAGGTTAAAGCTCTGAGACAGCTTTTTGTATCCTTCCCCTGAACAACTATGTTGAATAATCTTTGTTTTCAGATCATTAAACAGTTGTTTTGAGGAGCCCATGATGCCACTCTTCAGAGGAGATTCAAAAAGGAGAACAACTTACAAGTGGCCACTTTAAGTAGCTTTTCTCATGATTGCATAGACCTGGCTATAAAGTTCAAAGGTCAATGAGGTTAGAGAACCAAAAAAAGTGCTTTAGTAAGTCAGTAAAAAGTAGGTAGGAGTATTTAAAACAAGAAAATGATAAGCGTGCCCTTACTTATGCACCTGCCAAATTTTGTTTGAATGCAGATTGCACATTTTCTGTTAGTACAATAAACCTCATTTCAAGGCAGAAACATTACTGTGTTCAACAGTTAATAGATATATGAAACTGAAATAGCTGTTGCAAAAAAACAATTTTTATAAAATATTAAGCTTAAGATTAATAGGGGTGCCCAAACTTTTTCATATAACTGTATATGGCACAGCTTTATATGGAGCATCTATGGGGCCATAATGAACGGTGCAGAGCAATATATATGGGGCACAGCTTTATATGGAGCATCTATGGGGCCATAATGAACGGTGCAGAGCAATATTTATGGGGCACAGCTTTATATGGAGCATCTATGGGGCCATAATGAACGGTGCAGAACAATATTTATGGGGCACAGCTTTATATGGAGCATCTATGGGGCCATAATGAACGGTGCAGAGCATTATATATGGGGCACAGCTTTATATGGAGCATCTATGGGGCCATAATGAACGGTGCAGAGCATTATATATGGCACAGCTTTATATGGAGCATCTATGGGGCCATAATGAACGGTACAGAGCATTATATGTGGCACAGCTTTATATGGGGCAATAATGAACGGTGCAGAGCATTATATGTGGCACAGCTTTATATGGGGCCATAATGAACGGTGCAGAGCATTATATGTGGCACAGCTTTATATGGGGCCATAATGAATGGTGCAGAGCATTATATGTGGCACAGCTTTATATGGGGCCATAATGAACGGTGCAGAGCATTATATGTGGCACAGCTTTATATGGGGCCATAATGAACGGTGCAGAGCATTATATGTGGCACAGCTTTATATGGGGCCATAATGAACGGTGCAGAGCATTATATGTGGCACAGCTTTATATGGGGCCATAATGAACGGTGCAGAGCATTATATGTGGCACAGCTTTATATGGAGCATCTATGGGGCAATAACGAACAGTATGCAGCATTATATGTGGCACAGCTTTATATGGAGCATCTATGGGGCAATAATGAACAGTATGCAGCATTATATGTGGCACAGCTTTATATGGAGCATCTATGGGGCAATAATGAATGGTATGGAGCATCTATTTTTATTTTTGAAATTCACCGGTAGCTGCTGCATTTCCTACCCTAGGTTTATACTCGAGTCAATAAGTTTTCCCAGTTCTTTGTGACAAAATTAAGGGGGTTGGCTTATACTCTGGTCAGCTTATACTCGAGTATATACGGTAAGTAAATGCCTTGCAGTAAATAAATAAATAGCAGTAGTACATGAAAATACTATAGACTGATTAGTTACCATAATTTTTATTTAAAAAAAAAGCCATCCCACCATGTCAAGATGACCTTATTCGGGACGTTCCTAACCTCTAGTATTAAAATCTTACCATATGTCAAGTGACGTAATTTGAATAAGGGACTGAGATCTGGCTAATGGACACCCAGCCGTGGGGAACTATATGAATGTAATGTTCAGCTCAAGGAAATAGGAGGCCACCTGCTTATTTTCAAAGAGCTGAAAAAATCTGAAACATAACCTAAAGAGATGAACTGGAGTATAAGTTGGTGTGCATGCAGAGTATAGGTGCATTTTCACACTGGCCACTAAACAGAATAAGCTGCATGCGTAAAGGGCTGGTTTTAGAGAAAGTGGGACCCTGGGCAAAAGTTTAAAGTGGGGCCCCAAAAGCTCACATATTCCACATCACACAAACATTTCGGCTGTATTTACAGGTGAAGAGTTCAGGCTGTTAAACAAGCGTGATCGACGGCATTGAAGTTGTTAGACGCCTGTTCCCGAGTTTCTTTACACCGGCTGAGGAAAAATGATGGGGACAGATAGTCCTTGATACAGTATAATGCACTCCTCATGGTCCTTGATAGAGTATAATGCAGCTCCCCTCACAGTATACTGCAGTCCACCCTCACAATATACTGCAGCCCACCCTCAGAGTATACTGCAGCCCCTCTCAGAGTATACTGCAGCCCCTTCATAGTATACTGAGGTGCCCTTTAGAATATACTGCAGCCCCACATAAACACAGTATACTGCAGCCCCCCTCAGAGTATACTGCAGCCCCTCTCAGAGTATACTGGAGCCGCCCTCAGAGTATACTGCAGCCGCCCTCAGAGTATACTGCTGTTCCTCTCAGACCATACTGCAGCCCCCCTCAGAGTATACTGCAGCTACACACAGTATAAGGCAGCCCCCTCCACACACATAGTATAGTGCAGCAACCCCCAAACACAGCATAGTGCAGTAGTGCAGCTCCCCCCAAACACATAGTATAGTGCAGCTCCTCAACACACAGTGTAGTGCAGCTCCCCAACACACAGTACAGCTCACATCCAGTACACAGGACAGTGCAGCTCCTCCCAACACACAGTACAATGCAGCTCCCTCCCAGCACACAGTATAGTGCATCTCCCCCAGCATACAGTATAGTACAGCTCCCCCAGAACACAGTACAGTGCAGCTCCCCTCCAGCCTCTACTATTTTTGTTAATTTGACGAAGGCTCTTATATTTGGGAGCGGATGAAGCTGTGCCGGTGGGTTCTCCACAGGTGAAGCTTGGGTCGACCTTATGCTCTGCAATGTCTTTGATGAACTCACAGAAGTAGGAGAACGGAGGAAAGGACACCTGGTGTTCCTTTTTGTATCTTGTCCCTAGCTTAATCCACCTTTCTTGCACGTTGTATGGCAGCTTGGCGACTATGGGTTTCACCCAACGTGCGGTGTCCAGGTAGCTGAGGCCAGTAAGATGTGTGTCTGTCTTGGCCAGCTGAAGTCCAAACAGCAGTTCGCTGAGTTCCTGAATTTTGAAACGTCCTTGCTGGATATTTTAGGAAAATCCTGTAATTGTTTGATCAGTGCGTCTTCTATAGCTTCAGGATTGCCAAAATTTTTCTCTAGTCTGTCCCATGCAGTCATGAGACCAGCCGCTGGATCGCTGATGTAAACAGATCTGAGTCTCTTGATTCGCTCTGTGGATTATGGTCCAGCCACCTGATTAGCAGGTCCAGCTCTTCAGCAGCAGTAATGCCGAGGTCACTAGTTGCAGTTTTAAAGGCACACTTCCACCCTCTAGCTTTCGGGTTGGTTGTCAAACCTTGTGACGTTCCCCCCACATATGGGGTATCAGACTACTCAGGACAAATTGAACAACAACTTTTGGGGTCCAATTTCTCTGGCTACCCTTGGGAAAATAAAAAATTGCGGGCTAAAAGATAATTTTTGTGAAAAAAAAATGATTTTTTTTATTATCATGGCTCTACATTATATACGTCTGTGAAGCACTTAGGGGTTCAAAGTGCTCACCACACATCTAGCTAAGTTCCTTAGGGGGTCTAGTTTCCAAAATGGTGTCACTTCTGTGGGGTTTCCACTGTTTAGGCACATCAGGGGCTCTCCAAACGCAACATAATAAATAATAATAATAATAATCTTTATTTATATAGCGCCAACATATTCCGCAGCGCTTTACAGTTTAACAGTTTCAAACACAAAAGTCATAAGTAACAACGTTAACAATACAATAATTAAAGCAAAATAAGACGACCCTGCTCGTGAGAGCTTATAATCTACAATGAGGTGGGGGAGATGCAAAGTACAGGTGTGTATTTACAATGATGTATTTACAATCATGGTCCAGCCATCTTCAGGGGTTGGGGAATAGATGGGGATAGTGAATGGGCTACACACACACAAACATAACATAACTTTGATTAGTGAACGTGATAGGCCGCTCTGAACAAATGTGTTTTGAGCGAGCGCCTAAAACTATGCAAATTATGGATGGTCCTAATATCTTGGGGTAGAGCATTCCAGAGGATTGGCGCAGCACGGGAGAAGTCTTGGAGTCGGGAGTGGGAGGTACGGATTAATGCAGAGGTTAATCGAAAGTCATTTGCAGAGCGCAGTGGTCTGTTAGGCTGATAGACAGAAATGAGGGAGGAGATGTAAGGGGGTGCCGCACTGTGGAGAGCTTTGTGGGTGAGAACAAGTACTTTGAATTGTATCCTGTAATGAATGGGTAGCCAGTGTAACGACTGGCGAAAAGCGGACGCGTCCGAGTAACGATTAGCCAGATGGACGACCCTGGCTGCTGCATTAAGGATGGACTGGAGAGGGGAAAGTCGAGTGAGGGGGAGGCCAATTAATAGAGCGTTACAGTAGTCCAGGCGGGAGTGGATCAGGGCGACAGTGAGGGTTTTAGCTGTCTCCATGGTGAGAAAAGGGCGGATTCTGGAGATGTTCTTTAGGTGTAAGCGGCACGAGCGGGCAAGAGATTGTATATGGGAGGTGAAGGAGAGATTGGAGTTAAACATAACACCCAGACAGCGCGCCTGCTGCCGGGGTGTTATTATGGTGCCACCCACGGAGAGGGAAATGTCAGATTTAGGGAGGTTAGTAGATGGTGGGAGCAGAAGAAGTTCAGTTTTGGAGAGGTTGAGTTTCAGATAGAGAGCGGACATGATGTTGGAGACTGCGGACAGACAGTCAGTGGCGTTCTGTAGTACAGTGGGGGTAAGGTCAGGGGATGACGTATATAGTTGTGTGTCGTCGGCATAAAGATGGTACTGAAAGCCAAATCTGCTGATTGTCTGTCCAATTGGGGCCGTGTAGAGAGAGAACAGAAGGGGGCCAAGGACTGAGCCCTGAGGTACCCCAACAGTGAGAGGAAGAGGAGATGAAGTGGAGCCAGAGAACAGAACACTGAAGGAGCGGTCAGAAAGGTAGGAGGAGAACCAGGAGAGAGCAGTGTCCTTAATGCCTAGTGACTGGAGCCTAGAGAGAAGGAGAGGGTGGTCAACAGTGTCGAAAGCTGCAGAGAGATCGAGAAGAATGAGCAGAGAGTGGTCACCATTACGTTTTGCTGTCAGAAGGTCATTGGTCACTTTGATGAGTGCAGTTTCTGTCGAATGTAGGGGGCGGAAACCGGACTGTGAAGGGTCTAGGAGGGAGTGAGTGGAGAGGTAACGGGTAAGGCGGGAGTATATCAGGTGCTCCAAGAGTTTAGAGATGAAGGGGAGATTGGAGACCGGTCTGTAGTTGTTTGTGCAGGATGAGTTGAGAGTGGGTTTCTTTAGTAATGGAGTAATGATAGAGTGTTTGAAGGAGGAGGGGAAAATGCCAGAGGAGAGGGAGAGATTAAAGATTGTAGTTAGGTGACTTGTGACAACTGGAGAGAGACTGGAGGAGATGTGAGGGAATGGGGTCAGTAGTGCATGTAGTCGGACGAGAAGAGGAGAGGAGCTTGGAGACTTCTTCTTCTGTGATGGGATCGAATGTGGAGAGTGAGCCAGGGGCAATGAGGGGAGGGATGGGAGTCACTGAACTTAGTTGTTGGGAGCGGATTTCCTGATGGATATTGTCTATTTTCTCTATAAAGTGGGAGGCCAGGTCACCAGCACAAATATCTGTGATAGGGGCTTGTGCTTTTGGCCTGAGTAGGGAGTGAAAGGTGTCAAAAAGTTTCTTGGGGTTGTTGGATAGTGAGGAGATCAGAGTGGTAAAGTAGGTCTGTTTAGCGAAGTGAAGGGCAAAGTTATAGGTCCTTAACATAAATTTGAAGTGTATGAAGTCTTCTGGTGTGCGTGTTTTCCTCCATAAGCGTTCAGCACACCTAGAGCATCGCTGGAGAAATCGGGTTTGCGATGTGAGCCAGGGCTGTTTCACTCTGTGTTTGGAGGTTCTTAGGGTGAGGGGAGCTACTTGGTCCAGGGTGCTTCTAAGAGTGTCATTGAAATGATGTACAGCCAGATCAGGACAGGAAAAGGAAGAGATTGGGGACAATGATGAGCGTAGGGAGTCTGAAAGTGTAAGAGGGTTAATGGCTTGTAGATTTCTGACTGAATGGTGTGTAGGAGGGTGCTGGGGTGAGCGAGGATTTGTGAGTGTGAAGGAGAGAATGTTGTGGTCAGAGAGGGGAAGCGGTGAGTTATCTAGGTAGGAGGTTGAGCAGAGCCGGGCAAAAACCAGGTCCAGGGTGTTACCGTCTTTGTGTGTTTCAGAGGTTGAGAGCTGTGAGAGGCCGAGAGAAGTGGTTAGTGACAGAAGCTGGGATGCATATGTGGAAGTGGGCCTGTTAATGGGGATGTTGAAGTCTCCCAGGATAAGGGTTGGTAGTTCTGAGGACATGAAGTGCGGCAGCCAGGCAGAGAAATGGTCCAGGAAGCGAGTGGGTGAGCCTGGGGGCCGGTATATGACCGCTACTCTGAGGGAGAGGGGACGAAAGAGCCTGATTGTGTGGACCTCAAAAGAAGGGAATGAGAGTGATGGAACTGAGGGGATGACCTGGAAAGTGCATTGTGGGGACAGGAGTATGCCAACTCCACCACCAGGTCTGTTTGTTGGTCTCAGGGAATGGGAGAATTGTAAGCCACCATGGGTTATGGCAGCAGGAGAGACAGTGTCAGAATCCTGAATCCAGGTTTCCGTGAGGGCCAGCAGATTCAGAGAGTTTTTCAGAAAGTAATTGTGTAGGAAAGGAAGCTTGTTACATACAGACCGTGGATTCCAAAGGGCACAATTAAAAGAAGGAGGAGATGAAGGAGTGCAATTAATATTAGTAAGATTATTAAGGTTTCGATGTGAGGTAGGGTAGGGGTTGAGGTTGGTGGATGGTGGACCGGGGTTTGGGGAGATGTCTCCTGATATCAGCAGGAGTAGGAAGATAAAAAGCAAGTA
Organism: Ranitomeya imitator; assembly: GCF_032444005.1. Classification (NCBI taxonomy): domain Eukaryota; kingdom Metazoa; phylum Chordata; class Amphibia; order Anura; family Dendrobatidae; genus Ranitomeya; species Ranitomeya imitator. The sequence goes on from NC_091282.1 coordinate 907,707,090, forward strand.
GCTTTTGGGATTGTATGAAGTTTTTTTATGCAGTCTGTTTGGGTAAGATGGACTGAGGTTTTTCAGGAAGGTGAGAAGTGCATGGGAGCTATACATGGGAGAGGGAAGGAGAGAGGAGCTGATGTATATGAGTCGTGATGGAGGGGGGATTGGGTGGTGAAAGTGGATTGCAAGGGAACATAGGAGGATAGGAATAAAGCACATGGATAGAAGGGAGAGCAGAGTGTGGGTTACCTGACTCCTGCCCTGACTAACTGCCATGAAATAACTGCGGTATCACGACGCTTATCTTCTGTGACGCTTTGCTTATGGGACGCTAGCGTGCACCCCCACTTGCGTGCACCCCTAAGGAAGGTTCTAAATTTATAGCCCAGAAGAGATGGATTGTGGGAACTGGTTGAGGATAATTTGGCAGCTGGCTTGCACACCAGGGGCTTTTTTTTTTTTCTTTGAAAAGATGATCAAAGACACTCAGCCTGGTAAAATCTACTTTCACACCTTCCACCAGATAAGATCTACACTGATCCCAGTCAAGGATAGTAAGTGGACAGTAAGTTTTAAGTGCAATGCAACAAATGAATTATAACAATAAATTAGCAAACACATTAAATTATGTTTCTAGATGGTAAAGCAGCAGATGACAGACAGCAAGCAGAAGAGGGAGTTAATACCATTAGAGTCTCTTGCAGCAGATGGGACAGCATTAGAGTCTCTTGCAGCAGGTGGGACAGCTATCAGAGGTAGGAAGTTGCACCATTTGGTTGCAAAACAGGAGACAGCAAGCAGAGGGAGTTAATACCATTAGAGTCTCTTGCAGCAGATGGGACAGCTATCAGAGGTAGGAAGTTGCACCATTTGATTGCAAAACAGGAGACAGCAAGCAGAGGGAGTTAATACCATTAGAGTCTCTTGCAGCAGATGGGACAGCTATCAGAGGTAGGAAGTTGCACCATTTGATTGCAAAACAGGAGACAGCAAGCAGAGGGAGTTAATACCTGTGTGAAGAGAGAAGATGGATGTTAGTTCTGTGCCATGAAATAACTGCGGTATCACGACGCTTATCTTCTGTGACGCTTTGCTTACGGGACGCTAGCGTGCACCCCCACTTGCGTCTGATCTCAATTCTAGCCAATTTTGCATTGAAAAGTCAAATGACGCTCCTTCGCTTCTGAGCTCTGCCATGCGCCCAAACAGTGGTTTACCCCCACATATGGGGTATCGACATACTCAGGACAAATTGCACAATAACTTTTGGGGTCCAATTTCTCCTGTTACCCTTGGGAAAATAAAATTTGGATCTGAAATAATTTTTTTGTGAAAAAAAGTTAAATGTTCTTTTTTCTTTAGAAAAATGTTTAGAATTGAGAGTTCTCAGTGGTTGATACCTTTTAATGGCTAACTGAAAAGTAGTCTCGAAAGTTTGCAATTTGTCACCATCTTTTCAGTTAGCCATTAAAAGGTATCAACCACTGATGACTCTCAATTCTAAACATTTTTCTATCTACTGGCTAACACGGTACCAAGATATATATCTTTCCTGTATCAAAATGGAGGATACCAGAATGTACTGCATCTTTATGGAACTAAAACCACTTCTGAAGAAACGTGCACAAATGGACAGCGACATTTTTTTCCTATCTAAATGTAAAAAGGAGAATCTAATTCCCAAAGGACTCAGGATTACAAACCCAATTCTTCATACCTACAATACCTATTATGCACAAAACCTGTGTCACAGGACTTCTGAGAGATTAAGGAATCATCTTTTGCATGTCTGCTACAGCATAAAGAGTAAAGTCCAAGGGCAATTTGAAACTCTGAGGAAGACACTTACAGAAGACACAGAGCAAAAATTACAACAATATTGCAACAAACTACGGACCCTTCTGATTCATAACAAGGAAAAGAAACTGCACAGATTGCGCCTCAATTCAGGACTCTATGCAAACAGATACAAAACAAAGCCAAAACCTGACAACTTAGACAATCACTCCATTCCAGACACAAATAACTGTGTCATTAATCTCTCGGATTATAAACCCAACAAAGTGGAACTAGCTGTGCTTTCCAGAGGACTCTCATTTTGTCCTACTAAGGCCTTGGATAAAACTGAACTCTGCAATGATATGGAACATTTTTTCAGGAGACTGCGCCTGAGGGAATATTTCAAAGATACAGAAGATTCAGAACCCACCTGGACTGAAGGAAAAGGGATCCTAACAACAAAGAAGAGGTCAGACTGGACACCTCCACCTGGACGCAACCCTCATTTGGATAATTATATAGACTCCTTCAGACATTTGATAAAATCCCCCATCATAGAATACTAACAGGAGAAAAGCATCCAACATCAGTGCCCAGAAGAGAAAGGCCATACAGTCTCTGAAAACCAACAAAGAAATCATCATGAAACCTGCTGACAAGGGAGGTGCAATAGTCATGATGAACACATCAGACTATATGAAGGAAGTAAACAGACAACTTATGGACACACGCAGGGCCGGACTGGCCATCGGGCAGTTCTGGCAAATGCCAGAAGGGCCGGTGGCAGTAGTGGGCCGCTCGAGTGTGCCGCTGTCGGCACACTCCCCCCGCAGTCGGCACACTCCCCCACTGTCGGCACACTCCCCCCGCTCTCGGCACACTCCCCCTGCTGTCGGCACACTCCCCCCGCTGTCGGCACACTCCCCTCACTCTCGGCACACTCCCCCGGCTGTCGGCACACTCCCCGGCGCCCCACATTCATCTATACCGGCGTCTATGACGCCAGTACAGTTGAATGCAATGATGGAGGAGAGAGCGTCTGCTGATGCTTTGTCTCCCATCATTCCCTGCTCTGCCTCTGACACTGCGGGTGCGCGATGACCTCACCGGAGCTTGGAGCAACGCGGGGCAAGAGGAAAGGTGAGTAGAGTGTTTTTTTTTCTTATATATACATCAATGAGTGATAACTGAATTGTGGGGCTATGGGGGGCTGCATTACATTCTATGAGGGCTGTGCTGCATTACATTCTATGGGGGCTGGCTGCAATACATTCTATGGGGGCTGTGCTGTATTACATTCTATGGGGGCTGTGCTGTATTACATTCTATGGGGACTGGCTGCATTACATTCTATGGGAGCTGTGCTTTATTACATTCTATGGGGGCTGTGCTGTATTACATTCTATGGGGGCTGGCTGCATTACATTCTATGGGGGCTGGCTGCATTACATTCTATGAGGGCTGTGCTGCATTACATTCTATGGGGGCTGGCTGCAATACATTCTATGGGGGCTGTGCTGTATTACATTCTATGGGGGCTGTGCTGTATTACATTCTATGGGGGCTGGCTGCATTACATTCTATGGGAGCTGTGCTTTATTACATTCTATGGGGGCTGTGCTGTATTACATTCTATGGGGGCTGGCTGCATTACATTCTATGGGGGCTGGCTGCATTACATTCTATGGGGGCTGTGCTGTATTACATTCTATGGGGGCTGTGCTGTATTACATTCTATGGGGGCTGTGCTGTATTACATTCTATGGGGCTGTGCTGCATTACATTCTATGGGGGCTGTGCTGCATTACATTCTATGGGGCTGGCTGCATTACATTATGGGTGGCTGCTGCATTACATTCTATGGGGGCTGGCTGCATTACATTCTATGGGGGCTGGCTGCATTACATTCTATGGGGGCTCTGCTGTATTACATTCTATGGGGGCTGTGCTGCATTACATTCTATGGGGGCTGTGCTGCATTACATTCTATGGGGCTGTGCTGCATTACATTATGGGTGGCTGCTGCATTACATTCTATGGGGGCTGGGATGCATTACATTCTATGGGGGCTGTGCTGTATTACATTCTATGGGGGCTGTGCTGTATTACATTCTATGGGGGCTGTGCTGTATTACATTCTATGGGGGCTGTGCTGTATTACATTCTATGGGGGCTGTGCTGTATTACATTCTATGGGGCTGCGCTGTATTACATTCTATGGGGGCTGTGCTGTATTACATTCTATGGGGACTGAGCTGTAATGCTGGATACAGCTGTAATTATGTTATATAGTCGTGTTACACTCCCCTCACTTCTTGTAACCTACAAGTGTACAAAGATATTATACAGTCACCATGTGACAAGTGGGCCTGTGGAACTTCAAATGCCAGGGCTGAATTTTAGTCCCAGTCCGGCCCTGGACAAACGCTACTACAAAAAATTGGAGTCGGATCTTACACAGGACTATTACAAGGAACTAACCAAGTTGGTATCTTGTCTGCCCGACGAATCCATAAGAGCCAATGACCTGATACCAGAAAGTCCAAGAACAGGGACATTCTACATGCTTCCCAAAATCCACAAATCTGGCAATCCAGGAAGACCAATTATTTCATGTGTGGGCACCCTTACTGAGCAGGTATCTGGATGGGTAGAGGGTATTCTTAAACCCCTGGTAAAGGATACACCCAGCTACATTCAGGACACAACTGACCTATTGAATAAACTATCAGCAATAGGTCCTCTACCAGAAGGAACCATCCTGGCCACCATGGATGTGGAATCTTTGCACTCCAATATCCCACACCAGGATGGATTAAATGCCTGCAAATTCTTCCTGGAAAACACAGGGCCTGATGCAAATTCTGTGGTGAAACTTATAAAATTCATCCTCACCCACAATTACTTTGAATTTGACAAGAAGATTTATCTACAGGAGACTGGCACAGCAATGGGAAGTAAAATGGCCCCACAGTAGGCAAATCTTTTCATGGCTAAGCTTGAAAGCGACTTTTTGTCCTCATGTCCCATCAGGCCTCTGGCCTACTACCGCTACATTGATGACATTTTAATCATTTGGACAGAGTCTGAGCCACAGCTAAAGACGTTCTATGAACAGTTTAATCAATTTCATCCCACCATCATCTTTCACTCAACTACTCCTGTACTGAAATTAACTTTTTGGACACCATCATTAAGCTGCAGAACAATAAAATAGAGACATCCCTGTATCAGAAGCCAATCGACCGTCCAACATACCTTAAATGGGACAGTTTCCATCCAAAACACATAAAAAACTCCATTGTCTACAGCCAAGCCATCAGACACAATCGTATATGTTCCAACCCAATGGATAGGGATGAACACCTTGGTCATCTCAGAAAGACCTTTTTGAATCAAGGCTACCATCCAAGAACAATTGAAAACCAGATTACAAGAGCCACCAGAATATCAAGGAATCACCTGCTACATTACAAAGCTAAAGAAGAAAATAACCGGGTGCTTCTAGTAGTTACCTACAATCCACATCTGGATGTGCTGAGGGGAGTTGCACGGAAATTACAACCTTTACTACAAAAAGATGCCCACTTACAATCCATATTTCCAGACCCCCCACTAATGTGTTTTAGGCAGCCCCCAAATCTAAGAAGCATCATTGTCAAGAACTCCCTGTCTTCTCCAACAGCTGCAGGTACCTTTCCTTGCAATCAGAAAAAATGTAAAACCTGTCCATTTATAATGACCACGGACAAGATAAAGATCCCCAATTCACATCAGGACTACAAGATCCCAAGTACTTTCAGCTGCATCACTTCTAATGTGGTGTACTTAATTATTTGTACTAAATGTCCAACTGGGGGTCTGTATGTGGGGGAGACAGGGCAAAAGCTGAAAACAAGAATGAACTCTTATCGCCATACAATAAGAGAAAAAAGAATGGATCTCCCTGTGGCAATACATTTTTGTCTCCCAAATCGTAACATTATGGACATGAAATTACTTGTGTTAAAAGTTAGCTTCAAATCTCAGAGAGACAGAAGAGTCTGGGAATATAAACTGATGACGACCTTTGACAGTCTTACTGCAGGAATAAATGTGTCGCATGGATTTATGTCTTTTGACATCAACTAAGGAACTTGTCCCTCAGACTGAGGGGTCATCACAACAGAACCAGACCCCAATCAGAGGACAATAAAACATTCCTTATCTAAGAACTGGTCCAACATTTATGGACATACCGTATTTTTTGGACTATAAGACGCACCGGACCATAAGGCGCACCCCAAATTTGGGGTGAAAATTGCAGAAAAAAAGATTTTTTATAAGATGGGGGTCCGTCTTATTGTCCGAATTTACAGTATCTTACCTGAGGGCTGGTGGTGGCAGAGCAGGGTCACAGGAGGCAAGGTGTCGGCAGAGGTGGGATGATGCTGGGATGAGGAGGTGCTGGGATGAGGAGGTGCTGGGATGAGAAGGTGCTGGGATCAGGAGGTGCTGGGATCAGGAGGTGCTGGGATGAGAAGGTGCTGGGATCAGGAGGTGCTGGGATCAGGAGGTGCTGGGATCAGGAGGTGCTGGGATCAGGAGGTGCTGGGATCAGGAGGTGCAGTGAGAGGTATGGCGTGAGAGGGGTCCCAGGCTTACCATGCAGGCTTCCGGTGGCAGAAGAGGTGCGGTGGCAGAGGTGCAGCGGCAGAGGAGGCGCAGTAAGCGGGGTCCCTTTCTCCGGTGAGGTGATGCAGCAGCCCGGTAAGCAGGAGAGCGAGGGTGAATCCTGTTGTTAGCGGTGGTGGCGGCCATTTTCCTGAGGCCGCGCGTGCGCAGATGGAGCGCTCTGCTTCCCGGGGCTTCAGGAAAATGGCCACGGGAGGCCGCGCGTGCACAGATCGCGGTGGCCATTTTCTTGAAGCCCCGGGAAGCAGAGCGCTCCATCTGCGCACGCGCGGCCTCAGGAAAATGGCCGCCACCACCGCTAACAACAGGATTCACCCGGCTCTCCTGCTTACCGGGCTGCTGCATCACCTCACCGGAGAAAGGGACCCCGCTTACTGCGCCTCCTCTGCCGCCGCACCTCTGCCGCCGCACCTCTGCCGCCGCACCTCTGCCACCGCACCTCTGCCCCCACGGTAAGCCTGCATTTCGACTATTAGATGCACCCCCCATTTTCCCCCCTTTTTTGGGGGGGAAAAAGTGCGTCTTGTAGTCCGAAAAATACGGTAACTGTTTATCACTCATGGTAATTCTGCTTCATGTCACCTGTCTAATCCATGTTTTTTTTGTTTTTTTCTGTGGTAGGTTGTGCATAAATATGTGATTCTTCAGAATTTCTTGTCTTTGCCTGATGAAGAGACCTGTGTAGTCTCGAAAGCTTGCAATTTGTCACCATCTTTTCAGTTAGCCATTAAAAGATATCAACCACTGAGGACTCTCAATTCTAAACATTTTTCTATCTACTGGCTAACACGGTACCAAGATATATATCTTTCCCGTATCATTATTCTTTAAACATTCCAAAAATTCCTGTGAAGCAACTGAAGGGTTAATAAACTTCTTAAATTATTATTATTATTATTATACATTTTTATAGCGCCATTTATTCCATGGCGCTTTACATGTGAATACGGGGCAAATATAGACAAATACATTAAACATGAGCAGATAACAAGGCACACGAGTACATAAGGAGGGAGGACCCTGCCCGCGAGGGCTCACAGTCTGCAGGGGGTGGGTGAGGATACACTAGGAGAGGGAAGAGCTGGCTGTGCGGCTGTTCAGTAGGTTGAGGATCACTGCAGGCTGTAGGCTTGTCGGAAGAGATGAGTCTTCAGGTTCTTTTTGAAGGTTTCTATGGTAGGCGCAAGTCTGATGTGTTGGGGTAGAGAGTTCCAGAGTATGGGGGAAGCACGGGAGAAGTCTTGGATGCGGTTATGGGAAGAAGAGATGAGAGGGGAGTAGAGAAGGAGGTCTTGGGAGGACCGGAGGTCGCGTGTAGGTAGGTACCGGGAGACCATGTCACAGATGTATGGAGGAGACAGGTTGTGGATGGCTTTGTATGTCAGTGTGAGGGTTTTGAACTGGAGTCTCTGGGCGATAGGAAGCCAGTGAAGGGCTTGACACAGGGGAGAGGCTGGGAAATAGCGGGGGGACAGGTGGATTAGTCGGGCAGCAGAGTGTAGGATGGATTGGAGCGGTGCCAGAGTGCTAGAGGGGAGTCCAGAGAGTAGGAGGTTGCAGTAGTCGAGGCGGGAGATGATAAGGGCATGCACTAGCGTTTTTGCAGTGTTGCGGTCAAGGAAAGCACGGATCCGGGAAATATTTTTGAGTTTGAGACGACAGGAGGAGGCAAGGGCTTGGATATGTGGCTTGAAAGAGAGGGCAGAGTCGAGGATCACCCCGAGGCACCGGGCGTGTGGGACTGGGGATAGTGAGCAGCCATTGACATTGATGGATAGGTCTGGTGGAGGGGTAGAGTGAGATGGGGGAAAGATGATGAATTCTGTTTTGTCCATGTTCAGTTGTAGAAAGCGAGCAGAAAAGAAGGCTGAAATGGCAGACAGACAGTGCGGGATTTTGGTAAGCAAGGAGGAGAGGTCAGGTCCGGAGAGGTAGATCTGCGTGTCGTCAGCGTAGAGATGGTACTGCATACCGTGGGATTCTATGAGCTGTCCCAGGCCGAAAGTGTAGATGGAGAAGAGTAGGGGTCCTAGAACAGAGCCTTGAGGAACACCGACTGACAAGGGGCGAAGTGAGGAGGTGGTGTGGGGGAGGGAGACACTGAATGTTCGGTCTGTCAGATATGACGAGATCCAGGAAAGGGCCAAGTCTGTGATGCCAAGGGATGAGAGGATTTGTAGCAAAAGGGAGTGGTCTACAGTGTCAAAGGCAGAAGACAAGTCCAGGAGAAGGAGGACAGAGTAGTGTCGCTTGCTCCTGGCAGTTAGTAGGTCATTGGTGACTTTAGTTAGGGCAGTTTCAGTTGAGTGATGGGAACGGAAGCCTGATTGTAACCGATCAAAGAGGGAGCAGGAGGAGAAGTGGGAGGACAGTTCAAGATGGACGTGTTGCTCCAGCAATTTGGAGGCATAAGGGAGAAGAGATATCGGGCGATAGCTAGACACAGAGGATGGGTCGAGGGAGGGCTTTTTGAGGATGGGTGTGATCTTGGCATGCTTGAAGGATGAGGGAAAGACACCTGTTGTGAGTGAGAGGTTGAAGAGGTGCGTTAGGGTTGGGATGAAGACCGTGGAAAGGTTAGGGATGAGGTGGGATGGGAGCGGGTCAAGCGTGCAGGTGGTGAGGTGTGATCTTGACAGGAGGGTGGAGAGCTGATCTTCTGTCATGGTGGAGAAGCTGGTTTTGGAGGAGCAGGGTTGAGCAGCTAAGAGGGGCAGTGGGCGCTGTGGGCCAAAGCTTTCTCTGATCGTATCGATCTTCTGTTTAAAGAAAGAGGCGAAGTCATCAGCAGAAATGAGGGGGGAAGGAGGAGGTGCGGGGGGACGGAGTAGAGAATTGAAAGTGTTGAAAAGCTGTTTAGGGTTGTGAGACAGGGAGGATATGAGGGATGAGAAGTAAGTTTGTTTTGCGGCAGTGAGCGCAGACTTGAAGCTGGCGAGGGACTGCTTGTATGCAGTGAAGTGGTCGGCAGAGTGGGATCGCTTCCATCTCCGCTCAGCAATCCTGGAAGCCCGTCTCAATTCTTTGGTCAGGCTGGTCAGCCAGGGCTGCCTGTTAATTGTACGAGTTTTACTATGCATGAGTGGGGCGGCCGAATCGAGTGTTGTTGTTATTGTGGTGTTATAAAAAGTGGCAGCAGCATCTGTGTCATGAAGGGAAGCTATGTCTGTGAGAGGGAGAAGGGACTCAGAGAGTGATTGTAAGTTGAGATGTTTGAGATTTCGGCGAGGGTGAGTGAGTTTGTGGAGTGGGGGTTGCACACTAGGAGAGGAGAGGGACGAGAATGTCAGTAGGTTGTGGTCAGACAGGGGGAGGGGTGTGTTAGTGAGGTTAGTAAGGGAGCAGAGGCGGGTGAAGATGAGGTCCAGCGTGTGGCCATCTTTGTGAGTGGCCTCAGAGGACCATTGAGTGAGGCCAAAGGAGGCAGTCAGTGATAAAAGTTTAGAGGTAGCTGAGGTGAAAGTGTCAATGGGGACATTGAAATCACCCATGATGATAGTGGGGATGTCAACAGAGAGGAAATGAAGTAGCCAGGTGGTGAAGTGGTCGAGAAAGGTGGAGATGGCTAGTTCTGGGGGGCGGTAGATGACAGCCAGCTGGAGGTTGGAGGGGGTATAGATGCGGACAGAGTGCACCTCAAACGAGGGAAGAGTAGCGGAGGGTGGTAGCGGGATTGGAGTAAAGGAGCAGGTGTCGGACAGGAGCAAGCCAACTCCTCCACCGCGTTTGTTGCTGGGGCGAGGGGTGTGAGAGAGGTGGAATCCGCCATAGGAGAGCGCAGCTGGAGAGGCCGAGTCAGAGGGGGTGAGCCAGGTTTCAGTGAGGCCGAGGAAGGAGAGTTTGTTGGTGATGAAGAGGTCATGGATAAATGGCAGTTTGTTGCAGATGGAGCGTGCGTTCCATAGTGCTCCAAGTAGGGGGAGCGGGGGAGTGGGGGCTGGATGAATGGGTATGAGGTTGTCGTGGTTGGGAAAACGTGCGGAGGATCGTGGCAGGGGGATAGAAACGAGTGTGGGGATGAATTGGGGAGGGCCGGGATTTGGGGATATGTCACCAGCAATGAGGAGTAACAGACAGATCATTAGAAGGTGGGAGCAGGATAGGACATGATGTGGCCGTGTGTGTCTGGATGAAAAGGATTGTATGTGGAGGAACAGTTCTGAGGGGAAGGTGAGATGGCTGGGGAGGATGGAGGAAGAAATGACTAGTTCCTTACTAGGTGGAGTGATTGCAGGAGATTGTAAGAAGGAAAGTAGTATGGGGGTGAAAGAGAAAAGAAACCGAAACATTGTAGTGGTTGGTGTTCTGTTACCTTCCAGTCAATTCCAGTCCAATTCAGTCGAATTCAGAATCATAATTAAAAAGATGTAATTTAAAAGATGGAAGTTAAAAGATGATTTGCAGCAGACTGAGTCTATAGCAGACTCCTGCATGTGAATATATCCCCAGTTAAGGGCAATCAGGTGTGAATGAGGGGGTGGCTGGGTATGGGAGACCAGATGTAGAGAGTTAAGCAAAGGTCATAAAGTGAGGGAGGGGTAAGACTGACCACTCAAAGAGATGCCAGGATCACACAATGAGAGACATGAAAACAGGTCGTGGAAACAAGCTCATAGGTGAGAAAGCATACTAAAAGGATTGTATGTGCTGCACCAAGACACTCAGATCCAGGGGAAGCATAGAAAAGCCAGTGCAATATACAGAGACATTCAGAAGCCAGGGAGAGCTGGGTAAAGTCAGTGCATACCATGGAAAATCAATGCAGTATACAGAGATATTCTGGAGCCAGGGAGAGCTGGGTAAAGTCAGTGCATACCATGGAAAATCAATGCAGTATACAGAGATATTCTGGAGCCAGAATGTGGTTTTGAGCACCTAGAGGGGTGCAGTTTTTAGAATAGTATCACTTTTGGGTATTTTCTATCATATAGACCTATCAAAAGTGACTTCAAATGTGATGTGGTCCCTAAAAAAATGGTCTTGCAAAAATGAGAAATCGTTGGTCAACTTTTAACCCTTATAACCTCCTAACAAAAAAAATGTTGGTTCCAAAATTGTGCTGATGTAAAGTAGACATGTGGGAAATGTTACTTATTAAGTATTTTGTGTGACATATGAAAATTCAAAGTTGGAAAGTTGCGAAATTTTCAAAATTTTTGCCAAATTTCCATTTTTTCACAAATAAATGCAAGTCATATCAAATAAGTGTTACCACTGTCATGAAGTACAATATGTCATCAGAAAACAATGTCAAAATCACAGGGATCCATGGAAGTAATCCAGCGTTATAGCCTCATAAGGGTATGTGTCCACGTTCAGGATTGCATCAGGATTTGGTCAGGATTTCATGCAGGTAAAATCCTGACCAAATTTGCACCTGGCAGGTCACCTGCGTTGTCCTTGCGTTGTTTCTGCAATGTAAGGACATGCTTCGTTCTTAAAAGACGCGCCGCATGTCCGTTTCCGCGGATATGCCACATGCGTCTTTTAATGCATAGTGGAGACAGGATTTCATGAAATCCCCTCCACTATGCTGTAACATCTGGACGCTGCGTTTTTGACGCTGCGCCTCAACGCAGTGTCAAAAACGCAGCGTTTCCTGAACGTGGAAACATACCCTTAAGGGACAGTGGTCAGAATTGTAAAAATTGGCCTGGTCATTAACATGCAAACCACCCTTGGGGGTAAAAGGGTTAATGAGAAGAAAATGAACTTTTTTGAATTTTCCAAATGGCTGCAATGACACAAAAAGTGAAAAATTTAAAGGGGTATGAGTTATTAAATAAAGTGACACTGGTCAGAATTATAAAATTTGTCCTGGTCTGGAGGGTGAAAACAGGCTTGTGGGTGAGGGGGTTAAACAAATATGTGTTTTATATTGCAGTTTATTTGGACTATAATGAGCAATGCTGGCACATGAATCCTTCCATACATAATCCTTTCACAACATGCACACTAAGGAATTTGTGGAATGTGTTTAAAAGAAAATGATGTGTTGGACGTATTTTTTATTGGCTGCTACAAAGAGATTATATTACCACCCTCCCTTCTTAATACTTAAGTATGAAGGGATTAAAATTCACATTTTTCAGTGTAACAACATTTTAAAAAGTATAAAAGTGTTTATTTACTTTCTGTAAGAAATACAGTTTAGTAATAAACGTGGAATGCCTTTGGTGATTCCTCTGTTTGCCCTAATATAGCAAAATGAGGGGTGCTCTGGTCTAGAAGAAGACTTTGTTTAGGAAAAAAATAAACAGGATTTAATTTTATACAGTGTCTTAATCTTCCTAACCCCTCGTGTGCTGATCTTGTGGATTTCTAGTATTTTCCTCCCTCTTTATATTATGTGTTTATATAGGCCTGGTCAAGCACTTGATACTTTGTAACTGTATTACAGAAGAGATCGTCATTTATCAGAGGTAGGTGGATTACTGCGATTGTCGGGATGCGAGAAGTGACCTTTGAGATATGGGACCAAGTGTGTAAATAACAAACTGTTGACATTGCCGTAATTAATTTTCCGTTTGTTACATTTTGGGCACAGTGTCATTACCATGTTTACTGAGAGATACAGCACATTATCTGTTATCTTTTTACATTTTTAAATGTATTTTCATAGTGACTTACTTTTACGTTGACTTACCAGTAGATTTGAGACTAAACTATTGATTATTTATCTGTAGGACTCCTTTAACCCCTTAGTGACAGAGCCAATTTGGTACTTAATGACCAGGCCAATTTTTGCAATTCTGACCACTGTCACTTTATGAGGTTATAACTCTGGAACGCTTCAAAGGATCCCACTGATTCTGAGATTGTTTTTTCGTGACATATTGCACTTCATGTTAGTGGTAACATTTCTTCGATATTACTTGCAATTATTTATGAAAAAAACGGAAATATGGCGAAAATTTTTAAAATTTTGCAATTTTCAAACTTTGTATTTTTATGCCCTTAAATCAGAGAGATATGTCACGAAAAATAGTTAATAAATAACATTTCCCACATGTCTACTTTACATCAGCACAATTTTGGAAACAAAATTTTTTTTTGTTAGGGAGTTATAAGGGTTAAAAGTTGACCAGCAATTTTTCATTTTTACAACACCATTTTTTTTTAGGGACTGTTTGGGCGCACGGCAGAGCTCGGAAGGGAAGGAGCGCCTTTTTGGAATGCAGACTTTGATAGAATGGTCTGTGGGCATTATGTTGCGATTGCAGAGCCCCTGATGTACCTAAACTGTAGTAACCCCCCACAAGTGACCCCATTTTGGAAACTAGACCCCCCAAGGAACTTATCTAGATGTGTGGTGAGAACTTTGAATGCCCAAGTGCTTCACAGAAGTTTAGAATGCAGAGTCGTGAAAATAAAAAATATTTTTTTTTCCACAAAAAAGATATTGTAGCCCCCAAGTTTTTATTTTCACAAGGGTAACAGGAGAAATTGGACTGCAATAGTTGTTGTACAATTTATCCCGAGTACGCTGATGCGCCAAATGTGGGGGTAAACTACTGTTTGGGCGCACGGCAGAGCTCGGAAGGGAAGGAGCGCCTTTTTGGAATGCAGACTTTGATAGAATGGTCTGTGGGCATTATGTTGCGATTGCAGAGCCCCTGATGTACCTAAACTGTAGTAACCCCCCACAAGTGACCCCATTTTGGAAACTAGACCCCCCAAGGAACTTATCTAGATGTGTGGTGAGAACTTTGAATGCCCAAGTGCTTCACAGAAGTTTAGAATGCAGAGTCGTGAAAATAAAAAATATTTTTTTTTTCACAAAAAAGATTTTGTAGCCCCCAAGTTTTTATTTTCACAAGGGTAACAAGAGAAATTGGACCCCAGAAGTTGTTGTCCAATTTATCCCGAGTACGCTGATGCCCCATATGTGTGGGTAACCCACTGTTTGGGCGCACGGCAGAGCTCAGAAGGGAGGGAGCACCATTTGACTTTTTGAGCGCAAAATTGGCTGTCGTGTTTGGAGACCCCCTGATGTACCTAAACAGTGGAAACCCCCAATTCTAGCTCCAACCCTAACCCCAACACACCCCTAACCCTAATCCCAACCTGATCCATAATCCTAATCACTAACCCTAACCATAATCACAACCCTTACCCCAAAACAACCCTAATGTCAACCCTAACCATAACCCTAATCAAAACCCTAAATCCAACACACCCCTAATCCTAATCTCAACCCTAATCCCAAACCTAACCCTAATCCCAAGCGTAACCCTAATGCCAACCCTAACCCTAATACCAACCCTAATCCAAACCCTAACCCTAATCCCAGCTCTAACCCTAACTTTAGCCCCAACCCTAGCCCTAACTTTAGCCCCAACCCTAACCCTAGCCCTAAGGCTACTTTCACACTTGCGTCGTTTGGCATTCCGTCGCAATCCGTCGTTTTGGACAAGAAACGGATCCTGCAAATGTGCCCGCAGGATGCGTTTTTTGCCCATAGACTTGTATTGCCGACGGATCGTGACGGATGGCCACACGTCGCGTCCGTCGTGCACTGGATCAGTTGTGTTTTGGCGGAGCGTCGGCACAAAAAAACGTTCAATGAAACGTTTTTTTGTACGTCGCATCCGCCATTTCTGACCGCGCATGCGTGGCCGTAACTCCGCCCCCTCCTCCCCAGGACATAGATTGGGCAGCGAATGCGTTGAAAAACTACAGCTGCTGCCCACGTTGTGCACAATTTTCACAACGTGCGTCGGTATGTCGGGCCGACGCATTGCGACGGCCCTGTACCGACGTAAGTGTGAAAGAAGCCTAACCCTAAATTTAGCCCCAACCCTAAATTTAGCCCCAACCCTAGCCCTAACCCTAGCCCTAACCCTAGCCCTACCCCTAACCCTAACCCTACCCCTAACCCTACCCCTAACCCTAACCCTACCCCTAACCCTAACCCTACCCCTAACCCTACCCCTAACCTTACCCCTACCCCTAACCCTACCCCTAACCCTACCCCTACCCCTACCCCTACCCCTAACCCTACCCCTAACCCTACCCCTACCCCTACCCCTAACCCTAACCCTACCCCTAACCCTACCCCTAACCCTAACCCTACCCCTAACCCTACCCCTAACCCTACCCCTAACCCTAACCCTAACCCTAATTTTAGCCCCAACTGCTGTTCTCCTGCCGGCCGGCAGATGGAGACAGATGGCGGGCGCACTGGGCATGCGTCCGCCATGTTCTTCTGCCGGCGGCCAGGAGGAGCAGCAAGAGGATCCAGGGACCTAGGTGAGTATGCTAGGGTCCCCGAATCCCCCTATTTCTCTGTCCTCTGATGTGCGATCACATCAGAGGACAGAGAATTACACTTTACTTTTTTTTTTTTTTTGCGGTCGCCGGTAAACAGTTAATTACCAGCGATCGCAAAACAGGGGTCGGTAGTACCGACCCCGATCATGCTCTTTGGGGTCTCGGCTACCCCCGGCAGCCGAGACCCCAAAGATTCTCCCGGTGCCGGCCGGCATTTTGAAGATGGCGGCACCCACCGGGAGACACGAGGAGCATCGGGGGAGCTAGGTGAGTATTGGGGGGCCACCTGGGACCCCTTTTCTCTGTCCTCCGATGTGCGATCACATCGGAGGACAGAGAAATTAAAAAGAGATCGCGTTTTTTTTTTTTTTTTTGCGATCGCTGGTAAACGGTTAATTACCGGCGATCGCAAATGCGGGGTGGGTTAAAAACCCCCCGAATCATGTTCTCTGGGGTCTCGGCTACCCTCGGCAGCCGAGACCCCGGAGAAAATCGGCCTCTGGGGGGCGCTATGGACTTTTTCCACAGCGCCGTTAACGGCGCTGTGGTTTAAGTACCCTTAGCGGCCGCCGTTAAAAGGCGTATCGGCGGTCGCTAAGGGGTTAAAGAACTCGTTTAAAGAAAAATGAATGTCAACCTCGGGCAGCAAATCAATCAGTTATTTGCCCACATTGTATGTTATTTCTGAATCTTCTCCTTAGTACTAATGTATTTCTGTTCTGAATTTTTTAGTGACTGCTGTGTGCAGCTTAAAACCACCCTCTCGAGAGTGAGCAAATGAGTGAACAAGTTTGCAGGTGAAACAAACCTGTGCGCTTGTTTTCCCCCGCATGTGGAATTTGCATTAGCGGGACTCAGAAGCCGCAATCTTAAGCCTACCCTTTTTCCTCATCTGCTGTAGGGATTCTAGAGATCGCCTCTGTAACTTCTTTTACCACAAAGATGTAGGAGAAAAAAAAGCAGAGGTTTTCCATTCGACTGCTTACAAGTTGCAGTGTGGGAAAAAATAAAGATAACCAGAGTTTTTGTCATCATGAGTTCTTGCATATGTGTCACGATTTAGGTTTGGATTCGTGGCATCTCTGGTTCCGCTACAATTTAAATATAGATTTTTTACTTTCAGGCCAGCAAGGGTTAATGTCTGTTTCCTTGCTGGCAGCTGCTGCATTGCTGGTAAGCTGATGTGGGTGGTATCCACTCCCACCATCCTTTAAACAGTCACCTGACGCAGTGGCGTAGGAAGAGGATGCGGGGGGCGGCCGGCGCTGCAGGAGGAGGAAGAAAAAAAAAAAAAAAAGATCAGTAAATCTTCGGGCGGCGCTGTCCGCTGCCAAGACCAGGCTCCCCCCACCCCCGGCCCAGGCTCTAATACTCACTTCTCCTGGTTCCTGCGGCAGCTGCAGCGTCTTCAGCGCCCTCTGACTCTGCGACGTCTCAGGGCAGAGGGCGCGATGACGTCATCACTGTGCGCGCCGCTCAGCCTCTCTGTCCTGAGCGTTGCAGAGCTGGAGAGACGCTGACTGGCTGCACCGGACCTGCGCTAGGAACGGGAGAGGTGAGGATTTTACTTTTTTTTTTATTTATGTCTGACTCTGTCTGGGGGCAATGCTGGACACACCGGGGCAATACTGGAGACCATGGGGCAGAATGCTGGACACACTGGGGCAATACAGGAGACCATGGGGCAGATTGCTGGACACACGGGCAATACTGGAGACCATGGGGCAGAATGCTGGACACACTGGGGCAATACTGGAGACCATGGGGCAGAATGCTGGACACACTGGGGCAATACTGGAGACCATGGGGCAGAATGCTGGACACACTGGGGCAATACAGGAGACCATGGGGCAGATTGCTGGACACACTGGGGCAATACTGGAGACCCTGGGGCAGAATGCTGGACACACTGGGGCAATACAGGAGACCATGGGGCAGATTGCTGGACACACTGGGGCAATACTGGAGACCCTGGGGCAGATTTCTGGACACATTGAGGCAATGCTGGAGACCCTGGGGCAGACTTCTGGACACACTGGGGCAGATTTCTGGACATACTGGGGCAATGCTGGAGACCCTGGGGCAGATTTCTGGACACTGGGGCAATGCTGGACACTGGGGCAGATTGCTGTGCACACTGGGGCAGATTGCTGTGCACACTGGGGCAATGCTGGAGACCCTGGGGCAGATTTCTGGACACACTGGGGCAATGCTGGACACTGGGGCAGATTGCTGGACACACTGGGGGTAATATGCTGGACACACTGGGGCAATGCTGGACAACATGGGGGTAATATGCTGGACACACTGGGGCAGATTGCTGGACACACTGGGGGCAGGACTTGAGGCATGGGCAGAATGTAGATACAGGGCATGATTGGAGATACGGGGCAGGATTGGATCATGGGGCAGGACGGATACGATGGAGGCTGGTGGGGCAGGATGGGGAGATCATATGGGGTAGAATGGACACTCATGAGGGCAGGATGCGAGAACATATGGCTGGAGCCAGGAATGAGATAAACGGGGCCAGGGTGGGGAATAGTATTACCATAGGTGCTAATTAAGGGATATTATTACTGCAGTGATGTATTTATTTTATTTTTTGAGTATACTGTTTTAAATGAGGGGGCGGTCCTGTTACTGTGCAGAGTGACACTATATCACCTTTTTTTCTTCATGTGGTGTAATGTAGAAGTTGTGAAAAATTAAGTAATGTGTTCTGCAAGCGGAGCTCGAGATAACTGTGTTATTTCCTGCAGAAACGAGTCCTGGCTGGAAGGAATGATGGCGGTCTGTGCTGGATGAAAGATGAAGGACTTCACCTAGAGACGTCACTGGTGAGTCAGTGTTACCTATACACTGACACTATACACTGTATACTATATACAGCGGTCCTGTGTACAATGTCACCAGTGATCACTGTATTATCTATACATTATATACAGAGTTCCTGTGTATAATACCACCAGTGATCTCTGTATTACCTCTACACAGACACTGCATACTAAGTACAGATCTCCTGTGAGATCTCCTGTGAATACTGGCACTTATGGTGATAGTATTGTGTTTTTTTTTATTACTGATCAGTATTGTAGTATTCAGTCACTATGTGGTGGTAATATGTGGTCTGGAAATGGTGTTGTGGTATTTGTCCCTTGTATGTAGTATCATTCGGTCATTATGTGGTCTGGTCATGGTGTGGTGGTATTAAGTCACAGGTTTGGCATGTGGGGGTGACACCATTAGGCCCAGTTTAAGTTCTACAAAACAGGAAAACCAATTTTGGTAACTTTTGTGTGTATTGAGCCGGGGGAGAGGGGGGGGCGCCAAACTCGGGAACAGCCCCGGGCGGCAAAAGCTCTAGCTACGCCTCTGACCTGACGTATCAGCTGACTGTTGGTAATAGAGTTTTCCATGTAGACCAGCCGTGTAGTTGCAGCTCTCTGGTGTGAGGGCTGAATCTGCTTCTTCTGTGGATCTTGTTTTTGTATCCTCTGTGGTGTGGAGCTTGCCCTCGGAGTCTTGAGCTAAGTTTTTGTGTATTTACCTTGTCTGTCTTGTGCTTGTCACTATCCCCTGTGCTTATTGTTGGCATATGCAACAGATTGGGACTTATTATAAGTGAAAGGAGGACTTTATACTAACCAGACAGCAGATGGCGATAGTGTGTAAAGTAATATACTTGCTGTAATGTGGGGAGGGAAGCTCTCAGTGGTTGGTTGTTTTCTTACTTTCGGTTTTGCTTTTCTTCATGAATGTGTTGTCTTCAGTGCACGGACTGTGTGACACTGAATTGTATCTCATGTTTATCCAGTATGAAGTAAATACTGTTTACTCAAGATATCTTGCTGATTGAAGCTTTCCTAAGTACAGCGGTGACTGCAAGAAGACGCACTCTGCAACAGGTTATGGGCCCAGGCACCCCAGATAATCCCAGACATCCCAGATAACCCCAGATAACCCCAGATAACCCCAGGCACCCCAGATAACTCCAGGCAACCCAGGCACCCCAGGCACCCCAGATAACTCCCGATAACCCCAGGCACTCCAGACACTACAGGTCTGCACTACAAGCTCAGGCAGAAGGATCCTGGTTTATAGCCCAGATAACGGAGCACACAGATAAGCTCTGTAAACAGAAGGAACTAAATCCAGATACAGAGTGACAGAGGAATTCAGCATCCCAGGAGCTGGATATAATTGCAGAGAATTCACAGGACATACAGGAGAATATCTTCAGTACAACTCTCTAAACAAGTAAGACTATATAAAGATGATGAGTAACACAGAACTGAAATTTACAGTAGCTAAACTGAATAGTGAAAATTATCAGTTATGGAAATTCAAAGTAGAGATGTTGTTATCTAAGGATGATCTATGGGAAGTAATTGTTACAGCAAGACCAGATCAAGATAATCAGACATGGGATAAGAAGGATATAAAAGCTAGAGCCACCATTAGCTTATTAGTGGATGATGCTCAATTAATACATATAAGAAATGAAGAAACAGCTAAGGGAATGTGGGAAGCATTAAGAAAACTGTATGAAAGACCTAGCTTGAATCACAAGTTGTTTTTATTAAGAAAGCTGTACAGTATGAGATTGAGTGCAAATGACGATATGCAGAAGCACATATTCTCAATGATGGAAGTGATATCACAGCTAAGATCTATTGGTGAAGATGTTAAAGAAAGTCATGTAGCAGCTATATTGTTGTGCAGTTTACCAGATTCGTATACAGCCTTGATAAATGCCCTTGAGACGAGACCAGAAACTGACATTACATTAGATTTTGTGAAAACAAGACTAATAGATGAATATCAGAGAAGAAAAGAACAAAGAAATGATTCTTCTACTGAAAAGGACAGTGAAAACGCTCTTAAAGCTACAGAATTCCAAAAACCCTATAATAAAGAGACAAGAGAATGCTTCAGATGTAAGAAAAAAGGTCATTTAAAGAAAGACTGTACCATATGGAAAGTAGAACAACAAAAATTACAACATAAAAAGCATACATAGAAAGTAAAAAACACAATTTCCGATTCATGTGAGAATAATTGGAATGGCACATTTAAAGTAACAGACAAGAAATCATCACTTGGTTGGTTTATTGATTCAGGAGCAACGAGTCATATGACAAGTGACAAGAATTTCTTTACTGATCTTGATTTAGATAAGAAAGAAGCCATTTATCTCGCAGATGGAAGCAAAATAACCACAGAAGGTATCGGACAAGGTATGCTAAATTGTTCAAACAAGTTCGGACAAGATTCAAAGATACTTGTACAAGATGTGTTGTATGTTCCAAAATTGGAAGGCGGATTATTATCTGTGAAACGTTTAACAGCAAAAGGACTTACAGTGAAATTCAAAGACAATGAGTGTGCAATTATTGCAGGAAACAAGGTGATAACCAAAGTCAAGGCAGATGAACAATTATATCATTTTGACACACCAAAGGAACAGATGAAGGTATGTACACATGATCACAAAAACTGTATTCACATGTGGCATAGACGTCTAGGACATAGACACCCTGACAGTATAAGGGAACTACAGAGAATAGAATTGACAAAAGATTTAAAGATATCAGATTGCTCAATTACCATAAGATGTGATTGTTGTATAAAATCCAAAGCCACAAGGTTATCTATTCCAAAAGAAAGTGAGATGAAAAGCGAAAGACCACTTGATTTGGTGCATACTGACGTATGTGGACCCATGAAAGTGACTACATCAGGAGGCAATAGATACATGTTGACTTTTATAGACGATTACTCAAGATACACAGTCACATACTTAATTAAAAACAAAAGTGAAGTTTTTGATAAACTTGTAGACTATGTAACAAGATCAAGTAACAAATTTCAAAGGAAGCCAATTGTCATCAGAAGTGATAATGGAGGTGAATTTACAAGTCACAGAATAGAAGACTACTTAAGACAAAATGGGATAGAACACCAGAAAACTGTTCCATACACACCTGAACAAAATGGAGTAGCAGAAAGGAAAAACAGAACTCTAACAGAGATGATAAGATGTATGCTGACAGATTCCAAACTACCAGAGAAATATTGGGGTGAGGCAGCAATGACAGCTACTTATCTATAGAACTGACTTTTTTCCAGAAAACTGACGAAAACTCCATATGAACTGTGGCAAGGTATGAAACCAAGTGTCAATCATTTAAAAGTTTTTGGATGTAAAGTTTTCATATTCATTCCAACAGAAAAACGTTCCAAACTTCAAAACAGATCCATGGAAGGAATATTTGTTGGATATAGTGAGAATTGCAAAGGATACAGAATCCTAGATCCCAAAACAGACAGAGTTACAGTGAGTAACAGTGTGACATTCATTGAAGATTTAAATGAAGACATTATGATTTCAGTTGAAACAAAAAATGAGAAAACCAATAATGGCACAACTGAAGAAATATCTGATGAGAAAGAAGTAGAAATTAATGAAGAACAAAATACTGAAAGTGAAGAATCACAACTACAAACAAACACAGAACCAAGACGTTCAATGAGAGAGAACAAAGGAAAACCACCAAAACGTCTCTCATACAAGACAAGCACAAGAAAAATCTATGAGCCTACTTCTTGGGAAGAAATATCTAAACTGCCTGTTGGAGAAGACTATGATGAGACATTTGCTCCAGTTGTCAAACACACTACAATAAGAACTTTACTTACAGTTGTAGCAATGAAACAGATGCAACTGAGACATCTGGATGTAAAGACAGCTTTTCTGAATGGAGATTTAACAGAAGACATTTATATGGAACAACCTCCAGGATTCAAAGATGAAAGAAATCCAAACAAAGTTTGTAAACTACAGAAAAGCATATATGGTTTAAAGCAAGCAGCTAAAGCGTGGAATGACAAAATCACGGAAGTACTTACAAATGAAAAATTTCAAAGAAGCAAAGCTGATCCATGCTTATACACAAAAAGGCTGATTAATAGATGGATTTACATACTCATATATGTAGATGACATTTTGATTTGTTTTGAACAAGAAAGGGATAACGAAAATATTCTAAAAATCCTGAAGCAACATTTCGAAATCAAAGACTTGGGAAATGTAAAACAATATCTAGGAATACAAGTAGAAAGAGAAGAAGATGGAAGTTTCCTACTGAATCAAAATCACATGATTCAAGACATAACAGAAAAATTTGGATTAAAAGATGCAAAAACAGTAAAGTCTCCAATGGAAACTAATTATCTCAAAGAGATGAACAGTGAACAAAATATGCTACCAAATAATGAAGAATACAGAACAGCAATAGGAAAACTACTGTATCTAGCGACCGTTACAAGACCAGACATCGCAGCAGCAGTAGGAATCCTGAGTAGAAAGGTATCAAAACCAAATAAAGCTGATTGGAATGCCGTGAAGAGAGTAATACGTTATTTGAAAGGAACTAGCAATGTTAAGCTGAAATTACCCACAGGCGATGATTGCATTTTAACAGGATATGTTGATGCAGATTGGGCTGGAGATCCAACTGACAGAAGATCTACCAGTGGACATATTTTTTTCCTCTCAGGTGGACCAATAAGTTGGACAAGTAAGAAACAGTCAATTGTGACACTATCTTCAACAGAAGCAGAATATGTTGCCGCAGCACATGCGAGTCAAGAAGTACTGTGGTTAAGACAATTGTTGACAGAATTAGGACAACCACAGTTGGCACCAACAAAACTAAAAGAGGACAATCAAGGATGTCTTGTTCTTGCTCAGATGGAAAGAGTCAATCCAAGAACCAAGCATATTGATGTGAAATATCATTTCTTGAGAGATCATCAGGAACAAGGAGTCTTGAAGTTAGAGTACTGTCCTAATGAAGAAATGACAGCAGACATTTTCACGAAGGCGTTGAATGCTGATAAACATCAGAGACTAATAAAAAAGTTGGGTTTGATTGAATAAGTCCTTACTGTTGAGAAAGGGTGTTGGCATATGCAACAGATTGGGACTTATTATAGGTGAAAGGAGGACTTTATACTAACCAGACAGCAGATGGCGATAGTGTGTAAAGTAATATACTTGCTGTAATGTGGGGAGGGAAGCTCTCAGTGGTTGGTTGTTTTCTTACTTTCGGTTTTGCTTTTCTTCATGAATGTGTTGTCTTCAGTGCACGGACTGTGTGACACTGAATTGTATCTCATGTTTATCCAGTATGAAGTAAATACTGTACAGCGGTGACTGCAAGAAGACGCACTCTGCAACACTTATGCTATCTGCAGTGGTCAGGCTAGTGCCTTGCTGGCCAATGCACTAGAGAGTGCAGTTTGAGGTGACAGTTAGGGATGAGGTACGTGATGGCGGCGGGGTAAGGACCCGCTTAGGGTGTTAGGGGAGTTCAGGGACAGGCTCAGGTTGGAGTTCAGGAGGTGTTCCATCCCTCGTTCCCTATTCTTAAGGCCTTCCTCTCCCATTTACCATCCCGTTGTGTGTGCATTGGGCCATCTGCTGGTAAGACCCCTGTATGGTCGTGACATTATTACCAACCATCACATTCTTCTGGTGAATCTATGGCACAAGAAGAGGCTCTTGCTCGCATGATCCAGACCCTCATGGATGAGTTAACGGAGCGGCGGTCTCAGGTGGTACAGCAGCTCCAGCAGGTGTCAGGGTTTCTGGTCTCGGCTCATGTCTTGGCTCAACCGGAACCCAAGATATCTCTCCCTGACAGGAGGGAGAGATACATTTTTGGTCTTTAAGGAAGCCTGTAAATTATATTTCAGTCTTTGCCCTTGTTCTTCAGGAAGTGAAGGGTGATCCCCAATCCTGAGTCTTCTCCCTGCCAACCGATTCACCATCTTTGTGGTTGGTGGATGAGTTTTTCACGGCATTGGCGCTGGTGTATGGGGATCCTGATGGCGTCTCAATGGCTGAATCCTGACTCTGCAAGAACAAGCAGGGGGCCAGCCGGCTGAGGAGTACTGCTCAAAATTTCGGAGATGGGCCACTGACACTCAGTGGAATGACCCTGCTCTTAGGAGCCATTTTTGTCAGGGTCTGTCAGCTAGGCTTCAGGATACTCTGGTGCAGTATGCTACATGCTACACCTGGATTGTAGAAGGCCGCCATGGTCCTTGCTATCTATGTGGATAGATGTCTCAAGGAGAGGTATACACCATCTCTGCCACCTGTTGGTCTTTTTAGGGAGGAGGACACACTGGTGCAGACGGATGATCTCATGTAGGTGGGTAGAGCCTCCTCTCAAACTAGGTTGCCTGTGGTTCGCTGTGGGACAGGGGCATGTTTTTTCTGTGGTCTGACTGATCATTTTGTCAATGTTTGCCCAGCTCACATCAAAGTTTGTACTCCATCACAAAAGCCGTGTTCCCAGGGTCGTGTGGAGGGAGGTGACCAAGGTGTGTATATTTTCTCCACCTTTAAATCTCAGTTTACCATTATGGCTGAAGTGGTGGTTAGTGGAGAGACTGAGATGGTACTGGTTCTTGTGGATAGTGGAGCTGAAGTCAATCTGGTGGATTCTCGCTTTGTTCAGACCCACGGTCTGATTGGTAGGATGCTGGCGAGACCCATTACCTTTCGGGCAATTGACTCTGTTTCTCTCAGCCAGGGGAGTGTGACCCAAGTCGTAGATAATATTAACCTGCATATAGGGACTCTTCATGCTACGTCTTAGAGGATATGCCTACTCTCATCATCTTAGGCTTTTCCTGGCTGAACAGACACAATCTGGTTATAGATTGGCGGTCCGGTGAAGCAATGAGTTGGGACCAGTAAAGACTGTTGCCTGGGTGCTACTGTCTCAGCCATCCTTCTTAAATCTACCCCTTCTTCTCTGGTGGAGACAGCTAAAGTGCTACTAGGGAATAGGGGCCGGATTCTACCCTCAACACAAGTAAACCCTGAGTCTCAGGGTTTTCTCAGGAGGAGGCAGGGTGGGGCCTTCGGCCCCAGAGAGGAAGAAGAAACAATTTTTTAGGGACGAGTGCCCTTTAATACGAAAGGAGGCAGAGGCGCGCAGGCGCATGCATGCAATCCTGATCCACCGCCATGACCAGGGCCCGCGGCACCACCCGGCGAACCCAGGTAAGCTCTGGGGGCCCTGTGAGAATGGGGGGGCACAGCATGGGATCTGTGAGTCAGGGAGCCTGGTGCCAGTGCTGGCATCGGGGCCCCCCCTTCTAATACTCATCTCTCCTCATTCCAGCAGCTGCAGTGCCTTCAGCGCCCTCTGACTCTGCGACTTCTCAGGGCAGAGGGTGGATGACATCATCACTGCATGCTCAGCCTCTCTGTCCTGAGCATTGCAGAGTCGGGAGAGATGCTGAGTGTAAGAGACCTGCGGTGGGAATGGGAAAGATGATACTTGATTTTTTTTCTTAATGTATGCAGCATTACATGGGCCCCATAATATGCTGCATGTAGGAGCAGGGGGCCCATAATATGCTGCATGGAGGAGCAGGGGGGCACATAATGTGCTGCATGGAGGAGCAGGGGGCCCATAATGTGCTGCATGGAGGAGCAGGGGGACCATAATGTGTTACATGGAGGAGCAAGGGGCCCATAATGTGCTGCATGGAGGAGCAGGGGGCCCATAATGTGCTGCAAGGAGGAGCGGGGGGGCCATAACTTGCTGCATGGAGGAGCAGAGGGCCCTAAATACTGTATGGAGGAGCATTATATGGGGCCCACAATACTGTATGGCGGACTATGAGGTGCCCATAATACTGTATGGCAGACTATGAGGTGCCAATAATACTGTATGGCGGACTATGAGGTGCCAATAATACTGTATGGTGGACTATGAGGTGCCCATAATACTGTAGGGTGGACTATGAGGTGCCCATAATACTGTATGGCGGACTATTTGGTTGCCTATAATACTGTATGGTGGACTATGAGGTGCCCAAAATACTGTATGGTGGACTATGAGGTGCCCATAATACTGTATGGCAGACTATTTGGTTGCCCATAATACTGTATGGCGGACTATGTGGTGCCCATAATACTGTATGGTGGACTATGACGTGACCATAATACTGTATGGCGGACTATGAGGTGCCCATAATACTGTATGGCGGACTATGAGGTGCCCATAATACTGTATGGCGGACTATTTGGTTGCCCATAATACTGTATGGCGGACTATGAGATGCCCATAATACTGTATGGCGGACTATGTGGTGCACATAATACTGTATGGAGGACTATGTGATTGCACATAATACTGTATGGCGGACTATGTAATGCCCATAATAGTGTATGGTGGACTTTGTGGTGCCCATAAAACTGTATGGCGGACTATGTGGTGTAGTTTCTTATAGTTTGACCTAAGCGATCACCTGTGGAGCCCATGGATCGGTGATAACTTGTTTCAACCAAGAACCCCATTAATGTAAACTACTGTAATTATACATCCCAGTTATGGTGGCGCACAGTAGATGTGCAAGAGCCGCCTGTGTTTTACAGCCAATGCTCCACTATAATGGAGATTATGACCGACAGATGTTTGCATATAGCTGTAGGGTGGGCTCCTAGAGTCCATTCCCCTGGTGGGCCCCAGACACCCCAGTCCGACCCTGAAGTGGAAGAAAGCATCTGGGACCTGGAGTACTAGGATGATTGGGCTGTATCGTGTGTCGGCTGTTCTAAGCCCTAGGACCTTCCAGTTGGAGATACCCCCATTAATGCAGGTACAGAATGTATTCCACAGTTCGTCGCTCTGGAGATTTGTGGCGCCTCCGGAGCCTACGTTATTTTCTGTCACCATCGGGCTGCGTTTGCCGTAAACCTGAGGATTAGGTGGCTGCAGAGGTGAATCCTAGTGGGTTGTGGCATCCTCACCATACATCATTTCCGGGGAGGTGCGGGGATGAGGGTCCAGAGGCCCCTCGTTAAAAGGGGGGGTACTGTCACGATTCGAGTTTGGATTCATGTTAGCTCTGGTTCCACTATACTTTAAATGTACCTTTTTTCCTTTCAGGCCGGAAAGGGTTAATGTCTGTTACCTTGCTGGCAGCTGCTGCATTGCTTGTCAGTTGATGTGGGTGGTGACCACTCCCACCATCCTTTTAAATTGTCACCTGACGCAATCAGCTGACTGTTGGTAATAGAGTTTTCCATATAGACCAGCCCTGCAGTTGTAGCTCTCTGGTGTGAGCACTGAATCTGCTTCATCTGTGGATTTTGGGGTACTGCTTCCATATTCTCTGAGGTGTGGAGCTTGGCAGCAGAGTCTCAAGCTAAGTTTTTGTGTATTTACCTTGTCTGTCATGTGCTTGTCACTATCCCCTGCCGACCAGTGCACTAGCCAGGTCAGTGTGAGGTACGTGACGGCGGCGTGGGGAAGGACCCGCTTAGGGAATTAGGGGTGTTCAGGGACAGGCTCAGGTGTGGGTTCCATTTACGTGGACAGCTTCTGTCAAGAGAGCCATTTGCTGTTCAAACTGTTGCTGTTTTAACTAGTGATGAACGAAAATGATTGCCAAACAGAAATTCAGCACGAATATGGCACATTCGGATTCGGGATCGGAAACCCGAGCAAAATTTTATAAAATCTGTAAAAATCAGTAACATTTGGTAAAAGTGCAGGAAAATATTTGCATTGCCACAAAAATATTTTTAGCACTTTACCAACGATAATGGTAGTGTATGGCATGTGTTTGGCATGTGTTTGATGAGGGAAGAGGGATTTCAGACCTCAGAGGTGCGGCGTTCTTGTAAGCACAGCATAGCAGTCATTTTTTTCCCTAACTTTATGAGTGCACTTTGCGGCTAGCCAGTCAGGGCACAGGAAACACGCACTATGTCCTGACACTATGGCTTGTGCCATTGGCTGTTGAAATCACATGTACCTCTCCATATAAATAGCAGACATCTTAATTTAGCGCCATTTCGACACTGTAACAGCGCTGAGATGCTGCTCCTGATGCTGCCACCGTTAACATCAGGATTTTAGCTAGTTAGTTAGGCGGTTGTATATCAGTCAGATAGTGTAGCTAGATAATGTCCAGTGTGGCTGTAAAATTTACCATGCAGAATTTTATTGGGGGGACCATTACTGAGGTCTACAGACAAAGCCAGCAAGGCACATGTCCTACAAGTGTGTTGTGCACTGCTTCTATTGTGCTCCATGCACAAGTATAGCATTCTAAATAATATTTTTTCTATAGCTAAATGTGAAAAATCCTGCTGTATTCCACCTTTTATTTAGTGTTGTGGTGATATGAAACTGGCTACAGACCTAAGGCACATAAAAAAAGTATAATTTTTTCTGTTGCTAAATGTGAAACAGCATGTAGTATCCCACGTTGTCATATTGTGGCGGTGATATGAACCTGTCTGCAGAGCTAATGCACATTAAAAAAAATTATAATTTTATTCTGTTGCTGATTGTGATATAGCCTGCTGAATCCCACATTGCCATGTTGTGGTGGTGATATGAACCTGTCTGCAGACCTAACGTGCATTCAAAAAAAGTTCTAATATTTTCTTTTGCTGAATTAGATACAGCCCATCTGTGAGGGACGAGTGAGACATTTTTGATTTACGAATTCAGGCCCCATAGATTATCCAGAGATCTTCCTCCACACCCTTGGGAAAGGTACACAGATCTCCACAAGAGCAGAACTTTTGCCAAATGGTTAGAGAATTAGAGGCCTCATGTTAATGAAGGCAAGGAGGAGCAAATCTGCCCACTTCAAGGGAAAACTCTAGATTCTGGCACTGACATCTAAAGATGAATTATGAGAGTACCATGCATCTCAGGGTTATGTCCGAGATATACCACCAGAACACTGGGACCCCCGTGCACGCATCTCATATTTCTCTAGCGGTCCCGGATTCTGAGCTATCGAGACTGGTCCTCCAGAACCTCTTAGCCAACCCAAGTTTGGACTTTCTGTATCGGTCCATCCCCAACAAACTACTTGAGACATCAGTCATCCCGTTTGGACCCATCCTAGATACTGGGAATTATTTCAGCTAGGAGGTCAAGGGGCGGTTGCAAATATGAGAGGGGCGAGCTAAGGGTTAAAAGCTAGCTACACATATTGTTCTGCAATGGAAGCCACATCAAATGTGTGGAGATGGACTAGTAACTAATAAGGTGCCTGTGGATATGAGAGCTTCCCTCATCCACAAGTGATAAGAACTGGTACGTGACACATACTCTATCTGCTATCCCCAACCTGTACCCTACTTTTATCTGTACTTCTGATTGTAATCTCTGTATATATTTGTAGTTTGTAGTGCGCATTTCGGCAATTAAAATTTAAATTAATTTTGGGCTGATCTTTTATCTCGAAACCCAATTTACCACGTCTGTGAACTCGGCAAGTACTTATACGCTATTTGGGGTTGGTTTCTGACCCGATATAAGCTTGTTAACGGATCGAGCTTGTATCTAACAAGGAACTGATAGCAGCATACTGTTCTGGTGTTACTGGGGGATCCTGGCTGTGACGGATCGGAGGCTTATATAGATGTTATGGGCCTGGGACTGGGGATATATATACCACCTGCAGAATGTTCCAATAACCAGTATGTGACAGGGCAGCCTCTCTGGCGACTACTTATCCTAGGCACATTTCACTGACTGACCAAAGGGTAAAGGGGGTGCTAGAGAGCTGTGACCGAGTAAGCTCCATCTCAGATTGGTGATGGCGGGGGGGGGGGGGATATCCGTATCCCCTGGCTCCTCTCCTGTATGGTTTTCATTACAAGTGGTGGCACAACGATGGGATCAAGATAATAGTGTGTGTGGGACCCCTACTCCCAGACATTAAAAACTACAAGCTGTAGCTTTTGCTGCTGGGGTCTTAGGATCAGCCCAGCACTAGACTGTCAGAGTGCAAATAATATAGCGTGTGTGGGTACGCGGGTCACAGCTCTGTGTCAGTAACCAAAGAGTGCAAGGAGAGCCAGTGGCACCAGGTCCCCAACCCAGGCAATGGCCAATGCTATGGGCGATGGAGAGCAGTTGGATGATTGTGCTGTTTATGGCTATGAGGATTCCAGCCATGGCTCCCCAAGGAGCCTGCCACCTGTGCTCAGTCTTGCAGTGGGCTGCCACTCATCTGCCCACCCCAGCCGAGTAGGATCAGATGCCCTCCTTCAAGCAGCTATGGCTAGTCTCAAAGCCCAGGACCAGGCCACCTGTGACAAGTTCCTGGCAGTGTGGGAACGCTAGGCACAGCATGAAGCTGCAGAGCGCGATCACCAGCAACAAATGCTTCTACTCCAACTCCAGCTGTAGAACGCAGCCCATCGTGAGTCCCCTGAGATCCGGATCCCGAATCTATGGGCAGAGTACTTCCCTATGCTGGACCAAGGAGGGAACTTGGACACTTTCTTGCTGGCATTTTAAAAAACTTCCCATCAGTACTACTATCTGCATGAGGACCAGTGGGTCCGGTTCTTAACCCCTCGCCTCAGGGATAAGGCCCTGGAAATCTTTGGCTACCTGCCCAGCAAGACCACCCTGAGCTATCAGGACATCAAGCAGGCTCTGGTCCGGCAGTACAATTTGACCCCTGAGACCTACCAGAAGAAGCTCCGGAGATTGCAGCGGGGTCCTGCAGACAGGTGGGCCAACCACATGCGGGCCTTACTGAGACCAATGGACCACAGGACTGGAGCTTACCACCGTCTAGCAGCTGAAGGAGATCATCGCAACTGAGCATTTTTTGTGGAACTGCCCAGAGGACCTCCAGCAGTTCATTCATGACCGGAAACCAAAGGGGGCCTCCACTACAGCCTCCCAGGCGGATGAATACACCAATAATAGGGCACCTGATGCCAGGAGGGCTGCCAGGAGCACCTGGAGAGGTGGTAAGACCAATCCTGCCCCTGATCCCTGGCCCCTAGAATGTAGGGGGGTGCACCCCTCTGCTCCGCTCTCCAGGTCAGGGGTGGAACCACGACAATGTCATCATTGCAACCAACCAGGACACTTCAAGGCCATGTATCCTCAGTGCCATTAGGCCCCATCCCCATCCCAGAAATCTTCCACTGTTTTGTATAGGGGAGGGGGTGGTGGTAGGTCCCTTGACAATTACCAACCCGCCACCATCAGCCACGCAGCGGTCAAGGGACTGTGGGACACCGGCACTGAGATGACTCTTGTACGGCCTGAGGTGGTGTCTCCTTTTTTTTTAATTCAAATAAATTTTTATTAAGAACAACAAGATAAATGACATGTTACATTCTCATTTTCAATACAAAGCTTCCCCCCCCTTCAAACATTCCCCTTTTGTCACCACTTCCATCAGCCGCTGTACCGCCCCAGATGACCCTTCATGCGCCCAGCCTTTTAAATGCTGACTCTGGGCTGCAAGAAAATATATTTCAGGGTTAGGCAGTGCCAGTCCCTCATCTTCCTTGGGTCGCTGAAGTGTCTCCAGTTTGATACGCGGATGCTGTCTCCCCCATATTAGATTCCTGAACAGAGAGTTAATCTGTCTAAATCTCCCGCGTGGTATCCAAACTGGCGCATTATGAAGAATATACAGTATTTTTGGCATCAAAATCATTTTAATAAGATTCACCCTACCTACCACAGATAGATGCAGCTTAAGCCAAGCATCCGCTTTTGCCTTAAGGACACCTAAGATTGGAATCAGATTTCTATGTATATAGTCAGTAACAGGCATAGATACCCATATTCCAAGGTACTTAAATTGGCTAGTCACCTCCAGTCGCCCATCCTCCAGTGGCTCCCCATCATCATCATCCACCTTAAACAAGACAGACTTACTCCAGTTTATCCTAAGTCCCGACACCGATCCGAAACGCTCAATAATCCCAAAGGCTCCCTCCAAGGACGTACCCGGGTCAGCCAGAAAAAGCAGAATGTCATCCGCATACAACGCCACCCTTTCTTTAATCATCCCATATTTAAACCCAGTCACCTCATCAGACCGTCGAAGCTTAGCAGCCAGTGGTTCCACAGCCAGAGCAAACAAAAGAGGAGAGACTGGACACCCCTGTCTCGTCCCTCTAGCCAGTTGAATGGTTCGTGATAACTCCCCATTTACCCTAACCCTAGCCATCGGCACCGAGTACATCAGTCGAATCCAGGATATGAACTGTGGTCCAAACCCCATACTCCGTAGCACCTGCCAGAGATATCCCCACTCCACACTATCGAACGCCTTATGAGCGTCTAAAGATGCAATAACTCTCTGGCCACAGTTGTCGGCTCTGAGTTGCAAATTCATATACAGCCTTCGTAAGTTGATCGCAGTGGACCTATCAGGCATAAAGCCAGACTGGTCTGAGTGCACCAGGCCGGAAATAACACTTGTCAACCTCATCGCCAACACCTTAGCCAGAAGTTTAACGTCTGTAGTAAGCAAGGAGATTGGCCGATATGAATCCGGCTGTGTCGGGTCCTTCCCCTCCTTAGGAATCACCACTATTATGGCCTCCCGCATAGATGCCGGTAGACGACCGCCACTCCTAGCCTCCTCCAGAAGTACCCTTAATTTAGGGAACCTAAAACACATGGGCCACTTGCACAGTGAACGAGTCTGTAGGAACATGTTCACACACCACCAAAAAACTTGTTGACACAAAAGAGCACAGCGAGGTCAAAAATACTCTGTTGTAAAAAAGTCACAGTAAATAAGCAAGTGCTAGTCAAAAGATGAAAAAAATACAGGGTATTTAGTTAATACGTTTTTTTGCAAAAAAATGTATATTAACCCCTTACCGGCATCGGACGTACTATACCGTCCGATGCCGGCTCCCCTGCTTTGATTCAGGGCTCCGCGGTGAGCCCGCACCAAAGCCGGGACATGTCAGCTGTTTTGAACAGCTGACATGTGCCCGTAATAGGTGTGGGCAGAATCGCGATCTGCACGCACCTATTAACTAGTTAAATGCCGCTGTCAAACGCAGACAGCGGCATTTAACTACCGCTTCCGGCCGGGCGGCCGGAAATGACGTCATCGCCGACCCCCGTCACATGATCGGGGGTCGGCGATGCATCTGGATAGTAACCATAGAGGTCCTAGAGACCTCTATGGTTACTGATCGCCCGTCGCTGTGAGCGCCACCCTGTGGTCGGCGCTCACAGCACACGTGCAATTCTGCTACATAGCAGCGATCAGCAGATCGCTGCTATGTAGCAGAGGCGATCGTGCTGTGCCTGCTTCTAGCCTCCCATGGAGGCTATTGAAGCATGGCAAAAGTTAAAAAAAAAGTTTAAAAAAATGTGAAAAAAATAAAAAAACGTAAAAGTTTAAATCACCCCCCTTTCGCCCCAATCAAAATAAATCAATAAAAATAATATCAAATCTACGCATATTTGGTATCGCCGCGCTCAGAATCGCCCGATCTATCAATTAAAAAAAAGTATTAACCTGATCGCTAAACAGCGTAGCGGGAAAAAAATTCGAAACGCCAGAATTACGTTTTTTTGGTCGCCGCGACATTGCATTAAAATGCAATAACGGGCGATCAAAAGAACGTATCTGCACCGAAATGCTATCATTAAAAACGTCATCTCGGCACGCAAAAAATAAGCCCTCAACCGACCCCAGATCATGAAAAATGGAGACGCTACGAGTATCGGAAAATGGCGCAATTTTTTTTTTTTTTTTTTAGCAAAGTTTGGAATTTTTTTTCACCACTTAGATAAAAAATAACCTAGTCATGTTTGGTGTCTATGAACTCGTACTGACCTGGAGAATCATAATGGCAGGTCATTTTTAGCATTTAGTGAACCTAGCAAAAAAGCCAAACAAAAAACAAGTGTGTGATTGCACTTTTTTTGCAATTTCACCGCACTTGGAATTTTTTTCCCGTTTTCTAGTACACGACATGCTAAAACCAATGATGTCGTTCAAAAGTACAACTCGTCCCGCAAAAAATAAGCCTTCACATGGCCAAATTGACAGAAAAATAAAAAAGTTATGGCTCTGGGAAGGAGGGGAGCGAAAAATGAACACGGAAAAACGAAAAATCCCCCGGTCATGAAGGGGTTAAGCTGCTCCACCAATCGCCAAGGTATATCCATAATAGAGCAGTCCTATCTAATGTATATAATCCCTATCTGATGTATTTAAAAACCTGATTTCTGTATAGTACCTGTATAAGCATGGCTCAGAGAGAAAAAATATCCATGTGGACGTGCTGGATGAAGCAGCTCCAGTGCAAATAACCCACAGAGGAGTGGTGGACTCCCTAGTCTTGTAGAAACAAGAAAGCAATTATAGAACCTAAAACACATGGGCCACTTGCACAGTGAACGAGTCTGTAGGAACATGTTCACACACCACCAAAAAACTTGTTGACACAAAAGAGCACAGCGAGGTCAAAAATACTCTGTTGTAAAAAAGTCACAGTAAATAAGCAAGTGCTAGTCAAAAGATGAAAAAAATGCGTCTCTAACAAACATACCATTGAGACCTTCTGTTCTCGGACATACTGCAGACTTGCCGCCCTCCGTGTTTTATCCGCCAGACCTCTCACATTCCAACTCAATATTTTAATACAATCTCCCATCATGTGGCTCATCATTTCTTAAAGTATTCAATTTCCCAAGTATGAGCTGTCCCACCCCTCCCGCCCCCCTTGCCCCCTCCCAACTTGCCCCCCTAACCCCACCAATATAACGCATTCTTCCTCTCATCAAGAGTGGGGCTCCACGGCCCACTGCGAACACTCTCCTTAACTTAACCCTCTCCATTCGTGTCCCGCTGCCATAGCAATCGCAATTTCCCCCCCAACTTTCACTTTATTGTATCTTAACATTTCAACTTATATGAACATAAAGAAAAAGCACCAAACCAGTTCACAATACTTAGCATAGCCCTCCTCCCCGGTATTTAGTAGTCGGTACTGTCCCCTCTGGCCATTCCTTCAATATGGCCCAGCAAAACCCCAACAATTGCTCAACTCTTTAACCATTGCTAATGAGCGCAAAACTCTCCTCCATCGACAGAAAAAACAAATCCCAACTGGATCTCGCCCATTCCCTTAAGTTTTTTCTCATGAGTATCAAGCCACTGGGTAGCGTCCTCCGGTGTCAGGAAAAAGTGGGTCTTATTAAAAGCCACCAGTCTCAGCTTGGCAGGACACATCTCTGAGTACTGCACTCCCAGCTCCCTCAGTCGTCGCTTGATTCCAGTAAACTTCATCCGCTGCTTCTGAACCGCAGCGGAATAATCCGGATAAATGGCGATTTTCTGACCTCCAGCCGTCTGATCCTCCATCTCTCTAGCCTTTCTAAGGATAATGTCTTTGTCCCTGTAATTGAGTATTTTAGCAAGCATGGTACGGGGATTCGCTCCTGGGGCAGGGGGCTGCGGCGGGACCCTATGAGCACGTTCAACAGCAAAGACTTTTGTCAACACTGTGCTCCCAATCTTCTCCAACAGCCAGTTCTCAACAAACTCAGTGGGATTTCTCCCCTCAGTCTTTTCAGGCAGCCCCACTCTACGTATATTATTTCTTCTGGATCTATTTTCCAGATCCTCATTTTTGGCAGCGAGCTCGGCTATTGCTTGGGCAAACTTCTTTTCAACTTTTTGTAATTTCACTATGTGATCTTCTGCCGTGCTCACCCTCTCCTCCACCACTCCTATACGTTTGTCCATTTTCTGCAGAGCCGCATTAATCTGTGCTGTGTCCCCTTTAACTTCCTGCATCTGCTGGGCCAAGGAGTTCAGGGATTGCTGACATGAAGAGATCAGTGTGATAACATCTCTAAAGGTACCGTCACACTAGACGATATCGCTAGCGATCCGTGACGTTGCAGTGTCCTCGCTAGCGATATCGTCCAGTGTGACAGGCAGCAGCGATCAGGCCCCTGCTGTGATGTCGCTGGTTGGGGAAGAAAGTCCAGAACTTTGTTTCGTCGCTGGATCTCCCGCTGACATCGCTGAATCGGCGTGTGTGACGCCGATTCAGCGATGTCTTCGCTGGTAACCAGGGTAAACATCGGGTTACTAAGCGCAGGGCCGCGCTTAGTAACCCGATGTTTAGACTGCTACGACCCAAGAACGTTTGCTCCCATTAAGTGAAAACACAACAGTTGTCAAAACTTTTAAAACTTTATTGGGAAATATAGTCAAACCATTTCCATCTTTTCCTTTGGGTAAATATTTTGGTCGCAGCTTAAACAGGCACTATCTGCCAACAAATGGGGTGTAGGGAGATTACTGCCATCCGGACTCCCGGGCAGGTATCTTCACCACCAACAAAACTCCACCCTTCCGCAGCTGCAACTGAATCAACATCTAACAAAAGGGGAGGGAGGGCGGGAAACAGGTCCGGGTCCTGGGACGGATGTGGCTTCAGCGCTTCCCGGCGCCAAGAGCAGGGGATAAGCCACGCCCCCTCCCAGGGAGTTAACCCCATATTCCTTTTGGCTTCACTTAAAGGGAGATCTCCGAATACCAGAGTGGGGGGGGGGAAGGCGCAGCAGTCAGGGGACAGCGGCATAAGCCGCAGTGTCCCTAAGACTGCTACGACCCAAGAACGTTTGCTCCCATTAAGTGAAAACACAACAGTTGTCAAAACTTTTAAAACTTTATTGGGAAATATAGTCAAACCATTTCCATCTTTTCCTTTGGGTAAATATTTTGGTCGCAGCTTAAACAGGCACTATCTGCCAACAAATGGGGTGTAGGGAGATTACTGCCATCCGGACTCCCGGGCAGGTATCTTCACCACCAACAAAACTCCACCCTTCCGCCAAGGAGGAGCGAATCTAGAGAGCTACGACCCCCCCAAAGAATGCATCGCCTGAACCACCCCTTCTCTAATACCATTGAGGAAGATGTCTAATCCCGCCTCGTTCAAATGGACTCCGTCTGGAAGCAGAAAACCGGAATTGTCCCCTTCCAGCCGATGGTGCCGAACCACTACACCATTCTTAAACCTTACGAATCATGATATCCTCTGATTTAGCGTGCGTCTGGACCTCTCCATAGCATTCAATTCTCTGGCACCCCGCCAAACCAGCCTTGGGATTATTTCTGACCAAACTAGACGCATCAACGGGAAGAAACTCGGGAACTTGTCCATGTCCGATCTGATCAGCGTAAGCAGTTCAGCCAGCGGGAACGAAGCCAGGTCATTTCCTCCGGCATGAATAACCACAATGGTGGGGGATGAAGCCACCCGTGAAATGTGCACAATCTCCGGAAGCACTTGGGACCACATCATGCCTCTCAAGCCACGCCATATCACGTCGACGTCATTGAATCCCAAAGATCGCCCTCCTGGGCACAACTCGGCGTGTCGTGCAGCCCAGTAAATGTACGAGTGGCCCACTATCCAGACGCTGGGACGCACCCCATCTAGGAATAAAAATGTACAGTTAGCCAACAACCCAACAACCCCAGGAAGTTCCCCAACGAAATACCCAACCTGTTCCCGGATATAATATTACCGAAACGACCAACTTTATAACAATAAATCAGGCCTGATGTATCTAGTAAAACAGCGGGATCTCCATCTACCCACCCTTTGAATTTCTGATTCAAATAAACCCGCTCTAGAAGCTTCTGTTGCTGCACCTATCCGGAATGAGTGAGTCCCAAATTCTGCCGCGGGCAATCCCAATAGTGACAACGTTCGTCTCAATATAGCTAAGAATTGGCCCGACACTAGGGGAAGCCCATTCTCATGAATGAAAAATTGGGAACCATCCCTTCTGAATCGCATGTAATTCCTAGTTAACATTAATGGGCAAATACCCTTGTTGATGGCAAATATTGGGAACCAAGTACCCCTGCCGTCCTGATCAGTTTTGGATTTGCATATTCTGATTCTTAAACCATCGTCACAAATTAGTATGTCTTCTCGCCTAAGGCCACCAGGTTTATTCAGGGCAGTAGGAACAATCTCACTGACCCGCATGGCCCCAAAGAATGCTATGCCAAAAGCCGCCGATGTTAGCGCAGCTTCGTATTTAGAATCACAAACAGATTCCGCAGCTTTAACCAGGCTCACTAGCAATTCAAAGGAGATAGGGCGCCTGTTATCACCGTGTTTGTCCGTTCGTCGCCAACCCTTCAGTAGCTGACTTACTAGGAAGTGTTTCGTGGAATCTGGCCAACCTCGTAGCTTGAAATGGAACGCTAACGCCGACACGCGGTTACGCGCCACTGAACCAGACACTCCCATGGCATGCATTTTTGATAGAAATGCCATTGTCACCTGCATTCGAGCATCCTCCGAAGACCCCACTGGTTTGCCGTCTGCTAAAAGACACCACTCCTCCCACGCCTTACCATAGGCTTTCCAAGTCGACGGGGCTATTGATGAGTGTATTAATGGCATCAGGTTCCCAGGACATCCCAGATCGAATGTGGGCAATCCACCTCCTTCAAGGGTTCCTGCAGGCGCCGTCCCAGTAAATCCTGCGAGTAAGACCCAGTTAATAAACCATAAACATTCTCATTGCTGACGGTTAGTGCATACGCTTTGAACCAAACATTAAACGTTAAGCATTTTAATACTATGAACCTAATCAGGTCTAAAACCAGCGGTGAAGGAGACGCTAAATAGTTGATGGCATGCGCCCCGCCAACGGTTTCGAGTTGTAAACGAATACGCTTGTTGGCCAATTGTGAACCCCAGACTTCCATGGCAACTGCCACAGGAAGAAGGTCGATCAAAGTAGGAACTTCGTTCCACTTCCTGGAAATCCAGAAAGCAGGCCAATTTGAAGTACACAATTTGTCACCAAAGCGAACGCTGAAACCCGTGTGACTAGATGATGCAAAAAGAAAGCCCATGTCCACGTTAGAGCATTCTGACTCCTGAAAGCAAGTCCTACCATTGTAACTGCTGAGGAACAGCTTCCATGTGTTTAAATCAGAACGTAGCTGTGCTGTAATCCTGATTCTATGATGTCTTTGACTCACCCCTCTCGTGGCTAACATCAATCTGCGCGAGAAGATCCTGCCCGTTGGCATGACCCTGCAGGCAAAATTTAAGGAGCCAAGCAGAGATTGTAATTGAGTTAATGTGACCTTACCAACTGAGATACACCCGCTGATGAGATCCAGCAGCTTGTCAATTTTTTCCTTTGGCAACCTAAATTCCATAGCGACCGAGTCGATTTCGATCCCGAGGACTGTGATCACTGATACTGGTCCTATCGTCTTCTCTGGGGAAAGTGGGACCCCAAAATGTGCCATGGTATCTTTGAATTGGGCAAGGGCCGTGGCACATACGTCTGAGCCCGCTGGCCCGACTATCAAAAAGTCATCAAGATAATGCGTGATGGCGGTTAGCCGGGTAATCTTGCGAGCAACCCATTCTAAAAACGTGCTAAATAACTCAAAATAAAAACAGGAAATTGAACACCCCATGGGAAGACATGTGTCGTAATAGTATAGATCCTCAAATTTAGCCCCAAGTAGGTGGTGACAATCCGGGTGTACCGGGAGCAGCCGGAAAGCAGATTCTATGTCCGATTTGGCCATAAGGGCCCCCGGGCCAGCATTTCTGACGAGGTCAACCGCTTTGTCAAATGAAATATAGGTGACGGCTGTTTCGTCACTGGGTATACCATCATTGACAGACATACCCTTGGGGTATGAAAGATGATGAATTAATCGGTATTTACCTGCTTCTTTTTTGGGGACTATACCCAGGGGTGAAACACGTAAGTTAGGGAAAGGGGGAGAATTGAAAGGACCACGAAAACGACCCAACCTGATTTCCTTCCCCAGCTTCTCTGCTAATACGTTGGGTAATTCCTTTGCTGATTGTAAGTTAGGGGCTGATTGTGGCTCTGGTGACCAAATAAACGGGATGAAAAAACCAAAGGAGAAACCGTCACGCAGCTGGGCCGCGGCCGACTTATTGGGGTATTTGTCCAGCCATGGCCCCATTCTTTTTACGCTCACCGGCGTCGCTAACCTCACCTGTAGAGGGGTTTTTCCCGGAGATAGCTTTTTGGGGCGGACGTGTGCATTTCGCCACTGGGTGGGGGCCTCCGCATGATGAACACTCATGTCTATATTTGCAGAGCCCATAGAACTTACAGTGCCCTTCATTAAATAACCAGCACGAACCTGGTCTACGAATGGCTGTTGCTGCCGCGTTGTTATTGGACCCGGCAGCAGGCCCGTGAAAGGATTGGGTTGTTCTCTGAACCATCATCAAGCGGAGCCACGAATCCGTGGCTTTCATACCCCAGCCCAATTGAGGATTGGCGGCCAATCGACGGCGGAAATCTTCATCATATTTCCACCATGCCGATCCCCCATGTGCCTTATAGGAATTGTAAATGCTATCTAAATATATAAATAGCTCGGAGCACCTTTCGGGGTGCCTTTCCCCCATAACGCATCCCAGAACCGCAAAAGCTTGCAACCAGTTATTAATGGTTTTTGCAACTTTTGGCTTGCGTTCATATGTTTTATCACCCAACCGCCTCTCTCTATCAACCGAGTGCTGATCCGTGGAAACCAGAGACCATATGTCAATGAAATCATTGGCCCAAATTTGTTCCTTAATGGCGCTATCCAAGTGGGCCCCTAAAGGAGGGACCCCACAGAATAGGCCATCTTTATACACATCCGGGCGGGGAGGAGGGGGCTGCCTGGACAATCCCGCTGGTTGTAGCAATTTTGGATTGACATAAATCCTGTTTCCTGTGTTTGTATTGGCTACTGTATCTGAAAGGTTGGTGTTGGCTCTCTCCCCTCCCCATGCCCCGATAAAGGGGTACTCACCAGACGGTGCACCGGTATCCGGACAGCTTGCTTCCCGTGCCACGGGAGTCATCGGACCTTGACGCTCCATGCGATGTATAGACCTACAACGAGAAGACTCCTGCCTGTGTGACCTGCCTGAAGAACTACCGGATGAAGAAGGCGAGCGCCACCGCGAGGCTCTAGACCGTCTACTACGCTGGCTGGACCTAGATCTATACGAACGCCGTTTGCTAACGTGACGCTCGCGCTTCCTACGTCCGCTTCTGCGATGCTCTCTGGGGGATGACGATGATGACGATGATGCTCTGCGCGCGGAGCGGATACCCGCACTCTGCCTATTGTCCAGAGCCGGGGTGCCAGCACCCTGAACTGGGGCACGAGCACCGGTTGCCATCAGCGAACGCGAAGCTGAGGCGTCCTGGTGTTCAACTACTGTCACTTGAGAGGGAGTAATTTGCCCACCCGGTATTTGCGAATACGGGGTACTAAAGATGAGTGGGTAAGGTGGAAACTGTGATTCGCCCCCTAAACTAGCCTGGGAGTATGCACTATGCTGACCTTGTGCTAATATTATGTGATGTGATCCCATGTTCTGCTGCGCTATGGCTGCCGTGTCCTTGCTCCTGTCCATATTGGCAATAGCTTCCCCCGTGCTCCTTGAAAGTGGAGGAACGCCTCCCTGCGGAGCCTCAGCCTCCCTTCCTGCTGTGCCTGAGTCCTGTGAGGAAGCAGACGTTCCCTGGATCCCCCCCATGCTGTTTCTAACTAATTGCACAGGTCCGGCTGACACCGCTGTCGTTTGCAGACTTGAACTCCCTCTCAGTGTGCCCGGGGCAGAAGGGGGTATAAAGCTTACGTCGCTCAAAGCAGTCCCCTGTGTCTCCCCCACCTGCTGCAAAGCACTTCCCCCAGTCTCCCTGGCGCCCAGAGCAGAAGAGGCGCGCTGTTGTGAATTCTGTGGCTGAATTCACTCCTGTGGTCACAAGTGGTACTGCAGCTTCTGAGCTTCCTCCCTCAGGTGTTCTGGTGAGCTCGTTGGCTGCTTTGTTATTTAACTCCACCTGATTCTGTCTTCCTTGCTCCTTGTCAATGTTCCAGTGTTGGACTTGAGCTTCTGGATCTTTCCTGTGGCCTGCTGCTCTGCTTAGATAAGTGCTTTTGCTTTTGTTGCTACTTTTTCTGTCCAGCTTGTCTATTCGTTTTTGCTGGAAGCTCTGAGACGCAAAGGGTGCACCGCCGTGCCGTTAGTTCGGCACGGTGGGTCTTTTTGCCCCCTTTGCGTGGTTTTTTGCTTTAGGGTTTTTTGTAGACTGAAAAGTTCTCTTTGCTATCCTCGCTCTATCTAGAATATCGGGCCTCACTTTGCTGAATCTATTTCATCCCTACGTTTGTCTTTTCATCTTGCTAACAGTCATTATATGTGGGGGGCTGCCTTTTCCTTTGGGGTATTTCTCTGAGGCAAGTCAGGCTTGTTTTTCTATCTTCAGGCTAGTCAGCTCCTCAGGCTGTGCCGAGTTGCATAGGTAGTGACAGGCGCAATCCACAGCTGCCTTTAGTTGTGTTTAGGATAGGTTCAGGTATTGCGGTCTACAGAGATTCCACGTCTCAGAGCTCATTCTATTGTATTTGGGTTATTGTCAGATCACTGTATGTGCTCTGATTGCTGGTACACTGTGTCACTGGATTGCCTACATAACAGTACAAGGAGCCTAAACCTAATGATTCTCAATAGAGGGAAAAAAGAAGTTCTGACATCATTTTTTTTTCTCAGCTCTGTGTTCAGTCTTTTTTTTCCCCTAGACATTTGGGTGTTTCAGGACACAGGTGTGGACATGGATATTCAGGGTCTGTGCTCTTCAATGGATAATCTCGTTACAAATGTACAAAGGATTCAAGATACTATTGATCAGAAATCTATGTTAGAACCAAGAATTCCTATTCCTGATTTGTTTTTTGGTGATAGAACTAAGTTTCTTAATTTCAAAAATAATTGTAAGCTATTTCTGGCCTTGAAACCTCATTCTTCTGGTAATCCTATTCAACAGGTTTTGATTATTATTTCTTTTTTGCGCGGCGACCCTCAGGACTGGGCATTTTCTCTTGCGCCAGGAGACCCTGCATTGAGTAATGTCAATGTGTTTTTCCTGGCGCTCGGATTGCTTTACGATGAGCCTAATTCAGTGGATCAGGCTGAGAAAAATTTGCTGGCTTTGTGCCAGGGTCAGGATGATATAGAAGTATATTGTCAGAAATTTAGAAAGTGGTCAGTACTCACTCTGTGGAATGAATCTGCGCTGGCAGCTTTGTTCAGAAAGGGTCTCTCTGAGGCTCTTAAGGATGTCATGGTGGGTTTTCCTATGCCTGCTGGTTTGAATGAGTCTATGTCTTTGGCCATTCAGATCGGTCGACGCTTGCGCGAGCGTAAATCTGTGCACCATTTGGCGGTATTGTCTAAGATTAAACCTGAGCCTATGCAGTGCGATAGGACTATGACCAGAGTTGAACGGCAAGAACACAGACGTCTGAATGGTCTGTGTTTCTACTGTGGTGATTCCACTCA
Organism: Ranitomeya imitator; assembly: GCF_032444005.1. Taxonomy (NCBI): domain Eukaryota; kingdom Metazoa; phylum Chordata; class Amphibia; order Anura; family Dendrobatidae; genus Ranitomeya; species Ranitomeya imitator. The sequence goes on from NC_091282.1 coordinate 907,751,044, forward strand.
TGCTATTTCTGATTGTCCTAAGCGCACTAAGCGGTTCGATAGGTCTGCCGTCATTGGTACTGTACAATCCAAATTCCTTCTGTCCATTACCTTGATATGCTCTTTGTCATCGTATTCTGTCATGGCGTTTGTGGATTCAGGCGCTGCCCTGAATCTGATGGATTTGGATTATGCTAAACGTTGTGGGTTTTTCTTGGAGCCTTTGCGGTGTCCTATTCCGTTGAGAGGAATTGATGCTACACCTTTGGCCAAGAATAAACCTCAGTACTGGACCCAGCTGACCATGTGCATGGCTCCTGCACATCAGGAAATTATTCGCTTTCTGGTGCTACATAATCTGCATGATGTGGTCGTGTTGGGGTTGCCATGGCTGCAAACCCATAATCCAGTATTGGATTGGAACTCTATGTCGGTATCCAGCTGGGGTTGTCAGGGGGTACATGGTGATGTTCCATTTTTGTCTATTTCATCATCCACTCCTTCTGAGGTCCCAGAGTTCTTGTCTGATTATCAGGATGTATTTGAAGAGCCCAAGTCCGATGCCCTACCTCCGCATAGGGATTGTGATTGTGCTATCAATTTGATTCCTGGTAGTAAATTCCCTAAAGGTCGATTATTTAATTTATCCGTGCCTGAACACGCCGCTATGCGCAGTTATGTGAAGGAATCCCTGGAGAAGGGACATATTCGCCCATCGTCATCACCACTGGGAGCAGGGTTCTTTTTTGTAGCCAAGAAGGATGGTTCGCTGAGACCATGTATTGATTACCGCCTTCTTAATAAGATCACTGTTAAATTTCAGTATCCCTTGCCATTGTTATCTGACTTGTTTGCTCGGATTAAGGGGGCTAGTTGGTTCACTAAGATAGATCTTCGTGGTGCGTATAATCTGGTGAGAATCAGGCAAGGAGATGAATGGAAAACTGCATTTAATACGCCCGAGGGTCATTTTGAGTATCTAGTGATGCCGTTCGGACTTGCCAATGCTCCATCTGTGTTTCAGTCTTTTATGCATGACATCTTCCGTGAGTATCTGGATAAATTCCTGATTGTTTACTTGGATGACATTTTGATCTTCTCAGATGATTGGGACTCTCATGTGAAGCAGGTCAGAATGGTTTTCCAGGTCCTGCGTGCTAATTCTTTGTTTGTGAAGGGATCAAAGTGTCTCTTCGGTGTGCAGAAAGTTTCATTTTTGGGGTTCATCTTTTCCCCTTCTACTATCGAGATGGATCCGGTTAAGGTCCAAGCCATCCAGGATTGAACTCAGCCGACATCTCTGAAAAGTCTGCAAAAATTCCTGGGCTTTGCTAATTTTTATCGTCGCTTCATCTGTAATTTTTCTAGCATTGCCAAACCATTGACCGATTTGACCAAGAAGGGTGCTGATTTGGTTAATTGGTCTTCTGCTGCTGTGGAAGCTTTTCAGGAGTTGAAGCATTGTTTTTGTTCTGCCCCTGTGTTGTGTCAACCAGATGTTTCTCTTCCGTTCCAGGTCGAGGTTGATGCTTCTGAGATTGGAGCAGGGGCGGTTTTGTCACAGAGAGGTTCTGGTTGCTCAGTGTTGAAACCATGTGCTTTCTTTTCCAGGAAGTTTTCGGCTGCTGAGCGTAATTATGATGTGGGCAACCGAGAGTTGCTGGCCATGAAGTGGGCATTCGAGGAATGGCGTCATTGGCTTGAAGGAGCTAAGCATCGCGTGGTGGTATTGACTGATCATAAGAACCTTACTTATCTCGAGTCTGCCAAGCGCTTGAATCCGTTGGTCGTTATTTTTTGCCCGCTTCGATTTTGTGATTTCGTACCTTCCGGGCTCTAAAAATGTTAAGGCAGATGCTCTGTCTAGGAGTTTTGTGCCCGACTTTCCGGGTTCATCTGAGCCGGCGAGTATCCTCAAGGAAGGAGTCATTGTGTCTGCCATCTCCCCTGATTTGCGGCGAGTGTTGCAAAAATTTCAGGCGAATAAACCTGATCGTTGTCCGGCGGAGAAACTGTTCGTCCCTGATAGGTGGACTACTAAAGTTATCTCTGAACTTCATTGTTCGGTGTTGGCTGGTCATCCTGGAATATTTGGTACCAGAGAGTTGGTGGCTAGATCCTTCTGGTGGCCATCTCTGTCACGGGATGTACGTACTTTTGTGCAGTCCTGTGGGATTTGTGCTAGGGCTAAGCCCTGCTGTTCACATGCCAGTGGGTTGCTTTTGCCCTTGCCGGTCCCAAAGAGGCCTTTGACACATATTTCGATGGATTTCATTTCTGACCTTCCCGTTTCTCAAAAGATGTCAGTCATTTGGGTGGTCTGTGATCGCTTTTCTAAAATGATCCATCTGGTGCCCTTGGTTAAATTGCCTTCCTCCTCTGATTTGGTGCCTTTGTTCTTCCAGCATGTGGTTCGTTTGCATGGCATTCCTGAGAATATTGTTTCTGACAGAGGTTCCCAGTTTGTTTCGAGGTTTTGGCGAGCCTTTTGTGGTAGGATGGGCATTGACCTGTCTTTTTCCTCGGCTTTCCATCCTCAGACTAATGGCCAGACCGAACGAACCAATCAGACCTTGGAGACATATCTGAGATGTTTTGTTTCTGCAGACCAGGATGATTGGGTGTCCTTTTTGCCTTTGGTTGAGTTCGCCCTTAATAATCGGGCCAGCTCGGCTACCTTGGTCTCTCCATTTTTCTGCAGTTCTGGGTTCCATCCTCGTTTCTCTTCAGGACAGGTTGAGTCTTCGGACTGTCCTGGTGTGGATTCTGTGGTGGACAGGTTGCAGCAGATCTGGACTCAGGTAGTGGACAATTTGACCTTGTCCCAGGAGAAGGCTTAACTTTTCGCTAATCGCAGACGCCGTGTGGGTCGCCGACTTCGTGTTGGGGATCTGGTTTGGTTATCTTCTCGTCATATTCCTATGAAGGTTTCCTCTCCTAAATTTAAACCTCGTTTTATTGGTCCGTATAGGATTTCTGAGATTCTCAATCCTGTGTCTTTTCGTCTGACCCTCCCAGACTCCTTTTCCATACATAATGTATTCCATAGGTCGTTGTTGCGGAGATACGTGGCACCTATGGTTCCATCTGTTGAGCCTCCTGCCCCGGTTTTGGTGGAGGGGGAATTGGAGTATATTGTGGAGAAAATTTTGGATTCTCGTGTTTCTAGACGGAAACTCCAGTATCTGGTTAAATGGAAGGGTTATGCTCAGGAAGATAATTCCTGGGTTTTTGCCTCTGATGTCCATGCTCCAGATCTTGTTCGTGCCTTTCATGTGGCTCATCCTGGTCGGCCGGGGGCTCTGGTGAGGGTTCGGTGACCCCTCCTCAAGGGGGGGGTACTGTTGTGAATTCTGTGGCTGAATTCACTCCTGTGGTCACAAGTGGTACTGCAGCTTCTGAGCTTCCTCCCTCAGGTGTTCTGGTGAGCTCGTTGGCTGCTTTGTTATTTAACTCCACCTGATTCTGTCTTCCTTGCTCCTTGTCAATGTTCCAGTGTTGGACTTGAGCTTCTGGATCTTTCCTGTGGCCTGCTGCTCTGCTTAGATAAGTGCTTTTGCTTTTGTTGCTACTTTTTCTGTCCAGCTTGTCTATTCGTTTTTGCTGGAAGCTCTGAGACGCAAAGGGTGCACCGCCGTGCCGTTAGTTCGGCACGGTGGGTCTTTTTGCCCCCTTTGCGTGGTTTTTTGCTTTAGGGTTTTTTGTAGACTGAAAAGTTCTCTTTGCTATCCTCGCTCTATCTAGAATATCGGGCCTCACTTTGCTGAATCTATTTCATCCCTACGTTTGTCTTTTCATCTTGCTAACAGTCATTATATGTGGGGGGCTGCCTTTTCCTTTGGGGTATTTCTCTGAGGCAAGTCAGGCTTGTTTTTCTATCTTCAGGCTAGTCAGCTCCTCAGGCTGTGCCGAGTTGCATAGGTAGTGACAGGCGCAATCCACAGCTGCCTTTAGTTGTGTTTAGGATAGGTTCAGGTATTGCGGTCTACAGAGATTCCACGTCTCAGAGCTCATTCTATTGTTTTTGGGTTATTGTCAGATCACTGTATGTGCTCTGATTGCTGGCACACTGTGTCACTGGATTGCCTACATAACAGCGCGCGCACTAGAGCTGCGCGCGCTCTTCTTTGAAAGTACTGGCGGGCTCAGCCGTGCCGGAGGCCGGGTGGCTCTGCGAGAGCGCCGACCCTCCGGCGGCGCCGCCTGCACCATGGCAGGGAAGGAGTCGCTCCCGGTCAGCAAAGCTGCTAACCAAGCGCTGCCTTCCCTGCCGATCCTATCCCTCACCGCACTCTCCAGCGGGTCCATAATCCGGCAGCCCAAACAGGTCCGGGTCCTGGGACGGATGTGGCTTCAGCGCTTCCCGGCGCCAAGAGCAGGGGATAAGCCACGCCCCCTCCCAGGGAGTTAACCCCATATTCCTTTTGGCTTCACTTAAAGGGAGATCTCCGAATACCAGAGTGGGGGGGGGAAGGCGCAGCAGTCAGGGAACAGCGGCATAAGCCGCAGTGTCCCTAACCCTGGTTACCATCGTTAAAGTAAAAAAAACAACCACTACATACTTACCTACCACTGTCTGTCCTCGGCGCTGTGCTTCTCTGCTCTGGCTGCGAGCACAGCGGCCGGAAAGCAGAGCGGTGACGTCACCGCTCTGCTTTCCGGCTGCCCGGCGCTCACAGCCAGAGCAGAGAAGCAGAGCGCCGAGGGCAGACAGCGGTAGGTAAGTATGTAGTGGTTGTTTTTTTTTACTTTAACGATGGTAACCAGGGTAAACATCGGGTTACTAAGCGCGGCCCTGCGCTTAGTAACCCGATGTTTACCTTGGTTACCGGCATCGTTGGTCGCTGGAGAGCTGTCTGTGTGACAGCTCTCCAGCGACCAAACAGCGACACTGCAGCGATCCGGATCGTTGTCGGTATCGCTGCAGCGTCGCTTAGTGTGACGGTACCTTAAGAGTCGGCTCCTCTCCCTGTGATATGGCTTCAGGTCCCCCACTAGCCCCCACCATGCTGCCTCCTTCTTTCCCCCTCTGTACCTCATGCTGCTCAGCCTTGCTTGCTTCCTCCACCTCCTGGTCAGCTCCAGCTCCAGATCCTTGTTCTGCCTCTTCAGCAGCCTCCACTCTGGCATACTGCTGCAGCTTTGCGGCCACCTCCATGTGCCGCTGACATGCGGCGTTCTCCTTCTCGGCGTCCTCCCTAGCATCGGCGCCATCTTGGCCAGCTCCTGCAACGCCGGTGCCAGCATCTTTCTGCCGCCTCCTGGTCATCGCTGCCGACTCCGGTCCCGCCGCTCCGCACCGCTGCACTCTCCGGACCTTCAGCCAGCCTGATTTAGGGGAGTTTACCCGAAAATCGGGGTTAAAACAGGATTTTTGTCTTTCTGGCAGCGGGAGCACTCTTCCCTGCTTCCACTCACATGGCCAGCTAGGACACGCCCCCGAGGTGGTGTCTCCTCAGGACCTAGAAAAACCCTTTCCATGTCTGGGATTGGAGGCGTTGAACTGGCGCTGCCCATTGTCAAGGTGTATTTGGACTGGGGCGCTGGGAGCGGAATGCGGGAGTTGGGAGTATGGGCAAATATTACCACCAATATTTAGCTTGAGACCAATTTAGGGTGGTTGGTGTAACAGTATGTGGCCACTGAACCACCAAATTCTGCTCTCATAGACTGTCTTGAAATGTCCACTGCTAATGATGTTGAAGTATGGAATGTGCCTCCTGCTGTGGAGGGGGAAGCACAATCTGAAACTTTCCCATACACTGACACTACATGCACAGGGAAGGCAGCTGTGACAGGCAAGAGGTGTGAAGATACCCTCAGGGGTGATCAGCCTGAGGATCTATTGTCCTCTAGTGGGAGAGACAGGGGCCATGAAGCTACAGAGGGGGAGACTCAGAGTTGGAGGGGAGCTGCCATGGGAAGTGCAGGCCCCTAGATGAGTCCAGACTGCTGAGTTCGGAACCCCTGTGGGGAGGGGAACAGACTCTGGGGATTGGGGGTGTCACAGGAGACATGGAGCCACAGGGTAAGGCCCCAGGGCTGGAGTTCCCCAAATCAGGGATGTCAGAAGGCTAGGTTAGTCTGCCTGACCTGGCGACTTGGTCAGTAGCCGAAGGGAAGCGGGCACTACCCATGGTTGCAGTGGTCGTTTCTGCTTTCACCAGGAGTGGGAGCGCAGAGCCCAAGTAACCTCAAGGAGGTCAAGTTGCTTCCTCACCTCCGACCAAGTGGTGGCTGAGTCAGACAGAGGCAGGGGAGAGGTCCCGAGGAACTGACAGAAGATGTGACAGTTTTGTCCATTCTGGCCATGTCTAGTCAGGGGTTTCAGGCAGCATTAGTAGCTGATGACATCCTGAAAGCTCTTAAGGAGCAGGAAGCACAGCTTCCCATGGAGTCAGATTGCGAGTGAGTTGTCTGGGACCAGGGATGGCTGTACAGCAGGGTTCACCAGAACTGTGACCCAGGAAATGACAGTTAGTGGTATCCTATCCGTTCAGAGCGGAATTGTTGCGGATCGCACATGAAATTCTGATGGCCGGACACCTAGGGATCACTAAAACCAAGGCCAGGCTAGCCCAGCATTTCTACTGGCCTAAAATGGGGGCCGATATGGCTGCCTACTGCTGTTCGTGTAACACCTGTCTGATGGTGGGGAAGGCAGAGTCACGCCCCAAAGCCTCACTGGTAACTCTGCCCATCATTGACGAGCCTTTCAGGAAGGTAGCTGTAGATCTCATTGGACTGCTGTCCATTCCCAGCCACTCCAGGAAATGCTTCATACTGATGGTAGTAAACTATGCCACACGGTACCCTGAAGCGGTAGCTTTGTCATCCATTCGGGCCGACAAGGTGGCTACCGCCTTACTGGAGATTTTTTCCAGGAAATGCGCAACGACCGAGGGACCCAGTTCATTTCGCAGTTGATGGAGTCCCTTTATAAGTAAATACATGTGAAACATCTGGTGGCCAGCCCGTACCACCCACCGACTAATGCCCTATGCGAGTGGTTCAATGGCACATTGAAGCAGATGCTTAAGATGTTGGTCGACTCCCATGGGAGAGAATGGCAGCGGTACCTCCCACAACTGTTCTTTGCCTATCAGGAGGTTCCACAGACCTCAGCAGGGTTCTGCCCTTTGAGCTCCTGTATCAGCGATGTGTTCGGGGGCCCCTGGCTCTGGTGAAAGAGGCATGGGAAGGGGACTTGGCCATCCCTGGAGCGTCGGTCATCGAGTATGCCGTGCGTTTCCGGGACAAGATGATGGCCTTGACAAGGCTGATGCATGACAATATGGCACAAGCCCAGACTGACCAGAAGCGTTGGTACGACCAGAATGCTTGTGAGAGGACCTACCAGGTGGGTCAAAAAGTGTGGGTACTGAACAGAACAAGCTTCAGGTGGCCTTGGAGAGCCCATACCTCGTGCACCAGCAGCTCAATGCCGTTACATACCTGGTCACCCTGGACCACGCCCGTGGAAGGAGGAAGGCCTTCCACGTGAACATGATGAACGCCCATCACGAGCGGGAGGCCTGCGCTCTCCCCGTGTATAACCTTCCCAAGGAAGGATAGACAGAAACCCTTCTGGATCTGCTCACCCAGGCCAAGGCAGGTGGATCCATTGAGGATGTGAAGGTTGGCAACCAGCTCTCGGCGGAAAAAAGGTCCCAGCTGGGGGTCACCCCCTAGGCTGCAGTCCATCTGCTGAGAGGACATAGGAAAATGTGTCCAGGCCCATGGCATCTCCAGCAGATCAGGACTTTATTAGCAGCCTTTGGCAACCCCTCAGTGACTCCTTAGGATCTCGGACTGCCCCAAGTGGTGGCTCTACTACCCTTCTTCTGCATCTTGCGCTCTCGCAGAGTACCCACCCCAGTATGGAGATGCCCCAACTCCCAGTTTCCTTGGGGACCTCTTGACCACTTAGTACCTTTCTACGAGGTCCACCAGTTCGCTGGCATTTCGGGGGTCTTACCGGGCAACCCAGGTCTGCACTGGCCTGGGAAGGGAGTGAATAAATCTGTCCTTGACTACCCGCTCAACCATCTAGGCTGGAGTGAAGGACTCCGGCTGCAACCATTTCTGGACCAAATGCAACAAGTCAAACATCTGTGAACGGGTAGGTTTGTCACCATAATATGCCCAGTGATGCACCTTTTGGGTTGTGACAGACATAGCGACCCCTGAGTGTGCCAATATCTCCATTTTTAACTTAAAGGGAACCTGTCACCCTCAAAATCGAACATGAGCTAAGCCCACCAGCATCAGTGGCTTATCTACAGTATTCTGTAATGCTGTATGGATCGCCCCCAGACACAGGGCCACGCGTTTCGGTACCGGGCCTCTCTGGTTCGGTTCTGCGGCTGTCACGGTGGCTAGACCCGGTCCGCGACCCTGCTAAGGGGCGTCCAATGAAGGTGATAGTACAGTCTGTCAGAGGTTCGTGACGCCACCTGTGGTGTTCGGTCAGAGGACCGACTCTGCTGTGGGGTCCGCTGGGGTGATGGAATGGCAGCTGGATGACATAACTTCCCACAGGTGAAGTGTGTCCCCAGGGCTTCCCAGTAAGGTGGGTGGTAATGGTGTGAGGTGCAGTCAATGACAAGGACACAAGGTTGCAGTCTCTTTATCTCTTTACTGAAGGCTTCAGATCCGCAGTCCAGAGCACGTTCAACCGGGCTATCAGAGACCGGCCGGTCCGATGGGCACATCCAGAGTTTCCTTCGCAGATGGAAATCGTTGCCTACCAATAGCGCCTGTGTGTTGTAGTCCTACCCTGCTGAGCATTCATAATAGTCCTCACAACTGCTGTTCTCGTTCGTTCGTTCTCTACAGCTTTCTCTCTCTCTCGTTCTTTGGTTCCAGATGTTACTAGTTTCTAAAGTCCCCCAGATTTGTTATGGCTAGGACGCCACCCGTTTGACGGGAAGGCTCGGAGCTCTTCCGGGACCCTAGAGACGCCCCTCTCCATGCCTTGCCCCCTATGTCTTCGTAGGTGTAGTAGGTAGACAGCCAACCTATAATTAACTGTCCTGCGGAATTTGAAGTAAGGCCTGAAGTCAGTTACTCCTACGGTGATCCGGCCACCGACTACGTGCCGCGGTAAGATGTTGCCTCTCTCTCTCGGCATGACTCTTACTGGCTCTCCTTTGTGCTGATCTCGTTTACACTGTTCCACAATATCCTTCCCTTCATTTCTCTTTCTTAGGACACCGCCGCAAGGTGTGCAGGCGCGGTTCCGTTACGTTCTGTTCTGTTCGCTAGGCACCTGCCAGGTTCCCACGCCTGACAGGGACCCCCCTGTGCCTTCTCCCTGCAACATCCCCTGCCAACGGATGTTGCCTGGTTCCAACCCAGTCAGCTTCTGACTAACTTCCTCCCCAGCCCCTAGTTTTACCAATGTGAGGAGTGGCCCAATAAATAAAGCCTTTTTCTCCCCCTAGTGGCCGGAGTGTGAAGTGTAATGTGTTCTGGTGATACCTGGTCAGGAGAACTCCTTAGTGCCATCAGACGTACCGCCACTCTCCTTAGCGGCAGAGTGCCATACTGCAACGACCAGGTCTCTGGGGCGCTGCACTGTAGATAAGCCCTGATGTATCCTGAAAGATGAGAAAAAGAGGTTAGATTATACTCACCTGAGGGGGCGGTCCGATCCATTTGGTATCTTCTTCTTATGATGACGTCCTCTTCTTGTATTCACGCTGCGGCTCCGGCGCAGGTGTACTTTGTCTGCCCTGTTGAGGGCAGAGCAAAGTACTGCAGTGCACAGGTGCCGGGCCTCTCTGACCTTTCAGAGGGTAGACAAAGTACGCCTGCAGGCAGCGGAGCCGCAGTGTGAATACAAGAAGAGGACATCATCGTAAGAAGATGGGAGGCCACAGACCGCGACGCCAACTGGACTGCCCCTGAGTGAGTATAATTTAACCTCTTTTATTTATCTTTCAGGATACATCGGGGGCTTATCTACAGCATTACAGAATGCTGTAGATAAGCCCCTGATGCCTATGAGCTTAGCTCATCTTCGATTTTGGGGGTGACAGGTTCCCTGTAAGATATTCCTGGGAAATCTTTAGGTCAAGTCAGAATAGGATGTAGTTGGTGTTGCTGCTGTTGACTCAGGATCAGGTGCTTGATTAACTCCTCCATTTTGTCCGACCATTGCTCCATCTCCACAGCCGCTTTCACCCAGGACATATGATTTGTCCACAGCTACTACCCATGTTCCTGGAAGTTCCCGCACCTGAAGCACCACTTGTGGTACAGCGTCTGACTTGGCTGGACATAGTGATAGAACACTCTCTCTTTAGAACGTGCCTGGGTTATTGAAGGCAGCATAAGCCAAACAGGGTAAAATAAACACGACCCTCTGGGCAAAACAAAACACAGTCCTTCTGTTGGCAGGAATCAGCCCGCTCGTGGTTAGCAGCATCTATGGTTCAGGTCCTTTAAAACAGGCCCAAACACTTTCCTGAAGTGCTTCCTCTCCAGGCACACTGCTGTCCAGGAACACTGCTGTCTTTGAAAGCCAGCTACTGAAACCCTAGACCATGTGACTCCTCCATCATGTGACTGATCACAGAATTGTGACATCACACAAGTCCTGTCAGCACATGACGGTACCGACTCTGCAGGTGGAGATAAGGTGGACATTTTTCTACCTGCTCTATAAGTGTCCACATAATACCAGCCCATTTATGCAACTTAAGCTTAAGTCTCACAATACTTTAGAGTGCTGGAGGAAAATACTCTGGCTTTATATCACTGACGCCATTAAGCGTAGTGACACATGTCTCCCCTTCAGTACTTTACCAGTGACTTTGTCACACCATCTACCTAAAAAAAATAAAAAAAATAAAAAGCAAACAAAACTTTGTATGTTCCCTAAAATAGAGGTACAGACCACATTTTTTACACTTCTAATAGTTTCTCAAAGTTAAATATTAAAAAATTCATGACAAGTTTGAAATCACTGTAACCATGATGACAGGCCATTTTTATCATACAATGAGCACCTTAATCCCCCAACCCACACCAAAATTATTCACTGCTTGTTTAGATTGCACTGAGGGAGGGGCACCATTACAATTTTCACTTCAGTTAGCAGAAAAGCCTGAATCGGTACTCTGCAGTAATTGGTGACACTGTCATAAATAAAACATTACGGCCAGTTTCACACGTCCGTCTTTTTCCGATACTGGAAAAAAACAGTACCGGAGATGTCAGTGTTCGTGTGTCCGTGTGTGTAATACTTGCGGCACACGTGAGGCAACCGTGTGCCTCATCAGTACCACAAGCACAGGCACCTCAGAGCTACTATTTTATTCTGGGGGGCCTATATCAATAGCCCCTTACCAGCCTGAGAATACCAGCCCCCAGCTATCTGCTTAAGCAAGGCTGGTTGTCAAAAATGGCGGGGACCTTACACCGTTTTTTAAACAATTTAAATAAACACTGCGTGGGGACCCCTCTATTCTTGATAAACAACCTTACTAACGTGACAGCTGAGGGTTGCAGCCCTCAGTTTTGCCTGGCTGGTTATAGAAAATACAGGGGAACCTGAGGGAATACTACCATCAGCCGCTCCTGCTGTCACTGTTATTAGCGGCAGCAGGTGTAGTCCCATCAGCCACTGCCTGTTATCATTGTTATCACTTGAATATAATGCTAATCATTCTCCCCTGCTCGCGCTGATCACCGGCAGAGCTGGGGAGAATGATGAGAGCGGTCTTCCAACACCCAGCGCTGGTGAACAGCACTTACTGTACCGCTGCTTCTCGGGGACCGGTACGTGTCACATGGATGACATCTCAGTGTGTCATCCGAGTGCACATCTGCAGGACATTTTGAGGCCCGTGCTACCTGTAAAAAATGGACATGTCAGGGTGTTTTGTTCACGGACACACGGTCCGTGGATGCACACTGACATGTGCACAAACCCATTCATTTGAATGGGTCTACGTGTGTATCTCTGGTACATGTGAAAATTGTCACCAGAAGTACCGGACACACTGACACATGAAAAAGGCCTAATACTTTACCTTTTTTGAATTGTTGAAACATGTTATTGTGATACATTCACTTTAGGCTATGTGCACACGTAGAATGGTCCTCTGCAGATTTTTCCGCAGAGGATTTATAGCGGATTTACAGCGTTTTTTATGCGGATTCCACTGCGGTTTTACACCTGCGGTTTTCTGTTATGGAGCAGGTGTAAAAGCGCACAAAGAATTGACATGCTGCGGAATGTAAACCGCTGCGTTTCCGCGCGTTTTTTTCTGCAGCATGGGCACGGCGTTTTCAGTTTCCCATAGGTTTACATTGTACTGTAAACTCATGGGAAACTGCTGCGGACCCGCAGCAAAATCCGCATTGTGTGCACATAGCCTTAAGCTTCCTTGATGTAGAGACCTGAGGGGTCTAGAAAGTTGCTATTTATCCCCATATTTTTAGTTACACATTAAAAGGTATCAATCACTGATGATTCTCAACTATCTTTAACTATTTATGACTTTTGATATATTGAGTTTTTTAGTTTGCAATTATTTGGATTCGTGTTAAATGTGATATTCTCAGGCAGAGTGAGCTGCACTTTGCTGACTCTAGGATGACTGCAGCTATGTAATCGTAGACTCCACTGAAATTTAACCATTTCATCTGATGCTGTCTGTGGAAAACTTCACATTAGCAGAAAAAACTGGCATCTCTCTTCTTGCACCACTTTACTGCTCATATATTTACTTCATGTAAGCGTGTAAGGTTATCATGTATAATGGATGAAGATTTAACTTCCTTCCTATAAATGCTGTGTAGCTTCTCCAAGGGTTAACACGTGAGAAGCTGCATCCTGCTAGCTGTAAGCATTTAGGTTTCCGGAGATCCTTAGTACAATTTCCCTCTCTAGCAATATGGCCGCCTGCATATACTGTAGGTAAAGTGTTTTTGTCTTTCGGAATTGTGTGGGATTTATGTTTCTTTTACAATTACTTTATACTTAAGCAGCTTCACAGATAATGCCATTATTTGAAGGACTTATAACATTTATATAGGTGGCTGTGTAGAGGTATGATGCTTGGCTGAGGCTTTTCTTTGCAAAACCCTTCTCTGCTGCTGCTGTTTACCTTGTGCACTTCAATATCTTTCTTCAGGGTCTTTCTTCAGTATATGTAAAAAAATATACAGCATTGTGTCATACAGTATTTGTGACTTTAAAAGTAGCATTCCTGTTTTTTTATTTTGTCAGTTTGTTTTTTATATCTAGCTCTTAGACAATTATGTTTACAGTGCATGCTATGAGTACTTCTAATAGCAGCAGACCATGTGGCCATTATGGGGCCCGTAAGTCAGGGCCATGGGGTACTCGGTACTGGGTCCGGTACTGAAAGAGATATGTCACGGCAGCGGAAACCCGGTACGTGGCCCTGGTCACCCAAATAAAAGGGATGGTCTTTAAAGGGGTGTGAATAAAGTTTGCTCGTGATGCCACCTGTGGTACTCATTCAGGGGTGACCGACGCTGCTTAAAGGGGTCCGCTGGGGTGATGTTATGGCAGCTGGGATGGTACGGCTTCCCACAGGTGAAGCTGGGTCCCCAGGGCTCCAGTGTATTTGGCAAGGATGGTCTGGTACCAGAAAGAAACAGAGGAAATAGGGTTGCAGTCTCTTTACCTCTTTACTGAAGGGTTCAGGCATCGATAGTTCAGGGTACCGGATCACAGGTGTAGATGGTCCGGCCGGCTTAGAAGTGAGTCTGGAATCCCCCTTACCAAGTGGAGTTGGAAGCCTTCCCTCTAGCGCTGTGGTGTAGTCCCTTGCTGCCTTAGGCCTCACGCAAGGTCCTCACGTGTTCTCTCTGTCCCCCTTTAGGTAGGACAATACCTGTATGAAAGGTAACTCGAGCCTTTTTACAGTATCTCTATCACGACCCGGACTCTATGTGTTACTGTGTCTTCAGGTGTATGGTGGACAGGTAAATTGCAATCTGCTGTTCCGCCAGTTTCTGCTGTGAGACGTAAAGTACTGCACAACCTTGGTCTTCCAGCTAACAGTTTCATGCGCTTCAGCGTGGAAGAAGCTCAGTCGCAGCTTCTCCCAAGCTCTTCACTTCACCTGTGCCTCTTTTCTCCTTCACGCTCTCTACAATCTGTTCTGCTTTCCTTTCTTTCCAGGAGCTGCAGTACCTCTCGTGGCTCTCTTCTCTGCCTCAGACAGCTCCAGTCTGCTGTCTGGCACTCACTAACTGAACTCACTTCCCCTCCAGACCAGAATACATATAGGGGAGCCACCCACAAGCTGGATCAGAACTCCCCCTTCTGGCCTGGAGTATGAACATGTTGCATGCTTGTGATTACCTGATAAGAGAGCTCCTTCCTCACTTCCAAGCATGACATCACTCTCCCCATGAGGAAAGAAATGCCACTGTAACAACCAGGAACCTGGGGTGTTACACTTGCAGTGATGGAACAGCTCTCCCCTCCATTACTCTTTTTGTATGTCTGAGCTCTGATGTCTCAGCACAGCAGGCGTGGTGATGTCTCAAAAATGCTCTATGGAGCTTCAGAACACAGGGTACAGTAAGGCTAGGTTCACATTGCGTTAGTGCAGTCCATTTAGCACATACGCTAACGGACTGTGTTAACGCAATGTCCAAAAAGGGATCGCGTTTAGCGAGAACGGACCCAAAAACGCTGCAGACAGCGTTCGAGGTCCGTCGCAAAATAATGGCACATCGCTAACGCATGCCAAAAATGGCATGCGTTAGGGATGCGTTACATACATTGCGGTCAATGGGTGCGCTAACGGATCCATTATATTGCGTTAGTGGCGCTATGTAATGGAGTCCGTTAGCGGATACCCACTAACGCAATGTGAACCTAGCCTAACAGGAGCAGAGAGGGAACGGGGAGATGTGACACATTTTTTTTAAGTCAATGACTACATGGTACTCACTGGGGTTAAAATACTGTGTGGTGGGCTGTGAGGGGGCCATTATACTGTTTGGAGGTCTATGTGGAGGGCAGTTAAACTGATGGGATGGCTATGTGGGGGCCATTAAAATGTGTGGAAGGTTGTCTGGGGCTATTATACTGTGTAAAGGGCAGTGTTTGGGCCATTGGATGGACCGAATGGGCACTACATGGAGTGCCATTATACTGTATGAAGGGTCATATCAACAGATATCATACTGTTTGGAGCGATGTGTGGAGACATCATACTGTGTGTGAGGGACTGTGGGGGTATCATACTCTGTTGGGATCACCTTGAGGGTCATCTTACTGTGTTGGGGTCACTGTGGGAGCATTATACTATGTAGGGGTCACTGTGGGGTGTTATACTGTGTGAAGGTCAATGGGGGCATCATATTGTGTGGAGGTCACTGTGATGGCATGATACTTTGCTGAGATACTGTGTGGTCATTATACTTTGCATGTGGAGGAATTCACTGTGGGGCTGTTATACTGTGCTTGGGGGGCACTTTTATTCGCATCATATTTTATGGGGCTATGAAAATGGTATTTATTTAGTTCCCAAACTAAGAGGCTTCAATTAGAAAAAAAAATGACCTTGAAGGGCTGCAAAGTTATGATATATATCCTTCTTTAACCCCACTAAATAATTTAATTTTAATATTATTATTTTGGGGGGAGTGAAAGGGGGGCGGGCAATTAGGACTTTTGCTATTGGACCCACTGATTTTTATATGCGCCCTTGAGTATATGTATTAAAATAAATACCGATTGCTGCCTTCTCATATTTCCATTGCTACTCCAATCCTCTGTTCTGACTAGCCAGCTCACGCAGACTTTTCTTGTCTTACATCAAGACACTGAGAAAGTAACTTCTGTTACACACAGAAGAATCTGCATGAGCTAGCTAGTTTAGACTGAGGTCGCGTGGTGCAGAATATGATCAAAACTGTGCAGGGAATGGGATAAGACAGCGATTGGTAAGTATTTTAATACATGCACTGTGCAAATAGCTATTATGGCTACCAGGGTAGATAACAGAGAGAATTACAAAAAGTGTTATTTTAAGCTTAAACTGGGAGAAGAATTTGAATAAGCAGAGTCAGGAGCTACTATTAGATTACATTCCCTTTTTGACAAAGCAAACGCGAAATGCGTGTCTTGGGGTGTGCCTGGCTCCGTGGCATCTTTTTACCTTCATCATGGGTAAGCACTAATGCTAGCAATGGTATTATTTACTTTTGGTGTGCAATGTCACTATGACAGCCTCAGGGATTTTCATATGATAGGTCTTTTAAGGAACTAAATCCCTGTTATCTTATGCATTGTGGCGTGGCAGCAAACCAAATGAGACACCTGTTTGAAAATGCCTATAGGACTGGTTACCTATATGCCCAAATTTCATCAGTTTCCTTGTTGGGTGCTATATAGTAACCTCTTATACAACCCCTGGCAAAAAGTATGGAATCACCAGCCTTGGAGGATGTTCATTCAGTTGTTTAATTTTGTAGAAAAAAAGCAGATCACAGAAATGGCGCAAAACTAAAGTCATTTCAATGGCAACTTTCTGGCTTTAAGAAACACTAAAAGAAATCAAGAACACAAAATGTGGTAGTCAGTAATGGTTACTTTTTTTAACCAAGCATAGGGAAAAATTATGGAGTCATTCAATTCTGAGGAAAAAATTATGGAATCATGAAAAATAAACAAACAAAAAACTCTCCAAAACATCACTAGTATTTTGTTGCACCACCTCTGGCTTTTATAACAGCTTGCAGTCTCTGAGGCATGTAGGAAACTGTTCATGTAGGAATGCTTGGACCTGACACCCAAGATGGGTGTCAGGTCCGAACATTCCTACATGAACAGTTTCCTGGAAAGTTGATTGGTCGTCATGGGCCATTTGAATGGCCACCAAGGTCTCCCGATCTGACTTATCTTTGGGGTCATCTGAAGGCAATTATCTATGCTGGGAAAATATGAGATGTGCAGCATGTGAAACAACGGACACAGGAAGCCTGTGCTAGCATTTTTTCTGCGGTGTTGCTATCAGTGTGTCAAGAGTGGGAGAAGAGGGTTGCATTGACAATCCAACACAATGGGCAGCACTTTGAACACATTTTATAAGTGGTTATAAACTTGTATATAACTCATGAAAGAATAAAGTTCCATTAAAACCAAGCACACCATTGTTTTTCTTGTGAAATTCTCAATATGTTTGATGTAGCACTTGACCATCTTCCCATTGAAAAAAATAAAGTTGAATCCAAAATGGCCAACTTCAAAATGGCCGCCATGGTCACCATCCATCTTGAAAAGTTTCCCCCCCCCCCCCCCCATATACTAATGTGCCACAAACAGGAAGTTGATATCACCAACCATTCCCATTTTATTTAGGTGTATCCATATAAATGGCCCACCCTGTAGAAGATACTTTTTGACACTGTGGATTATGTTGTTTCTCTCTTCACCTTTTTTAAGACTCCAGGCATGTCCTTTTCTGATGTGATTTTGAGTTTCAGAATAGGACATACTGGATACAGTTAGGGCCAGAAATATTTGGACAGTGACACAAGTTTTGTTATTTTAGCTGTTTACAAAAACATGTTCAGAAATACAATTATATATATAATATGGGCTGAAAGTGCACACTCGCAGCTGCAATATGATAGTTTCCACATCCAAATCGGAGAAAGGGTTTAGGAATCATAGCTCTGTAATGCATAGCGTCCTCTTTTTCAAGGGACCAAAAGTAATTGGACAATGGACTCTAAGGGCTGCAATTAACTCTGAAGGCGTCTCCCTCGTTAACCTGAAATCAATGAAGTAGTTAAAAGGTCAGGGGTGGATTCCAGGTGTGTGGTTTTGCATTTGGAAGCTGTTGCTGTGAGCAGACAACATGCGGTCAAAGGAACTCTCAATTGAGGTGAAGCAGAACATCCTGAGGCTGAAAAAAAAGAAAAAATCCATCAGAGAGATAGCAGACATGCTTGGAGTAGCAAAATCAACAGTTGGGTACATTCTGAGAAAAAAGGAATTGACTGGTGAGCTTGGGAACTCAAAAAGGCCTGGGCGTCCACGGATGACAACAGTGGTGGATGATCGCCGCATACTTAATTTGGTGAAGAAGAACCCGTTCACAACATCAACTGAAGTCCAGAACACTCTCAGTGAAGTAGGTGTATCTGTCTCTAAGTCAACAGTAAAGAGAAGACTCCATGACAGTAAATACAAAGGGTTCACATCTAGATGCAAACCATTCATCAATACCAAAAATAGACAGGCCAGAGTTAAATTTGCAGAAAAACACCTCAAGAAGCCAGCTCAGTTCTGGAAAAGTATTCTATGGACAGATGAGACAAAGATCAACCTGTACCAGAATGATGGGAAGAAAAAAGTTTGGAGAAGAAAGGGAACGGCACATGATCCAAGGCACACCACATCCTCTGTAAAACATGGTGGAGGCAACGTGATGGCATGGGCATGCATGGCTTTCAATGGCACTGGGTCACTTGTGTTTATTGATGACATAAGAGCAGACAAGAGTAGCCGGATGAATTCTGAAGTGTACCGGGATATACTTTCAGCCCAGATTCAGCCAAATGCTGCAAAGTTGATTGGACGGCGCTTCATAATACAGATGGACAATGACCCCAAGCATACATCCAAAGCTACCCAGGAGTTCATGAGTGCCAAAAAGTGGAACATTCTGCAATGGCCAAGTCAATCTCCAGATCTAAACCCAATTGAGCATGCATTTCACTTGCTCAAATCCAGACTTAAGACGGAAAGACCCACAAACAAGCAAGACCTGAAGGCTGCGGCTGTAAAGGCCTGGCAAAGCATTAAGAAGGAGGAAACCCAGCGTTTGGTGATGTCCATGGGTTCCAGACTTAAGGCAGTGATTGCCTCCAAAGGATTTGCAACAAAATATTGAAAATAAAAATATTTTGTTTGGGTTATGTTTATTTGTCCAATTACTTTTGACCTCCTAAAATGTGGAGTGTTTGTAAAGAAATGTGTACAATTCCTACATTTTCTATCAGATATGTTTGTTCAACCCTTCAAATTAAACGCTACAATGTGCACTTGAATTCTGTTGTAGAGGTTTCATTTCAAATCCAATGTGGTGGCATGCAGAGCCCAACTCGCGAAAATTGTGTCACTGTCCAAATATTTCTGGCCCTAACTGTATGTGCTGTCCGAGAAAAAAATCAGGCATATCTGTGAATTTAGCCTTATTATGTAAAGCACTGTACCCTATTATATAGTATATTCTCTTGTTATGTATAGCGTTGTCCCTTTTTTTATATAGTGTATTTGTTATTAGTGATGAGCAAATGTGATCGGATATTATATTATCCAAGCATGCTCAGGTGTTATTTGAGTATCTTGGGCATGCTCGAGTAAGATGTTCAAGTCTGCATGATTCACAGCTGTTAAACAGCCGCTACACAAGCCGGGACTCCCTAACAGGCAATCCCCGCATGTGTTGCAGCTTTCTACCAGACGCGAATCATGCAGCCATGAGGACTTGAACATCTTACTTGAGCATGCCCGAGATACTTGGATAACACCCGAGCATGCTTGGATAACAGGATATAAAAGCATGTTTGCTCATTACTACTTGTTATGTATAACACCATCCCTTAGTCACTCTATAGTGTACTTTCATGTTTTGTATAGAGTCATCCCTTATTACATAGTTTCCTTTCTTATTACTCATAGCACCAGCCCCTAGTATATAGTGTACTCTTTTATTATGCCCCCTGAGGAAGGTGAGACCGATACGTGCGTTGGGGCGGACACACACACTCCCGCTGGGTCCCCACCAGGAGCTGAGCACTCTGCACTTTATATATAGGTATAAGATGAGAATGTTCTTGTGTTAGGTGATCAATGGTATGGCCCATAATTGGGTTTAAGGATATTTATTAATGATGCCAGTATGATCCTGGTAGCATCGTTTTGTTGTATTAGTTGTGTTCATTCTCTACCTCTCGGATAAGTGCCAATATTGATTGACAATATGTATTTCTGACATTGTGTGATATCTATAGCTAACAATTCTTGGGTGTTATTCCCTGATACCATCTTCTGGGGGGGGGGGGGGTGCCTTGTTTAACAGAAGTGTTTGAGGCTGTGATATCTTATTGTATTTTTCACCTATCAATCTTTTAATTTGTTGTAATAAAGTTAAATTGTTATTATGATTTGCGATACATATATGCTAGCCACCTTAGGGAGAGACCCAAGTTGGGCTAAATGCAGCAGGACGAAAGAGACCGAAAAGCCCTCTACTTAAAGGAAATACATAGTGGATGCTTTCCTGAAACGGAAAGTACTTGCAAGCAGCATAATGCTATTCTTTGTATTATGCTGCTTGCAAGTACTTTCCGTTTCAGGAAAGCATCCACTATGTATTATGATTTGGACATGTACATTGGTTATTTCCTTAGGGAAATATGTTTTGCAGTGAATTTTGATGTGTCCTAAGTTAATTATCCACATATGGCTCCCATATAACTTATATTGATATTGGTGTTTGGACCATACATTATGTGGTATTGTTGTTGGTTTTGTGCATACCTTTTATTGTGTATAGCGTTATTTCTTTGTATATAGTGTACTTGTTATGTATAGTACCATTCCTTAGTCTATAATGTACTTTATTGTTATATTTAGAGCCATCCATTAGTCCAGTCTTCCCCATCTCCGGTCCTCAAGAGCCACCAACAGGTCATGTTTTCAGGATTTCCTTAGTATTTCACAGGTGATGAAATTATTGCCTGTGAAGATTATGCAATTTTCACCTGGGCAATACTAAGGAAATCTTGAAAACATGACCTGTTGGTGGCTCTTGAGGACCGGAGTTGGGGAACACTGTGCTTAGTCTATAGTGTACTCTGTTTTTATGTATAGAGCCATCCCTTATTACATAGTATAATTTCTTATGTATAGCACTGTCCCTTTTCATAGCAAATTCTCTTGTTATTTTTGTCATTCACAGTGCCTTTTCTTTATTACATACAAATATTATATACAAATAAAATGACTGCTGATGGAGCTGGTGCAGCATCTGACCAAAACACCAGTCCATCAGCCTCCTCCATTAGAAAATAAGATTTACCATGTTCCATCAGCAGTCATTTCATTTTATATCTAACTATCTAACAAGAGAGGAGGCTATGAGATAAAGACAGGGCTCTATAAATGATAAAAATAAGAATAAGTCCTATGTAAGGTATAGTGCTATATATAACAAGCGATAAATGATACTACAGTGGGGCAAAAAAGTATTTAGTCAGTCAGCAATAGTGCAAGTTCCACCACTTAAAAAGATGAGATGCGTCTGTAATTTACATCATAGGTAGACCTCAACTATGGGAGACAAACTGAGAAAAAAAAATCCAGAAAATCACATTGTCTGTTTTTTTAACATTTTATTTGCATATTATGGTGGAAAATAAGTATTTGGTCAGAAACAAAATTTCATCTCAATACTTTGTAATATATCCTTTGTTGGCAATGACAGAGGTCAAACGTTTTCTGTAAGTCTTCACAAGGTTGCCACACACTGTTGTTGGTATGTTGGCCCATTCCTCCATGCAGATCTCCTCTAGAGCAGTGATGTTTTTGGCTTTTCGCTTGGCAACACGGACTTTCAACTCCCTCCAAAGGTTTTCTATAGGGTTGAGACTGGAGACTGGCTAGGCCACTCCAGGACCTTGAAATGCTTCTTACGAAGCCACTCCTTCGTTGCCCTGGCGGTGTGCTTTGGATCATTGTCATGTTGAAAGACCCAGCCACGTTTCATCTTCAATGCCCTTGCTGATGGAAGGAGGTTTGCACTCAAAATCTCACGATACATGGCCCCATTCATTCTTTCATGTACCCGGATCAGTCGTCCTGGCCCCTTTGCAGAGAAACAGCCCCAAAGCATGATGCTTCCACCACCATGCTTTACAGTAGGTATGGTGTTTTATGGATGCAACTCAGTATTCTTTTTCCTCCAAACACGACAAGTTGTGTTTCTACCAAACAGTTCCAGTTTGGTTTCATCAGACCATAGGACATTCTCCCAAAACTCCTCTGGATCATCCAAATGCTCTCTAGCAAACTTCAGATGGGCCCGGACATGTACTGGCTTAAGCAGTGGGACACGTCTGGCACTGCAGGATCTGAGTCCATGGTGGCGTAGTGTGTTACTTATGGTAGGCCTTGTTACATTGGTCCCAGCTCTCTGCAGTTCATTCACTAGGTCCCCCCGCGTGGTTCTGGGATTTTTGCTCACCGTTCTTGTGATCATTCTGACCCCACGGGGTGGGATTTTGCGTGGAGCCCCAGATCGAGGGAGATTATCAGTGGTCTTGTATGTCTTCCATTTTCTAATTATTGCTCCCACTGTTGATTTCTTCATTCCAAGCTGGTTGGCTATTGCAGATTCAGTCTTCCCAGCCTGGTGCAGGGCTACAATTTTGTTTCTGGTGTCCTTTGACAGCTCTTTGGTCTTCACCATAGTGGAGTTTGGAGTCAGACTGTTTGAGGGTGTGCACAGGTGTCTTTTTATACTGATAACAAGTTTAAACAGGTGCCATTACTACATGAGTGGAGGAAAGAGGAGACTCTTAAAGAAGAAGTTACAGGTCTGTGAGAGCCAGAAATCTTGATTTTTTGTTTCTGACCAAATACTTATTTTCCACCATAATATTCAAAAAAAATGATAAAAAAAAACAGACAATGTGATTTTCTGGATTTTTTTTCTCAGTTTGTCTCCCATAGTTGAGGTCTACCTATGATGTAAATTACAGACGCCTCTCATCTTTTTAAGTGGTGGAACTTGCACTATTGCTGACTGACTAAATACTTTTTTGCCCCACTGTAGATACTATGTAATTATGGAATGGCGCTATGCATTATTATTAGTGATGAGCGAGTATACTCGTTGCTCGAGATTTCCTGAGCACGCTCGGGGGGGTCCTCCGAGTATTTGTTAGTGCTCGGAGATTTAGTTTTTGTTGACACAGCTGCATGTTTTCCAGCTACTAGCCAGGCTGAGTACATGTGGGGGTTGCCTGGTTGCTAGGGAATCCAGACATGTACTTATGTCTTTGTATATTTAATTTATACATGATTATAGATTTTTTTTCAGTTTTTGTGCTTTGTAGGATTTATTGTTGCTTTATTTGCCATTTCTATACTACATGTGTTATTCTGATAATTAAACTTTGAAGAAATAATAATAATAATAATTTTATTTATATAGCGCCAACATATTCCGCAGCGCTTTACAATTATAGAGGGGACTTGTACAGACAATAGACATTACAGCATAACAATAATCACTGTTCAAAATAGATACCAAGAAGAGTGAGGGCCCTGCTCGCAAGCTTACAATCTATGAGGTAAAAGGGGAGACACGAGAGGTGGATGGTAACAATTGCTTTAGTTATTCAGACCAGCCATAGTGTAAAGGTACCGTCACACTTAGCGACGCTGCAGCGATACCGACAACGATCCGGATTGCTGCAGCGTCGCTGTTTGGTCGCTGGAGAGCTGTCACACAGACCGCTCTCCAGCGACCAACGATGCCGGTAACCAGAGTAAACATCGGGTAACTAAGCGCAGGGCCGCGCTTAGTAACCCGATGTTTACCCTGGTTACCATCCTAAAAGTAAAAAAAAAACAAACACTACATACTTACCTACAGCCGTCTGTCCTCCAGCGCTGTGCTCTGCACTCCTCCTGTACTGACTGTGAGCACAGCGGCCGGAAAGCAGAGCGGTGACGTCACCGCTCTGCTTTCAGGCTGACCGGCGCTCACAGCCAGTACAGGAGGAGTGCAGAGCACAGCGCTGGAGGACAGACGGCTGTAGGTAAGTATGTAGTGTTTGTTTTTTTTTACTTTTAGGATGGTAACCAGGGTAAACATCGGGTTACTAAGCGCGGCCCTGCGCTTAGTTACCCGATGTTTACCCTGGTTACCAGTGAAGACATCGCTGAATCGGTGTCACACACGCCGATTTAGCGATGTCTGCGGGGAGTCCAGCGACCAAATAAAGTTCTGGACTTTCTTCCCCGACCAGCGACAGCACAGCAGGGGCCTGATCGCTGCTGCCTGTCACACTGGACGATATCGCTAGCGAGGACGCTGCAACGTCACGGATCGCTAGCGATATCGTCTAGTGTGACGGTACCTTAAGGATTGGGTGTTCATGTAAAGCTGCATGAACCAGTTAACAACCTAAGTATGTAACAGTACAGAAACAGAGGGCTATTAACTGCATAAAGTGTATGAGAACATGATGTGAGGAATCTGATTATGGTTTAAGTTTTTTGAATGGGCCACACTGGGATAATTAAGTTAATGCGTTGAGGCGGTAGGCCAGTCTGAACAAATGCGTTTTTAGGGCACGCTTAAAGCTGCGGGGATTGGGGATTAATCGTATTAACCTGGGTAGTGCATTCCAAAAAATGGGCGCAGCACGTGAAAAGTCTTGGAGACGGGAGTGGGAGGTTTTGATTGAGGATGTTAACCTCAGGACATTAGCAGAACGGAGGGCACGGGTAGGGAGGTAGACTGTGACCAGGGAGGAGATGTATTTGTAGTTATTTTGGTTTGGTATCATGTTCTCTATTAACTTATGAATTCTTTAAATACAGTGGTCTAACAAATTCTTTTTAGTAAGTGTTTATATCACCCAGGGCTTCTGAATACACTGTACACACTGCTATCCTGCTTAATACTGATGTATAATATCCTTCAGGCTTCTGCTGTTGCTTCTGTCTGCATACTACATAGAGGGAAAAGAGCGGGAATCCCTCAAAAAATCCCTCACAAAAAAGCAACTTCCACCCACCAGCGCAGAGAGAATTAAAAATTAGAGATAGAGCCTGCCCTTGGGAAAAATGCAGATACAAGTTACATAATGGTCATAATTAGTGTTAGTTTTCATGTACACACATAATAGCTTATTCTGAAAAGTTGTATGAAACTACACGTATGCTTTAAAGTAGCCAAAATAAAGCCAACAAAAATGTCATAAAAATACCATGAATGTTGTGCATGAATACAGCATTTATACATCAATCTTAATTTTTTTTTGCAACAGTCATATTCCACTTAAGATTTTAAGTGGAATATGACTAATTGGAAGCATTTATTTATAGTATTCCTTAAATGGGCTTTAGTGGGCTTTATATTTCATATGATCGTATCTGTCTTTTTGCCAGCTATTCTATTGAGAAAAAAAGAGCCTAAAATGCCATATCTAGAGTATTCTGCATTTTATTAAAAAAAACTCGCTGAAGCAAAATATGCCCTCACTCACTGATCACAGGGTTCTTTAAAAAATGTTTTTTTTTCGGCAAGCCCATTTAATTCCAGTGTTTAGTTAGTATCCTTGCGTAAGAACTCCCACCAAATAGCATGTAATGCATGTTGGTCCAAAATGCCATCATTTACTATGTTGGGAATTCATACTAGCGAGGTCCTCTCACTTTTCAGTGGCCCCTTTATTGTGGTGATCACCAGGGGTACTGGGGTTCAGAATCCTAACAGAAAATAGTGACAAATATTATTTTCAGTATATGAAAATTAACCTTTGGTTACAATGGGTGCTGTTAGGAGTTTTATACTATATTGTCAATGCTTTTTTTTACATTAGTTTTGTTCTTTCTTTTATGTCGTAGCTCTCTAGGATAGCCAGATATTCAGTTCTGGTTACAATTACTCAATATCGTTTACTACTGAAAATCCAAGATAAGAATGACATTGCTTGTTAGTTCATGCAAAACAAATGACATCAGTAGAGAAGAGGCAGGTTGTTAGGACAACCAGGTGTCTCAGGAGCCGGTAATGCACATCCCGAGTTATCGCAGCAAGCCTTCACGAGAAGACAGCTTTACCTGTCTCCGCTCTGGTAAAACCATCTGTTATTAAC
The DNA here is from genome assembly GCF_032444005.1 of Ranitomeya imitator. Lineage (NCBI taxonomy): Eukaryota > Metazoa > Chordata > Amphibia > Anura > Dendrobatidae > Ranitomeya > Ranitomeya imitator. The sequence continues at coordinate 907,776,931 of NC_091282.1, forward strand.
TTATGACAGATTTTCATTGCAGCCACATTCGTAAGGTATTTCATGACTGATAACCACATTGTTTCTTAACTTCTTAGCTGAAGGTAGTTGCTTTTAGTTCTTTTGATGCTCGAGTTCTGTGCTGTGACTCCAGTCTTTGGAGAGTCGGCACTGTCTCTTCATGTACAGAGCTTTTTCCATCGATAGCATTTTTGTAGGTGTGTAGTGATTGTGCTGACAACATTAGCAGTGTGAGCTTTACTAAGGCTTAAGAAGTCTCATCCCTAGAATCGGTGGCGTAGAAGTAAACCATGTAGAGATAAAGACTAAGTTTCTTTTCCTAAGGGCTCTGTAGACCCCACTATCAAATAAAAGGCTTCAGAACTGTATGAATGTGAGGTGCAATCCTAATCTCAGCGTGCAAGTTGTTAACAAAAGACCATAAAGAGACCAAAGAAAGTGTCGCCTGAAGCAAATCAAGTGCGGCTTAGCTTATCCCCGTCTGATTTTATGCTTTGTATACCACATAACAAGCGATAAAGAAGGGTAAAGCGCCTAGTGAGTGCCACTTCATTGTCTTCATTTGTCTATTAAATTATCAGCTGTGGGAAGTAGAGACAGAACTTGGCTTCCTGAATAGTGCTCCACTAAAGGATGCTGAAGTGTCTATACTTGTGTGGAGTAGTGCCAATTTGGTTTATCTCTTTCTATATGATGACTGTTTCCTAATTTCAGAGTAGTAGTATTTATACAGAACTATTTCAATTGTTAAAGGGGTTTTCCAGGAATAATTATTGTAGGTCTATAGGCTGGCTCTGGTTGGAAAAAACCTCAACAGTTAGTCACCCTCCTCTGTTGTGCACATGGAAAAAAATATCCAGCTCCAGGAATAAAAAGTATCAAAAATGTATTTAAACATATTAAAATTTGGAAAACTGCTGAAGTCTAAGAGCGCCGTTTGTGCTCGAAACGCGTCCAGCGACCACATGGTAGCTTCCATCCAAATGTGTTATGGCTGGCAATCAGGCAACACAGCGTGCAGTAATCAGCGCACATACAGAGATCTGGCAATAACCAAAAACAATAGGACGAGCTCTGAGATGTGGAATCTCTGTAGACTGCAGTACCTGATCTATCCTCACACAACTATAAGCAGCAGTGGATTGCGCCTAACACTACCTATGCAACTCGACACTGCCTGAGGAGCTGACTAGCCTGAAGATAGAAATACAAGCCTGACTTACCTCAGAGAAATACCCCAAAGGAACAGGCAGCCCCCACATATAATAACTGTTAGCAAGATGAAAAGACAAACGTAGGAATGAAATAGATTCAGCAAAGTGAGGCCCGATATTCTAGACAGAGCGAGGATAGCAAAGAGAACTATGCAGTCTACAAAAAACCCTAAAACGAAAACCACGCAAAGGGGCAAAAAGACCCACCGTGCCGAACTAACAGCACGGCGGTGCACCCCTTTGCTTCTCAGAGCTTCCAGCAAAAGTTAATAGCAAGCTGGACAGAAAAAACAGAAAACAAACTAGAAGCACTTATCTAGCAGAGCAGCAGGCCCAAGGAAAGATGCAGTAGCTCAGATCCAACACTGGAACATTGACAAGGAGCAAGGAAGACAGACTCAGGTGGAGCTAAATAGCAAGGCAGCCAACGAGCTCACCAAAACACCTGAGGGAGGAAGCCCAGAGACTGCAATACCACTTGTGACCACAGAAGTGAACTCAGCCACAGAATTCACAACAGTACCCCCCCCTTGAGGAGGGGTCACCGAACCCTCACCAGAACCCCCAGGCCGACCAGGATGAGCCACATGAAAGGCACGAACAAGATCTGGGGCATGGACATCAGAGGCAAAAACCCAGGAATTATCTTCCTGAGCATAACCCTTCCATTTGACCAGATACTGGAGTTTCCGTCTAGAGACACGAGAATCCAAAATCTTCTCCACAATATACTCCAATTCCCCCTCCACCAAAACAGGGGCAGGAGGCTCCACAGATGGAACCATAGGTGCCACGTATCTCCTCAACAACGACCTATGGAATACATTATGTATGGAAAAGGAGTCTGGGAGGGTCAGACGAAAAGACACCGGATTGAGAATCTCAGAAATCCTATACGAACCAATAAAACGAGGTTTAAATTTAGGAGAGGAAACCTTCATAGGAATATGACGAGAAGATAACCAAACCAGATCCCCAACACGAAGTCGGGGTCCCACACGGCGTCTGCGATTAGCGAAAAGCTGAGCCTTCTCCTGGGACAAGGTCAAATTGTCCACTACCTGAGTCCAGATCTGCTGCAACCTGTCCACCACAGAATCCACACCAGGACAGTCCGAAGACTCAACCTGTCCTGAAGAGAAACGAGGATGGAACCCAGAATTGCAGAAAAATGGAGAGACCAAGGTAGCCGAGCTGGCCCGATTATTAAGGGCGAACTCAGCCAACGGCAAAAATGACACCCAATCATCCTGGTCAGCGGAAACAAAACATCTCAGATATGTTTCCAAGGTCTGATTGGTTCGTTTGGTCTGGCCATTAGTCTGAGGATGGAAGGCCGAGGAGAAAGATAGGTCAATGCCCATCCTACCACAAAAGGCTCGCCAGAACCTCGAGACAAACTGGGAACCTCTGTCAGAAACAATATTCTCAGGAATGCCATGTAAACGAACCACATGCTGGAAGAACAAAGGCACCAAATCAGAGGAGGAAGGCAATTTAACCAAGGGCACCAGATGGACCATTTTAGAAAAGCGATCACAGACCACCCAAATGACCGACATTTTTTGAGAAACGGGAAGGTCAGAAATGAAATCCATCGAAATATGTGTCCAAGGCCTCTTCGGGACCGGCAAGGGCAAAAGCAACCCACTGGCACGTGAACAGCAGGGCTTAGCCCTAGCACAAATTCCACAGGACTGCACAAAAGCACGCACATCCCGTGACAGAGATGGCCACCAGAAGGATCTAGCAACCAACTCCCTGGTACCAAAGATTCCTGGATGACCGGCCAGCACCGAACAATGAAGTTCAGAGATAACTTTACTAGTCCACCTATCAGGGACGAACAGTTTCTCGGCCGGACAACGATCAGGTTTATTAGCCTGAAATTTCTGCAACACTCTCCGCAAATCAGGGGAGATGGCAGACACAATGACTCCTTCCTTGAGGATACTCGCCGGCTCAGATAACCCCGGAGAGTCGGGCACAAAACTCCTAGACAGAGCATCCGCCTTCACATTTTTAGAGCCCGGAAGGTATGAAATCACAAAATCAAAACGAGCAAAAAATAACGACCAACGGGCCTGTCTAGGATTCAAGCGCTTGGCAGACTCAAGATAAGTAAGGTTCTTATGATCAGTCAAAACCACCACGCGATGCTTAGCACCCTCAAGCCAATGACGCCACTCCTCGAATGCCCACTTCATGGCCAGCAACTCTCGGTTGCCCACATCATAATTACGCTCAGCAGCAGAAAATTTCCTGGAAAAGAAAGCACATGGTTTGAACACTGAGCAACCAGAACCTCTCTGTGACAAAACCGCCCCTGCACCAATCTCAGAAGCATCAACCTCGACCTGGAACGGAAGAGAAACATCAGGTTGACACAACACAGGGGCACAGCAAAAACGACGCTTCAACTCCTGAAAAGCCTCCACGGCAGCAGAAGACCAATTAACCAAATCAGCACCCTTCTTGGTCAAATCGGTCAATGGTCTGGCAATGCTAGAAAAATTACAGATGAAGCGACGATAAAAATTAGCAAAGCCCAGGAATTTCTGCAGACTTTTTAGAGATGTCGGCTGAGTCCAATCCTGGATGGCCTGAACCTTAACCGGATCCATCTCGATAGTAGAAGGGGAAAAGATGAACCCCAAAAATGAAACCTTCTGCACACCGAAGAGACACTTTGATCCCTTCACGAACAAGGAATTAGCACGCAGTACCTGGAAAACCATTCTGACTTGCTTCACATAAGACTCCCAATCATCTGAGAAGATCAAAATGTCATCCAAGTAAACAATCAAGAATTTATCCCGATACTCACGGAAAATGTCATGCATAAAAGACTGAAAAACAGATGGAGCATTGGCAAGTCCGAACGGCATCACCAGATACTCAAAATGACCCTCGGGCGTATTAAATGCCGTTTTCCATTCATCTCCCTGCCTGATTCTCACCAGATTATACGCACCACGAAGATCAATCTTAGTAAACCAACTAGCCCCCTTAATCCGAGCAAACAAGTCAGAAATCAATGGCAAGGGATACTGAAACTTAACAGTGATCTTATTAAGAAGGCGGTAATCAATACACGGTCTTAGCGAACCATCCTTCTTGGCTACAAAAAAGAACCCTGCTCCCAATGGTGACGACGATGGGCGAATATGTCCCTTCTCCAGGGACTCCTTCACATAACTGCGCATAGCGGTGTGTTCAGGTACGGACAAATTAAATAAACGACCCTTAGGGAATTTACTACCAGGAATCAAATCGATAGCACAATCACAATTCCTATGCGGAGGTAGGGCATCAGACTTGGACTCTTCAAATACATCCTGAAAGTCCGACAAGAACTCTGGGATGTCAGAAGGAATGGATGACGAAATTGACAAAAATGGAACATCACCATGTACTCCCTGACAACCCCAGCTTGTTACCGACAGAGTTCCAATCCAATACTGGATTATGGGTTTGTAGCCATGGCAACCCCAACACGACCACATCATGCAAATTATGCAGTACCAGAAAGCGAATAACTTCCTGATGTGCAGGAGCCATGCACATGGTCAGCTGGGCCCAGTACTGAGGCTTATTCTTGGCCAAAGGTGTAGCATCAATTCCTCTCAACGGAATAGGACACCGCAAAGGCTCCAAGAAAAATCCACAACGTTTAGCATAATCCAAATCCATCAGATTCAGGGCAGCGCCTGAATCCACAAACGCCATGACAGAATACGATGACAAAGAGCACATTAAGGTAATGGACAAAAGGAATTTGGACTGTACAGTACCAATAACGGCAGAGCTATCGAACCGCCGAGAGCGTTTAGGACAATTAGAAATAGCATGAGTAGAATCACCACAATAGAAACACAGTCTGTTCAGACGTCTGTGTTCTTGCCGTTCTACTTTAGTCATAGTCCTGTCGCACTGCATAGGCTCAGGTTTACTCTCAGACAATACCGCCAGATGGTGCACAGATTTACGCTTGCGCAAGCGACGACCGATCTGAATGGCCAAGGACATAGACTCATTCAAACCAGCAGGCATAGGAAATCCCACCATTACATCCTTAAGAGCTTCAGAGAGACCCTTTCTGAACAAGGCCGCTAGTGCAGATTCATTCCACAGAGTGTCCTGAAGCACTCTAATGTCTAGGGGAAAAAAAAGACTGAAGACAGAGCTAAGAAAAAAAAATGATGTCAGGATTTCTTTTTTCCCTCTATTGGGAATCATTGGTGTGGCTCCTTGTACTGTTATGGCTGGCAATCAGGCAACACAGCGTGCAGTAATCAGCGCACATACAGAGATCTGGCAATAACCAAAAACAATAGGACGAGCTCTGAGATGTGGAATCTCTGTAGACTGCAGTACCTGATCTATCCTCACACAACTATAAGCAGCAGTGGATTGCGCCTAACACTACCTATGCAACTCGACACTGCCTGAGGAGCTGACTAGCCTGAAGATAGAAATACAAGCCTGACTTACCTCAGAGAAATACCCCAAAGGAACAGGCAGCCCCCACATATAATAACTGTTAGCAAGATGAAAAGACAAACGTAGGAATGAAATAGATTCAGCAAAGTGAGGCCCGATATTCTAGACAGAGCGAGGATAGCAAAGAGAACTATGCAGTCTACAAAAAACCCTAAAACGAAAACCACGCAAAGGGGCAAAAAGACCCACCGTGCCGAACTAACAGCACGGCGGTGCACCCCTTTGCTTCTCAGAGCTTCCAGCAAAAGTTAATAGCAAGCTGGACAGAAAAAACAGAAAACAAACTAGAAGCACTTATCTAGCAGAGCAGCAGGCCCAAGGAAAGATGCAGTAGCTCAGATCCAACACTGGAACATTGACAAGGAGCAAGGAAGACAGACTCAGGTGGAGCTAAATAGCAAGGCAGCCAACGAGCTCACCAAAACACCTGAGGGAGGAAGCCCAGAGACTGCAATACCACTTGTGACCACAGAAGTGAACTCAGCCACAGAATTCACAACACAAATGATGTAATTTTTCGCTTGTCAGCAGTTTTCCAAATTTTAATATGTATATATAATTTTTTGATACTTTTTATTCCTGGAGCTGGATTTTTCTTTCCATGTGCACAAGTTTCAACGTCAGACAGAGATGTTTTTTCCTTGCTCGGACATTATGTGGACTACAGATGATTGTTTCTACTGGGTGAGCTGAAAAGGTTTTCTGTTTTTCTACCCTCCTCTGGTGCAGTGTCAGTGCTCCACTGCTGCTTTCATCTTTTTTGACATGCTGCAATGGTCATATCAGGAATAAAGCATATGCGAACGCTGCAGATGATCGATCACTGGGCTCAGCGGGTCTTCCTCCAGTGTTTGTATGGATGTCTTCTCGGTACTCCAGTTTCCTCCCACACTCCAGGGATAAGGAATTCATAATGTAAGCCCCAAAGGGGACAATGAGTCAAGGGAGTCTGTAAAACGCTGTGAAATGTTGGCACTTTGTAAGCAAGCATAATTGGAATGGTGTGATTTTGTTTTAGTTACATACAAGTGAAAACGTTAGCAATTTTTTAAAGGGGTTGTCCACTACTCTGACAACCCCTACGTTTGCCCCGAGTAAAATAATAACTGGTATAAATGTATGTTGTATATTTATAAGTTGCCTTATTTTGTTTTGTTTTTTTTTACACATTTCTCTTGTAAGCACTTGTTATATTAAAGCCTAAAGTTTTAATAAGTTTGGACCTTGTATGCTGCAGAAAATCCATGGACTTTCTGAAAGTGTTTGATCTTTTGACTGTTGGACAGCAGTCTGCATTTTTGAGATTCATCCATTTGTTTGGTGATTGGTGGCAGCATGTTGTGTATCGGTGCTGTAATTTATGCTCAATTTAAAGCCTGAGGGAAGGTGACTACAAAATTGAGGGATTGGAGATAGATAAACCCTTTATAATTACACCTATGTCTTGTGCCGAGAAGTGTGTATTTTACACTCATCTTAGTATACTTTAACCCCTTCACCCTGAAGACTGTTTTCACCTTCCTGACCAGGCCAATTTTTACAATTCTGACCATTGTCACTTTATGAGGTCTTAACTCTGGAATGCATCAATGGATCCCACTGATTCTGAGAGTTTTCTCATGACATACTGTACTTTATGATAGTGGTAAAATTTCTTTGATATGACTTATGTTTAATTGTGAAAAACAATTTTGGTGAAAATTTCGCAATTTTCAAACTTTTAATTTTTATACCATTAAATCAAAGTCATATCGCACAAAATAGGTAATAAATAACATTTCCCACATGTCTACTTTACATCAGCACAATTTTGGAAACATGATTTTTTTTTTGTTAGGAAGTTAAAAGGGTTAAAATTTGACCAGCGATTTCTCATTTTTACAACAAAATTTTGGAAAACCATTTTCATAGGGACCACTTGACATTTGAAGTGACTTTGAGGGGCCTACGTGACAGAAAATACACAAAAGTTACACCATTCTAAAAACTGCACACATCAAGGTCCTCAAAACTACAATCAAGAAGTTTATTAACCCTTCAGGAGCTTCACAGGAATTTTTAGAATGTGGAAGGAAGAAATAAACATGTACTTTTCTGTCACAAAAATTTTCCTTTAGACCTATTTTTTTTTACTTTTGCAAGGGTAACAGGAGAAAATGGACCATACATTTTGTTGTGCAATTTCTGCTGAGCATGCAGATACCCCGTATGTGGGGAAATCTACTGTTTGGGCACACGGCAGTGTTCGGAAGGGAAGGAGTGCCATTTCTCTTTTTGAATGTGAAATTTGCTGGCATAATTATCGGATGCCATGTCATGTTTGGAGAGCCGCTGATGTGCCTAAACAGTGGAAACCCCCCACAAGTGACACCATTATGGAAACTAGACCCCTTGAGGAACTTGTCTAGATGCGTATTGAGCACCTTGAACCCACAGGTGCTTCACAGACATTTATAATGTAGAGCCATGAAAATAAAAAAGAAATCACAGATAAATCTTTTTAGCTCCAAATTTCCCATTTTAATAAGGGTAAGAGGAGAAATTGCACCATACAATTTGTTGTGCCCCCATTTTAACAATTTCTCCTGAATATGCCGATACCAAATATGTGGAGGAAATAACTGGGTGCACGGCAGGGCTTGGAAGGGAAGGAGCATCATTTGACTTTTGGAAAGCAACATTTGCTGGAATAATCAGCGGACGCTATATTGTGTTTGGAGAGCCCCTGATGTGCCTAAACAGTGGAAACCACCCACAAGTGACACCATTTTGGAAACTGGACCCCGTATGGAACTTATCTAGTTGTGTATTGAGCACTTTGAACCCACAGGTGCTTCACAGAAGTTCATAACGTAGAGCCGTGGAAATTTAAAAAAAAAAATCACATTTTCCCAAATCTTTTTAGCTCCATATTTTGCATTTTCATAAGGGTAACAGGAGAAATTTCTCCATACAACTAGTTCTGCCCCCATTTTAACAATTAAACCTCTCAATTAATTCATCTAGGGTGTGCAGTAATTATATTGACACCACATATGTGTCACAGACTTTTATACCATTGGGCAGGTAAGAAAAAATAATTAACATTCTTACCTCCGAGATTGTGTGTTAGTCCAAAGTTTTACATGTTCACACTGGGAAATGGGTAAAAATGGTGCAAAATTTTGTCCGACAATTTCTGCTGAATGTAGAAATACCCCATATATGGATGTACACTGCTACTTTGCCATAAGGAGTGACTCGGAAGGGAGGGAGCGCTATTTGCGTCCTAGAGCGCAGATTTTCCTAGACTAGTTTGGGGATTCCATATAATGAGCCCTTAAGTGCAAGAAAAGCAGAATCCCCCTCAAGTGACCACATTTAGGAAGTTATAACCTTTTGGGAATTTATCTACAGATGTAGTGACGATTTTGATTCCATGTGTGTTTTCCAGAAACAAGCAGCAGTGGATGTTGCTGAGTGAAAATTGCAAACTGCCATTGTAGTGACCAGTACGTTGCAGTCACCAGTACACTATGGCCAGCTCATGCTATCAGAGACATGCACCTGTAAATTAGGCGGGCTCTCATCACTACAGAAATGCCAAACATGTGGGCGCTAAATGTGGTTTAGGCAGACTGGGACACAGAAGGGAGGGGGGCATTTGGATTTGGGAGCAGAGAATTTTCTGAATTTCTTTTGGGGGGCGAGGAGCCATTTAGCTTTTCCCGAGCCTTTGTAATACCAGTAACATGAAAGCCCCTAAATTTCTGTTAACAGATGACAGATCTCAATGGGGGCTTGCTTTTTTTGTGGATTGAGTTGAAGCTTTGACATAACGTTTGGGATCACATTTCTCCGAAGCTCTATGCTGACTACTTACTTTGGGGTTTCCATCTAAATCTCTGAGTGACGTGATTCAGATGAAACCCCCAAGGGATCCATTCACTATAATGAGGCAGCAGATTTACTCTGGACTCCTTCTGGCGTCTGTTCAGCGGTGTCCATTTAAAAAGCGCACAAAACTGTGGCCGATGGCACTTTTATGCAATCCTAAAAAGACGGACACTGCCGGATCACAGATCAGACAACGTCCACAGTGCCTCTATCTGCCTTACTCATTATAGGGAATTTTCCGCTGGGGTTCTGTCTGAATCACGTATTTTCAGGGATTTACACGGAAACCCCAGTGTAAGTGCTCTGTGCAGAGCACAGGATAAATGTGCACCAAAGCCTTACTACGATCTTTGGGAGGCAGAATGAAAAAATCAACAGCAAGAGAAGAATTGGTTTTATTTATTTTTTACGCCGTCCCTCATGCAGTATAAGTTATTAGACGACTTTATTCTTTGGGTCGGTGCGATTACAGCGATAACAGATTTATATCAGGTTTTTATATTTGGCTGCTGTCACTCACTTTATTGCAAAAACTAGTTTTGCATCACCATGTTTTGAGAGCTATAATTTTTTCATATTTCAGCTGACAGAGTCATGTGAGGGCTTGTTTATTTGCGGGACGAGCTGATGTTTTTTTTTGGTACCATTTTTTGGCAAATGACATTTTTTGATCACTTTCTATTCTGATTTTTGGGAGACAGAATGAACAAAAACCAGCAATTCAGGAATGGCTTTTTTTTTATATACCATAATAATAATAATAATCTTTTAATTTTTACATAGCGCTAACATATTCCGCAGCGCTTTACAGGTTGCACACATTATCATCGCTGTCCCCGATGGGGCTCACAATCTAAATTACTTATCAGTATGTCTTTGGAATTACCATTACACATGTAGTAAAATTGGTAAGACAGTTTTATTCTTCGGGTCAATGCGATTACAGTGATACCTCATTTACATCTTTTTTTATGTTTTGGCACTTTTACACAATAAAAACTATTTTATAAAAAAAAAAATTAATTTTGCATTGCTTTATTCTGAGAGTTACTGTATAACATTTTTACTTTTCTGCTGATAGAGCTGTATGGCAGCTTTTTTTTTTGTGGGACAAGATTATGTTTCCAGTACAATTTTTATTTACATCCTTCTTTTTGATCGCGTTTTATTGCACTTTTTGTTTGGCGGTATGATGATAAAGCATTGTTTTTTGCCTGTTTTTTTTATTTATTTTTACGGTGTTCACTGAAGGGGTGAACTAGTGGGACAGTTTTATAGAGTAGGTCATTACGGACGTAGGATACCAAACATGTGTATTTTTATTGTTTATTTTTTTTATTTACAAAAATAAATGTATTTATTGGAAAAATATTTTTTTATTTTTTCTTTGTGGATTTTTAAAAAAATATTTTTACTCGTTTTAATATTTTTTTTTATTTACTTTGTTTACATTGTCCCAGATTGGGACATCCCTGTATAGTATCAGTTCGCTGATCTGATACTCTGCACTGCAAAGTATCACTTCAGGATCTGACAGACAGGGAAGGAGGCATGCCAGCAGGCACTAACAAGACATCTTCCCCGCAGGACCCGGAAGGACCTCGTCGCCATCTTGGGGCTGGGATCTCCATGGAGACGATCAGGGCAACGCGAACATGACAAACATGCAAAAGAATAGGAAATCAGGAAGGGGCAAACACTTTTTCACACAACTGTAGCTGTTGCCTACCAAGATGACGTACAATTTTTAATTTTTATTTTTATTTTCTCCTTTTTAAACTTTTTTTCCCTGCATTGTGTCATTATGTGAACAGGAGAACTCTGCAACAGGATGAGCGATATCGTTACAGAAAAATGATGCAATTCTCAAAATGAATTGTATCTGAAATATTTATTGCTTTTCTTAAATCTTTTACACAGAATGGATTTACTATGATGGTAAACTCCCTTCACAAACAGGCAAGACATCATAAAGATGCACATACACATTAATGTTGGAAGTACCCTCTAATTTCAGTGGCACCAGCCGACCACCTAATGTGAATGTGTGTCTCACAACTCCACACAGAGAGGGAGTATAAGACATTACCATAGGTTACCATAGGTGTCTGGCAGTGCCTTACTTCCCCCTGCAAATAAATGGGAACCTGTCACATAATTCAGACTGGTTCCACAGTTTCCTTATTTACAAGTCAGTGTTTCGTCAAATACACAAAGAAATGGCACAAGCTGTTGCATAGTTTAGTCGCAGAAGAAACTTGTGAGAGTAGACTATATAGGGTAATTCAACTTGTATCTACACTGAACATGAGTTACATACATCAGCTTCTTAACACAGCATAACAGGAAGACTGGAGGACCTTTTACCTGAGAGAAAGTGAAACCAAAGTGCAACAAGTATATGCATTACATTCAATTAAGCATATAAGAGTAACAACATCTCCATCTACTGTCAGAAAGGTTTAAACTCCTCCTGCACACAAATAAGTCTATCTGCTGCATATCTGCCAACACAAGCATCATAAGTGTTTTGGATCGAGTTTCAGTAGTGTTTGGTCATTGTCAGTTTTTACTACCAGTGATTCATTAGTGATGATTTTCACCTATAAAAAATGATAAAGCGTTCTTTATTCATTATGATGTTAACCCCTTTGAGATAAAGCCCTTTTTCGTTTTTGCATCTATGTTTTTCGCTCCCCTTCTTCCCAGAGCCATAACTTTTTTATCTTTCCGTCAATGTGGCCATGTGAGGGCTTGATTTTTGTTGGACAAGTTGTTCTTTTGATTGACACCATTGGTTTTACCATATCGTGTACTCAAAAATGGGAAAACAAATTCCAAGTGCAGTGAAATTGCAAAAAAAAGTGCACAACGGCTTTTTGGATTTTTTTTACTATGTTCACCAAATGCTAAAACTGACCTGCCATTATGATTCACACCAAACATGTCTAGGTTCTTTTTTATTTAAGTGCTGAAAAAAGAAACAAAGTTTGTTAAAAAATCAATAAAAATTTGATACGATGTTTTGATTGCCCGTTATTGCATTTTAATGCAATGTTGCGGAGACCAAAAAAACGTAATTCTGGCGTTTTTAATTTTTTTTCTTGTTATGCCATTTAATGATCGGGTTAATTCTTTTTTATATAGATCAGGCTATTCTGAACGCGGCGATATCAAATATGTGTATGTTTGATTTTTGTTATTGTTTTATTTTGAATGGGGCGAATGGGGGGTGATTTAAACATTTTTATTTTTTTAATTTTTTAAATATTTTTTTAAAAACTTTTTTTTTACTTTTGGCATGCTTCAATAGTCTTCCACATTCTCTTCATTCTCACTTCTTGTCCACAATCCCCACCTCACAAACTTGCACACCCTCGCAGAAATCTTAAACACCTCGATCTACACTCACCATCTGAATCCTTTCTCACTCTTACAGGCATAAGTTCGCTACACAGTGCGGATGCCGCTGCCGCATTGTATAACACCACAATAGCTGTAGCTCTGGAATTTGTTGCCCCTCTCACACATACCAAAGCTCGTAAAATCAACAGACAGCCATGGCACACCAGCCTGACCAAAGAACTGAGGCGAGCTTCCAGGGCTGCTGAGCGGAGATCGAAAATATCCCACTCCAATGAGCACTTTATCGCATTCAAACAGTCCCTCACTACTTTCAAGGCCTCACTCGCTGCAGCAAAACAAACCTACTTCTAATCTCTCATATCCTCCCTGTCTCACAACCCTAAACAGTTATTCAACACTTTAAAGTCTCTCCTCTGTCCCCCAGCACCCTCTCCCTCTCTACTCATCTCAGCCAAAGACTTTTCCTCATTTTTCAAGCAGAAGATTGATAACATCAGAGACAGTTTTGGTCAACAACCCCCAGAGCCCTTTCTCCTAACTGCCCAACCCTCCTCCTCCAAAAGCAACTTCTCCACCATTACAGAAGATCAACTCTCCTCTCTACACTCAAGATCGCATTTCACCACCTGTGCACTTGACCCGATCCCATCCCACTTCAACCAAACCTCACCACAGTCTTCATCCCAACCCTGTCGTGATCTGGTAATTCAGTACCACAATGGACATAGGAGTCAGAGCACATACAGTGACCTGACAATAACCCAAAAACATAGAACAAGCTCTGAGACGTGGAAACTCTGCTGACCGCAATCCCTAATCCTCTCCAACACAACTAGAGGCAGCCATGGATTGCGCCTAACGCTCCCTATGCAACTCGGCACAGCCTGAGAAACTAGCTAGCCTGAAGATAGAAAATAAGCCTACCTTGCCTCAGAGAAATACCCCAAAGAGAAAGGCAGCCCCCACATATAATGACTGTGAGTTAAGATGAAAAGACAAACGTAGAGATGAAATAGATTTAGCAAAGTGAGGCCCGACTTTCTGAACAGAGCGAGGATAGGAAAGGTAACTTTGCGGTCAACACAAAACCCTTCAAACAACCACGCAAAGGGGGCAAAAAGACCCTCCGTACCGAACTAACGGCACGGAGGTACACCCTCTGCGTCCCAGAGCTTCCAGCAAGGACGAGAAAACAAATAAGCAAGCTGGACAGAAAAAAACAGCAAACAAAAAGCAAAAGCGGAACTTAGCTATGCAGAGCAGCAGGCCACAGGTACGATCCAGGAGGAAACAGGTCCAATACTAGAACATTGACTGAAAGCTAGGATCAAAGCACTAGGTGGAGTTAAATAGAGCAGCACCTAACGACTTCACCACATCACCTGAGGAAGGAAACTCAGAAGCCGCAGTACCACTTTCCTCCACCAACGGAAGCTCACAGAGAGAATCAGCCGAAGTACCACTTGTGACCACAGGAGGGAGCTCTGCCACAGAATTCACAACAGTACCCCCCCTTGAGGAGGGGTCACCGAACCCTCACCAGAGCCCCCAGGACGACCAGGACGAGCCATATGAAAGGCACGAACAAGATCGGGAGCATGGACATCAGAGGCAAAGACCCAGGAATTATCTTCCTGAGCATAACCCTTCCACTTAACCAGATACTGGAGTTTCCGTCTTGAAACACGAGAATCCAAAATCTTCTCCACAATATACTCCAACTCCCCCTCCACCAGAACCGGGGCAGGAGGATCAACAGATGGAACCATAGGTGCCACGTATCTCCGCAACAATGACCTATGGAATACGTTATGTATGGAAAAAGAATCTGGAAGGGTCAGACGAAAAGACACAGGATTAAGAACCTCAGAAATCCTATACGGACCAATGAAACGAGGTTTAAACTTAGGAGAGGAAACCTTCATAGGAATATGACGAGAAGACAACCAAACCAAATCCCCAACACGAAGTCGGGGACCCACACAGCATCTGCGATTAGCGAAACGTTGAGCCTTCTCCTGGGACAAGGTCAAATTGTCCACTACATGAGTCCAAATCTGCTGCAACCTGTCCACCACAGTATCCACACCAGGACAGTCCGAAGACTCAACCTGCCCTGAAGAGAAACGAGGATGGAACCCAGAGTTGCAGAAAAACGGCGAAACCAAGGTAGCCGAGCTGGCCCGATTATTAAGGGCAAACTCAGCCAAAGGCAAAAAGGACACCCAGTCATCCTGATCAGCAGAAACAAAGCATCTCAGATATGTTTCCAAGGTCTGATTGGTTCGTTCGGTCTGGCCATTAGTCTGAGGATGGAAAGCCGAGGAAAAAGACAAGTCAATACCCATCCTACCACAAAAGGCTCGCCAAAACCTCGAAACAAACTGGGAACCTCTGTCAGAAACGATATTCTCTGGAATGCCATGCAAACGAACCACATGCTGGAAGAACAATGGCACCAAATCAGAGGAGGAAGGTAATTTAGACAAGGGTACCAAATGGACCATCTTAGAGAAGCGATCACAGACCACCCAAATGACTGACATCTTTTGAGAGACGGGAAGATCTGAAATAAAATCCATAGAGATATGTGTCCAAGGCCTCTTCGGGACCGGCAAGGGCAAAAGCAACCCACTGGCACGAGAACAGCAGGGCTTAGCCCGAGCACAAATCCCACAGGACTGCACAAAAGTACGCACATCCCGCGACAGAGATGGCCACCAAAAGGATCTAGCCACTAACTCTCTGGTACCAAAGATTCCAGGATGACCAGCCAACACCGAACAATGAACCTCAGAGATAACTTTATTCGTCCACCTATCAGGGACAAACAGTTTCTCCGCTGGGCAACGATCAGGTTTATTAGCCTGAAATTTTTGCAGCACCCGCCGCAAATCAGGGGAGATGGCAGACACAATTACTCCCTCTTTGAGGATACCCGGCCGGCTCAGATAAACCCGGAGAGTCGGGCACAAAATTCCTAGACAGAGCATCCGCCTTCACATTTTTAGAGCCCGGAAGGTACGAAATCACAAAGTCAAAACGGGCAAAAAACAGCGACCAACGAGCCTGTCTAGGATTCAACCGCTTGGCAGACTCGAGATAAGTCAAGTTCTTATGATCAGTCAAGACCACCACACGATGCTTAGCTCCTTCAAGCCAATGACGCCACTCCTCGAATGCCCACTTCATGGCCAGCAACTCTCGATTACCCACATCATAATTTCGCTCAGCAGACGAAAACTTCCTGGAAAAGAAGGCGCATGGTTTCATCACCGAGCAATCAGAACTTCTCTGCGACAAAACAGCCCCTGCTCCAATCTCAGAAGCATCAACCTCGACCTGGAACGGAAGCAAAACATCTGGTTGACACAACACAGGGGCAGAAGAAAAACGACGCTTCAACTCTTGAAAAGCTTCCACAGCAGCAGAAGACCAATTGACCACATCAGCACCCTTCTTGGTTAAATCGGTCAATGGTTTAGCAATACTAGAAAAATTGCAGATGAAGCGACGATAAAAATTAGCAAAGCCCAGAAACTTTTGCAGACTTTTCAGAGATGTCGGCTGAGTCCAATCATGGATGGCTTGGACCTTAACAGGGTCCATCTCGATAGTAGAAGGGGAAAAGATGAACCCCAAAAATGAAACCTTCTGAACACCAAAGAGACACTTTGATCCCTTCACAAACAAAGAATTAGCACGCAGGACCTGGAACACCGTTCTGACCTGCTTCACATGAGACTCCCAATCATCCGAAAAGATCAAAATGTCATCCAAGTACACAATCAGGAATTTATCCAGGTACTCTCGGAAGATGTCATGCATAAAGGACTGAAACACTGATGGAGCATTGGCAAGTCCGAATGGCATTACTAGATACTCAAAATGGCCCTCGGGCGTATTAAATGCAGTTTTCCATTCATCGCCTCGCTTAATACGCACAAGATTATACGCACCACGAAGATCTATCTTGGTGAACCAACTAGCCCCCTTAATCCGAGCAAACAAATCAGATAACAACGGCAAGGGGTACTGAAATTTAACCGTGATCTTATTTAGAAGGCGGTAATCTATACAAGGTCTCAGTGAACCATCCTTCTTGGCTACAAAAAAGAACCCTGCTCCTAATGGCGACGATGACGGGCGAATATGCCCCTTCTCCAAGGACTCCTTCACATAACTCCGCATAGCGGTGTGCTCAGGCACAGATAAATTAAACAGTCGACCTTTTGGGAATTTACTACCAGGAATCAAAAAAATAGCACAATCACAATCCCTATGCGGAGGTAGGGTATCGGACTTGGGCTCATCAAATACATCCCGGTAATCAGACAAGAACTCTGGAACCTCAGAAGGGGTGGATGACGAAATAGTCAGAAAAGGGACATCACCGTGTACCCCCTGACAACCCCAGCTGGACACAGACATGGATTTCCAATCTAATACTGGATTATGGACTTGTAGCCATGGCAACCCCAACACGACCACATCATGCAGATTATGCAACACTAGAAAGCGAATAACCTCCTGATGTGCAGGAGCCATGCACATGGTCAGCTAGGTCCAGTACTGAGGCTTATTCTTGGCCAAAGGCGTAGCATCAATTCCTCTCAATGGAATAGGACACTGCAAGGGCTCCAAGAAAAACCCACAACGCCTAGCATACTCCAAGTACATCAAATTCAGGGCAGCGCCTGAATCAACAAATGCCATGACAGAATACGATGACAAGGAGCAGATCAAGGTAACGGACAGAAGAAATTTTGACTGTACCGTACCAATGGTGGCAGATCTAGCGAACCGCTTAGTGCGCTTAGGAAATCAGAGATAGCATGAGTGGAATCACCACAGTAGAAACACAGCCCATTCAGACGTCTGTGTTCTTGCCGTTCAACTCTGGTCAAAGTCCTATCGCACTGCATAGGCTCAGGTTTAAGCTCAGGTAATACCGGCAAATGGTGCACAGATTTACGCTCATGCAAGCGTCGACCGATCTGAATGGCCAAAGACATAGACTCATTCAGACCAGCAGGCATAGGAAATCCCACCATGACATCCTTAAGGGCTTCAGAGAGACCTTTTCTGAAAATAGCTGCGAGCGCACCTTCATTCCATTGAGTGAGTACGGACCACTTTCTAAATTTCTGACAATATACCTCTATCTCATCCTGACCCTGACACAGAGCCAGCAAATTTTTCTCTGCCTGATCCACTGAATTAGGCTCATCGTACAGCAATCCGAGCGCCAGGAAAAACGCATCAACATTACTCAATGCAGGATCTCCTGGCGCAAGGGAAAATGCCCAGTCTTGAGGGTCGCCACGCAAAAAAGAAATAATAATTCTCACTTGTTGAACTGGGTCACCAGAGGAGCGAGGTTTCAAGGCCAGAAACAGTTTGCAATTATTTTTGAAATTTACAAACTTGGCTCTATCACCATAAAACAAATCAGGAATAGGAATTCTTGGTTCTAACATAGGCTTCTGAACCACCAAATCTTAAATCTTTTGTACATTTATAACGAGATTATCCATTGAAGAGCACAGACCCTGAATGTCCATGTCCACACCTGTGTCCTGAACCACCCAAATGTCTAGGGGAAAAAAAAGGCAAAACACAGTGCAGAGAAAAAAAAATGGTCTCAGAACTTCTTTTTTCCCTCTATTGAGAATCATTAGTACTTTTGGCTTCCAGTACTGTCATGATCTGGTAATTCAGTACCACAATGGACATAGGAGTCAGAGCACATACAGTGACCTGACAATAACTCAAAAACATAGAACAAGCTTTGAGACGTGGAAACTCTGCTGACCGCAATCCCTAATCCTCTCCAACACAACTAGAGGCAGCCGTGGATTGCGCCTAACGCTCCCTATGCAACTCGGCACAGCCTGAGAAACTAGCTAGCCTGAAGATAGAAAATAAGCCTACCTTGCCTCAGAGAAATACCCCAAAGGGAAAGGCAGCCCCCACATATAATGACTGTGCATTAAGATGAAAAGACAAACGTAGAGATGAAATAGATTTAGCAAAGTGAGGCCCGACTTTCTGAACAGAGCGAGGATAGGAAAGGTAACTTTGCGGTCAACACAAAACCCTACAAACAACCACGCAAAGGGGGCAAAAAGACCCTCCGTACCGAACTAACGGCATGGAGGTACACCCTCTGCGTCCCAGAGCTTCCAGCAAGCATGAGAAAACAAATAAGCAAGCTGGACAGAAAAAAACAGCAAACAAAAAGCAAAAGCGGAACTTAGCTATGCAGAGCAGCAGGCCACAGGAACGATCCAGGAGGAAACAGGTCCAATACTAGAACATTGACTGGAAGCTAGGATCAAAGCACTAGGTGGAGTTAAATAGAGCAGCACCTAACGACTTCACCACATCACCTGAGGAAGGAAACTCAGAAGCCGCAGTACCACTTTCCTCCACCAACGGAAGCTCACAGAGAGAATCAGCCGAAGTACCACTTGTGACCACAGGAGGGAGCTCTGCCACAGAATTCACAACACAACCCTAACCTATCTCTTCAACCTATCACTAACAACTGGTGTCTTCCCCTCAAGCTTTAAACATGCCTCAATCACACCTATCCTCAAAAAGACCTCTCTTGACCAATCCTCTGTATCTAGCTATTGCCCTATATCACTTCTCCTCTATGCCTCCAAACTACTGGAACAACACGTCCATCTTGAACTGTCCTTCCACCTCTCTTCTTGCTCCCTCTTTGACCGCTTACAATCTAGCTTCTGGTCACATCACTCCACTGAAACTGCCCCAACTAAGGTCAACAATGACCTATTAACTGCCAAGGCCAAGCGATACTACTCTGTCCTCCTCCTCCTAGACCTGTCCTCTGCCTTTGACACAGTGGACCATTCCCTATTATTACAGACCCTTTCATCTCTTGGCATTACAGACTTGGCCCTATCCTGGATCTCTTCATACCTAACAGACCGGACATTCAGCATCTCCCACTCATATACCACCTCCTCACCTCATCCCCTATCTGTCGGAGTCCCGCAAGGTTCAGTCCTAGGGCCCCTGCTCTTCTCCATTTACACCTTCGGCCTGGGACAGCTCATAGAATCTCACGGCTTTCAGTATCATCTCTGTGCCAACGACACAGAGATCTACATCTCTGGACCAGATATCACCACCCTACTAACCAGAATCCCACAATGTCTGTCTGCTATTTCATCCTTCTTCTCCACTAGAATTCTAAAACTTAATATGGACAAAACAGAATTCATCATCTTTCCCCCATCTCACTTGTCTCCCCCATTATGGTAATTGGCTGCCCACTCTCCCCAGTCCCACAAGCTCGCTGCCTCGGTGTAATCCTTGATACTGATCTCTCCTTCAAACCACATATCCAAGCCCTTTCCACTTCCTGCCGACTTCAACTCAAAAATATTTCCCAGATCCGTACATTCCTCAACCAAGAATCTGCAAAAACCCTAGTCCATGCCCTCATCATTTCCTGCCTTGACTACTGCAACCTCCTGCTCTGAGGCCTCCCCTCTAACACTCTCGCACTCCTCCAATCTATTCTAAACTCTGCTGCCCAACTAATCCACCTGTCCCCCCGCTATTCCCCAGCCTCTCCCCTATGTCAATCCCTGCACTGGCTCCCCATTACCCAAAGACTCGAGTTCAAAATCCTAACCATGGCATACAAAGCCATCCACAACCTGCGCCCTCCATACATCTGTGACCTCGTCTCCCGGTAGTTACCTGCACGCAACCTCCGATCCTCACAAGATCTTCTTCTATATTCCCCTCTTATCTCCTCTTCCCTCAATCGCATACAAGATTTCTCCCGTGCATCCTCTGTACTCTGGAACTCTCTACCCCAACATATCAAGACTCTCGCCTACCGTGGAAACCTTCAAAAAGAACCTGAAGACCTACTTCTTCCGACAAGCCTATAACCTGCAATAACCACCGATAGACCAAACCACTGCACAACCAGCTCTACCCTTGCATACTGTATCCTCACCCATCCCTTGTAGATTGTGAGCCCTCATGAGCAGTGTCCTCTTTCCTCATGTACCAGTCGTGACTTGTACTGATTAAGATTATTGTACTTGTTTTTTATTAGGTATACCCCTACTCACATGTAAAGCTCTATGGAATAAATGGCGCTATAATAATAAATAATAATAATAACAATAATAACCCCATCAGCTCTGCTACATACAGGCGATGATCAGATCATCTGCATGTAGCAGAATACCTCACTTGCTATGAGCGCGTAAAAACATTTATGGCCAACGATGACAAAACTATTCTCGAAATACTGAGGTAAAATACTGACCAAATACTGAATAAATGAGCGTGGCCTTAGAGAACACGTACATGAAAAATGGATGTCTGAATGAGGCCTAACCATGCTGTGCTGACAGCTTATTGGTCATACCCATTCTATTAGAATAGGCAGTCTGTCCAGCAATATGTAAGTACACCCCACAATGCCAAACTATTTTTTCTGAACCAACCTGACATAGCCATGTTGAATGGTGCCAAGATGAAAAAAATACCTGAGGTAGATAATATTTTGACTAAAATACGCAAACTCACAACCTGCGTCAAGTTAAAACTTTAAGGGTAAGTTCACACTGGGCGTTTTGCAGCATTTTCTTACTGCTTTTTTTATGCTAATTTTCAGCTGATTTTTCCATTACCAGCAACGCCTATGAGATTTCAGAAATCTCATGCACACACATTGGGTT
The DNA here is from genome assembly GCF_032444005.1 of Ranitomeya imitator. Lineage (NCBI taxonomy): Eukaryota > Metazoa > Chordata > Amphibia > Anura > Dendrobatidae > Ranitomeya > Ranitomeya imitator. The sequence goes on from NC_091282.1 coordinate 907,798,628, forward strand.
TTTGTGTGATCAGTATTTTGTGCTTTGCAGCGTTTTTTTTACATAGAGCATGTAACTTCTTTCAGCGTTTTTTCAGCGTTTTTCACCCATTGACTTGAATGGATGGTGAAAAAATGCTACAAATACGCAGGTTGACTTTTATTGCAGTGTATTTGCTGCAGAAAAGTCAAGCAGAGCCAGTTGTGACATCACACTCGGCTCTGCTACATCTAGATGGCAGGCTGCGTCCATGCAGCCTGTCATCCAGCAGAGTGGACCCAATCCCCATTCTCTTGAATGGGGGGCCCGACATTACAGTGTTTGACACGCTGTCATATGCATGAAAGCGCAGCAAACACTGCTTCTGAACGGCGGGGAAATCCTCCCCGCCGGTCAGAGAGCTGCGGCTCCCACACTATCGGAAGACATCGGGAGTGCTCAGCTGTGATTGGAGGTATAAACTTTACCTTCGGTCACTGGTGTCAGCTGATGGGACAACTGATCCCATCCTCTGACACCAGCTAATGCTAATTATAGTGAATGCAGGAGCGGTTAATAGGAGTTTTCATCTGCCTCTCCTGCGCTACAAATAAATAATTAAAAAAAAACGGCATGGGTTTCCCCCTATTTTTGATAACCAGCCAGACAAAACTCACAGTTGGGGGCAACTCTCAGCTGTCAGCTTCAGCAAGGCTAGTTATCAAGAACAGAGGGGTCCTCATGCTTTTTTTTAATTATTTAAATAAATAATAAAAAAAAAAACAGCATGGGTTCCCCCCATTTTTGACAGCCAGCCTTGCTAAAGCTCACAGCTGTGCGCTGGTATTCTCAGGCTGGTAAGGAGCCATTGATACAGGCCCCCCACAGCCTAAAAATAGCAGCCCGTATCATCTGCCCAGCTCTTCCCACTTGCACTGTAGTGGTGGCAAGCGGGGTAATATTTGTGGGGTTAATGTCGCCAGTGACATTAAGCCCACAGCTTAGTAATGGAGAAGCGTCTATAAGACACTTATCCATTACTAATCCTATTGTTGTTGCATGTTAAATAAAGACACAGGAAGAATAAAGTCCTTTAATGAAACAAAACACCACACAGTTTTACTATTTTATCATTCAGCTAATCCATGGGACACCCTCGATCTCCTGTAATAAAAAATAAAATAATAAACCAACACAAATACTCCCTGTTCAATATAATGAGTGTCCCATGCAGTAATCCATATTTGGGGAAGATAAAGTTTACAACTGAGAGCAGTGCTAATGCGACCGTCCCGGCTGTAAACCACTGATAAATGAGGAGATGCTGCCAGCGCTGCTTCAGTGACTGGGGGTGACGTCACTGATCCTGCGCTCCCTCACAGCCTGACCTGAGGTAAACTCTGGACCGTGGGAAATTGCCAGTGAAGAGGTTACCACAGGCTATCTATCTATTCTATCTATTATCTACAAGGAGTTTGTATGTTCTCCCCGTGTTTGCGTGGGTTTCCTCCGACATTCCAAAGACATACTGATACGGAATATGTTAGTGCTATATAAATATAAAGATTAATAATAATATAATAATAATCTTTATTTATATAGCGCCAACATATTCCGCAGCGCTTTATTATCATTATCATTATTATCTATGTACCGTATGTATTATCTATTTATCTATTATCTATCTATATCTATTATCTATCTATCTATCTATCTATCCATTATATCTATCTATATATCTATCCATTATATCTATCTATCCATTATATCTATCTATTTATTCTATGTAATCATTCTATCTATTCATTCTATCAATCTATTCATTCTATTCATTCTTTCTATTCATTCTATCAATCTATTATCTATCATCTATCTATCTATCTATCCATTCTATCTATATCTATTCATTCTATCAATCTATTATCTATCATCTATCTATCTATCTATCTATCCATTCTATCTAAACATTCTATCTATTCTATATCTATTCATTCTTTCTTTCTATTCATTCTATCATCTAGCTATCTATGTAAAGACACAAAAGAGCACAGTGAGGTCAAAAATACTCTGTTGTAAAAAAAAATCACAGTAATAAGCAAGTGCTAGTCAAAAGATGGAAAAAATAGGGTATTTGGTTGATACATTTTTTTTGCAAAAAAATGTATACTAAGCTGTTCCACCAATCGTCAAGGTATACCCATATAGAGCAGTCCTATCTAATGTATATAATCCCTACCTGATGTATTTAAAACCTGATCATCTGTATAGTACCTGTATAAGCAGGGTTCAGAGAGGGAATATCCATGTGGACATGCTGGATGGAACAGCTTTGGTTTCTAGTTCTATCTATCTATCTACTAGTTTTTTCTTCTCTGGGGGCACTCAACTTTATTGACATGCACAAAGAGACAAAAATAGCATGAAAAAAAACGGCACCAAAACGCACCTAAACCTGCATTTTTGCCGCGGCTTCTTTCCTGCCAAGAAATCAGGTTTTGCTGCAGAAAAAAAAGCAAAAACGCCCTGTGTGAACTTACCCTAAAACTTTCACAGCGCTGCTTACCGTAAATGATATAGATTTGAAATAATTGCCTAAAAAGCAGTGTGTTCCTGGTGTTCCCATGTGCCCATCTGTCTACCATGCTGTAAACTCTACAGCAGGCTAAACTGTAGCTCACTGCTGTTTCTTATTGATAATATTTTCGGCAGCGCTTCTATCTAGAGATTACACACGTCAGATGTGGCCTGGCCATCTAGAGAAGGCACCACTATCACCCGCGGAGTAGAGAGAAGCAGCAAGGAATGTGCTCCTCTGGTGAGTGGAAAATGCCGGTATATTTCACATTCAATGCTATTATCATACAGCATATATCAGCTTTATATACATTTTATGCACAATTGGCTCATAATATGAAAGCGGAGAACATCTCTGCACATTTACTAGGAGAAGCATGAGAACTTCATGTAAGAAAAAAAGATCATTAACTCCATGCACATATTTATATTAATATATATTCATTGATAGTAACTTAGATCATTTTATGAAAATGTGTATTATCTAAAGAGCCTCATGCACATGGCAGTGCTGCATTGCAGGCAGTTAAAAGGTGCACGGCGTCCCTGTGGCTCTGTACTGTAGAACCAAAGGTAGCCTGTGTGCCATATATGATGCACCATATGGCACCATATTGAGAAGAAATTCTCTAGTAGAAGACATGCTCCACAATACAGTGCCAGAAGGAACAACAGTGCAGATGTATTCATTCTGTCATATTTTTAGGCAGCGTAAACTTAGACTAGGCAGTCTAAAAATTATCAAAGAGGCTCATGCTGATTGATACATTCGGTAAATCTTTAAATTGTCTACACAACCTACTGGCTTACTTGTGCCATATTGTGGCATAATGTGTCATTTTTCAAGCCTTGCTACTGTTTCAGATAGGCTCTTTGCCGAGCGAGTTAAAAAAATTGTCAAAAAAGCTTAATAAATGTAGTACGCGGCATGTGCTTTGGCTCAGAATTCTGGTATATTACGCTTAGTAAATCTCCAGGGTTATTTATTTACTGATTGAATTGCTCGGTCTAATGAAATCAGAAGCATATTTAGTTATATCAGGCCCCAAAAGTGTATGTAGGTGTTGTGTGTGCCGAGCTTGTATAGAGCCAAACTCATGAAAGGCTTCATTCCTGCTGTTCGACTGCCAGGACTCTCGTCATCCATGGAGCTGCAGCTCTCCCCTTCACAGTGACCCCTTGCTAACTGCTGGGCAGGACACTGCTGCACAGCTCCATTCACATGACCCTAGACGAGAGATGTCAACCTCAAATACATAGAGGGACAAAATTAAAGCTTGAACAAAGTCATGGGCCGACCTTAACATTTATTAAAACAATGTCAACAACTGAAGACGGTATTCTGTATCATCGAATATAATGATGACCTTTTCATATGGAAACAAAGTTAACAGGGTTTCGTCCACGAACAAAGTACCGTACATTTTAATTAATAGATCTTAGAATAAAATATTGGAATAATATAATATGCTCTGTAAGAGCAGAAAAAAACATATGGTCCAATTGCCTAATTTAAATATGCAATAACAAAGAATAAATAACCTTGAAAATAATACAGATAATAAAGTATGATGTCAACACAAGTGGCCCAAACGCAGTATGATACCCCCACAGTGAATGCCTCCAGTATGGTTACCCTACTGTACGCCCCTGTCTCTCAATCCCCCCGACAAAGATTAATGACTCCATCACAGTATACGTTAGCCTGAATGAGAGTATGTACTTAAGGCCACGTTCACACGTTCAGTATTTTACCTCAGTATTTGTAATCCAAAACCAGGAGTGGATGATAAATACAGAAGTGGTGACGTGTTTCTATTCTACTTTTCCTCTGACTGTTCCACTCCTGGTTTTGGCTTACAAATGCTGAGGTAAAATACTGACCAAATACTGATGGCAGAATTGCATTTTTTCCCTCCATTTCACCACATTTGGAATTTTTTTTTTGCCATTTTTTCTTACCGTCTATGGTAAAGTGAATAGTAGCATTGAAAATTACAACTCATCCTGCAAAAACAAGGCCTCATATGCCTATGTAAAAAAAAATAAAAACTTTGAAAAAAGGGCAGTAAAAATTGAGACCGCAAAAATGAAAATTGGCAGTGACTTTGAGGGGGTAGCTTAAAGAATATATACCGTACTTTGTTTTGCCTTACATTTGCATAATAGTTTTAGTAAAATATTTTCCATATGTTTGCATACTTTATACATTATTTGTTTCTTTCCACTATAGAAGAACCTGTCAGTGTCAGGCTTGTTATAGCTACACTGACAGACAACCTATTGGGTTCTGCTTTAGACCCTCGTACACTGCAGACATGTCATCCGAGTGCAGTCCTAGGTACTCGCACAGAGTCAATGGAAAAGATGGAGACATTTTGTTCTCCATCTTCCCCACCTCTGTGCTGCGATTCTGTCATGTGAGGGAACCTGATCATTTCATTACCATAATCGGCCCGATTCTCTCACATGAGCGAATATTTGCACGTGTGACCCTGGTCTTATAAATACTGTGTTGCAAACTGTGACTGCAACATGTACGACCTAATTAAACATTAGTACAGATCCCTTTTAAGAACTAAGTACATCCTACATGTAAAGGAAGTGACGATTTCCTCCTAAATGAATATTTGCATTATTTCAGATTCTTGTTGTTACTGCACTTTTTAGAACACTGTATATGCTGTGTTTTAAGATGTATTTTAGTGGCACCTAGTGGTTTTACTTAATATTGCATCCCTTTTATTTCTGAATCCTGATTCCTGAGTACACGGGTCAGAAGTATGACATACATAGTAACATAGTAACATAGTTAGTAAGGCCGAAAAAAGACATTTGTCCATCCAGTTCAGCCTATATTCCATCATAATAAATCCCCAGATCTACGTCCTTCTACAGAACCTAATTGTATGATACAATATTGTTCTGCTCCAGGAAGACATCCAGGCCTCTCTTGAACCCCTCGACTGAGTTCGCCATCACCACCTCCTCAGGCAAGCAATTCCAGATTCTCACTGCCCTAACAGTAAAGAATCCTCTTCTATGTTGGTGGAAAAACCTTCTCTCCTCCAGACGCAAGGAATGCCCCCTTGTGCCCGTCACCTTCCTTGGTATAAACAGATCCTCAGCGAGATATTTGTATTGTCCCCTTATATACTTATACATGGTTATTAGATCGCCCCTCAGTTGTCTTTTTTCTAGACTAAATAATCCTAATTTCGCTAATCTATCTGGGTATTGTAGTTCTCCCATCCCCTTTATTAATTTTGTTGCCCTCCTTGATATATAGAAACTAGACAATATCACGTTGTCTTTTAGACATATTTAATCCCTTTCTACAAAATGGAAGAAAAAAATGAAAACTTTTACTAAAAGCTTCTAATGTTTTATTTTCACAAGGGTAGAAGAAGAAAAGAGACAACCAAATTTATTGTGCAATTTCTCCTGAATACATTGATACCCCATATGTGATCGGAAACTACCGTTTGGGCGCACGGCTGTGCTCGGAACGGAAGGAGCATTATTTGATTTTTGGAGCACAAATTTATCTAGAACAAATTAAGTACACCATGTTATGTTTCTAGAGCCCCTGAGGTGCCAAAAAAGCAGAATTTCTCATAAGTGTCCCCATTTTAGAAACTGCACCCTGTCATGGAATTTATTTTGGGATGTCCTGAGCATTTTGAACCCACAGGTGATCTGTTGAATTTTATAACATTGGGCTCTGAAAATAAAATATTACGCTTTTTTTTCCTCTAAATTGTGGATCTAGCTGCCCCAAATTTTATAATATTTACAAGGGCAACCAAAGAAAGCTACAATTTCTTCTGTAATTTCTCCTAGGTACAACTATATCCCACATATGACTGGAAACTACTGTTTAGGCACATGGCAGGGCACAGAAGGGAAAGAGCGTAATTTGATTTTTAGGTGCAAATTGGCATAGATTGCAGATACCATATAACAATTGCAGAGGCCCTGACAGGCCAAGACAGCAAAAACACTCACATGTTACCCCATCTTGGAAACTACACCCCTCAAGCAATTCATGTACGAGTGAACCCACTGACACTGAAATTTGTAATATTGGGCCCTGAAAATGAAATATTACAATTTTTCCTTGAAAATGTTAATATAGCCAAAAAAATTCTCATTTTCACAAAGGTAACAGGAGAAAATTGCCCCCCGAATTTATTTGAGCAATTTCTCTTGAGTTTGCTGATACCCCATATGTGGTTATAAACTACTTGTAAGGTAGGAAGGAAGCGCTGAAATAAATTGCGTATGCACAATTGCTGAGCTTCTGCAATTCCAAAACAGCAGAAACCCCCCACAAATGACCCCGTTTTGGAAACTACACCCCTGAGGAATTTATCTATGGGTGTACTCAGCACCTTATACACACAGGTGATTCTTGGAATTTTATAACATTGAGTTGTAGAAATTGAAAACGATGTTTTTTTTCCACAAAAATGTAGAATTCAGATTTTAAAAGGGCTAAGAGTTGAAAATGGATGACATAATTTGTTACTAGCAATATGTGGTCGGAAATTACTATTGGAATGGAGATTTGGTTGGAATGATTTGTGAATGCAATGCCACATTGGCCGAAGCCCTCAGGTGTTTGAACATCAGACCCCCATTTTACACCTCTCAATTAATTCATTTAGGGGTGCAGTGAGAATATTGACACCACAGTTGTTTCACAGAATTTTAGACCTTTGGGAGGGTTTAAAAAATAATGACATTTTTACCATTAAAATTTTGTTTTAACCCCAGATTTTACATTTTAACAAGGCAAAATGGATACAAATGGCCCCATAATTTGTTACATAAATTCTCCTGACTCCGCAATGCCCCGGCTCTACAATACTGTTCGGCAACGCGGGAAGGCTCTGGAGGGAAGGAGCACTCTATGAATTTGGGGCGCAGATTTCCTTAGAACAGTTGTTTGCAGATTTTATTTGCAAGGCTCTTAAGTGACAGAACAGCAGAAATACCCCCTAGTGAACCCATTTTAGAAATTACACCCTTCTGGGTAATACCAAACAAGTTGATTCTATCTGCAGTTAACGCACACTGTGGGGCTCAGAAGGGAGGGGAGCATTTGGATTTGTGAATACAGATTTCGCCATGTATTTTTTTTCAGAGCCTTTGCACTACCAGCACTGTGGAAAACTCCTATATTTCCATTAACAGGCCAAAGACACTAGTGTGGCCTTGTTTTTTGTGGGTTAAGTTTACATTTTTATCAGTACCATCTTGGGGAAGATAACAGTTTGGATCACTTTTAACCCCTTAACGATGGCCGATACGCCTTTAACGGCGGCAGTTAAGGGTACTTAAACCACAGCGCCGTTAATTAAAATGAGTTCACATATAGGGGGTTTCTAAGGCATCTTACCCAGTCAGATGCTGGAGAGAAATACCCGACGGGCGCCGCCATATTGGGGGCGGAGCCAGCAGGTCATGACCTCCCAGAAGCCCCGGCAGTGAGAGGAGCACATCTGCGCATGCGTGGACGGCCGACGAAGGCACGAACACCAGGGAATGCAGATGGAGAGGAGCGAGGAGGAGCGTCGGGAGCGCGCCGGCCGGAGAGGTAAGTATTGCGTGGTGTAACAGTACCCCCTCTCTTACCCCCCCTCCCTTTAGAACTAGAAAGGAACCTCTTCAAGACAAGAGGAGCATTGATATTCTGAAGAGGCTCCCAAGACCTTTCCTCGGGTCCAAACCCCTTCCAATCAATCAAATTAAACGTCTTGCCCTTGACAGATTTCTTAGCGAGTGTATTCTTAACTTCAAAAGAGGCATCGGAAGAAATAGGTTGGTGAGAACGTGACGAAACAGAATGAAAATGATTAAAAATTGCTGGTTTGAGGAGTGATACATGAAAAGCGTTAGGAATGCGTAGGGAAGCAGGCAATTTCAGCTTGTATGCTACGTTATTAATTTGGCTAGAAACCTCCAAGGGTCCAATGTAACGTGGACCTAACTTCTGAGAGGGAATTTTGAGTCGGATGTAGCGAGAGGAAAGCCAGACCTTATCGCCAGGTCGATAAGGAGGGACATCAAAACGCTTTTTGTCAGCATACCTTTTCATTCTGCTACTAGCCTTTTCAAGCGCCTCCTTAGTCTCCTGCCAAATTTTGGAAAACTCCTGGGACAAGGAATCCGCCGCCGATACGCCTGAAGTGGGGAGAACAGGGAGAGGAATGCCGGGATGTTGCCCAAAAACAATAAAAAAAGGAGACTTAGATGAAGACTCGCTAGTGTGGTTATTGTAGGCGAATTCTGCCTAGGGAAGAAGAGACACCCAGTCATCATGGTGAGCATTGGTAAAATGACGAAGATAAGATATGAGGATTTGATTTACACGCTCTACCTGACCATTGGACTGGGGATGATAAGCAGAAGAAAAATCTAGTGATACCTGCATAAGACTACAAAGCGCTCTCCAAAAACGGGAGGTAAACTGGACTCCTCCATCGGAGACGATGTGCTGAGGGATTCCGTGGAGTCGAAAAACTTGAAGTAAAAAGATCTTCACTAGGTCAGGAGCAGATGGAAGGCCAGGTAGAGAGATGAAGTGGGCCATCTTGGAAAATCTGTCTACCACCACCAAAATTGCAGTGCAATTAGAGGACTTTGGTAAGTCGGTGACAAAGTCCATAGCAATATGAGTCCAGGGAACAGATTGTACAGGAAGTGGAAGCAGAGAACCAGAAAGCAGCTGTCGAGGAACTTTGTTCCAAGCACAGGAATAACAGGAAGCAACAAAATCCAACACATCCTGGCAAAGAAAAGGCCACCAATAATAATGAGAAATCAGGGAGAGAGTCTTCTTACCTCCAACATGTCCAGCGGACTGGGAGGAATGACCCCAAAGTAAGACCTTTAACTTGTCACGATTAGATATGAGGGTCTTTCCCGGAGGCGGTGTGATCACATCTAGAGGAGCCAAAGAAACAATCTTAGCTGGATCAAGAATATGCGTAGGTCTCTCCTCTACATCTAACGGTTGAAAAGACCGAGATAGGGCGTCAGCTCTGATGTTCTTATCTCCAGGTCGGAAATGTAATTCGAAATCGAAACGTCCGAAGAACAAGGACCATCTGGCTTGTCGAGGATTCAGCCTTTGGGCTGACTGAACATAGGCCAGATTCTTGTGGTCAGTAAAAATGACGAAAGGATGAACAGCCCCTTCAAGAAGGTACCGCCACTCCTCCAGGGCCAATTTGATGGAAAGCAATTCCTTGTCACCGATGGAATAATTACGTTCAGGAGGAGAAAATGCCTTGGAGAAAAAACCACAGGAGACTAATCGACCCGAGTTAGACCTCTGTAGAAGTACAGCTCCGGCTCCGATAGAGGACGCATCCACCTCAAGAATGAATGGCCTATTGGTATCTATTCGATGAAGCACCGATGCAGAAGCAAATTCTTGCTTCAGAGTTTGGAACGCTGTTTCAGCCTCCGGTGGCCAAAGATTAGGATTGACCCCCTTGCGGACCAAAGCAGAGATTGGCTTAGACAGAGAGGAGAAGTGAGGAATAAATTGCCTGTAGTAATTGGCAAAGCCAAGAAATCGCTGAATAGCCTTTACTCCCGATGGTCGGGGCCAATTCAGAACGGCAGACACCTTCTCAGGATCCATCTTCAGACCTTCCTCGAAAACGATATAACCTAGGAAAGGCATAGAAGACTGTTCAAAGATGCATTTTTCAATCTTAGCGAAGAGATGATTCTCCCTTAAATGAAGTAAGACTCGGCGAACGTCTCGTCGATGGGTGGATAGATCAGGAGAGAAGACGAGGATGTCATCCAAGTAGACAACAACACTGGTTTAGAGACAGTCTCGAAAGATGTCATTGACGAACTCTTGAAACACAGCTGGCGCATTACAAAGCCCAAAAGGCATCACCAAATACTCGTAGTGTCCGTCCCGAGTGTTGAACGCAGTCTTCCATTCGTCTCCTGCACGGATGCGAACCAAGTTGTAGGCTCCCCGAAAATCAAGCTTGATGAAGATTCATGCTTCTCTCAGACGGTCGAAAAGTTCAGAGATAAGAGGTAAGGGGTATTTGTTCTTCACAGTGATGTTATTTAATCCCCTGTAATCAATACACGGGCGAAGAGTACCATACTTCTTCACAAAAAAGAAACCTGCCCCAGCTGGAGAGGAAGATTTCAGAATAAAACCTCTAGCGAGGTTCTCCTGAACATAGTCCGACATAGCTTGAGTCTCTGCAGGCGAGAGAGGGTAGATTCTTCCCCTAGGAGGCGTGGCACCAGGAACGAGATCTATAGGGCAATCGTAGGGTCGATGCGGAGGAAGAGACTCTGCCTCCTTTTTATCAAAAACATCCGAAAAAGAAGAAAAAGCAGAAGGCAACCCGGAGGGAATGGGAGAGGGACAGGGAACACCCACAGGACGCACCGGCAGCAGACAACGAGACCGACAGGAATCTCCCCAACGAAGAATATTGCCCTTATGCCAATCTAGCAAAGGTTTGTGGAGTCGCAGCCACGGAAGGCCGAGGAGAATAGGATGAGAAATGTTAGCTAAAACAAAGAACGAGATTTTCTCCCTATGAAGAGCCCCTACCTGAAGCTCTACCAAGTGTGTAACTTGAGTTATGGTTTCTTGCAAGGGCCTTCCGTCAACAGAAGCGAGAAGAGGATTCTCTAAAGACCTTACGGGAACTGAGAATTTACCTCCTCCAACCTAATAAAATTTCCCGCTGCACCCGAGTCCAAATAAGCCTCAAGAGAAAAACGTTTACCAAGAACATGTAACAAAACGGGCAGAGTGAGGGGTTGAGAGGTTTCACATGCACCTAGGGAGGCCTCTCTTACCTGACCTAGGCAGAGGAGTTTTCCGGATGGTCTGGGCAGGAACGGAGGAGACGGGAGGGACTTCCACAGTAAAAACAGAGACCCTGGGAGCGCCTCTCCTTGCGACGTTGTTCGGAGAGTTTAACATGATCAATTTGCAGAGGCTCTGGAGCGGAAACAGAAGTAGAGATCCTGGGACGTGGACTGGGAGGCCTACGGGAAGTCATAGAAGAACGAGGAAATTTTCTTTCCTGAGCTCGTTCTTGAAAGCGAAGATCTATTCATGTTGCCAAGGCAATTAAATCCTCCAGATTAGTTGGAGTATCTCGACCTGCTAATTCATCTTTAACATGGCTAGAAAGCCCTCGCCAGAAAGCCCCTAGTAACGCCTCATTATTCCAGCCCAGGTCAGAAGATTAGGTCCGAAACTGAATAACATATTGCCCGACAGTTAAAGACCCCTGAAGCAAATTAAACAATGCCTCAGTGGTTGAGGCCAAGCGACCTGGTTCATCAAAAACCCGATGAGAAGTCTCTAGAAATGGAGTGAGCTGATGAACCACTGGATCATCCCACTCCCAAAGAGGATTAACCCAGGCCAAAGCATCTCCCTCCAAATGAGAAACAATAAAAGCCACCTTGGCCTGATCCGTAGGATACTGCAAAGGAAGGAGCTCAAAATGAAGACGGCACTGATTGAGAAATCCCCGACATAGTTTGGGATCTCCATTAAAGCGAGGAGGTTTGGCCAAACGAGAAGTAGGATGAGGGGCTAGAGCTGGTGAGGGACCGGACGCGGCTGCCTGGAGAGAAAGAAGACGATTATCAACAGAAGCCATATATCCCAGGATATGGGACTGAGGGTCACGCTGCTGTGCCAGTTCTTGTAAACTGGCCAGCTGGGAAGCATTCCCTGGATCAGAGGACTGGAGAGCTGAGAGACGGGAGTCCATAGACTTCATAAAGGACATCATCCGAGTCTGGTTCTCCCGCAGGAAAACAAGCTCTTTCTGAGCAGCCGCAGCTCCAGCGGGATCCATGGGGTTTGCTTACTATGAGGACTAGGAAGTGGACCCTCGGGGTCATGATTTCAGAGCCCCCGAGAGCGAGTGAACCAGATGGTGCCACCCCCTGTACAGGGAGTGTTAGGGACAGGCCCAAGGAGTATGAAGCCGCAACTGCCGGAGCCAAAGGGACGACTGAAGAAAGAACAGAGAGGGAGGACGGAGGGAAGATGGTGCTACTGAAGAGGCTAGAATGGCGGAGACACTGGACAGATAGAGGCGTTAAAAGACAAAGTACTGACCGGGAAGGTGAAGGCACACGTAAACGAAAACAACGGAGACTCAGGACTAGCAGGCACAGCAGGAACACAGGACTGGCTGGTACGGCAGGAATACAGAACTGGAAGGCACAGCAGGAACACGGAACTGGAAGGCACAGCAGGAACACGGAACTGGAAGGCACGGCAGGAACACGGAACTGGAAGGCACAGCAGGAACACGGAACTGGAAGGCACGGCAGGAACACGGAACTGGAAGGCACAGCAGGAACACGGAACTGGAGGGCACAGCAGGAACACAGAACTGGAAGGCACAACAGGAACACGGAACTGGAAGGCACAGCAGGAACACGGAACTGGAGGGCATGGCAGGAATAGACAAACTTGAGACAAAGCCAAAGATGCACGGAGCCTAGGAACCTAAGGTGATGCTGGTAATAACCAGCAAACGCAATAGACGCAAAGGCGTCTTACCCGGTCAGATGCTAGAGAGAAATACCCAACGAGCGCCGCCATATTTGGGGGCGGAGCCAGCGGGTCACAACCTCCCAGAAGCCCCGGCGGTGAGAGGAGCACGTCTGCGCATGCGCGGACGGCCGAAGGCACGAACACCAGGGAATGCAGGCGGAGAGGAGCGAAGAGGAGCGTCGGGAGCGCACCGGCCGAAGAGGTAAGTATTGCGTGGTGTAACAACAAATATGAGGGCTATTATCAGAGAGGAGGTGCAAGTGTCTGTTTCTCTTCTTGTTTGTCCTCAACCCATGCAGTCTGAAGGCCAATCCAGGAAAAGAGTGAGGTATTCGGTCTCCTCTTCTTAGGGGACTTTGTCCGACTCCGATCTGGAGGATGAGGAGTATAGAGATCCTTCAGAAAGAGGGAAGAGGTACTTATTCTCTTCTGTGGACACAGACGAGCTACTGGGGGCAGTAAGACGCACCATGCAGATTGAGGAACCCCCAACAACTTGCTCAGTTCAGGATGAGATGTTTGGTGGGCTACGTACTCAGACCTCAAAAGTCTTTCCTGTGAACCTCCATATTCGTTCTATGATTTTGGAGTAATGGATAGCGGCAGAAAAGAGACTGACTATCTCCAAAGACTTTAGGCTTCATCTACCGTTTGATCCGGAGGAGGTCAAGGACTGGGAGGACATTCCCAAAATAGACATTCCTTTGGCCAGAGTATCCAAGAGAACCGACATTCCCTTTGAAGACTCCTCTAATCTAAAGGAGCCTATGGATCGGAAGGAAGATGGGCTCTTAAAATGGGAAAGTTCGGCAGCTGTTATACGCGCTAATATAGCAGCAACATCAGTGACGACTGACGAGGTCTATTCATTTATGGGTAGATGATCTGGCGGATCAATTATCATCCAAAACCCCTAAAGAAACTATACTTCTAAAACTAGCAACCGATTTCCTAGCAGACGCCTCGGCGGAATCAGTGAGAATCACGACTAGGAGTCAATCCTTATGAAACGCAGCCAGAAGAGCCATCTGGCTTAAAAACTGGTCTGGGGATATGCATTCCAAAAATAAACTTTGCGCTCTCCCTTTCTCAAGGGGAATGGTGTTTGGGACGGTCCTAGATGATATTTTAGAGAAGGCCTCTGATGAAAAGAAAAGGTTCCAGAAGAGAAACGCAAACAATTTCAGCTGTTTCGTAGACCCCGTTATAGTCAGAGAACAGACTTCAGGGGGAAAGGGAAACAGGGAAGATAGAGCTATCCCAAGGGGAGGATACTAGCCAGAGTTAAAGAGACCACTTTCTCGGGTTCAGGTTTGCGGTATCAGAGAAAATTACGCCACCAGAGTAGGGGGGCGCCTAACCAGGTTCCTGGGGGTTGGCAACAAATTACCACAAGCCCTGCTGATCCTGCAGCTGATCTCCCAGGGGTACAAAATAGAATTCTCCTCGTTACCCCCAGAAATATTCCTGATATCCAGTTCCCATCTCATTTCAACCTCTCCCATGTGGATAGACATTCAGGACCTCCTAGAGGTAGCTGTAATTACTCCGGTACCTCTCCGCGAATCAAGAACAATTATAAACCTCAGACATCTAAACACATGGGTAAAATACAAGAAGTTCAAAATGAAATCAATAAGGTCCATGATTCCCCTCCTAGGGAAAGGGGTGGTAATGTGTACTCTAGACCTAAAGAGCGCATATTACCACGTCCCAATTTACCCAGGCCACCAAAAATACCTCCAGTTTGCAGTGGAAAAAAAAAGGCAGAATTTTCTACTATCAGTTTTGCTGCCTACCTTTTGGCCTAGCTTCAGCCCCCAAAATTTTCACAAAACTTATGGTGGAGGTGGTAGCCTATCTGAGAAATCAGGACATCACGGACGACATTCAGATTCAGATCATAAATTGGTAAAAATCCGACCTAGTACCCAAACAGAGAATAAAATTTCTAGGAATCATGCTAGACTCGAGTGTAAGAATGTCCTTTCTACCAGAAGATAAATTGTCCGGCATAGTGAACAAAATCCGTCAGTTTACAAAAAACGGGTCTCTGTCAGGGATACCATGAAGATCCTGGGGCTGATGACGGCCTGAATCCCTTGTGTGAACTGGAGCCATTTTCATTCTCGGCAACTTCAACAGGCGACCCTCGCATCCTGGGACACAAGACAGTGTTCATTGGACAAAGAGATGCGCTTATCCCCTCGGATCAAAACTTCCTTGCATTGGTGGACAGTTCCCAGGAATCTTCGAAAGGGGGTTGTTTGGATTCATTCTCCCGAAGTCGTAGTCACCACAGACACAAGTCAGCAAGGCTGGGGAGGACATGTCCAGGAAAAATATTACCAGGGACAATGGAGTCTAAAGGACAGCAGGGAATCCTCAAACTACAGAGAGCTACTCGCAGTCTGGAAAGTCCTATCCTCCACCCAGTCCTTGGTGAGAAACAAGCATGTGAAAGTACTGTCAGACAACACAACAGCAGTAGCCTTCCTTCATCATCAAGGTGGTCCGAGACACTTAGCTCTACAACAGCTGGCAGATCCAATCTTCAGATGGGCAGAAAAGACAATACTCTCAATCTTGGCGGTACACCTGGAAGGGGACAGAAACCAAGTTGCAGACTTCCTAAGCAGGAAAAGAGTGATATCAACAGAATGGGAATTGAACAATGAGGTCTTCAGAGACTTATGCCAACTTTGGGGAAGACCAGATGTAGACCTTTTTGCAGTGAGACAGAATGCAAAGGTCAGGACCTTTTACTCACTCACTAGAGGGCCAAGCTGGGATCGATGCCCTTTAACAGTCATGGAGCAGCGGCCTGTTATACACATTCCCTCCTCTTGCTCTATTGCCAAGAGTTCTCAGGAAAATTTCCGAGGACAAGGCCAGGGTCATTCTTGTAGTGCCTTTCTGGCCAAAGATGAGTTAGTTCCCCTTACTAAAGAAGATGTCAGAGGAGGAACCCTTTTTTCTGCCCCGAAGAAGAGACCTCCATCAATGACCTATTTTGCACCAGAACCCAGAAACCCTCCGGTTGTCAGCCTGAATCCTGAATGCCAGGTCCTAAGATCAAAGGGTCTGTCAAAGTTATCTCTACACTGCAAGCAAGTAGGAAGCCAGTAACTTCTTCAATTTATAATAAAATTTGGAAAAAATTCTGTAGCTATTGTGGAGAGGCGACAGTTGATAGTGACCACACTGATATTCCCAAAATCCTTGACTTCTTTCAATCAGACTTTAGAGCTGGTATTAGACCCAGTACCTTAAGGGTACAGGTGGTGGCACTTAGTGTTTTCTATGACTCTACCTTGTCATCTCACCCTTGGATAAGTTGTTTTTTTCAGAGCAGTTCAGAGATTAAAACCCTTAATAACAAAAACTGTCCCGCCTTGGGACCTAAATTTAGTCCTTAACCAACTGCAGACACCCGTATGATCTAGAAAGCGAACTAGATATTAGTAGTCTGTCCCTAATGTCCCTAAAAACTGCTTTTCTCGTGGCGATCGCGTCGGTAAAGAGACTAGGAGAGCTCCAGGCCCTTTCTATCCAGGATCCTTATTTGTAGGTTTTCGATAACAGGTTGGTCTTAAGACCTGATCCAGCTTTTCTCCCTAAAGTTGTCTCAGATTCAAATATGAATCAGGAGGTGGTGCTCCCCTCATTTTGTCAGCTCCCTAAAAACCAGAAAGAGAGTTTCTAACATAACTTGGATGTTAGGGAGACAGTACTCAGATACTTGGAGGCAACTAGGTCCTGGAGATGGGATAGTAATTTGTTTGTCCTTTATAGGGGTCCAAATAAGGGAAGAAAGGCATCAAAATCAACCATTGCGAAAAGGATCAGATCCACAATTAGCCTAGCCTATGAGGCACAGGGAAAGAGCCCCCCAGACAGGCTTAAAGCCCATTCATCTAGAGCTGTAGCCGCTTCATGGGCAGAGAAAGGGGGGGCTTTGGCAGAACAGATCTGTAGGGCTGCATCTTGGTCTAGTCTTAAGGTACCATCACACTGAGCAACTTTAGAACGATAACGATAGCGATCCGTGATGTTGCAGCGTCCTGGATAGCGATATCGTTGTGTTTGACACGCAGCAGCGATCAGGATCCTGCTGTGACATCGCTGGTCGGAGCTAGAAGGCCAGAACTTTATTTCGTCGCTGGATCATCTGCTGACATCACTGAATCAGCGTGTGTGACGCCGATCCAGCGATGTGTTCACTTGTAACCAGGGTAAACATCAGGTTACTTAAGCGCAGGGCCGCACTTAGTAACCCAATATTTACCCTGGTTACCATTGTAAATGTAAAAAAAAAACACTACATACTTACATTCCGGTGTCTGTCGCATCCCCCGGCGTCAGCTTCCCTGCACTGTGTCAGCGCCAGCCGGCCGTAAAGCAGAGCACAGCGGTGACGTCACCGCTCTGCTTTATGGCCGGCGCTTACACAGTGCAGGGAAGCTGACGTCGGGGGATGCGACAGACACCGGAATGTAAGTATGTAGTGGTTTTTTTTTTTTTACATTTACAATGGTAACCAGGGTAAACATCGGGTTACTAAGTGTGGCCCTGCGCTTAGTAACCCGATGTTTACCCTGGTTACCCAGGGACTTCGGCATCGTTGGTCACTGGAGAGCTGTCTGTGTGACAGCTCTCCAGCGACCACACAACGACTAAACAGCGACGCTGCAGCGATCGGCATCGTTGTCTAGATCGCTGCAGCGTCGCTTAATGTGACGGTACCTTTAGCACCTTCTCTAGACATTAAAAACTAAATGTAGTGTCATCTCAATTAGCATTTGGCAGGAAGGTGGCTTCAGGCAGTAGTCCCACCCTAGGACCAAATCTCCTTTGGTACTTTTCCATTGTGCTGTCAGGTGGTGACCTGGAAAATGGTAATTAGACCTACAGGTAATTGTATTTCCAGGAATCCATCCTGACATCACTGTTAGTTCCCTCCCTATTACAACACGTCATACTTATGTGATGTAACATTTGTATAGCAGTTGTGTGTGTTCAAAATAAAATTCTCTTTTTTGCATCCATCCAGATGTGTTACTTTGGAAAATCACTGAAGGGTGGTAGGGGGAGGGTCCTTTTAAACTCTCGTGGTTTCCTGTCCCACTATGGATAAGAAGGACGTCCTCCATGGTGCTGTCAGGATGGATTCCTGGAAATACAATTACCGGTAGGTCTAATTACCATTTTTTAATCACAGCTTTCATGTTTCTTGGCATGCTTTCCACCATTCTTTCACACTGCTTTAAGCAGTTCTTTGTTTGGCTTGTGACAATCCATCATCCTCTTGATTACGTTCCAGAGGTTTTCAATAGGGTTCTGGTCTGGAGATTGGGCGGCCCATGACAGAGTTTTGATGTGGTGGTCTCTTAATTTTTGCCAGAGTTGTATATGCTTCTCCATCCTGCCTGCGCTACTGTTGTTCAATACATACATACAAAAAACAATAAACACTTCTACTCACCTTTCCCCTGCTCCCTTGCAGCTTGTCATCTGCATTAAATATTTAAATAAAATGGCGCGGTAATTAGTGCATGTGCATACCGTGCATACCACGTTATATGGCACTATTTTGTTGAAGACACTGTGTGCAAATTTGTCTTCAATAAAATGTCGCCGGAGATTGCCCTATGCGCAGGTGCTGACTCCGGCACCACACTCCTCCTCTAGCCTCGCCATGTTCAACCTATGTACTAGAGCACCTTATCATCAAATGGAGCTGCTATGACCGCATTTTGAAGCTAAGTATTGACATGTTCTACACATTTTTGACTAGTTGATGAACTTATGATGAACTTACTATCATGAGGGTGTCATGTCCCCCCGGGAGACTTGTAGTTAGAAGGTCACAACAGGAAATTAATTGCAGGTCCTCTTTAGAGATGGCATGATTTGTGTTCTATTTTATATGGATTTTCTTTTCCTTCAGTGCTGAAGGGGTTAAGGACTCTTTGTATGCTGGCTGGAAACATTCAGCTTTTTTTGCACACAGCAGTTGCTGCTGTTAATCATCTCTAATCCCTACATATACCAGCTCTGGGCATTTCTTCCTTGCCATGAAAGAATCTTCTTCTATTGCTAAGTGCTTAGCTGTGTAGTTGGATTAGTAGTTGTAGTGATCTGTAGTTTGCTGTTATACATGAGTGTTTATCTCCTTGTTCTTATTCCTATTTAGTTTATTCCTCCCTGTCGCTATTCTCATCCCTATCTTTGGTGAGTTCTTTTGTATGATAGTGATCCTATGCTATCCCTGTTTTGTCTTTAGGTCTTGTTTACCTTACAATTCTGTCCCAGACTCCATGGGGTGGGGGAGGGGACAGATTAGGGTTTATCAGGAGCATAGTCAGGTTGATGTCTGGAGTGTGTAACGTCAATCTAGGAGATCTGGGGTAGAAGATCACTGCGTATTGTGAATCACAGATCTTCCATTTAGTCTGTGTATTTGGATCCCATATTAAATGAATTTGGTTTCCTTTGGTGCTGAAGAGGTTAACAACCCTTTCAATGCTGGTCAGAAACATGCAGTTCCATTTCAGATGCTTCTGATCTAGTTGTTACCTCTTCCTATAAAACCTAGTGAGACCTTCTCTGTCCTGCCAGTAAAAGCTCTGCTTCCTTGCTCTTAGGAGTCGCTGTGCTGAATAGAAGTTTGTTGTTACTATTGGAGATTCGTCTTCCTGTGCTGTGTGCAAAAGCTAAGTAGATGGAGTTGTGGTGTTCTATAGTTTGCTGTTGTGTGTGTTTATCTCCTGGTCCCCTTTTCCCATTTAGTTTATTCCTCACAGTCACTATTCTCCTTCCTATTGTTGGGTAGTGCTGTTGTAAGATAGAGGTTTTCTGTTTTCCCTGTTGTCTTTGTGTCTGGTTTATCTTTAATTTCTGTCCCATGGCTCATGGGGTGTGGGAGGGGACAGATTATGGTTTTTACAGGAGCATAGAAAGGTCGGAGACTTGCGCTTCCCTACCTTTAAGACTACAGTGTGACAGTTACTCAGTATGTACTCCTGATGAACCTATTTGGAGGAAACGCGTCGAGATTAGCATACTTTGTACATTTGGTTCTACTGTAGGGACTGCTGCATACTTTGCACACTTGGCTATACTATTTTGACTTGGCACTGACAATGGTGCATTATGCACATTTGGCTTGGCCATTGTCTATATCATATTAAATATGCTCTTGTTGAAGTGAGTATTTATCTTTTTGTATAATTACTCTAATTTCAGCATATATACAGCTCTGGCAAAAATTAAGAGACCACCACATCAAAACCCTGTCATGCGCAGCCACATCTCACCTGAACCCCATTGAAAACCTTTGGAATGTAATCAAGAGAATGATGAATAGTCACAAGCCATCAAACAAACAAGAACTGCTTAAATTTTTGCACCAGAAGCAGTGTGAAAGGCTGGTGGAAAGCATGCCAAGACGCATGAAAGCTGTGATTACAAATCATGGTTATTCCACAAAATATTGATTTCTGAACTCTTCTGAATAAAAACATTAGTATTGTTGTTTCTAAATGATTATGAACTTGTTTTCTTTGCACTATTTGATGTCTGAAAGCACTGTGTTTTTTTAATTTTGACCATTTTTCTTTTCAGAAAAAAAATACAAAATTTATTGCTTGGAAATTCGGAGACATGTTGTCAGAAGTTTATAGAATAAAAGAACAATATACATTCTACTCAAAAATCTATAATATAACGCTGGGAGCGTCACTCTGTCTGAAGCCTTTATAGACTGCGCAAGCGCAAGCGCCGGCGCAATCTGGGCCTCACAGAGTGACGCTCCCAGGAGATCGCGGTATGCGTAAACACTGAACGCACACCGCGATCTCCACCGGAGAGTCAGGGACCGCCAGGAGGGTAAGTATATTCACCTGTCCCCCGTTCCAGCGCTGCGTGCGGCTCCGTCTCCCGGGTCCTCTGCTGTGACGTTCCCAGTTCAGAGGGCGCGATGACGCGCTTAATGCGCGCCGGCGCCGCCCTCTGACTGAACAGTCACAGCCAGAGGAGCCGGAAGATGGCGGCGCGCAGCGCTGGAACGGGACAGACAGGTGAGTATAGCAAGTGCTGGGGGCCTGAGCTAGCGGCGATACCGGCACCTGACCCCCACAGCGCGCCGGTGTCCCCGCCTGCTCAGGCCCCCAGCACTTGGCGCCCAGCGACGATAGGTGAGTATGGTATTTTTTTTTTATATATATGGCAGCAGCATACGGGGCATATATAATGGAGCATCTTATGGGAGGCATATAATACAATGGTGGCGCAGGATGGGAGCAGTACATGTCAGAACGGGGGCGCAGGGTGGCAGCAGCACATGACAGAACGGGCGCAGGATGGAAGCAGCACATGACAGAACGGGCGCGGGATGGTAGCAGCACATGACAGAATGGGCGCAGGATGGCAGCAGCACATGACAGAACGGGCGCAGGATGGCAGCAGCACATGACAGAACGGGGGCGCAGGATGGGAGCAGCACATGACAGAACGGGTGCAGGATGGGAGCAGCACATGACAGAAGAGGGGCGCAGGATGGGAGCAGCACATGACAGAACGGGGGCGCAGGATGGGAGCAGCACATGACAGAACGGGGGTGCAGGATGGCAGCAGCACATGACAGAACGGGGGCGCAGGATGGGAGCAGCACATGACAGAACGGGGGTGCAGGATGGCAGCAGCACATGACAGAACAGGCGCAGGATGGGAGCATCACATGACAGAACGGGGGCACAGGATGGCAGCAGCACATGACAGAACGGACGCAGGATGGGAGCAGCACATGACAGAACAGGGGCGCAGGATGGGAGCAGCACATGACAGAACGGGGGCGCAGGATGGCAGCAGCACATGACAGAAAGGGGGCGCAGGATGGCAGCAGCACATGTCAGAACGGGCGCAGGATGGGAGCAGCACATGACAGAACGGGCGCAGGATGGGAGCAGCACATGAAAGAACGGGGGCACAGGATGGGAGCAGCAAATGACAGAACGGGGGCGCAGGATGGGAACAGCACATGACAGAACGGGCGCAGGATAGGAGCAGCACATGACAGAACGGGGGCGCAGGATGGGAGCAGCACATGACAGAACGGGGGCGCAGGATGGCAGCAGCACATGACAGAACGGGCGCAGGATGGGAGCAGCACATGACAGAACAGGGGCGCAGGATGGGAGCAGCACATGAAAGAACGGGGGCACAGGATGGGAGCAGCACATGACAGAACAGGGGCACAGGATGGGAGCAGCACAAGACAGGATGGGAGCAGCAAATGACAGAATGGAGGCGCAGGATGGGTGCATTACTGAAGGCAGAGGAGGTGGCGCCCGGTGCACGGAGGGGCTGAGTGATGGCTGGGAGATGGTTGTGTCCGGGGAAAAGACGTGCCACCCAGACAGACTAAAGGTATGGCATGCAAATTATAAAAAGTAACATTGCAGCATTGGAAGGGACCACAAAAAGAAGAGCCACCTTCACAGAATGCAGCATTAGTGCTGCACAACGTGGCTCTTTTAGTTAAAAACGCCAGGGGGGAGTGACAGGTTTCCATTTAATGTGCTTCTGATTAGGTTAACACCTGAACCAAATCTTATTTAATGAAGGAAAGTATAAAAAACCCTGCTGTGGTGTTCACAATCCTCTTGCAATAGAACAAGCTGGATGGCAAAACAAGTGCTAGTAATATGCCAAAAGTAAGGCCTCTTTCACACTTCCGTCATTTGTCATCTGTCGCAATCTGTCGCTTTGGGCAAAAAACGCATCCTGTAAATGTGCTCGCAGGATGCATTTTTTGCCCATAGACTTGTATTAGCGACGGATCGCGACGGATGGCCACACGTCGCATCCGTCGTGTGACGGATCCGTCGTGTTTTGGCGGACCGTCATCACAAAAAAACGTTCAAGTGAACACTTTTTGTCCGTCACGTCCGCCATTTTCTACCTAGCATGCGCGGCCAAAACTCCGCCCCCTCCTCCCCGGACTTCAGAATGGGCAGCGGATGCATCGAAAAACTGCATCCGCTGTCCACATCATGCAGAAATTTAGCAACGTGTTTCGGTACGTCGGCCCGACGTAAGTGTGAAACTACCCTAATAGGAATGAAAAAATAACTTTTATCCATGCCAAAGGAGTTGAAAAAAAAAGTATTGAGTGAAGAAAAGGGCTCAATTCTGACTTTACTAGCAGACGGACACAGTGAGCTTCATGTTGCCTCAAACCTTAAAATTTCTAAGACACCAGTCCATTACAACAAGGTCAAGCAGCAGATATTGGGGACAACAAAGCTACAGACCAGCAGAGGGGGAAAACAACTCTCCACTGACCAGGATGACCGTCATCTTATTCGAATGTCACTCAGCAACCGCAGGATGACATCAAGTGACCTACAAAAGCAATGGCAAATGGCAGCCGGGGTGAAGTGTACGGCAAGAACAGTTCATAACAGGCTCCTAGAGGCAGGACTCAAGTCATGTAAAGCTAGAAAAAAGCCTTTCCTCAATGAGAAGCAAAGGAGAGCCAGGCTGAAGTTTGCCAAAGACCATAAGGCTTGGACCATAGAGGACAGGAGTAAGATAATCTTCTCTGAGTCTAATTTTCAGCTTTGCCCAACACAGGGTCATCTAATAGTTAGAAGGAGACCTGGACAGGTGTAAAAGCCACATTGTCTTGCACCCACTGTGAAATTTGGTGGAGGATCGGTGATGATCTGGGGATGCTTCAGCAAGGCTGGAATTAGGCAGGTTAATCTTTTCAAAGGACGTATGAATCAAGCCGCATACAAGGTTATCCTGGAAAAACAGGTGATTCCTTCTGCTCAAGCAATGTTCCCCAACTCTGTGGACTGGTTTTTACAGCAGGACAATGCGCCATGCCACACATCTAGGTAAATCAAGGTGTGCATGAAGGACCACCACATCAAATCTCTGTCATGGCCAGCCCAATCTCCAGACCTGAACCCCATTGAAAACCTCTGGAATGTAATCAAGAGGAAGATGGATAGTCACAAGCCATCAAACAAAGAAGAGCTGCTTACATTTTGGTACCAGAAGTGGCATAAGGTCACCCAAAAGCAGTGTGATTTGTTAACATTGTTTTTTTTGCATTATTTCAGGTCTGCAAGCAACGCATTTTTTTGTTATTTTGACCATTTCTCTTTGTCAGAAAATAAATACAAAATGTATTGCTTGGAACTTCAGAGACATTTTGTCAGTAGTTTATAGAATAAAAGAACAATTTACATTTTATTAAAAAATATACCTATGAAGAGAAAAATCAGACAAACTGAAAATTTTGCAATGGTCTCTTAATTTTTGACAAAGCTGTATGTAATAATTATCTTTTGCCGGATTTGAGGCTGCATACCAGTGCAGAAGCGGTGAGGAGGACATTTTTAGGTATTGCTGTGGAGTAGATGAGGCAAGGAGAGGAGCAGAGCACTGTCCCTGCTGGTGACAGTGCTCTGTGTGGCTCTACCGGGCAGGTGTGGATGTTCAGGTGCTGCGATCGATTCCTGTGGTAGGATGGTGACCGGAGATTGCAGGACCTGCATGACATCAGTAGTCACGTGTAGCCCATGTGACTGCCGCAGGTGCGAGGCACCATAAGGATCAAACTTATCCTACATATTTCGTAAATCAGCGATTTCCTTCATTATTCTTTTTGTTAAAGATTAGAGATGGGCGAACCCGAACAGTAAAGTTCGGCGTCTGTACTGAGCACCTACTGTTCGGGCACAGACACTGAACATGAACTTCACCAGGAACTCCGTGTTACTATTCGGGTTCGGCTGCCCAAACACCGGGTGTTTGTCGCACTGTCATGTGCATGGCAAACACCGCTTCTGATCGGCGGTGAAATCATCCCCGCTGTAAGAGAGAGCTGCTGTTCCCACACTGTCAAAAGACAGCGTGAGCGCTCTGGTCACTGGTGTCAGCTGATGGGACTACTGCTCCCATCATCCGACACCTGCTGCCGTTAATAACAGCAAGAGCAGGAGGGGCGGATGGGAGTATTCATCAGCCGCTCCTGCGCTGTGAATAAATTTAAAAAAACCCGGTGTGGGTTACTCCAGTGACTGGAGGTGACGTCATCAATGTTACCTGCGGTCACTGAGGCTCCGTTCCCTGCTAGCACCTTTAACTCTCATTTAAAAAATTAAAAAATACGGTGTGGGGACCCCTCTATTCTTGATAGCTAACCTTGCTGAAGCTGACAGCTGAGGGTTGCGGCCCCCAGCTGTGAGTTTTGCCTGGCTGGTTAACAAAAATGCAGAGGAACCAACGCCGGTTTTTTTTTTAAAACATAGGTTCCTGACTCCCCCGGGCTATGGTCACACCAGCGTATATCCCCTTATCCAAGAGAATCGGCCAATTGTGCAAATAATCCCCTGATAAAACTCTATTCAGAGTTTGATCAGATTGTGATCACAATGTGATTGGATTTTCTTGGATGAGAAGAAGATGGAGGAAAAAGTTTCTCAATCTTCTCAATTCTGCACGTCAGTGAAAATCAGACTGCACTCAGATGTCATCCGAGTGCAATCCAATGTTTTCCATGGACTCATTGACTTACATTGTCGAGTGCGATCCGATAATCACATCCAACTCGGGAATGCAGCAATGTTTTGTCACATCGAACTTGAATTGAAAATACTGTGCACGAGCCTACACTGGGAACACGTGTTATCCAAGTGTCAGTGTTCATGGTTATTGTGTGCGGTGCCATTTTTACCCTTTTCCCAGTGTGAAAATGTAAAATCTGTGGCTAAAACAAAATTTTGGTGGTAAAAATGTAATTATTTTTTTCTTCATTGCCCAATGGTAAACAATTCTGTGACTCACCTGTGGTGTCAATAAGATCACTGAACCCCTAGATGAATTCATTGAGAGGTGTAGTTTGTAAAATGTGGTCTCATATTGGGGGATTCTGTTGTTCTGGCACCTCAGGGGCTCTGCCAATGTGGCATGACACCCTCAAACCACTCCATCAAAATGTGAACTCAAATATGGCATTTCTTCCCTATTGAGCCTTGCACTGTGCCTCAAAAGAAGTTTTCAACCACATATGGGGTGTCTGCGCACTCAGGAGAAATTAGACAATACATTTTTTAGTCCTTTTTCTCCTGCTATCCTTGCGAAAATAAAAATTTGGGGCTAAATTAACTATTTTGTGTGAAAAATGTGATTTTTTTTAAATTTTCACAGCTCTACATTTGAAGGGGTTAAAAAACAGGCGTTTAAAGATCTAAAATGAATGAACTTTTATGGTAAAAAATCTAAATTCCAGAACTGCCATTTTTTAATCACTGCATCTTCCCCAAAAAATGAAAAGAAAAAAAAACATCAAACTTTCTGTATTTGCCGCTCAATGGAACAAAAAATACAGTAAGGCAAACTACTTTTTTTTCAATAGTTTTGAATATTTCAAACCATAAAGTATAAAATAAATATTAATAAATATTTGGAATCACGGTGACCACACTGACCTGAAGAATCATGCTGCCAGGTCATTATTACTGCACAATACACACTGTAAAAACAAACCACCAAAACAATGGTGTAATTGCATTTTTGTTTTTACATCTCACCCCACTATTTTCAGCACATTTTATGGTAGCTTTGAATGACACAAATACAACCACTTTACAACTCATCAAGCAAAAAAATCAAGCCCTCATATGGCTATCATGATGCAAAAATAAAATGTAGATATGGTTCTTGGAAGAAGAGTTAAGATTGCCTTGCGCAGGCGTGTACTACGGAGGACATAGAATGAACTTCAATCCAATATTGCGGCCAGCGTGCAGCCAGCGGGTAAGGAAAGGGTGAATCAAACACCCGAAAACTACGCCCATATGACCAAAAACCGGTCCCGCCAAATTCAGGTGACAGGTTCCCTAACTTCATTGTAAGAGCAACAATAAGAAGCAGAAACAAAATTCAAGGCATTTTTTCCAGTGTAAAGAGCCAACATCTTACATTTTTAAGGCAAAAAAATGAAAGTATTTATCACTTTATAATTAATTGAGTAGAATTATACGTTTGAAGACTGCTGAACTTTGGATCAGAACAAGAACAATTAATTCATTTAATTTTGAAAACTGTGAGCACGGGATACAGGAGAAATTGTAGGACTGGCATTAGGTCTTAATTAAATACCGTAAGTGATCCTGCAGAGAACAGGACCCTTGATCCCATTAATAGAATTAACTACAATTTCAAATAAGATTTTTTTTATACAGACTAGATGCTTGGTTGCGCTTAATAGTCCGTAGTTCCTGTTTTGCCACAAATTATGATGAGTTCTCTCTTTTAATTACAGTAAAGCATTATAGTTAAGTGACTAATGACTATACTGCTCCTTATCACACATATTGTATGCCAAGGACCATAAGTACAAAAGACTGAGCCCCACAGCAAGCCTCTGTATATCCCCTCCCTACCTGTAGCAAGAACATTTACTACCCCACAATTTTCTGCTGAATAACATTCACACACAAAAAAATAATAACAATATTTGGTCATGCAGTGTGCTCGTATTCTAAACAGGTTTAGGAATTATTCCAACACACAGTCCCTCATTGATGTGTTGAAAACCAAATAATATCTCCATACCATAGTCAAATCTAACTACCATAAAAACTAATATCATTAACTTTGCTTTTTCTCTCTGCCTTACCCAGGCCATCATGATAACTTCTCCTCGCTTTACTTGTCTCTATTGAGTTCTGTTGCCCATTTGTCTTTTAGTTTTTCACTTTACCATCACCATCCGAATCTTCTACCCACACTTTTCATCTTGCTACCTCCTTTAATATTTTCCTAGTGCTGGAAGAATAGTACAAAACAGATAATACCCGAAAAAATAATAGTGCCAGATAAATAATAATGGCAAAGAAAGTGTCCCCACACAGTTATAATGTTGATTTAATACATTTCCTCACAGTAAAACTTGCACTTTAGTGCTCCCCACAAAATGTTATCCCCATACTAGAGCTTTCCCACACAGAAATTCTTAAAATTAAGAAATTGATTCTCATCTAAATTACTAGTCAAATCTGTTTCTAAAATGGTTTTCCCTGTTCTTTTTTGAATGTGCACATTGTAGATTCAAACTGCAAGTAGCAAAACCTCAAAGAAACACTTAGATTCCTTGAAATAACCCCAATTTAATGTGACAACAGCTTTACATTCTCTCAGCATTCTCTAAAACAACGTCTTCAAATAGTCACCGCCAATGGCTTACAATGAACAACTATGCCTCGTCAAGAGTTCATTTGTGGAAAAAGAAAGTTTTTGCAACCATAAGGTGTGATTTGGAGAGGCAGTGTTGGTACACAGGTGCACACAGTGCTGAGCCCCATTACACATCTGTTCAAAGGCAGACTATGACAAAAGACAATAAAATAAGAAAAGAAAAATGACAATCCATCATTACTTTAAGACAGTAAGGTTAGCAAATGAGAAATATTACCGGAAACTTGAGAGTATCGTCAAGTGCAGTCATGAAAACCGTCAATCACTATTATGAAACTTACTCTCATGAGCATCACTGCCAAGAAAGTAAGACCAAGAGTGACTTCTGCTGTAGAGGATACATTCATTAGAGTTACCAGCATTAGAAACTGCAAATTGACAGCACATTAAAAATTACTTTCATGCCATTTTTCATGTTTTGTTACCTCACAACCTGGAATTTCACTGTTTTTTTGAGGGTTAGCATTAGTTCATGTATAGAACATGCCTACAACTGTGAATGTAGAAATCGCAGGAACGCGGGATGTCATCACGGACAGGAGGCAGATCAAAAGTTAAAAGTTTTATTTAATAATTAATGTACTCCACGCAGGGAGTAGTAGGTTGTGGGGTAATGATATGTAATGGGACAGAACTGGGAGAGTGGCAGGGTAGGACAGGGACGAACAATAGTTCAGTAATGAAAGGGGTGAAACTTATCAGATTGTTGTCTTCTTGTGTGCGGTGTCTCAGGCTTCCAATGGTGGCACCGACAACAGCGGCACGTGGTGTCTCGATGAAGTCTGTGATGGACGGGGATCAAGCGGTGGCACCGAGTAACTTTCCCGTGCTCACGTGTGTCTGGCACGGTACTGAGTAATGTGTATAACCGACTGAACAAGACTTCGCTCCACGGTGTACACGAATCCTGGGTAGGAGAGCATGGGCCTAGACGCCTGTCTCTCACGGTGTTGCACGCCCAGTGCTGTATCTGGCGCCAAGTCTGAGTCACCTCCAGGCTCGGAGGATAGCAAGGGATTGCCGGTTAGTTGTCCACCAGCGGTAGACCTGTATGCAGGGGTACTGTTGAGTCAGTATGTGCAAACGGATTACTCTGCGCTCACAGCGGACACAGCACCCGATTCACCACTCAGATTCCCCGCCTGGGCTCTGACTCTTTTCCTGTGCGCAGTGCTATTTATCTCGACCCTGCCTACTACAGTCACATGCAAGGGATCATCCTGGAATGAAAGTCTTCCCCCCTACAACATGGGTGACAGTCCTGGCAGTTCCGGAGCCGGCGTGAGAAAGGTACCCCTATTATGGTTCTTTCTCTTACATGGACATTTGTTTTTCTTTTTGTTGTGAAGCAAACAACAAATGGGACAAAATGATGGAAAATTTCAGTGTGCATAACTATTCACCCCCCTTAAAGTCAGTACAGCCTCCTTTTGCGACAATTACATCTGCAAGTCACTTTGAATAAGTCTCTATGAGCTTTCCACATCTTGTTTCTGGGATTTTTCTTTCATCACTCAAGGCAACACTGTTTCAGTGATAGGAATTATAGTTCTATGCACCAACCTGGAAATGGTTCGGATCCGGTGCAACGCTGATCTGGTCTCAAGTGCTGCCATTGTCCTGACCCTGTAGGCGGAGCTACCACATGCACAGGGAAACTGTTCCAATCTCTTGAAGCATTGTATTCTGGAGTAGATGGTTGTGTGGGGATGTGGGACGCTGTATCTCGTGGATTTCACTGCCCAGGAAACATATGACACTGTGTTCCCTGTTATGATCTGGTGGCCTAGGAGCAGCATGAGACGGACTCTGGAGAAGGTGGTCCCTGTACTGACCGCAAACCCTGAACCTAACACTCCCTAGACCCCTCGACATAGCCTAAGATCTAACTTCCCCTAAAGACAGAAACAGGAAACCTATCTTGCCTCAGAGAAAATCCCCAAAGGATAGATAGCCCCCCACAAATATTGACTGCGAGAGGAGAGGGAAA
Source organism: Ranitomeya imitator (assembly GCF_032444005.1). Taxonomy (NCBI): domain Eukaryota; kingdom Metazoa; phylum Chordata; class Amphibia; order Anura; family Dendrobatidae; genus Ranitomeya; species Ranitomeya imitator. The sequence continues at coordinate 907,829,017 of NC_091282.1, forward strand.
TAACATACGCAGATATGAAATCAGAAAAAATGAAACCCAAAAAAGAAACCTTCTGCAGTCCAAAGAGGCACTTTGACCCCTTCACAAATAAAGCATTATTACGGAGGATCTGAAATACCATCCTGACCTGTTTCACATGAGACTCCCAATCATTGGGAAAAATCAAGATATCATCCAAATATACAACCATGAATTTATCAAGATAACTCCGAAAGATATCATGCATGAAGGATTGGAACACAGATGGAGCATTAGAGAGTCCGAATGGCATCACAAGGTATTCAAATGGCCTTCAGGCGTATTAAATGCAGTTTTCCATTCGTCACCCTGCTTAATACGAATAAGATTATATGCCCCTCGAAGGTCAATCTTAGTAAACCAGCTAGCCCCCTTAATCCTAGCAAACAAATCAGTAAGCAAAGGCAAAGGGTATTGAAATTTGACTGTGATCTTATTCAAGAGGCGATAATCAATACAGGGTCTCAAGGAGCCATCCTTCTTGGCAACAAAAAAGAACCCCGCTCCCAACGGTGAAGAAGATGGCCGAATATGCCCCTTCTCCAAAGACTCCTTAATATAGCTCCGCATGGCGGCATGTTCTGGCACAGACAGGTTGAAAAGTCGGCCCTTAGGGAACTTACAACCTGGAATCAAGTCAATAGCACAATCACAGTCCCTATGCGGTGGAAGGGAACTGGATTTTGGCTCATCGAATACATCCTGGAAGTCTGACATAAACTCAGGAATTTCAGAAGAGGAGGAAGAGGAAATTGACATCAAAGGAACATGATCATGAACCCCCTGACAACCCCAACTAGTCACAGACATGGATCTCCAATCTAACACCGGATTATGTAGCTGCAACCATGGAAAACCCAGCACAATATCATCATGCAAATTATACAACACCAGAAAACGACAATCTTCCTGATGGGCTGGCGCCATGCGCATGGTCAGCTGTGTCCAAAACTGAGGTTTATTTTTAGCCAATGGTGTAGCATCAACGTCCCTCAAAGGAATAGGGTTCTGCAAAGGCTGCAAGGGGAAACCACAACGTCTGGCAAATTCTAAGTCCATTAAGTTCAGAGCCTGAATCCACAAATGCCATGACAGAAAATGATGATAATGAGCAGATCAAGGTCACAGATAACAGAAATTTAGGTTGTATAGTACTGATGGTAACAGAACTAGCGATTCTCTTTGCACGCTTAGGGCACTCGGAAATAACATGAGCAGAATCGCCGTGGGGGGTACCTAACACTCCCTAGACCCCTCGACACAGCCTAAGATCTAACTTCCCCTAAAGACAGAAACAGGAAACCTATCTTGCCTCAGAGAAAATCCCCAAAGGATAGATAGCCCCCCACAAATATTACTGTGAGAGGAGAGGGAAATAACATACACAGATATGAAATCAGATTTTAGCATAGGAGGCCATACTAGCTAAAAAGAAAGAATAGAACAGAGTACTATGCGGTCAGTATTAAAACACTAGAAAATATCCACCACAGAAAATACAAATCACCACATCTGACTAAAGGCATGGAGGGTATATCTGCATCTCCAGAGACACAGCTTGGCTGCAAAAAATCCTTCAAAGACAAAGCTGGACAAGACAAAAACATGAATATGCACAGAACTATAAGGTCCACAGCAGGTGGACAGCAAAAACAAAGCCAGGACTTATCTTTGTAGAAAAGCACAGCAAACTGGAGAGACCAGCAGGGAAGTGAATCCTCCAAAAACAATGGACAACTGGCAGGGACTAAAGAGTCCTGCAAAGCTATATACCCCAGTCAGTTTTGCAATTAATTATTAGAGATCCCAATATCATAGTGCTGGTCCGGGTCACACCATGCAACCATAAAGGTGCCCCCGGATCAGACCTACAAGCTCCATATAAACATTTATATTAAACAGGAGAAAAAAAGGAGCATACAGTCTAAATATAATGAAATAGACACGTCTTTATTAGTATACAAAAAGATAAAATACAAACATGATTCTGTATAAGGTGCAATCCAGTCAAGCACAGGGGGGGAGGAGCCAACCCCTGCACATCCCATATAGCGTATGACAATGGAAAAATAAGGGGCAGAGAGAAAAGCCCAAAATAGTAGATAGATACTGAAGGGCCTAACCACACCAATGCCTTAAACAACTAGGTTATAAATAGTGGTACTAGGCTAAGAATAGTATACAGTGCATAGCCAAGTGACAGGCACTGTGATGAAGTCCATCAATGAACATATATAGCAGCCAATAATACCACTATTGCGCATATTACGCCAAAACAAAAAGACACATAAACATGGTGGAGAGGCTCACCTACCAGGGATGCAGAGGAAGGGTCCCCCCGAAAGAAAGAAAGCGCCCCGACGCGCGTTTCGCGGCTCCAAAGTGCCGCTTTCTCAAGGGGATAGCTGTGTGCCGGTGTAGGACCTGCTTATGACCCCCCCTAACCCCGGTCACGTGTGCCGCAACAACCAATCCATGCGGCCATAGCGGCGCATGCGCACTGCGGAGAGCGGGTCCGGAGTGGAGGCAGGGCGTCAGGCCAGGGGCGCAGGCGCCGGAAAGGAGATCCGGCGACCGCGCACAAGGCACCAAGACGCCCCGCCCACACACCGGAGCCACTCACAAACAGCGCGATGCGCTCAGCCACATGGATAGAGGCAAGTAAAAGATGGACATGGCTCCCGATGGCCAATAGGAGCCATATACCAAGTAGCTGTAATGTAACCTGAGGCACAGCACCCCGCATGGGAAAAACACTCGCAATGGGTATATATAGCCAAAAAATGGTAATAATGTGCAGAGACAATGAAAGCGCAGTCATATATAATATGAGTATGCCGATATGTATACAAAATATATAAAAAAATAAATAAAAAGGTGCACACAAACATATGTTGTCCAAAATGCCTTTCGAAAATGCCAGATGACAAATACTGCACAGTCTCTCATAAGATATTCAGCGAAGAGTAAGGATTCATGTAGAGTGTTCATCACACACGATCCAGGATTAGAGGGAAGCCATATACACGGGATATTACTATAGAAAAATAGTAAAATAGATATACAATTAAAATCAAGAAACAGATAATAAAAATATAAAAACAAATCCGGAGAACATGAGGGAGCACAGCAGAGACTCACATATAGCTACGCTAAAGAAATGGGGCAAAACTCAGGGACTCATTAAGGCCCCTGGGTGTCAAAGTATCGAGCAAAACAATCCATTTTGACTCGATTTGTGCAAGTCTTTTTTTGTAGTCACCGCCTCTGATGCCAAGATGGAGGACATCAATCCCCCTAACAGAGAGTAATTTGGCGTTACAGTTATGGTACTGCCGAAAGTGGCGTGGGATTGTGTTCAAGTCCACCAAGGTGGGCGCTGTCTTGGCCGCGCCAATGTCCCGCACATGCTCGCGTATCCGAACCCTGAGTTCACGAGTAGTAAGTCCAATATATATTTTTGGACAAGGGCAAGTCGCATAGTAAATAACATTACTGGTGTTACACGTTATGCGCTGTCTAATTTGAAATATTTTCTTCCCATCACTTGAAGAAAAATCAGAACAGCGGAGGACATTGGCGCAGGCAAGACAACGCCCACATGAAACACATCCTGGACGAGGACCGCCTGTACCAAAAACATTAGGTGGAGTTGGAGTATAATGACTCCTCACTAATATGTCATGTGAGTTTTGCAATTAGTAGATACACCTGTCCAATCCTGCAGTCCAGGCACAACTGCATTACCCTCTACAACCACCGGAGGGAGCCCAAAAGCTGAATTCACAACAGTTCCCTGGTTGCAAGGCAATGCCGGACGCTGTTGTCTGGTACTAGGCAGTATTGGGATTGTGTCCATTCTGGTGTGAAAGTTAGGAATGGTTATCTAAGGATAATTGGAAGGTAGTCAAGACCTGATCAGTTCCTTCATCATCACCAGGCTTTTTAATCCTGCTCTCTGCTCAGTTCTTTGCTGTTTATTGCAGTTCCTTTTTACTTTGGAGGTGAGTGGTGCTGGCAATATTCGTAGCCATCTTTTCAGGGATTTCCTTAGGGTTCTTCCCCTGGTCTGTTTGTCTTACACTCCAAAAGGTTCTTACAGAGGTGCCTACCTGGTTCTTGACTAGGCATCGGTTACATTACCAGATGCCAGGTGACAGTGGACCTGTGGAGGTCTCTGCCAAAGTCCCCCTTCCATCTCTGGGTGCTGGGTGAAAGGTATTCCCGGCCCTCAAAGGCCTGCCCAGCTTGCACCAAGTGCATCGGATTTCTCTGCGTACCACATAACATCCAGCTCCTTCAATTGTTTCCACTGGTGAACAGCAATCTTCAAGTCTGACCACAGATTATCAATTGGATTAAGATCTTGGCTTTGACTAGGCCACGCCAAACCATGCTTTATCAGAATGCTTTGGGTTTCTGTCTTGCTGGAAGAGGAACCTCCATCCCAGTCCCAAATTATTGATAGACTGAAACAGGTTTTGCTCAAGAATATCGCTATATTTCGCATCATCCATTTTTCCCTCTACTCGGGCCATTTTCCCTGTCCCTGCTGCCAAAAACATCCCCACAGCATGATTCTGCCACCACCATGTTTCACTGTGGGGATGGTATTCTTGACGTGATGAGATGTGTTGGTATGGCTCCAGAAATAACGTTTACTTTGGTGGCCAAAAAGTTCAGTTTTGGTCTTATTTGAGCACATCACCTTCCTCCATACATTTGGGCAGTCTCCCACATGTCTTTTGGCAAACTAAAAGAAGCCTTACAGTTTTTATGTGTATGTAAAGGCTTTTTTCTGCCCACTCTTCCATAAAGGCTACCTCTATGGAGCGTACGTATTGGAAAAAAAAAACCCAGTTGCATATTATGTGCAGAAACGAGTGCACACATGAAGTGCAACCACTGTTGAGAGAAAAACCAACTCGAAGGCAAACTAAGACATAGGAGGATATGGAGTATAAAGTATTATACTCCATATGCTTCTATATCTTGGAGTGTATGCATAGTATTGTACTGTATTGTGGTCATATGGAGAGATACTCCAGTCTCTCCTTGGGAACTTCTTCAAGGTTACCTTTAGTCTCTGTTCTACCTCACTGATTAATGCCCTCCTTGCCCAGGCTGAGAGTTTGGGTGGGCGGCCCTCTCTTGGCAGGTTTGTTGTGGTATCGTGTTCTTTCAATTTGATGATAATGGATTTGATGGTGTTCTGGGGATCATCAGAGATTGGGATATTTTTTATAACCCAACCCTGACTTGTATTTCTCAAGAACTTTGTCCCTGACTTGTTTGGGGATCTCGTTGGTCTTCATGGTGTTGTTTGGTTAGTAGTGCCTCTTGCTTAATCGTGTTGTAGCCTCTGTGGCCTTTCAGAAAAGGTCTGTGTATACTGACTGTCCATGTGACACTTAGATTGCACACAAGTGGACTTATTTCACTAAGCATGTGATTTATAAATGGAATTGCTCGCACCAGAAATTTTTAGGAGTTTCATAGCAAAAGGGGTGAATACATATGCACATGACATTTTCAGTTATTTGATTCCATAAATTAAATTTATGCCTATTTTTCTCGTCTTACTTCACCAACTTAGACTATTAAGTGCTGATTAGGGTTGAGCGAAACGGATCGTTCATTTTCAAAAGTCGCCGACTTTTGGCAAAGTCGGGTTTCATGAAACCCGACCCGATCCCTGTGTGGGGTCGGCCATGCGGTACGCGACTTTCGCGCCAAAGTCGCGTTTCGTATGACGCGCTTGGCGCCATTTTTTCAGCCAATGAAGGAGCGTGGGCAGAGTGATAACATAGGTCTTAGGGGCATGGACGCCTATCGTCATCTTGTCGATTGTGCGCTGTAGCGATTTGCAATGTGTAACACCAGCTTTTCTGTTCAGGGATGGAGGGGAGAGAGGGAGAGGGAGAGGGAGAGAGAGAAAAAAAAAAAAATAAAATAAAACAAACAAACAAAAAAATTCCCATTGACTTTGCATTGGGTTTCGTGTTTTGGTCGATCCCCGACTTTTCGCCATAATCGGCCGATTTCACTCGACTCGACTTTAGAGATAGTCGGGTTTCGCGAAACCCGACTCGACCCTAAAAAAGTAAAAGTCGCTCAACCCTAGTGCTGATGCATCACACACAAATTGGATTACTAAAATGTTTAATACTGAAATATAACAAGCAAGGTAATAAGCCAAGGGGGTGAAGTAGCAGACATATCTCAACATCAACTGTCCTAAGGAGACTGTAAGAAGCAGGCCACTACTAAATGCCAAAAATTAGAAGAAACTTGATTAGGTAAAACAGCCCAACTAGTGGACATTAGAACAGTGGAAATCTATACAACCACCATGCTTTCGTGAGACAAAAAGTTGCAGGGATTCTATGTAGATGGTGCCCACCGTGATGAATGCAGGGAGAGGTGTGATGGTGTGGGGGTGTTTTTCTGGTAACAATGTTGGTAATTTATTCCAAATTCAAGACACCCTTACACAGCATGGCTACCATAGCATTATGCAATGACCGCCATCCCATTTAGTTTGCACTTAGACCATCATTTGTGTAGCAACAAGACAACCAAAAGCACACCTTCAGGCTATGTAAGGCCTTTAATTGTGACCAAGAGAGGGGTGGAGTGCTACGTCAAATGATATGGCCTCTACAATCACCTGACCTCAATGCTTATGAGATGGTTTGGAATGAGTTGGACTGCAGAGTGAACACAAAGCAGCCAACAAGTGCTCGACACCTCTGGAAACTCCTTCAAGAGCGTTGGAAAGCCATTCCAAGTCACGACCTGAAGAACCTACTTAAGAAAAAGAACTGCTGTGTCCAAACTTTTGACTGGTATTGTATGCTGAATACAACAGGTCATTTTGCAGGCCCTTCCTATCCTGTGTAGTTGGCAGCTTGGATAAGGCACATTGACTTCACTGCATCTGCTTGATCTGCAGTACCTGGGAACAGCCACTAGTGTGAAAGCGCTAGAGCGTTTCCTTCTGTGCAGCGTTTACATCTAGCCTGGTAACAGCTGATTAATGGAGGTGATGGTTATCACACCCCAGCAATCTGGTTTTGATAACATAGTAACATAGTTAGCAAGGCCGAAAAAAGTTATTTGGACATCCAGTCTGTATTCCGTCATAATAAATCTCCAGATCTATGTCCTTCTAAAGAACCTAATAACTGTAAGATACAATATTGTTCTGCTCCAGGAAGACATCCAGGCCTCTCTTGAACCCCTCGACTGAGTTTGCCATCGCCACCTCCTCAGGCAAGCAATTCCAGATTCTCACGGCCTTAAGAATCCTTTTCTATGTTGGTGGAAAAACCTTCTCTCCTCCAGACACAGAGAATGTTCTTGTCACGAAGTGACTGTCCTGGTGTAACACGACCTGACAGGTCGGTCACAAAACGACGGAACACACAAGGGTACACCGGGGACACTTTAACAACGGTGGGCCCTGACAGTAGGGAATGGGGAATGGGCACCTCCTGCACTCACCTGAGGCTGTGCCCTGATCTTACTACCATCCCTATACGGGTTCTTTCAACCTGTCGCCGAGCAGGATACCTTGTCCCTCACTTGCCCTGCTCTAATCCCTATGTAGGGAACTGGCAGGTGAGAGCACTGGTCCCACCGCTGCACTAATACAACACAAGGAGAGTTACACAACAGAGGGACAACGAAACAATAACAGCACACTTAGCTTTCTCTGCTGCAATGCACCGCACAGCAGAGTAAGGCACCAGGAATCAGGATTCAACTGCAGAACCAAAGCACTTAGCAAGCAGCACTTCCAGAAAGGTTGGTATCCAAAGGACCTGTATAACCAACAGTCAGCTGATGCACCAGGTGACCTTTTAAAGGAAGGTGGGAGTGGTAACAAACTTCAGCTGAACCAGCAGCAATGCAATGCAATATCACCAGCGGCCACCGGGGGAAGAAAACTGCATTAACCCCCAATGACCAGAAAGGAAAAAACATTTTAGTCTGAAGGAAACCAGATCTGCCACAGATCCAAACATAGATCGTGACAGTACCCCCTTTCAATGATGGGCCTCTGGACCCTCAACACTGGACCTTATCAGTAAACAACCTACAGTGAGAACGTCTCGATTCACCAGAGTTCACCTCCTCAGTCACCTGACCCTCAGGTTTACGGTGAACACAGCACGATGGAGATGACAACCTAGGTGGCACAAATCTCCAGAGTGCCGACCCGTGGAATGAGTTGTGGATGGGCATTACAGAGGGTAACTCCAACTGGTAAGTCTTTGGACTGACAATGGCTGACACCTGATATGGCCCGATTACCCTGGAACTCCAGATTCCAGTTCCACACTTCCACCTGATATTTTTGGTGGACACCCATACGTAATCATTCACACACAGGTCCGGACCTGAACGTTTATTTTCACGCATGCATCTGTCACAAAATGGTGAACTCTTTACAGAACCGACAACAGAGGCGTCCCCCTGTGTCACCAAACTCACACCCCCACTATGCACCGAGGGAACCACCACCCTCCTCTGACCCTTCCTCATAAGAGGTCTTTGACATACCGGGTTAGAACGTAGTGAGGGTAGAGTCTTGCCCCTACTCCCTTCGAGCACCTCTACTGCCCCCACAGGAGAAGGGGTAGGTTGTAGAAGGACGGCTGAGATCGTAGCTCCTGGGCAGCAGTCATCACACAACTGACCCCAGCTGACTACTTCTCTGGACCACCAGTCTATGACCGGGTTGTGTTTTTTCAGCCAAGGGAGACCTAAGACCATGGGAGTTGGTATGCCCTCCAAGACGTAGCATGACAGGGACTCTTCATGACAAGCCCCTATCCACAGATGTATATTGTCTACAACTTGAGTTATGCTCCCCTGACTGAGTGGGGCGGAGTCAATGGCCTGGACGCTTAGGGGTCTAGCTAGCGTCCTACTCATCAGGCCATGGTTCTGGACAAAACGAGCATCCACCAAATTGACTCCTGCTCCACTGTCCACAAGCACCGGAATATTCTCAGTTACCCCACCTACAACCACCTCAGCAGGTAAGGTACACTGAGACGAAAAAATGGAGGAAATATACACTCCCTGGTCGCTTCCTTCCACACAACCAGGGGGACGTGGCTTTTTAGATGGAACAGATATCTTGGCGCGAGCTGGGCAGACATTGATAAAATGACCAGTCTGCCCGCAGTAAAAACATGCCCCCACACCACGGCGAATCCCAGACAACCCCGTTTGGGAATCAACTCCTCCCACCTGCATGGGTTCGTCCACCTGGTCAGGTGTGTCCTCCTCCCTAGCAAGGACTACCGGGGGCACATTTGGTGTATGCCTCTCCCTCAAACGTCTATCCACCCGGATGGCAAGGGACATGGCGGCCTCCAATGACCTGGGAGCGGCGTACTGTACCAGAGTATCTTGCAACCTAGGGGACAGACCCTGCACAAAATGACTCCTAAGGGCCGGGTCATTCCACTGTGTGTCAGTGGCCCACCTCCTGAACTCTGAACAGTACTCCTCCACCGGCCGAGCCCCCTGCTTGATCTTACGGAGACGGGATTCCGCCAAGGAGACGCCGTCCGGGTCACCATACACCAGCGCTAGAGCCGCAAAAAACTTGCCCACTGACCGTAGAGATGGAGAACCGGTCGGCAGGGAGAAGGCCCAGGATTGGGGATCACGCTTAAGAAGGGAAACAATGATTCCCACCCGTTGTTCCTCACTCCCTGATGAACGAGGGCGGAGCCTGAAGTATAACTTACAGGCTTCCTTAAAAACCAAAAATGTATCTCTCCCACCAGAGAACCTGTCAGGAAGAGATAACTTGGGCTCAGGTTGAGCATTTACCTGGACCGAAGCCCAAAACCCCACCAACTGCTGCAGCTGCTGCACCACCTCACCAGGCAGCACCTTAAACTCGTTGGTGAGGGTCAGAAGCAGTTGGGCATAGGCCTGCATTTGAGCCATAGCTGACCAGAAAAAAAGTGTTGATTGGTTATAATGTCACGAAGTGACTGTCCTGGTGTAACACGACCTGACGGGTCCGTCACAAAACGACGGAACACACAAGGGTACACCGGGGACACTTTAACAACGGTGGGCCCTGACAGTAGGGAATGGGGAATGGGCACCTCCTGCACTCACCTGAGGCTGTGCCCTGATCTTACTACCATCCCTATACGGGTTCTTTCAACCTGTCGCCGAGCAGGATACCTTGTCCCTCACTTGCCCTGCTCTAATCCCTATGTAGGGAACTGGCAGGTGAGAGCACTGGTCCCACCGCTGCACTAATACAACACAAGGAGAGTTACACAACAGAGGGACAACGAAACAATAACAGCACACTTAGCTTTCTCTGCTGCAATGCACCGCACAGCAGAGTAAGGCACCAGGAATCAGGATTCAACTGCAGAACCAAAGCACTTAGCAAGCAGCACTTCCAGAAAGGTTGGTATCCAAAGGACCTGTATAACCAACAGTCAGCTGATGCACCAGGTGACCTTTTAAAGGAAGGTGGGAGTGGTAACAAACTTCAGCTGAACCAGCAGCAATGCAATGCAATATCACCAGCGGCCACCGGGGGAAGAAAACTGCATTAACCCCCAATGACCAGAAAGGAAAAAACATTTTAGTCTGAAGGAAACCAGATCTGCCACTGATCCAAACATAGATCGTGACAGTTCCCTTGTGACCGTCACCTTCCTTGGTATAAACAGATCCTCGGAGAGATGTTTGTATCGTCCCCTTATATACTTATACCTGGTTATTAGATCGCCCCTCAGTCGTCTTTTTTCTAGACTAAATAATCCTAATTTTGCTAATCTCTCTGATAGGTCATCATAATAATAATAATAATCTTTATTTATATAGCGCCAACATATTCCGCAGCGCTTTACAGTTTAACAGTTTCAAACACAACAGTCATAGGTAACAATGTTAACAATACAGTAATAAAGCAAAATAAGACGATCCTGCTTGTGAGAGCTTACAATCTACAATGAGGTGGGGGAGAAACAAAGTACAGGTGTGTATTTACAATGATGTATTTACAATGATGGTCCAGCCATCTTCAGGGGGTGGGGAGTAGATGGAGATAGTGAATGGGCTACACACACACACAAACATAAAATGAATGATTAGGGAACGTGATAGGCCGCTCTGAACAAATGAGTTTTGAGCGAGCGCCTAAAACTATGCAAGTTGTGGATGGTCCTAATATCTTGGGGTAGAGCATTCCAGAGGATTGGCGCAGCACGGGAGAAGTCTTGGAGTCGGGATTGGGAGGTACGGATTAGTGCAGAGGTTAGTCAAAAGTCGTTTGCAGAGCGCAGCGGTCGGCTAGGCCGATAGACAGAAATGAGGGAGGAGATGTAAGGGGGTGCCGCACTGTGGAGAGCTTTGTGGGTGAGAACAAGTACTTTGAATTGTATCCTGTAATGAATGGGCAGCCAGTGTAACGACTGGCGAAGAGCGGACACGTCCGAGTAACGATTAGCCAGATGGACAACCCTGGCTGCTGCATTAAGGATAGACTGGAGAGGGGAAAGTCGCGTGAGGGGGAGGCCAATTAATAGAGAGTTGCAGTAGTCCAGGCGGGAGTGGATTAGGGCGACAGTGAGAGTTTTTGTTGTCTCCATGGTGAGAAAAGGGCGGATTCTAGAGATGTTCTTTAGGTGTAAGCATATACAAAAATTGGCGCGCACTCAGTTTAATGGGGGAGCGAGGTGCTGGTGTAGTGGGCTGTGAAGTGTATGAAGTCTTCTGGGGTGCGAGTTTTCCTCCATAAGCGTTCAGCACACCTGGAGCATCGCTGGAGAAATCGGGTTTGCGATGTGAGCCAGGGCTGTTTGACTCTTTGTTTGGAGGTTCTGAGGGTGAGGGGAGCTACTTGGTCTAGGGTGCTTCTAAGAGTGTCATTGTAGTGATGTACAGCCAGATCAGGACATGAAAAAGAAGAGATTGGGGACAATGATGAGTGTAAGGAGTCTGAAAGTGTATGAGGGTTAATGGCATATAGATCTCTGAATGTGTGGTAGGTAGGAGGGTGATGGGGTGGGTCATCAGTTTCAAAGTAGCGGACAAGTCTTTAAGTTGCAAATAATCATAAATACTCACATTTTTAAAACTTTGATTATATGAATGCCAACCATTTACCAGATCTGCTATTTTACAGCTGAGAACAGGACTAGATCTAGATCTGTAGGTGCTACCAATGTTTTCATTCATTGACTACAAGCAAATATCTCACAAATGATGAGAGATTGAAGCTTAAAGTACAGTACATTGGTAGCTGATATAAGTTTTTGTTTACACAGTGATACACAGTAAACCCCTTGAAGTGCCAAAGAGAAGGCCAATCTAAGGACAGCATATAACCTTATGTGCCCAAACATGGCATATTTCGAGGTAAACAGTTCAAAGACCAGGCAGTAAATACATGAGTAAATAAATGAGAACTTAGGTGCTAAAGGGCATTGTAAGGCAACATTATTGTTTACATAATTTTAACAAACTACAGTGTTGTACATATTGGGAAGCGAGGCTGGGGAAGTGCTTTTACACTATCAGAGCACTTAAGCCTCATTTGATTATGAATTAAAAGGGATTTTCTTTTTCAGTCAGAGTGCAACAGATTAACTAAGGAAAGGTGTGGATGCCATTAATTTCCAGGAAGGAACATGACCATATAAACAGCTTGGGGTCTTGATCATACTGACAGATTCCCTCTTAAAGGGATTTTCTCATTTCAGTAAACTATTGTCCCCAGGTACAGTTCACTGAAAAAAAAGCTATCTTTGCTGTTGCTCTGGTCTTTCTTGTTTGTCTGCAGCTCTGAGTCATAGTACCAGCTCTGCAGGCAATCAGTGTGCTCAGTGGCTGTGCCATAGAACTGAACTTTGGGACAATAGTTTAGTGAAACACGAAAACCATTTAATTATTTATTTCACTTACATGGTTCCATCATATTCCACAGCACTTTACAGACATAATCATTGGGCTTATCTACTAAATTCCCCATCATCGTGTCTTTGGGGAGTGGGAAGTACCTGGAGGAAACCCACTCAAACATAAGGAGAACATACAAACTCCTTGTAGATGTTGTCCTTGGTGAGATTTAACCAAGGACCCTAGCGCTGTAAAGCAACAGTGTTAACCACTGAGCCATTGTGTTTCCCAATCCTGCAAGGCCTTAAAATATGAGTCTTTCGTTGGGCAAGGTAAAGTAACGTTTCATCAGCACCTAGATGTATTAGTGGCATTAAAGATGCTGTGGATAATATTTAAAGTGATTCTGACACCTGATTTCACAATAAAAATTATATACATTATTAAACAGACCTCTTAGACCCAATGAGGCTTGTGTACTTGCTATGAAAATACATGCTGGAATGGCTGTATAACTAGGGTAATTGAGATTGAGGTCAATTTTCATAAAAGATTACAAAGCTTTTACATCAGTTATCATAATGGAGAAATATAAAGGCATATAGCCTACTGTTCTGTGCTATTATACAACACTGCAACTTCAGGGCGGAAATCTTGTCACAGCTCAGGGATTCTCAACATTCATTCAAACAAGTAAATCATCTGTTGCGTGAGAAGAACAAAGACAAGTGACATTTACAACAACTGATAGCGGCTGCAAAAGTCACTGTTACAAAACACGCACTCTGTGTATACACACATCAGCGGGAGGCAACCTGCTGATCTGTGGACTCTGTGACCTGGGTAATAGCGTGTTTCAGTATTGTTTCATGGCACACTAGTAAGACATGCAACATCAGGTTACACAACAGTTACATCAGTCGCCGTTGTATAAATAGGGCTGGATACCGTAGCATCTTAATTATTCCTCGCCAAAAACTTCTTGGCGACATGCGAACACCTTTAATAAGGTTGGGTTTTCAGCTATTTGTGTCCATTCCCTAGTGTAAGGCCACAAACAATGACCGCTGGGCAGCTGATTGTTAATGACATTGCTGCTTGGCAGGCTTACTTGTTATTTACCTGCAACATTATGCAGCCATTAACCCCTTAAGGTGCTTTCACATTGCGTTCCGGCAACTGTTCAGTGGTCCCATCGGGGCTTACATCTGAACCCCCGGCAAAATGGGATTCAGACATAAGCGCCAAGGGGCCATACGCTATGCTGATGCTGGCAGAGGGAACATGCACTCAGCTGTGCATCATTTTCGGGTGTATACGCCTACTGGAGGTGGACACTCAAAACAAGGGTTCAGATGTAATCCTCGACAGGGTCACTAAATGGGTGCCAAAACGCAGTGTGAAAGCACCCTTAAGGATTTCTTCAAGGGCCAAAACGTTTTCATTTTTCCGTTGACTGTTGTGGAACAACTTGTAATTAATGTAGTTTTGAATAATAAGCTACGCTCTAATATGCCAATACTGGTTCAGACGATATACAGAAAACCAACCTTGAGGATGTGCCAAATATGTCCCACTCCAGTCTGTGGTTGCCATGTTTTTCCATTTAGAGATGTCATAGAGTTTGTTATCAGTGGATAAGCATGGATCATTCACAAATTGCTGTGATTAGATCTGGAGGTCCAAGTTCAGAAAAATCCTGCTCCAATCTGTGAGTATGATGGCTATAGACTGGAAGACTTCCTGGGATTAGATGTCCATAGACAGTCATAGGTTTCACTGCACTCTGTTTGGTGGATAAATCAAATAATAGTCCGTGGTGTTATGGATGTTCAACATTCTGGCCAGTCACAAGCTTGCCATGAAAAAAAATGCCGCCCTGTGCTGTAGTGACGACACCAGCTATGGATACCTAGACAGGAAAAAAGTAGGTATTTCCGAGCCTAAGCGTTTTGAAGGATAACGTCCTTCTTCCTCGTGGATTACAGTTTCTATGAGCATGGCAGTGTTTTCTAGATGTATCTAAGTAATGATTGGTTCATCTATATTTATTTGTGTTTGCTGCTTTCATTTATCTGTAAAAGCGTATAGCTCTATTTTGCTATTTAATCCAGTTGGTATGAGGTGTTGAATTAAAAAATCCATCGGCTTTGGACATCTGGTGTATATTATTGCCTCCTCTCCAATGTTTTTCTATTTTTTCTATTCTCCAGAATAAACTACCTTTTAAGTTCCCATCATGTAGCAATTTGTAGTGCTTGGATAATGGATGTCCTACATATTAAGTATGAAGGGTTCATATGAAGTCCAAAAAGGTTAAAAGGATTGTCAGGTCTGCAGTCACTCTATGTCTTGAGGATTCACCAGTGTCTGCACCAGGAATGGCGGCCATGTGACCCCAAGTATGCGATATGCATACTTCCGGCCAGAACTTGACCAAACTGTTTCTGGCCATGAGTGATACACTCGTTTTGAGAGCGAATCAAATTGCCATGTGACCCCTGCCTAAGATCAGAGCTAGAATATTGTCACCTTCAGCAAAGAGTAACAATGAAGAAGGGTTGAAACACACAGTGAAACAAGACAGAAGCTATAGAAAGAGGTTTAAAAAAAGAAATAAAAGATGGTGGACTAGTTGCCTATGCCTCAGGCTTCTGCACCTTCTACATAACTGATTAAAATATGATACAAATTTGGGGAAAGTTTGGATCAAACTGTATCAGAGCCATCAGATGACAACTATTCTATTCTCATGAGGTGGCCTATGGCTCCAGTTTGGTAGTCAATTCAGTTGTGCACCAGTTATATTAAATTATTATATTAAAGCAGGGTTTAGGTCATAAAAAAAGCCCAAACTCTGTACATCTCACAGATCACTGTTCAATCCATCATCCAAAATGGAAGTAGTATGGCACAACTTCAAACCTACCAAGACATCCACTTAAACTGACATCCAAATCATGGAGAGGTAGCCAAGAAGCCCATGGTCACTCTGGATTTGCTGCAGAGATTCAGAGCTCAGGTTGGAGAATCTGTCAACAGGACAACTATTAGCCGTGTAGTCCACAAATCTTTATGGAAGAGTGTCAAGAAGAGAGACATTTTTAAAGGCAAGCCATAAGAAGTGTCATTTGCAATTTTAAAAAAGCCATGTAGGGGACACAACTATCATATGGAAGAAGGTGCTCTGGACAGATGAGACCAGAGTAGAATTTTTTATGCTAAATTCGAAATGCTATGTGTAACGGTAAACTAACACTGCACATCACCTTGAAAATACCATCTCCACTTTCAAACATGGTGGTGACAGTATCATGTTGTGGAGAGGCTGCAAATGACTTGAGACTGGTGCGTAAGTCCACCTTCCAGCAGGACAACGACCCTAAATATACTACCAGAGCTACAAATGAATGGTCTATATCAAAGCAAAGTCATGTGTTTGAATGGCCCAGTGTAAAGGTACTGTCACATTTAGCGACGCTCCAGCAATATAGACAATGATCCGACCTAAACTAGATCGCTGCAGCGTCGCTGTTAGGTCGCTGTAGAGATGTCAAACACAGCAACTCCAGAACGATGCAGGAGCGATCCAGTGACGTACTTATCGTTCTCGCTGGTTGTTCTCTCCGTGAAAAAACATTGCAGGCATCATTGCTTTTGCTGTCAAACATGACGAATCACGCCGACCTGATTGACGTCACCGCTCTGCTTTCCGGCCGCTGTGCTCACAGCCAGTGCAGGAGGAGTGCAGAGAAGCACAGCGCCGGGGACAGACAGCGGTAGGTAAGTATGTACTGTTTGTTTTTTTACGTTTACGCTGGTAACCAGGGTAAACATCGGGTTACTAAGCGCGGCCCTGCGCTTAGTAACCCGATGTTTACCCTGGTTACCAGTGAAGACATCGCTGGATCGGTGTCACACACGCCGATCCAGCGATGTCCACGGGAGATCCAGCGACAAAATAAAGTTCTGCACTTTCTTCAGCGACCAACGATCTCCCAGCAGGGGCCTGATCGTTGGTCGCTGTCACACATAACGATTTCCTTAACGATATCGTTGCTACGTCACAAAAAGCAACGATATCGTTAACGATATCGTTATGTGTGACGGTACCTTAAGTCCAGACCTATATCCTATTGAGAATCTGTGCCAAATCTTGAAATTTGCTATACCCTGAAGCTCTCCATCTAATCTCAGAGAGCTAGAGCTAGTTTGCAAGGAATACCCACAAAGACATGCAGCATTAATTGCACCAAAAGGTGGTCTTACAAAGTATTGATTCACCCTCTTAACTATAAGGAGGTTCATTGGGTATTTGTCATTGTATCAAATACTGTATTAGAAAAAATAGTGCTTTGTAGATATGTTAAAGGTAAGTATAGTGGGTAGTCAATGCTGCAATATCCTCATAGTGCAGAAACTTACCGTATTTTGCATATTATAAGATGCTCTGGATTATAAGACTCACCCCAAATTTTGAGGAGAAAAAAGGAAAAAATTTTATTTTAATAAAATGGTGATGAATCCATGTGTCTTATTGCTTATTAGGGGTGGTGGCTGCAGTGAAGCGGGGTCCCAGGGTCGCTGCTGGAGGAGGCAAGAGGGAAGCGTTGCTGCAGGCCACAGGCTGGGATGAGGGGGTGTTCAGATGTGTGGCGCGCCGCTGCGGGTGTCCGGTGCTGCAGTTACATGGTTTCCTATGTGGTGGACTCTGGGAAAATGGCTGCTAGGGGCGGGCATGCGCAGTTAGAGATCTTGGTGCTGAGATTTCATCTTCCGAGATCTTGGTGCCGAGATCTCTATCTGCGCATGCGCCGCCCCAGCAGCCATTTTCCCGGAGTCCACTGCATAGGAAGCCATGTAACTGCAGGGGCTCTGGGCTTTAATGAAAAAAATGTCGGCAGAGCACCCGCAGCGGCGCGCCACACATCCGAACACCCCCTCATCCCAGTCTGCGGCCTGCAGCAATGTTCCACTCTTGCCTCCTCCAGCAGTGACCCTGTGACCCTGCTCCACCGTGGGCGGTAAGGTATATCCGCAGTATAAGACGCGCCCCCATTTTCTCCCCAAATTTGGGAGAAAAGTGCTTCTTACAATCCGAAAAATATGGTAGCTAAAGTTCAATGAAGTATTTTATTGAAAATATACATTGAAGACTAACTAATCTTTGAGGACATTTTTCCATATTTTGTATGCATTATAATTGTCTGCAGATCCAGAGACCCCACTGATCGTTCAATAAACCCCGAACAGTGCTCTGCTCAGGAGACTGGAGCGCACAGCTCTTGCTTGAGTGCGCATACAGAGCAGAGTACAGATTCAATGGAAAGTATAGGCTTCTTCCAACATCTGCTATCATGGTAACCAACAAATAGAAGTATGGCACAGCAATAAGTGAGAGTCGAGACAATACCAGGTAAAAATCTGAATTTGAGTTAAATATGGTTTACAACAACAGTCTACAACAGATGGGGCAATGGGACATATAACTTTGATGGTTACCATTCAGTATGAGCAGCTTAAGTCATTTGGTTCTCAGAGAGGCACAAAACTCAGTCTCTGATTGGAACAATATAAGGATTGGATAGATTAGCTGGTGACTTCCTTTTGAACAACAATTCCAAATAAATGTTCCCCGCTTATTTGTTTCATGGTTCATGAAATTCCATTTTGGACAAATTAAAATTGTACATTTTTTATGTTTCCGTTGTTTGATAATTTACTTATTGTTTGTTTCTGTAGATAAACTGCAAATAAACGACTAAGTACTTTGCAAGGGAAGGAGACAGCTTCAAAATCATGTATGACCCAGATGTAAAGTATCAGTCATGCAGTACCACGGATACAACGGTAAGGGCATCTAAATAGTAATTTGTAAAATAAATGGGTCTATGCAAAATCTCTTTAAGGCTATGTGCACACGTTCAGGAATTCATGCAGAAAATTCCTGAGAATTCCGGACATTTTCTGCATGAAATCCGCAAGAAAACCGCATGCGTTTTTGCCGCGATTTTGCCACGGTTTTTTCCGGACACTTCCCAATGCATTTTGGAGTGGGAAATCCGCAAAAAAAACGCAAAAAGATAGAGCATGTCCGGATTTTGTGCGGTATGCAGTTTTTTTGCGGAAAAAAACGCATCATGTGCACAAAACATGCGGAATTCATTCTAAATGATGGGATGCTTATTGTATGCGTTTTTTTTTGCGGTTTTATAGCGTTTTTATCGGGAAAAACCGCGAAAAGACCGCAACGTGTGAACACAGCCTAAGAATTATCTGGATTATGTTTTCCATTTTGTGTTTTACAAAGTCATTTGGAATCTTGTAGAAAACTTGTTACTTAACCAATGACCTTTTTTGGGGAAAAAATGATTTGACACATTGATATGTGTCAAGATGTGTCTGGTGGGCAACTCCTCTCCTTCTTATTAAGGTCCCCTTTAATGTACCTGTATCTTGTCCCTCACGGCACAGCCAATTTAGTCCTTTATGATGAACATTTTTTTTTATTTTCTTACAATATTTATTTAGTCCTAGAAAGGAATACGAACATTTAATCCTTTCATCGTGTGGATAATATGCTACACCATCATACAGGAGGCCTTTTCTCCCCTTCATTATGTTGTGTGGGTATTGATGGGATGACAGAGCGCATTACCTCTGCCAAACTCCTCAGATGCCTGTGAGACAATTGACAGCAGCATCTGATGGGTGAAACTGTTCAAATTGATGTATGTATATTACAACCTGCTATCACTGTGGATAGCATGGACACAATACCTGTAGCCCCATCTCTAGGACATTTCTCTGCGTCCTGATGTGGTAAGTTACTCCACCTTAGCATGTACGAGTACGCCCTGTAATGGAAAGGCTTAACAAGTACAGACTCACAAAAACACTTCAATTTATATATATATATATATATATATATATATATATATATATATATATATATATATATATACAGTATCTATATATATATATATATATATACATATATATATATATATATATATAGTGAGGTGCCAAGGTGAGAAGTACTAGAAAACAGATATGTTTCTCCCCGTTTCATTTCATATGTATCACGGTATTGATTGTGAAGCTGTTTATTTCTCTGTAATCCGGTCCTGGTTTCTTTAGTGATCAGCCTGAAAGCTCTGGTGCTTCCCTTCCACACATACAATCCAGCTTTTGCTTCAGCTGATATAATCAAGGAACTGCTGGGATCTCAGTCTCTCATCTGCTGGTCTGGGAGCTGACACAGTAAGGTTGCACAAACTTCTTTCTTGTTGTGTAGGTTTATTTTGCAGTTAGTATCTTGTTGTTAGTTAGTGGCCAGACGGCCTTAGACATTTTATTTCATGTTTGGCACGTGTAACATTGTACGGCAAATGTGTACAATAAATACACCTGACACATACCTGTGTGGAACTCGCTAGCCTGCTATTGTTCGTTGTGACTCCATAGCCACCTGCTTGGGCCAAAGCAGAGATCCCTGATGAGCTATATCTCCACAAATGGTTTTGAGAATGCGGGCATAGTGGCTGTTGGACTGTGACTGCAGATAAAGTGCTCTGTGTATGTCCTGGCTGAAAGCTCATGTGCTTTTGAAGAGCCAAGAGTCCAGTAATATGGAGGAACTAGTGAAACAGTTATTGCAGGGAAATTTTCAACAACAGCAGACCAATACTTACTTCCAGCAAGCCCTGGACCAGCAAAACCAGATTCAGCAAGAGCAGTTGAATGCAATAACGCAGGCTTTGATGCGGAAGCCCCGAGATGAGAGGGATCATGCACAAAGTGTTGCTGGTGCACGGAAAGCCGTACAAAAAACCCTGCTTAAAATGACTGCTGACGATGATGTAGAAGCGTATCTCACCGTATTTGAACGTATTGCAGAACGTGAGCATTTACCGGTGGACATGTGGGCTGAAGTGGTTGCGCCATTTCTGAGTGGAGATCCACAAAAGGCCTATTACGATCTAAGTGGAGTGGATGCTATGGACTATACCAAATTAAAAAGCGAAATCCTGGCAAGGCTGGGAGTAAACACATATGTACGAGCACAGAGGGTACATTTATGGACTTTTGTGGAAGATCAGCCAGCCCGCTCACAAATGCATGATCTTATCCATCTAGTAAAAAAATGGCTGCAACCAGAGATTTTGACATCTGCAGAGATGGTGGAACGTGTTGTTCTAGACAAGTACCTGCGGTCCTTGCCCCCTAAGATACAGAGATGGGTTGGACAAGGTGACCCATATACAGCCGACCAGTTGGTGAATATGGTCGAACGCTACAATGCTTCCGAAAGCCTACTCCAAGGGACGTTATCACCTCGCTGGGCTCCCAAGAAATCGCCAGAAAATACTGCGAAACCTACTTCATCTTCAAAGGTAGAGAACGTTGCAATAAAGGGTAGCAGACCCACAAAGAACTATGGAGGCGGTACGGTCTCACAGCAATTCAGCAGACCCTATCAGGCGTCTCCAGCGAGGAAGCAAGGACCTATACAATGTTGGCGATGTCGCGGGCTTGGCCATGTAGCAGCTAACTGCCCAATGACTACAGAGCCAATGGACTGTAACGCTATGAGACGTCTTTCGTTATATGTACAGTCGGTCTGTGTTGCAGAGGTCCTCACAGGAAATGAACGACACGTGTGTTGCCTCGAGGTCAACGGCCATAGTGTGAATGCCGTCTTGGATTCCGGCAGTCAAGTAACTCTGGTACATGCCAGTTTGGTGGACCCTAGAGCCCTAACGAACTCAACCCTGGGCATTAGTTGCATCCATGGCGATATAAAAAACTACCCCACTGCCTGGGTCACCCTTGCCACGCCAGTAGGAACCAAAAGACATCAAGCGGCAGTCCTAAAGTCTATGGGACATGATGTAATATTGGGGGGAGACTTTCCCTTATTTTGGGACTTGTGGAACCTTAAAAATGGCATGAGCACTCTAGTCGAGGAGGGTGCTGTGGGGCTAACCCCTGAGCTATTGCAGCAAGAGGGGGGGGAAGTCCATCTCAGAGGTAACTCCAGAATCTGTAGACTCACCTCTGGCTGTATATGCAGGCGACGCAAGTGAACTAGAGGAGGCTATAGAAATGCCAGGTCTTTGTGACGCTGTAAGAATCTGGCTGCACTCGGATGTCACCCGAGTGCAGTCCGATCAGAGCATGTAGATTCAAACAGTGAAAAACGGAGAGTGGACCCACTGGACCGTGATTACGAACCCCTCTCGGGCGAGCTGACCAGGTGGACCACCCCCTATACAGGGAGAGTTAGGGGCAGGCCCGTGAGGGACTATCGCCACGGAAGCTGGAGGGTCGACTGAGAACAGATGGGAACACAGCAGGCACAAAGGGAAAGAGGGCACAGAAAGGAACTACTGAGACAAGGGAGAAGATGGGAACGCTACGGAGGCACGGAGGCTGGCAGGACAATATGGAGACACCGAGGCTGACGGGAGCAAGGAAAAGATATAGGAGCCGGGCAGGTACCGCAGAGGAAAAGGAACTGAAGGAACAAGGCAGGAACACAGGAAACAGGCAGGCACTGCAGAGGGCGGAGGAGACCCA
Organism: Ranitomeya imitator; assembly: GCF_032444005.1. Classification (NCBI taxonomy): domain Eukaryota; kingdom Metazoa; phylum Chordata; class Amphibia; order Anura; family Dendrobatidae; genus Ranitomeya; species Ranitomeya imitator. Next base: position 907,851,511 of record NC_091282.1, read on the forward strand.
AAGTCAGAGAGCTAGGAACGCACAGAGACCACAGGTGGCCAGAAGCACTTGTAAACACAAATGAACATCAGGCACAGAGAAGCAGCAGGAAGCAGTTTACATAGCAGCATGGGAGCTACTTCCGGGTTACAGTCCTCCAGGATGACGGAGAGGACAGGAAAGAGCGCTAACAGAGGAATCAGATGTGCGCACGCGCAGAGCTGAATGCGACGCGCGCGCGCACCCGGCGAGCTGCAGTGGGGAGAGGCGGCGGCAGCAACGGCATGACAGTACCCCCATCTTTACGCCCCTCCTTTTTAAGACTAGAAAGAAACCGGGACAAAATACGAGGAGCCCGAATGTTCTCTCGAGGCTCCCAGGACCTCTCCTCAGGACCAAAACCCTTCCAGTCAACCAAAAACAAAGTTCTCCCTCTAAGTTTTTTCATGGCTAAGATGTCCCTAACCTCAAAGACATCATCCTCGGAAACAGGCGAAGGAGAACAAAGGTTAGAAGAATGAAACTGATTGAAAACTACAGGTTTTAGGAGAGACACATGAAAAGAATTAGAAATACGCAGAGAGGCAGGCAACTTAAGTTTGTAAGAAAAGTCATTAATACGAGACAAAACTTCGAATGGACCGATATAGCGAGGACCCAGCTTATGTCAAGGGATTTTGAGACGGATAAATTTAGAAGAAACCCAAACCTTGTCCCCAGGATGGAATATAGGAGAATCAAGACGTCTTTTGTCCGCATGTCTCTTCATCCTAACTTGAGCCAACTCAAGGGCGGACTTGGTCTCCTGCCAGACCCTGGAGAACTCTCTAGACAGAAGATCAGCCGCTGGTACAGTAGAGACAGGAGGCACCGGAAGAGGAAGACCAGGATGTTGACCGTAGACGATAAAAAATGGAGATTTGTTAGTGGCTTCGCTGGGATGGTTATTGTAAGAAAACTCAGCCCATGGCAGTAAGTCAGACCAATCATTCTGATGAGAATTGGAAAAATGACGGAGATAAGTTACCAAGGTCTGATTAGTACGTTCCACCTAGCCATTGGACTGTGGATGGTAGGCCGAAGAAAAATCAAGCGAAATGTTCATAGATCTGCAGAGGGATCTCCAGAAGCAGGCGGTGAATTGAACACCTCGGTCAGAAACAATATGTAAAGGAAGACCATGAAGACGAAAAATATGGTGAACAAAAATCTTTGCCAATTCGGGAGCAGAAGGTAAACCTGGGAGAGCGATGAAATGAGCCATCTTGGAGAAACGGTCCATGACCACGAAGATGACGGTGGAACCAGAAGAATGAGGCAGATCAGTGATGAAATCCATAGATAAATGTTGCCACGGAGAGGAAGGTACTGGCAAAGGATGTAGAAGCCCGGAAGGTAGTTGCCTGGGAATCTTATTCTTGGCACATGAAGGACAAGAGGCGACAAAACTTTGGACGTCCTTAGACAACGTTGGCCACCAGTAAAAACGAGAGATCAAACGGAAGGTTTTTTTTTTAAACCAACATGTCCAGCCAGTTTGGAGGCGTGACCCCAAAGTAAGACACGTCTCCTGTTCCCTTCAGCGACAAAGGTCTTACCCGGAGGCAACGAAGTGAGAGAGACTGGAGCAACTGTGATGACTCTGGCAGGATCAATGATGTGTGCAGGCTCGTCCTCCAAATCCACCACCTGGAATGACCTAGACAGAGCGTCGGCTTTGGAGTTTTTATTTCCTGGCAAGAAACGAAGTTCGAAGTCAAACCTGGCGAAAAACAAGGCCCACCTGGCCTGCCGAGGATTAAGTCTTTGCGCAGAACGAATATACGCCAGATTCTTGTGATCGCTGTAGATTATAAAACGATGTAAAACCCCTTCTAAGAGGTACCGCCACTCCTCTAATGCCAACTTGATTGCTAACAGTTCTTTATCACCGATGGAATAATTTTTTTCTGAGGAGGAGAAGATCTTTGAGAAAAAACCACAGGGCACAAGACGACCAGAAGAGGATTTCTGCGAGAGCACAGCTCCAGCTCCAATTGCAGAAGCATCTACTTCAAGGATGAAGGGTTTATTGGCCACTGGACGATGAAGAATAGGAGCTGAGGCAAAGGCTTGCTTGATGGACCGGAAAGCCTCTTCGGCCTCAGACGACCACAGATGAGGATTGGCACCCTTCCGAATCATGGAGGAGATTGGAGCTGAAAGAGAGGAAAAGTGAGGTATAAACTGCCGATAGTAGTTAGCAAATCCAAGAAATCGCTGAATTGCTTTCACTCCAAGAGGACGCGGCCAGTTAAGCACGGCAGAAACTTTTCCCAGATCCATACACAAACCAGCGTCGGAAATGATGAAACCCAAGAAGGGTAGAGATGACTGTTCGAAGACACATTTTTCCAGTTTTGCGTACAGCCGATTCTCTCTCAAACGCTAAAGTACTTGCCGTACATCTCTTCTGTGAGTAGACAGATCTGGAGAGAACACAAGGATATCGTCCAAGTACACTACAACACAGGTGTAAAGTAGATCCCGAAAAACATCATTTACGAGTCCTGGAAGACTGCGGGTGCATTGCATAAACCGAATGGCATAACAAAATATTCATAATGACCATCTCTGGTATTAAACGCAGTCTTCCACTCGTCACCAGAACGGATACGGATCAAATTATAAGCTCCTCTGAGATCCAATTTGGTAAAGATTCGTGCTCCACGCAGACGATCAAAGAGTTCTGGTATGAGAGGAAGTGGGTACTTGTTTTTGATCGTGATGGTGTTGAGACCCCGGTAGTCTATACATGGGCGAAGAGAACCGTCCTTCTTTTTAACGAAGAAGAACCCAGCTCCTGCAGGTGAGGAAGACTTTCGAATGAAGCCTCTGGCCAGATTCTCTTGAATATATTCGGACATGGCTTGAGTCTCGGTAGGAGACAATGGGTAAATACGACCCCTAGGTGGAGTAGAACCAGGAACAAGGTCTATCGGGCAGTCATAAGAGCGGTGCGGCGGCAAAATCTCCGCTTCCTTCTTGTTAGACGTCCGAGAAAGCGCAATAGGCTGGAGGAATTCCCACGGATTCCGAAGCAGACCGAGAGGAGGACGCAGGCTTGACGGGAAGCAGGCACCTGTTCAGACAAGACTGTCCCCACCGTAGAACATCTCCAGTACGCCAGTCCAGCGTGGGTTCGTGATCTCTCAACCAAGGAAGACCCAAAAGGAAAGAATGAGACAAAGAAGGTAAAACATAAAAGGCCAGTTTCTCACGATGAAGAGCTCCAATCTGAAGTTCGACTTCCTCCATAACCAAGTTGACGGTCTCCCGCAAAGGCTGACCATCGACGGAAGCTATTTGTCTAGGAGTCTCCAAGGGTCTAACAGGTATCCCAAGCCTGTTAACAACCTCGAGCTGAACAAAGTTCCCAGCCGCTCCTGAATCAACATAAGCCTCCAGAGAAAAGTGACGGGAACCTAAATGTAGAATAACAGACAAAACCAGAGGCAGAGAGGAATCATAACCACCTAGGAAGGCCTCTCTTACCTGTCCTAGGCGGATGCGTTTCCCGGCTTCTGAGGACAAGCGCGTAAGAGATGAGAGGCACTGCCACAGTAAAAACAAAGACCTTGTGCGAGTCTCTCCTTGCGGCGTTGCTCAGAAGACTTAAGGCGATCGACCTGCATGGGTTCAGGAGAAGATGAAGAAGCCACCGGGGCTGCTTGAGAAAAAGAAGTCCCTCGAGCAACAGTGGTCTGGCGAAGAGGTCTCCTCTCTCTGGCAAGCTCACGAGTGCGCTCCTGAAAGCGCAGATCAATGCGTATGGCCAAGGAGATAAGATCATCCAAAGAGGTGGGAGTGTCCTGTCCCGCCAACTCATCCTTAATCCGTGAAGACAAACCACGCCAAAACGCTCCAACCAAAGCCTCATTATTCCACCCAAGGTCTGAGGACAGAGTCCGGAAACGGATGGCGTACTGGGCTACTGAGAGAGTACCCTGGTAAAGGTTAAAGAGGGACTCAGTGGTAGAGACCAGACGACCAGGTTCATCAAAAACCTTACGGAAGGTATCCAGGAACGGATTGAGTTGGGAGACCAAAGGATCATCACGCTCCCAGAGGGGATTAACCCATGCCAAAGCCTCACCCTCCAAATGGGATACTATAAAAGCAACCTTAGCTCGGTCGGTAGGATAAAGTAGCGGAGACAATTCAAAATGCAGCTGGCATTGATTAAGAAAGCCGCGGCACGCTTTAGAATCCCCACCATACCGAGGAGGTCTAGCAAGTCGGGGCGAGGGTTGTGGTGCAGAGACAGGAGTGGAAACAGAGGCCACATTCTGGAGGGAGAGAAGCCGATCATTAATGGAGGCCATAAAATTCAAAATATGGGACCGAGTGTCCCGTTGTTGACCTAGCTCCTGCTGAAGGGCAACCAACTGCGGAGCAATACCAGGATCAGAAGGCTGTAAAGCCGCTAGGCGAGACTCCATATTCTTTAAAAATGACATGATCCTAGTCTGGTTTTCACGCAAAAAGAGTAACTCCTTTTGAGTGGCGGAGACTCCAGCGGGGTCCATGGCCTGATGTTACTGTGACGGTGTAAGAATCTGGCTGCACTCGGATGTCACCCGAGTGCAGTCCGATCAGAGCATGTAGATTCAAACAGTGAAAAACGGAGAGTGGACCCACTGGACCGTGATGACGAACCCCTCTCGGACGAGCTGACCAGGTGGACCGCCCCCTATACAGGGAGAGTTAGGGGCAGGCCCGTGAGGGACTATCGCCACGGAAGCTGGAGGGTCGACTGAGAACAAATGGGAACACAGCAGGCACAAAGGGAAAGAGGGCACAGAAAGGAACTACTGAGACAAGGGAGAAGATGGGAACGCTACGGAGGCACGGAGGCTGGCAGGACAATATGGAGACACCGAGGCTGACGGGAGCAAGGAAAAGATATAGGAGCCGGGCAGGTACCACAGAGGAAAATGAACTGAAGGAACAAGGCAGGAACACAGGAAACAGGCAGGCACTGCAGAGGGCGGAGGAGACCCAAAGTCAGAGAGCTAGGAACGCACAGAGACCACAGGTGGCCAGAAGCACTTGTAAACACAAATGAACATCAGGCACAGAGAAGCAGCAGGAAGCAGTTTACATAGCAGCATGGGAGCTACTTCCGGGTTACAGTCCTCCAGGATGACGGAGAGGACAGGAAAGAGCGCCAACAGAGGAATCAGATGTGCGCACGCGCAGAGCTGAATGCGACGCGCGCGCACCCGGCGAGCTGCAGTGGGGAGAGGCGGCGGCAGCAATGGCATGACAGTCTTGAGGTGGCCCGTGGTAAGTTCAGGACCGCTCAACACCAGGACCCTACTCTGGCAAGGGCATGGGAAAATGTGAAGGTCTCTGAGGGAAGACCATTGTACCCAGGGGCTCAAAATGAGTTCCCATATCTAGCTGTGCAACAGGGTATGCTGTATCATATAGACAAAGTGCGGGGGGTGGCGGTAGAACAACTAGTGGTGCCCAAGTCCTTTCGCCAGGTAGTTTTGGAACTGGCACATAAACATCCCTTGGGGGGACACCTGGCCGGAGAAAAAACAAAACACCGTATTCTGCAGCGTTTCTTTTGGCCGGGTCTAGGGGGGGACGTGACCCGGTATTGTCAGTCCTGTCCTACTTGTCAATTGACCACATATTATTACCAATAATAGAGGTGCCCGTCGAGAGGATAGCAATGGATATAGTGGGTCCATTAGTTAAATCTGCCAGGGGACATCAGTACATTTTGGTAGTACTAGATTATGCCACTCGTTACCCTGAAGCAGTGCCTCTGCGGAATGCCAATGCGAAAGCAATTTCAAAGGAGCTTGTTAATATGTTTTCTCGCACCGGCATTCCGAAAGAAATACTAACGGATCAGGGGACCCCCTTTATGTCTCGAATACTTAAGGACTTGTGTAAGCTACTAAAAATCTCCCACTTGCGTACTTCAGTATATCACCCTCAGACTGGCGGGTTGGTGGAGCGATTTAATAAAACCCTGAAGGGAATGTTGAAAAGGGTGGTAGATAAGGACGGGAGGGATTGGGATGCTCTCCTACCATATCTCCTGTTTGCTATACGGGAAGTACCCCAATCCTCCACAGGCTTTTCGCCTTTTGAGTTAGTTTACGGGCGATGTCCTAGAGGCCTGTTAGATATTGCTAAAGAGACTTGGGAACAAGAGGTGACTCCTTATCGCAGTGTAATTGAACACGTAATGCTTATGCAAGATAGAATTGAGGCGGTCATGCCAATAGTTAAGGAATGTTTAGAACGTGCGCAACAGGCCCAAAGCACGGTATATATCCGAGCGGCTAAAACACGAGTCTTTCAACCCGGAGATAGGGTGTTTGTATTAGTACCTACTGTAGAAAATAAATTTCTTGCGAAGTGGCAGGGCCCATACGAGGTGTTGGAGAGAATAGGTGAAGTGAACTGTAAGATATATCAACCAGACAAGAGGAAAACCGAACAAATCTACCATATAAACTTGCTTAAGGCCTGGCGGGATAGGGAGAGTCTAATGACAAAAGCCACCCTTAATGATGGACCTCGTAGGGCACCCCCATCTGTGGTAAATGACCCCCAGGTAGCATTGCCAGAGGTGGGTATTGCAGAGACACTATCCGAAAGTCAAAAACGAGAGACTAAGGAATTTATACAGAAAAACGCAGAGGTTTTTTCAGAGCTTCCTGGTCGTACTCACTTAATTAAACACGACATTGTTACTGATCCACAGGTCCGTGTATGACTAAAACCATATCGAATTCCGGAGGCTCGGAGACAAGCCATTGCCCAGGAAGTCGAGAAAATGTTAGAACTTGGAGTCATTGAAGAGTCCCGGAGTGATTGGGCTAGCCCAATCGTGCTAGTGCCCAAACCCGATGGGACTATTAGGTTTTGTAATGATTTTCGGAAATTAAATGAGGTATCGAAATTCGATGCCTACCCGATGCCGAGAGTTGATGAACTTATAGAGAGACTGGGTTCGGCCAGGTACATATCTACTATCGACTTAACAAAAGGTTATTGGCAGATTCCCCTCACGGATTCAGCCAAAGAGAAAACGGCCTTTGTAACGCCCCAGGGACTGTTCCAGTACCGTGATATGCCATTTGGGTTGCATGGTGCTGCAGCCACCTTCCAACGTCTAATAGATATTGTCCTTAAACCCCACGTCCAGTATGCGTCCGCATACTTGGACGATATCATTGTCTTTAGTGATGACTGGGACACACATTTGTCAAAAGTACAAGCCGTCTTAGACTCGATAAAAACTGCTGGGTTAACTGCCAATCCTAAGAAATGTACCTTGGGATTGGAAGAGGCTCGCTATCTGGGATATAGCATAGGGCGAGGAGTCGTAAAGCCACAGACCAATAAAGTGGACGCTATTCAGAATTGGCCACGACCGGTCAACAAAAAACAGGTCGGAGCCTTTTTAGGGATCGTTGGCTATTATAGGCGCTTCATTAAAAATTTTGCCACCATCGCGGCCCCTCTCACAGAGCTTACCAAGGGCTTGAAATCTATCACAATAAAGTGGAACACAGAAGCAGAGAAGGCCTTTCAGTATTTGAAAACGGTCCTCTGTGACCAACCAGTGTTGGTTGCCCCTGACTTTAAACGGGAGTTTATTGTCCAAACGGACGCCTCTGGTGTCGGCCTCGGTGCAGTGTTGTCACAGGAAGTGAATGGCGAGGAACACCCAGTAAGCTATCTGGGTAGGAAGCTTACCAGGGCAGAAAAGAATTATAGCGTGGTTGAGCGCGAAGCCCTGGCTGTGAAATGGGCCCTATTCACCTTACGCTATTATTTACTAGGTCGCCAATTTAGACTAGTAACGGACCATTCACCCCTAACATGGATGTCCCGCGCAAAAGAGGGCAATGCGAGGGTGACACGCTGGTTCTTGGCATTACAACCTTTTAACTTTTCGGTTGAGCACAGGGCAGGCGCAGCGCACGGGAATGCAGATGCGTTATCCAGAACACACTGCTTAGTGACTCATCGTGTCCGACCCTACAGGCTCGAACAAAGGAAGGGGGTATGTGAGGTGCCAAGGGGAGACGTACTAGAAAACAGATATGTTTCTCCCCGTTTCATTTCATATGTATCACGGTATTGATTGTGAAGCTGTTTATTTCTCTGTAATCCGGTCCTGGTTTCTTTAGTGATCAGCCTGAGAGCTCTGGTGCTTCCCTTCCACACATACAATCCAGCTCTTGCTTCAGCTGATATAATCAAGGAACTGCTGGGATCTCAGTCTCTCATCTGCTGGTCTGGGAGCTGACACAGTAAGGTTGCACAAACTTCTTTCTTGTTGTGTAGGTTTATTTTGCAGTTAGTATCTTGTTGTTAGTTAGTGGCCAGACGGCCTTAGACATTTTATTTCATGTTTGGCACGTGTAACATTGTACGGCAAATGTGTACAATAAATACACCTGACACATACCTGTGTGGAACTCGCTAGCCTGCTATTGTTCGTTGTGACTCCATAGCCACCTGCTTGGGCCAAAGCAGAGATCCCTGATGAGCTATATTCCCACAATATATATACACTGCTTAAAAAAATAAAGGGAACACTAAAATCCCACATCATAGATATCACGAAATGAAATATTACGGTTGCAAATCTTTATTCATTACATAGTGGAATGCATTGAGAACAATAAAACCAAAAAATGATTAATGTAAATCGCAACTAATATCCCACGGAGGTCTGGATTTGGAATGATGCTCAAAATCAAAGTGGATAATCAAATTGCAGGCTGATCCAACTTCAGTGGAAATGCCTCAAGACAAGGAAATGATGCTCAGTAGTGTGTGTGGCCTTCACATGCCTGTATGACCTCCCTACAGGGCCTGGGCATGCTCCTGATGAGGCGGCAGATGGTTTCCTGAGGTATCTCCTCCCAGACCTGGACTAATGCATCCGCCAACTCCTGGACAGTCTGTGGTGCAACGTGACATTGTTGGATGGTGTGAGACATGATGTCCCAGATGTGTTCAATCGGATTCAGGTCTGGGGAACGGGCAGGCCAGTCCATAGCTTCAATGCCTTCATCTTGCAGATGAGTCGCCCACCAGGGCTGTGGGGTACCCGGTACCGGGTCCGGTGTTCACAGGGGGATGTCACGGTGGCTACCCGGTCTGTGGCCCTGGGCGCCCATGTAAAAGGGGAAAGTCTTTAAAGGGATTTGGTGAATAGAGTTTATGTTTGTGACGCCACCTGTGGTGTTGGGTCAGTGGGGACCGACGCTGCTTTTAGGGGTCCTCTGGGGTGATGTTATGGCAGCTAGATTGTACAACTTCCCACAGATGAAGTATATCCACAGGGCTCCCGGTGTGTAGATGGAAGATGGTGAATGGCGCAGTAAAGAACGAGGACACAGGTTTGCAGTCTCTTTACCTTGTTTACTGAAGACTTCAGGCAGCCACAGTCCAGGGCACCAGATCACAGGGCAGGCAGGGTCCGGCCGGCTTGGAAGCGAATCCAGAGTCCTTTTTACCAGGTAGAGTTAAAAGCCTTCCTCTAGCGCGGTGGTGTTGTAGTCCCTTACTGCCTATGACTTCAGATAAGGTCCTCACAGTTCTTCTGTCTGTCCCCCATATAGGTTAGGACAATACCTGTATGACAGGTAACTCGAGCCTTTTTACAGGGACTCTAGCACGCCCTGGGCTCTATGTGTCACTGTGTCTTCAGGTGTGTGTGGTGGACAGGTAACTTGCAATTCAGCTGTCCTGCCAGTCTCTGATGTAAGTCGTAGAGTCCCTTACAACCTCGGTAATCCAGCTACCGGTGATCTGCGCTTCAGAGGGAGATAGTTCACTCGCAGCTGGTCTCCCCTGATGTCACTCTCATGTGCTTTGCTCTCCTTCACTCTCACTGAACAATGTTCCTTCTGTATCTCTCTTTCCAGGAGCTGTAGTGCTTCAGACTACATGGCCCATTCAGACCTGTAACTTTCTGAACTCACTCACCCTTTCCCTCCAGATCAGAATCTATTTATAGGGGAGTTCATCCTATACCAGGCTTAGAGCTCCCCCTTCTGGCCTTGAGTGTGAACATGTTGTATGCATTGTGGTTACCTGATAAAAGATCTCCTTCATCGCTTCCAAATGTAACATCACTCTCCCCGTGAGGAAAGCAATGTCACTGTGACGACCAGGACCCTGGGGCGTCACACAGGTACGGCTGACACACTCCAGCCACAAGAGGTCTGGCATTGTCCTGCATTAGGAGGAACCCAGGGCCAAACGCCCCAGCATATGGTCTCACAGGGGGTCTGAGTATCCCATCCCAGTACCTAATGGCAGTCAGGCTACCTCTGGCGAGCACATGGAGGGCTGTGCGGCCATCCAAATAAATGCCACCCTACACCATTACTGACCCACTGCCAAACCGGTCATGCTGAAGGATGTAGCAGGCAGCAGATCTCTCTCCACAGCGTCTACAGACCCTGTCACGTCTGTTACATGTGCTCAGTGTAAACTTGCTTTCATCTGTGAAGAGCACAGGGCACCAGTGGCGAATTTGCCAATCCTGGTGTTCGGTGGCAAATTTCAATCGTCCTGCACGGTGTTGGGCTGTGAGCACAGCCCCCATCTATGGACGTTGGGCTCTCAGACCATCCTCATTTAGTCGATTTTCTAACTGTTTGCGCACATGCACATTTGTGGCCTGCTGGAGGTCATTTTGCAGGGCTCTGACAGTGCTCTTCCTGTTCCTCCTTGCACAAAGGCTGAGGTAGCGGTCCTGCTGCTGAGTTGTTGCCCTCCTACGGCCCCCTCCACATCTCCTGGTGTACTGGCTTTTCTCCTGGTAGCGCCTCCAGCCTCTGGATACTACGCTGACAGACACGGCAAACCTTCTTGCCACAGCTTGCATTGATGTGCCATCCTGGATGAGCTGCATTACCTGAGCCACTTGTGTGGGTTGTAGAGTCTGTCTCATGCTACCACAAGTGTGAAAGCACAACCAACATTCTAAAGCGACCAAAACATCATCCAGAAAGCATTGATACTGAGATGTGAACTGTAATCCCCACCTGCAGAACTATTCCTTTATTGAGTGTGTCTTGATAATTGCCAATAATTTCCACCTGTTGTCTATTCCATTTGCATAACAGCATGTGAAATTGATTGTCAAACAGTGTTGCTTCCTAAGTGGACAGTTTGATTTCACAGAAGATTGATTTACTTGGAGTTATATTCTGTTGTTTGTGTTCCCTTTATTTTTTTGAGCAGTGTGTGTATATGTATGTGTAATATACATATAATTTTAAATAAAATGTTAATTTCTAGTACTTGGTTGAAACTCTTTGTTGGCAATGACTGCCTGAAGTCTTGAGCTCATGGACATCACCAGACGCTGTGTTTCCTCCTTTTTGATGCTCTGCCAGGCCTTCACTGCGGTGGTTTTCAGTTGCTGTTTGTTTTTGGGCCTTTCTGTCTGAAGTTTATTCTTTAACAAGTGAAATGCATGCTCAATTGGGTTGAGATCAGGTGACTGACTTGGCCATTCAAGAATATTCCACTTCTTTGCTTTAATAAACTCCTGGGTTGCTTTAGCTTTATGTTTTGGGTCATTGTCCATCTGTAGTATGAAATGACGACCAATTAGTTTTGCTGCATTTGGCTGGATCTGAGCACATAGTATGGCTCTGAAGACCTCAGAATTCATTAAGCTGCTTCTGTCCTGTGTCACATCATCAATAAACACTAGTGACCCAGTACCACTGGCAGCCATGCATGCCCAAGCCATCACACTGCCTCCGCCGTGTTTTACAGATGTGGTATGCTTTGGATCATGAGCTGTACCACGCCTTCGCCATACTTTTCTCTTTCCATCATTCTGGTAGAGGTTGATCTTTGTGTCATTTGTCCAAAGAATGTTCTTCCAGAACTGTGCTGGCTTTTTTAGATGTTTTTTAGCAAAGTCCAGTCTAGCCTTTTTGTTCTTGATGCTTATGAGTGGCTTGCACCGTGCAGTGAACCCTCTGTATTTACTTTCATGCAGTCTTCTCTTTATGGTAGATTTGGATATTGATACGCCTACCTCCTGGAGAGTGTTGTTCACTTGGTTGGCTGTTGTGAAGGGGTTTCTCTTCACCATGGAGATTATTCTGTGATCATCCACCACTGTTGTCTTCCGTGGGGGCCCAGGTCTTTTTGCATTGATGAGTTCACCAGTGCTTTCTTTCTTTCTCAGGATGTACCAAACTGTAGATTTTGCCACTCCTAATATTGTACCAATTTCTCAGATGGGTTTTTTCTGTTTTCGCAGCTTAAGGATGGCTTGTTTCACCTGCATGGAGAGCTCCTGTGACCGCATGTTTACTTCACAGCAAAACCTTCCAAATGCAAGCACCACACCTCAAAGCAACTCCAGGGCTTTTATCTGCTTAATTGAGAATGACATAATGAAGGGATTGCCCACACCTGTCCATGAAATAGCCTTGGAGTCAATTGTCCAATTACTTTTGGTCCCTTTAAAAACAGGGTGGCACATTTTAAGGAGCTGAAACTCCTAAACTCTTCATCCAATTTTAATGTGGATACCCTCAAATGAAAGCTGAAAGTCTGAACTTCAACTGCATCTGAATTGTTTTGTTTTAAATTCATAGTGGTAATGTCTGTAACCAAAATTAGAAAAATGTTGTCTCTGTCCAAATATATATGGACCTAACTGTATATATATAATCTTGCCCTAAGCTTTTTACACTTCTAATAATCTTTGTCACCACTCTGTCTCTGGTAATAGTGGTGGCTGTGGTTTGCTTCACCAGCCAGCAGCTGCTCTGTGGACACAACCCAGGGGTCAAGGAAGTCAGATTCCTGCAAATGACAACAGGGTAAAAACCAGGGTGCGGTTAGTGCAAAGTCTGATTATGGATGTCTATTCTGAGTTGATGAATTTCCTGACATTACGATTGGTTCTGTTTTTCTACCCAGTGTTTTACAGATAGCACTCTTACCTCTGATACCCTATATAGCTGTTCATTTGTCCTTGGCTTTTTGCAAACTGAGCTTGAAAAATCGCAGAGACATGTCTGATGTTGGTCTGCTTGTCAGACCAAACTTGGCAATGCAAATCTATAGGTCCGTTAAAAAAACGGAACGCATTCAGATGCCATCAGAGTGCTGTTCATTTTTCACAGACTGTTAGGAAAAGGTGGAAAAACCTTTTCTTTTCTGTTTGTACATATCATAAAAACTGATGAAACTGGGATGACACTGATGAAATCTCATGAAAATCTGCTAAGAATCACTGATGAATCGCAAATAGTTTTTCTCGTACATCAAAAAACTGTTCTCTGGACAAGGACTTACTCTGTTAAATTCTCTTCATAAGAAAATCCGCTAGATTTCTAAAACTTAATATGGGCAAAACAGAATTCAACATCTTTCCCCCATCTCACTTGACTCCCCCAACAGACCTATCCATTAAAGTAAATGGCTGCCCACTCTCCCCAATCCCACAAGCTCGCTGCCTCGGGGTAATGCTTGACACTGATCTCTCCTTAAAACCACATATCCAAGCCCTTTCCACTTCCTGCCAATTCCAACTCGAAAATATTTCCCGGATCCGTACATTCCTCAACCAAGAATCTGCAAAAACCCTAGTCCATGCACTCACCATTTCCCGCCTTGACTACTGCAACCTCTTGCTCTGTGCCCTCCCCTCTAACACTCTCGCACCCCTGCAATATATTCTAAACTTTGCTGCCCGACTAATCCACCAGTCCCCCCGCTATTCCCCGGCCTCTCCCCTCTGTCAATCCCTGCACTGGCTCCCCATTACCCAACGACTCCAGTTCAAAACCCTAACAATGACATACAAAGCCATCCACAACCTGTGTCCTCCATACATCTGTGACCTCGTCTCCCAGTACTTACCTGCACGCAACCTCCGATCCTCACAAGATCTCCTACTCTACTCTCATCTTATCTCCTCTTCCCACAATTGCATACAAGATTTCTCCTTCGCATCCTCTATACTCTGGAACTCTCTACCCCAAAACATCAGACTCTCACCTACTGTGGAAACCTTCAAAAAGAACCTGAAGACCTACCTCTTCTGACAAGTCTACAACCTGCAGTAACCATCGATAGACCAAACCGCTGCACGACCAGCTCTACCCTCGCCTACTGTATTCTTACCCATGCCTTGTAGATTGTGAGCCCTCGCGGGCAGGGTCCTCTCTCCTTATGTACCAGTCGTGACTTGTATTGACTAAGATTATTGTACTTGTTTTTTATTATGTATACCCCTCCTCACATGTAAAGTACTATGGAATAAATGGCGCTATAATAATAATAATAAAAATAATAATAATTAAAAAAAAATTATAATAACAATAATAATAAAATGGGGAAATAAAAAACAAGAGGTGCTCTCTGAGTAAAACCATGGGCAACAGGTGAAGGTGAGTTAGAGGGTTGGTCGTTCCCCAGATAAGGTTGTGCATGGCACAACTACATAAAGAGTGATGTATAATCCAATCGTGGCTGCTGCTCTGGCCACTGTACTCACACCAAAAGAAGGTGCTGGATCTCAGGTGCTGACATTGGCAATAGTTAATCCAGGTGAAAAGTAGAAAAACTTCCAATTTATTGTAACGTGCTCTTGCTCTAGAACACCTGGCATGGCTATGCATCACGTGGATTATCATTTATTTTGGCACACTAGGATCAAGACTGAATGTTTGTACAATTGACCATTTGGGCGATTGCCATTTGGGCCATAACAGGTAGGCTTTCCAGAAATTCCTTTTGTTTTTCTTGTTGACCACTAAGCCGAGTACAGGTTGTTTTGAATCAAAACAGAAAATAATGATTGCTCTATTGGCAAAGAAAGCATCTACGTACCCACATCATAATTTGCACATTTTTTCTTTTTCGACTTTGCACACGTTCTTTGGGTCAAATTCATCAAAATCACACGTGCAATTTATGATTTTTTTCTACATTTGAGTGGTTTTGCCACTTTTTTGAAAAGTGGCTTGTCTTGCAAGATTTCACAAAAAATGCACCGTAATAACTGGAGTGAAATTTGAGACACTTTTTAAAAAAAAAACATCGCATTTCATAATTCTGTATAAAACATCTGGAAAAGCCACAATGATGTAGTAATCAAAAAAACAAACGAAACCACTAGAAACAACTTGAACGAAGGAACATATCGTATGATGAATTTGTCACAAATCAGTCACTAATTGAGAAGTATTCACTCTCAAAGACTGGTGGAAATGCAATGCTGAATTGGGCACTATGACTGCTTACCTTTTTATTTTACATACATACCTATAAGTAGGTTATAAATTATCACAACAACGCTGGAAATAATTAAATATCAATGTAAAAATGATTCTTTGTTAATCATGAATAATTTATTGTGCCCGCTGCTGCAAAAGAAAGAAGTGGTAACCACTTCAGAGACTGAAACATACCCACCACCAAAACTATGGAGTAACTATGGAAATCCAGACAAATGTATAGTAGAATAAATATTTCTTTATTTATTAGAAATGGTCATACAGAAGTAAAGCTAAAACAATGTGATAGAATGTGTGCTCATATCAGGACAATTAAGAAAATTAAAAGATGATTATGATAGGTATTATGAGTAGTGGACCAAACTATCTATAGGCCTATAGTGTATTGGCCATAAGGTAAGCTCCAAGTAGGAGTATTAGAAATCTCCATATATAAAGTGAGTAATTATGTAAGTGCAACCTAATATTTTTAATAACTATTTAACATAATCTATATATATAATTGTCTAAGGGTTTTTCCGTCTGTCTGTCTGTCTGTCTGTCCTGGAAATCCCGGCTCTCTGATTGGTCGAGGCCAATCAGCAGCGGGCACAGCGACGATGATGTCATAATGGTTGCCATGGCGACGATGTCATAAAGGTTGCCTCGACCAATCAGCGACGGGCACAGTGTGCCGCGAATTCTGGAATCATCATTGTCCATATACTACGGGGACATGCATATTCTAGAAAACCCGATGCGTTAGAATCGGGCCACAATCTAGTAAAATTAATATATATCCATATACAGTATATAAATATATTTATATACTTATTGGAAGTAAAGTGCATAAGTGGTATAAATGCACGCTATGATGAACTTTGATTTTTGCACAGGAGGTTCTTGTTATTGAAGCATTTATACCACTTATGCACTTTACTTCCACTAAGTATGTAAATATATGGATATATATGAATTTTATTATGTTAAATAGTTATTAAAAATATTAGGTTACACTATAGGCCTATAGATAATTTGGTCCACTACTCATAATATCCATCATAATCATGTTTTAATTTTCTTAATTGTCCTGATATGTGCACACATTGTTTTAGCTTTACTTCTGTATGACCATTGCTAATAATTAAATAAAGAAATATTTATTCTACTATACATTTGTCTGGATTTCCATAGTTACTCCATAGTTTTGGTGGGGAGTATGTTTCATACCTATAAGTAAGAAGTAACAGCAACCAAAAGATGTGCAAGAAAAGGCCAGGATCTGGTCTAGCACTTGACATAACTAAGATTGACTTTGTTAAATAATCAGGAACATTCTATAATAATACTTGTATAATATATTTACGAAGAGTGAAGATCGTTTCATAACCATATTCCTATTGTGGGAATTCTGGCTCCCTGTGAACAGGATGCAAGTGTAAGGTGAAATATCTTGATAAGCAGAGAACACAGAAGATGGAAGTCTCCTGCAGAGTTGATTTCCTGTGTACTAAGGAGACAAGGTCTGTTCCACACCAAACCTGCATGTTCAGAAACAATGAATTAAGATCCTCCACCTGCCTAAAGATAATAAATAACCCAACAACTTGACTTTAATGTTTTGTCTGTTATCTCGCCACAAGCTAGAAAAACTCTGACATTACATGCCTAATGCATACACTTATTTTTTACTTCATAAAGCAATTTCTATTGCTGTATTTGTAAGGACAAATTTACCATTTGGCCAATCAGGCAGTACCCACTGATGGTAGGTTTAAGGTATGTGTACACGTTGCAGATTTTGCTGCGGATTTTTCCGCAGCGGATTTGGAAAATCCGCAGTGCAAAACCACTGCGGTTTTCACTGCGGATTTTCACACGGTTTCTTCTGCGGATTCCTCTGCGGGTTCTCAACTGCACTTTCCTATTGGTGCAGGTTGAAAACCGCTGCGGAATCCGCAGAAAGAAGTGACATGCTACTTCTTTTTTTCCGCAGCGTTTCCACGCGGAATTTTCCGCAGCATGTGCACTGCGGTTTTTGTTTTCCATAGGTTAACATTGTACTGTACACCACATGGAAAACTGCTGCGGATCCGCAGCGTCAAATCCGCTGCGGATCCGCAGCAAAAACCGCAACGTGTGCACATAGCCTTAGAGCTATTGCTGACTGACTGCTGATGTTTAACCCTTTCACCCCCAAGCCAATTTTCACCCTGATGACTGGGCCAAATTTTACAATTCTGACCAGTGTCACTTTATGAGGTAATAATTCTGGAACACTTTAATGGATCCCGGTGATTCTGAGACTGTTTTTTTTGTAACAAAACCAGAAAGACTAACTAGAAGAGGGGCCCCAATCAACTTAAAAAAAAAAAAATGGGCCCCTAAGGGCAGTCTCACACGTCCGGATAATTCCGGTTCCGGAAAAATCGGTACCGGAATTATCCGTGTCCGTGTGCCGGTGCGTTTCTGTGGCACATCAGTGTGGCTCACGTGCGGCACACGTGTGCCGCCCGTGTGCCCACTGGGTACCACACGCACCATGCAGGAGACAGCGCTAAAGTTTAGCGCTGTCCCCTGCATCTGGTGCTGAAGCTGCGATTCATATCTTCCCTGCAGCAGCGTTTGCTGTAGAGAAGACATGAATAATCGTGTTTAAAATAAAGATCCATGGCTGCTTCCTGTCCTGGCCGCACCTTCTACTGTAGGAGCGGTCACGTGGGGCCGCCCATTACAATCATGAATATGCGGCTCCACCTCCCATAGGGGTGGAGCCGCATATTCATTACTGTAAATGAGCGGCCCCACGTGACCGCTCATACAGTAGAAGGTGCGGCCAGGACAGGAAGCAGCGCCAGCCAGCGAGGGAGACGGGTGAGTATTTTAATAACAGCTGGGGGGCGCACAGGGGGTGGGAGGGGGTGGGGTCATGGATCTTTATTTTAAACACGATTATTAATATCTTCTCTACAGCAAACGCTGCTGCAGGGAAGATATGAATCGTGGCTTCAGCACCAGTGGGGGGGACAGCGCTTACAGTAGCGCTGTCTCCTGCACGGCACACGGACTGCACATGGACAACGTCCGTGTGCGGTACGTGTTTTACACGGACCCATTGACTTTAATGGGTTCGTGTAATCCGTGCGCTCCCACGAACACTGACATGTCTCCGTGTTTGCACACGGAGACACGGTCCGCAAAAAATCAATGACATCTGCACAGATGCATTGATTTCACTGTGTCTACATGTGTCAGTGGCTCCGGTACGTGAGGAAACTGTCACCACACGTACCGGAGCCACTAACGTGTGCAACTGGCCTAAAATGTAGCTTTTATTGAGAAAGTTAAAACAACAAACCTTGCAAGTCCATGTTAGTGAGGTTTACACACAATTCACTAGCTGCAAAACATACAAAAAGAAAAAAAGGGGTAGTAGTGTAGCTCATATAGTATCACACAATCAGCCTATATCTCAATGAGCCCATATAGACAAGTGATCTCTGTCTATAGAGAGAAATAGAGCCAACAAGGGAGGGCATCAAATATGCTAGATTTCAGAATAGTTGGCCCTCTCACTTAATAAGATACAGGTAATATAATATCACAGAGCCAGCCTACTTTTCAAAAGAATGCAATTCTTACAGACCTACAGACCTATACAGATAATATGTCCCAGTTTAAAAAGAACAAACAAAAAATACAGCAAGAAGAAAAAAAAGGGGGGGGGGGGGCAAAACATGCTAGATTTCAATATACCGCATTTTTCGGTCTATAAGACACACCGGACCATAAGACGCACCTAGGTTTTAGAGGAAGAAATTAGAAAAAGTAATTGAAGTAAAAAATGTGGTCAATTCTCTTATAATATCCCTATCCTTGTCCTATCCTGGTATGCATGGTCCCCTCATCCCCATCCTGGTATGCATGGCTTCCTCATCGCTATCCTGGTATGCATGGCCCCCTCATTCCTATCCTGGTATGCATGGCTCCCTCATCCCTATCCTAGTATGCATGGCCCCCTGCTCGTTATCCTGGTATGCATGGCCCCCTCATTCCTATCCTGGTATGCATGGCCCCCTCATCCCTATCCTAGTATGCATGGCCCCCTTATCCCTATCCTGGTATGCATGAACCCCTCATTCCCATCCTGGTATGCATGGCCCCCTCATCCCTATCCTAGTATGCATGGCCCCCTGCTCGCTATCCTGGTATGCACGGCCCCCTTATCCCTATCCTGGTATGCATGGCCCCCTCATCCCCATCCTGGTATGCATGGCCCCCTGCTCGCTATCCTGGTATGCATGGACCCTTTATCCCTATCCTGGTATGCATGGTCTCCTCATCCCCATTCTGGTATACATGGCCCCTTCATCCAGATCATGGTAAGCATGGCCCCCTCATCCGTATCCTAGTATTCATGGCCCCCTTATCCATATCCTGGTATGCATGGACCCCTCATTCCCATCCTGGTATGCATGGTCCCCTCATCCCTATCCTAGTATGCATGGCCCCCTCATCCCCATCCTTGTATGCATGGCCCCCTGCTCGCTATCCTGGTATGCATAGCCCCCTTATGCCTATCCTGGTATGCATGGCCCCCTCATCCCCATCCTGGTATACATGGCCCCTTCATCCAGATCATGGTATGCATGGCCCCCTCATCCCCATCCTGGTATGCATGGCCCCTTCATCCAGATCATGGTATGCATGGCCCCCTCATCCTCATCCTGGTATGCATGGCCCCCTCATCCCCATCCTGATATGCATGGCTCGTATATCCCTACCCTGTTATGCATGTTCCCCTCATCCCTATCCTGGTATATATGCCCCCCTTATCCCTATCCTGGTATACATGGCCCCCTCATCACCATCCTAGTATACATGGTCTCCTCATCCCCATTTTGGTATGCATGGCCTCCTCATCCTCATCCTGAAATACATGGCCTCCTCATCCCCATGCTGAAATACATGGCCTCCTCATCCCCATCCTGGTATACAGGACCCCATCTCCGCCCTGGTATGCAGTGCCGCATCCCCATCCTGATATGCATGGCCCCCATCAGAAAAACATAAAAAACATAAACCATCCTACTTGCCTTCCCTGCGCTTCCTTGCAACATCCTGTTCTGATGCCAGCAGCTGATTTATGTTTGTAAGCAGCGCATGGCAGTGACATCATGAGCTGCCTACAACCAAAGCGCAGCTGTCGGGATGCTCACTGCTCTCCACGCCTGGACTATGGGCTGTTGAACATGGAAATACTTCTTATGTGGCAGTACATTACTACGTAGCCATGACATTGGGTATTCGTGATGCCCGTGAGTTTCCCTTAAACCGACCATTAACTCTACACCCCTCTAAACCCTCCCGAAAACACTCTTTTAATCCATACCCCAATGACTACTCATCAAACGTTTATTTGGATAAATTGGCCACAGCAGCCTTTTATTAACATTCAAACACAACAGTTTAATTGCTTAACATTAAACCCCAGGGAAGGCGGTCCTTGAAGCCCCAACAAGTAACCAACTCATGTCAAATCTCCATAATTTGGCCTCCAGGTGGTGTTTTCTGCCTTTAGCCGCTAGGCACCAGCTCAGAGACGCTTAAAAACTCGCCCGGCCAATATCCGCCAGAATCCCACGGCCCCAGTCATCTCATCCGTATAACCACCAATTTCCTTTCCATTTTTAAACCACACCAGGGGAAGTCCAGGATCTTAAAACTCCCCCCCCCTCCAAGCCGCCATTTCTTAGCACCACCAACTTCGAGGACCTCTTCCCCCCGCCTTGCTGCTGCGACGAAGCATACCCACAGAACCCATGGCAAAACAGATCAAATCCTTACCAAGCTGGCCCTAAACCCTTGCCACAAAGTTTTAGACCTACAGATAAACCAGAAATTCCTCAAAATTAAGGGAGGGGGGTGGGAGCTTGTTCTGCTGCTAAGAGGGCACCAAAATGGTTGCTCCTCTAAGATGGGTGCCCTAATTTATAATAGCCCCCCCATCACCCCCTTATGCCCATCTACTTTCCCTCTAAACCAATCAGTGAGCCCTGATTCGAATCTAATCACCTCTTCACTCTTCACTTTAACCCCCTCCCTTCTGTTCACTCCCTATAGGCCCACTCAACCCTGTCATGCTGTCCTCCCTTAAAGGCCTGCGGCCCAGTACATCCTCACTTGACATCGGGTATTCGTGATGCCTGTGAGGATGTACTGGCCGGATCCGACGATGACAGTGTATTTATGGCTCTCACGGCCCCCTCCGTTCCACAACCAAAACAAATCTTCGTGTTACGAACCTCTGCTCCCCAAAAAGATAACGCAACCGCGATGGGGAACACCAAACACAGCAACTGATTAGAAGATAAACCTTTCTCAACCCATAACGGCAGCCGTTGACACACTAGCCAACTCTCCTTGAAAAGCAAGTGAAAACCCCACTCGCCAACCGGACCGATCATGAAGCCCAAGTCCTCCGCCGGCACCACTGGTGCAATCCATAACGACTTCCCATTGTATGAGTCCAGAAAAAGCGTCCATACTTTCAAGTCATCTTTCAAAGCCTTCCGAAGTCTAATAAAATGTGACGGTGCCCGAACCCCTGCCGTAGCCAAAGACAACCTACGACAAAAAGCCCTGCCCATCGGCATGATCCGGCATGCAAAATTCAATTTCCCCAGCAACAATTGAATTTCACGCAATGTTACCTTCTTCAGCCCATAAACTCTCTTCACTTCCATTCTCATCCCAATCAATTTGTCTTCAGGCAACTGACACTCCATTGCAACCGTATCAATCTTGATGCCTAAAAAACTCAGTGATGTTACCGGACCCACTGTCTTGCCAGCTGCTAACGGAACGCTGAACTTCTTTGACACTCCCTCCATCGAGTGAAGCAAAATCGAACAGTCTGTGGAGTGCGCTGAACCAACAAACAAGAAGTAATCTAGATAATGGTTGCAGGACCGGAGTTCAGAAACATCCTTTACCGTCCACTACAAAAATGTGCTGAACATCTCAAAATACGCACAAGACAGTGAACACCCCATCGGCAGGCAACGATCAACGTAAAAACCCCCGTTCCAGAAACACCCTAACAAATGCAAACTATCTGGATTGACGGGTAGCAAACGAAATGCAGCCTCGATATCTGTTTTTGCCAACAAAGCTCCCTGCCCACAATGCTTAACCCAATCCATAGCCGTGTTGAATGACTTATATAGAACGGAACACAGTTGTGGGTCAATGCCATCATTAACAGATAAACCTTTTGGGAACGAAAGATGGTGAATCAACCTAAATTTATTAGCCTCCTTTTTGGGAGCTACCCCCAACGGGGAAACTCTCAAATTCTTAACAGGGAGAGACTGAAATGGACCAGCCATTCTCCCCAGCGCCACTTCCTTGCTCAATTTCTCAGTAACCACCTCAGGGAATTTGTAAACCGATTTTAAATTCTTTGTTGACAACTGCACCTTAACGTCCACAAAAGGAATCGGAAAAACCATCCCTAAAACCATTCCGTAAAGTCAACGCCGTCTTTCTGTCCGGGTATCTACTTAGAAACCGCTCCATCTCTGCCAGATGCACTGGCGTCACTCCTTTTGTCAAACCGGTCTGACCCCTTTTGCTTTCCTTCTCTAAAAACATCTCACTGCCCAGTGATTACCTCCGCATGATGAACATTCGTGCTTAAATTTACATTTTGACCCAAATCTACAAGCCTCCTACAGGCGAAACACAGTCCCTTCTCCATGACCACCGAGTGCCCTGACTGTCCTGAACCCCCAATGCCCCCGAGAAATGACTGAGATCCCTGTCCAAACCTAACTGGTGTCGTCACCCTCATCCATAAAGAAATATCTTTATGATCCCAACGGATATTTGGACGTACCGCATAACGTTGCCGGAATTGCTCGTCGTATCTAAGCCACCCCTGACCCCCATAAACCCTGTA
Source organism: Ranitomeya imitator (assembly GCF_032444005.1). Lineage (NCBI taxonomy): Eukaryota > Metazoa > Chordata > Amphibia > Anura > Dendrobatidae > Ranitomeya > Ranitomeya imitator. Next base: position 907,874,746 of record NC_091282.1, read on the forward strand.
TGCCTCCCCAATGATGTCCAAGTAACAGAACAAAGGGGCACAAGTTTCTGGTGATTTTTCCTCTATAACACTGGCTAAAATTGCAAAAGCCTGTAACCAGTTAGAGAAAGTACGTGGGATCAACCTAAACCTTCTCCTCTCCTCGTCCTCTTTTTTGGAATCGTCCCTACGGGATTTATCCAGATTGAAACGCTCTAATGGGAGCTGCAAAAATATTTTGACGTACTCCCCTTTCCATATTTTTTCCTTTACCTTGAGTCTCAAATGAGCCCCTAAAGGCTCAAAACACACGTATACCTCCTCTTTTGCCGCGTCATCTACCCGTACTGAATCATCCCTATCCTTTTCCCTGCTCTCCGGTGCCGTGGATACCTGCTGCAACACCTCACTGCCTCCTGCCGATGTTACCCCAGTAACCATTGAAGCCCCTTGCAAAGTACTTTGTCCTGACCTAAAAGACCCTGTCAGCCTCTAGAACACCCCTATCCCGAACGTTACCCAGCCAAGCTGACAGTGGCGACGGTTTACTCTGGCCACCCCTCATCTCCCAAAACCGAAACAAATCTCTCAACCCTTGCATTAAAATACCCGTGCCAAAACTATCCCCCCTACAGAAACCTCCCCTCTCCCCCCATCAATATTAGGAGCTAGTGATGGCAATAATGAAGAAAAAACGACACTCTCACCTAGCTGCCTGGGTACTGTGTTCACAGCAGCCGCCAATCCGGCATCCAGATGCGATCTCTCCGTTTGCGATCCTCCTCGGCGATGCAGGCTCACGGTTCCAGGAGCCTCTATATGCCAATCCTGGGAAATCGTTGCGCCGGTGGGTTCCATGGAGCTGTTCCAGTCTGTATTAGGGCCCCTTGGCGATTTGGGGCACACGGCGAGTCCCAATTGCGCAGCCGACCTGCCCCTGTTAACCTCATCGCCCCCCTTGGATCCATCCCGCTCGCCGTCTCCGTAGCCCAAACATTACCTGAACGTCTTCCCCCCAGCTGGATCCCCTGGGGTCTGGAGGGGCTGCAGCGCAAGAGGGGCCGCACACAAACTCAACAGCAGCAGCCAGTGAATGGGCGGAGCCATGGCGGCGCCCATCACTAACCGCTCTGTGCTCTGGGGCCTGTGCTTCTGCTACCTGCAGGTCTACATATAGCCGCCGCTCCTGTACTTGGCTCCTTCTCCGTTGCCGTGCCCGGTAAGTGGGCGGACCTCCCCGCCGCGATGAAGATGGAGGCGCCCGCTGAGCAGGCCCTCGCCCGGTGCTCCGCGCTGTGCCACGCTGCTGAGCCGGGCCCAATCCCGGCTGGGCTCCCGCCGCTCCCCTGCCTGGCTCCTGGGTTGTACCAGCTGATCCGGACGAAGGGGAGGCTGACACCTCTCCCCGCTGCAGGCCCCGCCGAGCTGTAGGATTCCTCCCGACTCCTTGGCCGGCGGCCCTCAGTTAGCGGCCGAGATGGCCCGGTTCCCCCATCGGGTAGCAGCCCCTGCAAAGATGCCTGCAGCCAGCCTGCACCCCTGGTTCTAGCCGCATCCCTCAGATGCTGCAAAGATGGCATCAAAATGGTTGCTCCTCTAAGATGGATGCCCCCATTTATAATAGCCCCCCATCACCCCCTTATGCCCACCTACTTTCCCTCTAAACCAATCCGCGAGCCCCGATTTGAATCTAATCACCTCTTCACTCTTCACTTTAACTCCCTCCCTTCTGTTCACTCCCTATAGGCCCACTCAACCCTGTCATGCTGTCCTCCCTTAAAGGCCTGCGGCCCAGTACGTTCTCACTGATGGCAAAACTCGGGAGGAAGGAATGCTATATTTATAGAATAGTTTGCAGACTTCATATATAGGACACCTAAGTGCAAGAAGAGCAGATTTCCCCCCTCAGTGGAAATTACACCTATTAATATAGAAATGTAGTGACAATTTTGACTCCAAGGGTGTTTTTCAGAAACAAACATCAATGGCTGAAATCAGTTTGATAGGTGGGAAGAATAACAAAACTATAATAATGTAGTTGCATAAGTGTGAGCATAATCCTTTTGGTTGGTGTGTGTTGTATTCATAACTAGCCAATAACATTTAAACTCATGCTATGTAGTAGTGAGCAAATAGCTGCCATAATTTAAAGTGATTCTGATTAACTTCATAATAATTTTAGCTGCTATAGTGGGATTTTCTTGACATTTTTTTGCATTTTACGGCAAAATCCATGCTCCATAAATAGCTTAAAACAAAGCAAAAGGATCTCATAGTAAAAATGTATCAGTCATGAAAAGGGTACAAAACAATTTTCAAGCCATTACATTTTCAATGAAATTGTGATTTGGCACAACAGTGACATTACTCAGAACTGGACACCCCTCAAAATTTGATGAAAAGACAAGAAGAAAATTGTTCTAGTAGGCTGCCAAGAGACCTACAGCAACAATAAAGCGGCTGCAGGAAATTTTGGAAAGTACCGTTTGTGTGCTTTATATGAGAACAATCTCCCATATTCTTCAAATACCTGGATTGTAAAGTAGAATGGCTATACGGCAGCGTTTTCTTACAAAGAAAAGCATCCAAGTCTGGCTACATCAAGTCTGGTAAAAGCATATGGGAAAATATTTTATGGTCTGTTATAATCTGATTATTCCAAAAGGTATGTTTGGCACAAACCCAATACTGCGCATTGCCAAAAGAACATCATACCCACAGTGAAGCATGGCAGAGGCAAGATTATGCTTTGGAGCTTTAGTCAAAGTGGAGGAAATTATGAACAGTTGGTGTAAATTGGGAATCAGAACTTTCAGGTCTCTGCTAATAATATAAAGAGGAATTTCACCTTTCAGCACAACAAAGACCTGAAGCATAGTGTAACTCCAAATCAATAAAACAATTACTTTACCAGAAGAAGATCAAAGCTTTAGAACAGCCCAAAGTCCAAACCTGAATCCAATTGAAAATCTGCTGGTTGATTTGAACACTGCTGTACACAGGCAATTCCTTCCCAATATGACAGATTTAGAGCACAACTGCAAGGAAGAGTGGGCAATGATTGCCAATTCTAGATGTGCCATACTGATAGATTCCCAACCAAAAAAAAGAATGAATGCTGTCATAAACTCAAAGGATACTTCACCAAATTATTAGTTTAAGGCCATGTTCACACAATCCTTTTTTTAATGCGGAACCACCGCGATTTTGCCGCTGCGGGTCCGCAGCTGTTTTCCATGCAGGGTACATTACAATGTACCCTATGGAAAACAGGAACTGCTGTGCCCACATTGCGGAAAATCGCGAAAAAAGCCGCGCTGAATAGCTGCGGTAAAAAAGAAGTACCATGTCACTTCTTTTTGCGGAACTGCAGCGGTTCTGCACCCATTGACCTCCATTGTGAGGTCAAACCCGCAGTAAAACCCGCAGACGAAAAAAATATCTGCGGGTTTTCTGCGGTTTGTGGTGCAGAACCGTTGCAGCAGGAAGTGCGTGGGCGGTGTGTGGCTGTCCCCCCGTGCCCCAATCCCACCCCCCATGCTCCGATGCCACCCCCCGTGCTCTGACGCCCCCCCCCCGTGCCCTAATCTCCCCCCCTTATACTTACCGGGCCTCCCGGTGTCCGTCCGGCCGTCTTCTCCCTGGGCGCCGCCATCTTCCAAAATGGCGGGCGCATGTGCAGTGCGCCCGCCGAATCTGCCGGCCGGCAGATTCGTTCCAGGCACATTTTGATCACTGTGATAACCTCACAGTGATCAAAATAAAAAAAAGGTAAATGCGCCCCCCCCCCCTTTATCACCCCCATAGGTAGTAACAATAATAAAATAAAGAAATTTTTTTTTCCCCACTACAGTTAGAACTAGGGTTAGGGTTAGGGGTACGGTTAGGGGTAGGGTTAGGGGTAGGGTTAGGGTATTTTCAGCCATTTTAACCCTAAAAAAACTTCCTAGAAAACACACAGACTCTGCAGAGAAAACTGCATAAAAACTGCACTAAAAAACGCATCAAAAAACGCATCAAAAAACGCACCAAAAAGCACCAAAAAACGCACCAAAAAGCACCAAAAAACGCACCTGCGTTTTCTGCCAAGAGCTGCGGTTTTTAGTGCAGAAAAAACAGCAGGGAAATCAGGAACGTGTGAACATGGCCTAAAGGTGTGCATATTTATGCAACCTGATTACCGTATATACTCAAGTATAAGCCGAGATTTTCAGCCCATTTTTTTGGGCTGAAAGTCCCCCTCTCGGCTTATACTGGAGTCATACCCGGGGATCGGCAGGGGAGGGGGAGCGGGGGCTGTCTAGTTATACTTACCTACTCCCGGCGCGGTCCCTGCAGTCCCTGCTTCTCCCGACGCTGCAGCTTCTTCCTGTACTGAGTGGTCACATGGTACCGCTCATTACAGCAATGAATATGCGGCTCCACCTCCCATAGGGGTGAGCCACATATTCATTGCTGTAAATGAGCGGTAACTGTGACTGCTCAATACAGGAAGAAGATGCAGCGCCGGGAGAAGCCGGGAGCAGGTAAGTATACGGGGAGGGGAAGGGAGCGCTGCACGATATTTACCTGCTCCTCGCTCTGGTGCGACTCCGTCTGCAGCGTCCTCTGGCAGTGATGCGCAGGTTAGAGGGCGCGATGACGTAGTCAGTGCGCGCCCTCTGCTGAGCGTCAGTGCTGGAGACGGAGCCGCACGAGGAGCAGGTAAATATTGAAAGCGCCGGCGTCCTGAGCGAAAAGAGGTGAGTATGTGATTTTTTTTTACTGCAGCAGCAGCATTATATATGGAGCATCTATGGGGCCATAATCAACGGTGCAGACCATTATATATGGGGCACAGCTTTATAAGGAGCATCTATGGGGCCATAATCAATGGTGCAGAGCAATATATATGGGGCACAGCTTTATAAGGAGCATCTATGGGGCCATAATCAACGGTGCAGAGCATTATATATGGCACAGCTTTCTATGGAGCATCTATGGGGCAATAATGAACGGTGCAGAGCATTCTATATGGCACAGATTTTGTATGGAGCATCTATGGGGCCATAATGAACGGTGCAGAGCATTCTATATGGCACAACTTTCTATGGAGCATCTATGGGGCCATAATGAAGGGTGCAGAGCATTATATATGGCACAGCTTTCTATGGAGCATCTATGGGGCCATAATGAAGGGTGCAGAGCATTATATATGGCACAGCTTTCTATGGAGCATCTATGGGGCCATAATGAACGGTATGGAGCATCTATTTTTATTTTTGAAATTCCCCGGTAGCTGCTGCATTTCCCACCCTAGGCTTATACTCGAGTCAATAAGTTTTCCCAGTTTTTTGTGGCAAAATTAGAGGGGTCGGCTTATACTCAGGTCGGCTTATACTCGAGTATATACGGTATTTTAGCTCTGTGTGTTTCTTTTTCCAGCTGAAAATATTTCAGATTATTTTTCAATTCAATTTTACAGATTATGATTGATATTAAAGGTGGAGAAATATGTGAAATTATTCTTTTTGTTATCATTTTTGTACATGACGAAAATCTGGAATTTTAACAGGGATGTGTAAACTTTTTACATCCACTGTATTTTTCTGAAACAATCTGGTCGGTGATCATAGCCAGAGACAAGACTAGTCTGGCTCTAGCCCCAGATGTCTCTTCCCAATGCTGCAGCAAGTGATTGACAGATCTGACAGAGTGACCTGTCAATAACCTCTAGCAGTGCTGGGTAAAGTTGGTCGATGGTAGGCCAGACTCGTCTCGCCCCCTGTTTCAATCATTTTAGAGGAATATATACCTAATTGCATTTGTGCAGTCAGGTTCTGATTCATGGTTCCTGCCATTTGGGCAGCATCAATCAGATGACATATTCTCTTTAAATACCGAATTGTTAAAGTGGCATTGTAGTTTCAGACAATTTTTTTCTATTATACTACATACTGTATATACTTTTGTATCAATTTCTCAGGATTTTCAAATAAAAAAATCTCTGCTTACCGTAATTTCATAAAAGCCTTTATTGTTTTTCTCCAGGGTATAAACATTTGCAGAATCTAAATTATTCAGTCCTTATTATAAATTCAACACAACACAAAATGCAATTTTTAACAATTTCTGCAGTCTTAGAATTACTCAACCACTTCACGACAAGCATGTTTAATATCTAGTAGGCTGTTATAACATGCTGAAAACATGATCCATTGCCAGGAATCTAAGCCCATTGTTCATGTGCAGCTGTCGTCTCTAGTTCACCAATACTCTTGAATAGTGTTGAGCATTCCGATACTGCAAGTATCGGGTATCGGCCGATATTTGCTGTATCGGAATTCCGATACCGAGTTCTGATATTTTTGTGATATCGGAAATCGGAATCGGAATGTGCGGTGCGTATGGTTCCAAGGGTCTGGAGGAGAGGAAACTCTCCTTCAGGCCATGGGATCCATATTAATGTCAAAAATAAAGAATAAAAATAAAAAATATGGCTATACTCAGCCCTCGGACAAACCCTAGCTGACACCGCACCGCTGCAAGCGTCCGCCTCCGTTCCTGAGAATGTAGTGAGTGAAGGACCTTCGATGACGTCGCGGTCAGGTGAGCGGTCAGGTGAGCGGTCACGTGAGCGACCGCGACGTCATCGAAGGTCCTTCACTCTCTGCAATTCTCAGGAACGGAGGCGGACACTTGCAGCGGTGACAACCAGGGTCCTTCGGAGGGGTAAGTATAGCCATATTTTTTATTTTTACTCTTTATTTTTTACATTAATATGGATCCCAGGGCCTGAAGGAGAGTTTCCTCTCCTTCAGACCCTGGGAACCATCCAGGATACATTCCGATATTTGTGTCCCATTGACTTGTATTGGTATTGCGTATCGGTATCGGCGAGATCCGATATTTTGCCGGTATCGGCCGATACCATCCGATACCGATACTTTCAAATATCGGAAGGTATCGCTCAACACTACTCTTGAAATAAAGCAAAATACAAAAAAGTCCCTGACGCTAAATCTGGTCACAATTTGTCTAGATGTGCAACTACAACTACCTGCATGTGCCTTGCCAAATAGGAAAAAAAGCTAGCTAGATCTCTGGGCTCACTAGTGTAAAGTATATATGATGTTGCCTAAATTACAAGAATGTCTAATAGGAAGATTGGTAAATTCAACCACCTTGGGCCACCCACAATATCTTACTACAAGGCCAATCAATACGCAGCTGGTCTGGTCTGATGAAGGAAGGTGATTCTTAAAAAATGCAAAGGAAGGAAATGTGTCCATACTGAGCATCCATACCTAGTATCAGATCACTGAAACTAATGGATTTACCGGTGCTTTCACTTTCGAGCAATCCTTCCGAGTGACGCTTCTGATGCACCTCCTGACACCTCCTGACCTTCTGACGCACCGAGTGACGCACCTCCAAACACAAGATTTAGTAACACTATTGGAAGGATTCAAGAGAAAGCGACTACTTTGAACATCTAACACTGCAGGTTACGCATTGGCTACAGCAGCAAGTGGAAAGTAGGCACATACAATGCTTTTTTATATCCTTATTACACTATTTGCTACTGGTGAACCGCCGCATATTGAGTGACCCTATATTGTGATAATATAGGAGGTACAAGTTGGTCGCATTTACCAATCTTTCATATTAACTCTTTTTGCAAGTAACACACCATTTCTACTTTACATTAGCAGTTTTCAAGAGAGTGGTCCAAAAAGTTAAGAGGGAAGATCATTGCGTTGCAAAAACAAGGCAAAGCATACAAAAAGTTAAAAACGGCACTGAACGTTCCTAGTACCCACACTAGAGATGTAGAATGGACCAGTGTCAAGAAAACAGCTGTGCTAATTTCACAGCAGAGAAGACGAAGGGGATAAGTGGTTCAGACTTTCCACAGTGCTCCCCATGCCTTTGCAGTGGACATTTTTGAGAATAGGAGAAAGGGCCAGTGATCTGAGTAAGGGAGCTAATGGCTGCAGAAGGTTGACAGCAGGTATGGTGAAGGTATAGTCATGGCCAAAACTGTTGGCACACTTGAAATTGTTCAAGAAGTATGTCTCACAGAAAATTATTGCAATTACACATGGTTTCTTATACACACGGTTATTTCCTTTCTGTGTATGTGTATTAGAAAAACACAAAAAAAAGATAAAAAAGGCAAATTGGACATCATTTCACACAAAATCCCCAAAATGAACAAAACAAAATTTTTGGCACCTTTCCAAAATTGTGAATAAACAACTCTGTTTTAACCCCTTTCTGTCATTGGACGTACTATTCCGTCCATGTGGGGTGGGCCTAAATTCCCAAGGACGGAATAGTACGTCCAGGGCGATCGGCCGCGGTCACGGTAAGCCTGCAGTGCTCTAAGTCAGATCGGTGATCTGACAGAGTGCTATGCAAACGATCTGTGATGTCCCCCCCTGGAACAAAGTAAAAAAGTAAGAAAATTTTTTTTCAAATGTGTAAAAAAAAAAACAAACTCCTAAATAATAATAATAATAATAATAATAATAATAATAATAATAATAATAAAAAAATATTATTCCCATAAATACATTTCTTTATCTAAATAAAAAAACAAACAATAAAAGTACACATATTTAGTATCGCCACGTCCGTAACGACCCAACCTATAAAACTGTCCTACTAGTTAATCCCATCAGTAAACACCGTAACAAAAAAAAAAAACGAGGCAAAAAACAACGCTTTATTATCATACCGCCGAGCAAAAAGTGGAATAACACGCGATCAAAAAGACAGATATAAATAAGCACCGCTGAAAACGTCATCCCTTCCCGCAAAAAACGAGCCACCTACATGACTCTGTGGACTCAAATATGGAAAAATTATAGCTCTCAAAATGTGGTAATGCAAAAAATATTTTTTGCAATAAAAAGCGTCTTTCAGTGTGTGACGGCTGCCAATCATAAAAATCCGCTAAAAAACCCGCTATAAAAGTAAATCAAACCCCCTTCATCACCCCCTTAGTTAAAAAAATTAAAAAAATTTATTTATTTCCATTTTCCCATTAGGGTTAGGGCTAGGGTTAGGGTTAGGGCTAGGGTTAAGGCTAGGGTTAGGGTTAAGGCTAGGGTTGGGGTTGGGGCTAGGGTTAAGGCTACAGTCAGGGTTGGGGCTAAAGTTAGGGTTTGGATTACATTTATGGTTGGGAATAGGGTTGGGATTAAGGTTAGGGGTGTGTCTGGGTTAGAGGTGTGGTTAGGGTTACCGTTGGGATTAGGGTTAGGGGTGTGTTTGGATTAGGGTTTCGGTTATAATTGGGGGGTTTCCACTGTTTAGGCACATCAGGGGCTCTCCAAACGTGACATGGCGTCCGATCTCAATTCCAGCCAATTCTACACTGAAAAAGTAAAACAGTGCTCCTTCCTTTCCAAGCTCTCCCGTGTGCCCAAACAGGAGTTTACCCCAACATATGGGGTATCAGCGTACCCAGGACAAATTGGACAACAACTTTTCGGGTCCAATTCTCCTGTTACCCTTGGGAAAATACAAAACTGGGGGCTAAAAAAATAGTTTTTGTAGGAAAAAAAAGATTTTTTATTTTCACGGCTCTGCGTCATAAACTGTAGTGAAACACTTGGGGGCTCAAAGTTCTCACAACACATCTAGATAAGTTCGCATAAATGTATCCAAAACAAGAAAAAGTAACAGCGCACTCACCGGTGTTGAGCAAAAAGCGATTTATTCACATGAAGTCATGCAATGCAGGGAGGGTAGTGAAACACATGCGGATGACAGCTGTTTCGTGCTACAAGCACTTCAACAGATCCAGTCTCTGTGGAGCAGCACCCAGGTGGAGCTTACATAGCGATAACTTTTTTTCTATTGAGACTAAAGGCTTATACGGTGTGCTTATACCCCTGAAGCATAAAGGGTCTAACGTATAACGGCTGTGCGATTGCAATATTTCTAGACTGTGGACATCTAGATAAGTTCCTTGGGGGGTCTAGTTTCCAATATGCGGTCACTTGTGGGGGGTTTCTACTGTTTAGGTACATAAGGGGCTCTGCAAACGCAATGTGACGTCTGCAGACCATTCCATCTAAGTCTGCATTCCAAATGGCGCTCCTTCCCTTCCGAGCCCTCCCATGCGCCCAAACGGTGGTTCCCCCCACATATGGGGTATCAGCGCACTCAGGACAAATTGGACAACAACTTTTGGGGTCCAATTTTTCCTGTTACCCTCGGGAAAATACAAAACTGGGGGCTAAAAAATAATTTTGGGGGGAAATTTTTTTATTTTTATTTTCACGGCTCTGCGTTATAAACTTCTGTGAAGCCCTTGGTGGGTCAAAGTGCTCACCACACATCTAGATAAGTTCCTAAGGGGGTCTACTTTCCAAAATGGTGTCACTTGTGGTGAGTTTCAATGTTTAAGCACATCAGTGGCTCGCCAAACGCAACATGGCGTCCCATCTCAATTCCTGTCAATTTTGCATTGAAAAGTCAAACGGCGCTCCTTCCCTTCCGAGCTCTCTTATGCGCCCAAACAGTGGTTTACCCCCACATATTGGGTATCAGTGTACTCAGGACAAATTGTACAACAACTTTTGGGGTCCAATTTCTTCTCTTACCATTGGGAAAATAAAAAATTGGGGGTGAAAAGATAATTGTTGTGAAAAAAAAAAGATTTTTTATTTTTATGGTTCTGCATTATAAACTTCTGTAAAGCACTTGGTGGGTCAAAGTGCTCACCACACCTCTAGATAAGTTCCATAGGGGGTCTATTTTCCAAAATAGTGTCACTTGTGGGGGGATTCAATGTTTAGGCACATCAGTGGCTCCCCAAACACAATATGGCGTCCCATCTCAATTCCTGTCAATTTTGCATTGAAAAGTCAAACGGCGCTCCTTCCCTTCGGAGCTCTCCCATGCGCCCAAACAGTGGTTTACTCCCACATATGGGGTATCAGCATACTCAGGACAAATTGTACAACAATGATTGGGGTCCATTTTCTCCTGTTACCCTTGGTAAAATAAAACAAATTGGAGCTGAAGTAAATTTTTTGTGGAAAAAAAGTTAAATGTTAATTTTTATTTAAACATTCCAAAAATTCCTGTGAAACATCTGAAGGGTTAATAAACTTCTTGAATGTGGTTTTGAGCACCTTGAGGGGTGCAGTTTTTAGAATGGTGTCACACTTGGGTATTTTCTATCATATAGACCCCTCAAAATGACTTCAAATGAGATGTGGTCCCTAAAATAAAATGGTGTTGGAAAAATGAGAAATTGCTGGTCAACTTTTAACCCTTTTAACTCCCTAACAAAAAAAAATTTTGGTTCCAAAATTGTGCTGATGTAAAGTAGACATGTGGAAAATGTTACTTATTAAGTGTTTTGTGTGACATATCTCTGTGATTTAACCCCTTAAGCCCCGAGGGTGGTTTGCACGTTAATGACCGGGCCAATTTTTACAATTCTGACCACTGTCCCTTTATGAGGTTATAACTCTGGAACGCTTCAACGGATCTTGGCGATTCTGACATTGTTTTCTCGTGACATATTGTACTTCATTTTAGTAGTAACATTTATTCGATATAACTTGCGTTTATTTGTGAAAAAAACGGAAATTTGGCGAAAATTTTGAAAATTTCGCAATTTTCCAACTTTAAATTTTTATGCCCTTAAATCACAGAGATATGTCACGCAAAATACTTAATAAGTAACATTTCCCACATGTCTCCTTTACATCAGCACAATTTTGGAACCAAAATTTTTTTTTGTTAGGGAGTTATAAGGGTTCAAAGTTGACCAGCAATTTCTCATTTTTACAACACCATTTTTTTTTAGGGACCACATCTCATTTGATGTCATTTTGAGGGGTCTATATGATAGAAAATACCCAAGTGTGACACCATTCTAAAAACTGCACCCCTCAAGGTGCTCAAAACCACATTCAAGAAGTTTATTAACCCTTCAGGGGTTTCACAGGAATTTTTGGAATGTTTAAATAAAAATGAATATTTAACTTTTTTTCACACAAAATTTATTTCAGCTCCAATTTGTTTTATTTTACCAAGGGTAACAGGATAAAATGGATGCCAAACATTGTTGTACAATCTGTACTGAGTACGCTGATACCCCATATGTGGGGGTAAACCACTGTTTGGGCGCATGGCAGAGCTCGGAAGGGAAGGAGCGCCATTTGACTTTTAAATGCAAAATTGACAGGAATTGAGATGGGACACCATGTTGCGTTTGGAGAGCCACTGATGTGCCTAAACATTGAAACCCCCCACAAGTGACACCATTTTGGAAAGTAGACACCCTAAGGAACTTATCTAGATGTGTGGTGACCACTTTGACCCACCAATTGCTTCACAGAAGTTTATAATGCAGAGCCGTAAAAATAAAAAATCATATTTTTTCACAAAAATGATCTTTTCGCCCCCAATTTTTTATTTTCCCAAGAGTAAGAGAAGAAATTGAACCTCAAAAATTGTTGGCCAATTTGTCCTGAGTACGCTGATACCCCGTATATGGGTGTAAACCATTGTTTGGGCGTATGGCAGAGCTCGGAAGGGAAGGAGCGCCATTTTACTTTTCAATGCAAAATTGACTGGAATTGAGATGGGATGCCATGTTGCGTTTGGAGAGCCCCTGATGTGCCTAAACATTGAAATCCCCACAAGTGACACCATTTTGGAAAGTAGACCCCTTAAGGAACTTATCTAGAGGTGTGGTGAGCACTTTGACCCAACAAGTGCTTCACAGAAGTTTATAATGCAGAGCCGTAAAAATAAAAAATCATATTTTTTCACAAAAATAATCTTTTCGCCACCAATTTTTTATTTTCCCAAGGGTAAGAGAAGAAATTAGACCACAAAAGTTGTTGTGCAATTTGTCCTGAGTGCGACGATACCCCATATGTGGGGGTAAACCACTGTTTGGGCGCATGGCAGAGCTCGGAAGGAAAGGAGCGCCATTTGACTTTTCAATGCAAAATTGACTGGAATTGAGATGGGACGCCATGTTGCGTTTGGAGAGCCCCTGATGTGCCTAAACATTGGAACCCATCACAAGTGACACCATTTTGAAAAGTAGACCCCTTAAGGAACTTATCTAGATGTGTGGTGAGCACTTTGACCCAACAAGTGCTTCACAGAAGTTTATAATGCAGAGCCGTAAAAATAAAAAATCTTATTTTTTCACAAAAATGATCTTTTCGCCCCCAATTTTTTATTTTCCCAAGGGTAAGAGAAGAAATTAGACCACGAAAGTTGTTGTGCAATTTGTCCTGAGTGCGACGATACCCCATATGTGGGGGTAAACCACTTTTTGGGTGCATAGCAGAGCTCGGAAGGGAAGGAGCGCCATTTGACTTTTCAATGCAAAATTGACTGGAATTAAGATGGGACGCCATGTTGGTTTGGAGAGCCCCTGATGTGCCTAAACATTAAAAACCCCCACAAGTGACACCATTTTGGAAACTAGACCCTCTAAGGAACTTATCTAGATGTGTTTTGAGAGCTTTGAACCCCCAAGTGTTTCACTACAGTTTATAACGCAGAGCCGTTAAAATAAATTTATTTTTTTTTCGCAAAAATTTTTTAGCCCCCAGTTTTGTATTTTCACAAGGGTAACATAATAAATTGGACCCCAAAAGTTGTTGTCCAATTTGTCCTGAGTACGCTGATACCCCATATGTGGGGGGGAACCACTGTTTGGGCGCATGGCAGAGCTCGGAAGGGAAGGAGCGCCATTTGGAATGCAGACTTAGATGGATTGGTCTGCAGGAGTCACGTTGCATTTGCAGAGCCCCTGATGTACCCAAACAGTACAAACCCCCCACAAGTGACCCCATATTAGAAACTAGACCTCCCATGGAACTTATCTAGATGTGTTGTGAGAACTTTGAACCCCTAAGTGTTTCACTACAGTTTATAACGCAGACCCGTGAAAATAAAAATTCTTTTTTTTTCACAAAAATGATTTTTTAGCCCCCAGCTTTGTATTTTTACAAGGGTAACAGAATAAATTGGACCCCAAAAGTTGTTGTTCAATTTGTCCTGAGTACGCTGATACCCCATATGTGGGGGGGAACCACTGTTTGGGCTCATGGCAGAGCTCGGAAGGGAAGGAGCGCCATTTGGAATGCAGACTTAGATGGATTGGTCTGCAGGCGTCACGTTGCATTTGCAGAGCCCCTGATGTACCCAAACAGTAGAAACCACCCACAAGTGACCCCATATTGGAAACTAGACCTCCCATGGAACTTATCTAGATGTGTTGTGAAAACTTTGAACCCCCAAGTGTTTCACTACAGTTTACAACGCAGAGCCGTGAAAATAAAAATCCTTTTTTTTCCCACAAAAATGATTTTTAGCCCCCCAAATTTTTATTTTCCCAAGGATAACAAGAGAACTTGGACCCAAAAAGTTGTTGTCCAATTTGTCTCGAGTACGCTGATACCCCATATGTTGGGGTAAACCCCTGTTTGGGCGCACGGGAGAGCTCGGAAGTGAAGGAGCACTGTTTTACTTTTTCAATGCAGAATTGGCTGGAATTGAGATCGGACGCCATGTCGCGTTTGGAGAGCCCCTGATGTGTCTAAACAGTGGAAACCCCCCAATTATAAATGAAACCCTAATCCAAACGCACCACTAACCCTAATCCCAACTGTAACCCTAACCACACACCTAACCCAGACACACCCCTAATTCTAATCCCAACCCTAATCCCAACCGTAAATGTAATCCAAACCCTAACCCTAGCCCCAACCCTAGCCCTAACCCTAACCCTAACCGGAAAATGGAAATAAATACATTTTTTTTAATTTTATTATTTTTCCCTAAGGCTAGGTTCACATTGCGTTAGGGAAATCCGTTTAGCACTAGCGGATTGCGCTAACACAATGTCTTTTTAGGTGTCGTGTTTAGTGGTCGCGTTAACGTCCCCGCTCTGGAAGATCGGGGATCGGACCTCGGGCGCGCCGCGGACGCTGCAAGCAGCGTCTGAGGCGCGCCACAAAAGAATGGCACCTTGCTAGCGCGAGCCGAAAATGGCACGCTCTAGCGATGCGCTACACCTGAAAATCACATTGCTGTCAATGGTTGTGCTAACGGACCCGTTGCATGGCGTTAATTGTGACATTTTCGCCGTGCAACGCTGTCCGTTAGCGTTAACCCATTAACGCAATGTGAACCTAGCCTAACTAAGGGGGTGATGAAAGGGGGTTTGATTTACTTTTATAGCGAGTTTTTTAGCGGATTTTTATGATTGGCAGCCGTCACACACTAAAAGACGCTTTTTATAGCAAAAAAGTTTTTGCGTCTCCACATTTTGAGACCTATAATTTTTCCATATTTTGGTCCACAGAGTCATGTGAGGTCTTGTTTTTTGCGGGACGAGTTGACGTTTTTATCGGTTACATTTTCGGACACGTGACAGTTTTTGATCGCTTTTTATTCCGATTTTTTTGTGAGGCAGAATTACCAAAAACCAGCTATTCATGAATTTCTTTTGGGGGAGGCGTTTATACCGTTCCGCGTTTGGTAAAATTGATGAAGCAGTTTTATTCTTCGGGTCAGTACGATTACAGCGACACCTCATTTATATCATTTTTTTTATGTTTTGGCGCTTTTATACGATAAAAGCTATTTTATAGAAAAAATAATTATTTTGGCATCGCTTTATTCAGAGGACTATAACTTTTTTATTTTTTTGGTTATGATGCTATATGGCGGCTCGTTTTTTGCGGGACAAGATGACGTTTTCAGAGGTAACATGGTTATTTATATCCGTCTTTTTGATCGCGTGTTATTCCACTCTTTGTTCAGCGTTATGATAATAAAGCGTTGTTTTTTGGCTCGTTTTTTTTTTTTTTTTCTTACGGTGTTCACTGAAGGGGTTAACTAGTGGGCCAGTTTTATAGGTCGGGTCGTTACGGACGCGGCGATACTAAATATGTGTACTTTTATTGTTTTTTTGTTTTTTTTTTATGTAAAGAAATGTATTTATGGGAATAATATTTTTTTTTTCTGCTTTATTTAGGAATTTTTTTTTTATTTTTTTTTTTACAAGTGTGGAAATTTTTTTTTTTACTTTTTCACTTTGTCCCAGGGGGGGACATCACAGATCACCGATCTGACAGTGTGCACAGCACTCTATCAGATCGGTGATCTGACATACAGCCGGGCAGGATTAGAGCTGCAGCTGCAGCCTGATCCTGACCCGGAAGTGCTCCCTGCAGGACCCGGATGCAGCCCGGCGGCCATTTTGGATCCGGGGACTGCAGGGAGAAGACGCTCGGTACACGGTGAGCACATCACCGTGTACCGATCGTCTCAGGGAAGCCCGCAGGGAGCCCCCTCCCTGCGCGATGCTTCCCTGCACCGCCGGCACACCGCGATCATCTTTGATCGCGGTGTGCCGGGGGTTAATGTGCCGGGAGCGGTCCGTGACCGCTCCTGGCACATAGTGCCGGATGTCAGCTGCGATAGGCAGCTGACACCCGGCCGCGATCGGCCGCGCTCCCCCCGTGAGCGCGGCCGATCGCATATGACGTACTATCCCGTCCATGGGAATTAAGTCCCAGGTCACCTGGACGGGATAGTACGTCATATGGGATTAAGGGGTTAATTGCATAAAAATTCAAAGATGGAAAATTGCGAAATTTTCGCCAAATTTCCATTTGTATCACAAATAAACGCAGGTAATATCAAAGAAATTTTACCACTATCATGAAGTACAATATGTCACGACAAAACAATGTCAGAATCACTGGGATCCGTTGAAGTGTTCCAGAGTTATAACCTCATAAAGGAACAGTGGTCAGAATTGAAAAAAATTGGCCCGGTCCATAACATGCAAACCACCCTTGGGGGTAAAGGGGTTAAGCATGTATTGCTCTTTCAAACTCACCTGTAGCAAGGAACAGGTTTAGGCAATATGAAAATCATACCTGAAACCAGATAAAAAGGGGAGAAGTTGACTCAATTTTTGCATTGTGTCTGTGTGTGCCACACTATGGATGGAGAACACATAGAGGTGAAGAGAACTGCCTGAGGAATTGAGAATCAAAATTTTTGAACAATCAACAAATTTCAAGGTTACTAGTCCATTTCCAGAGATAATGATGTTCCTTTTTCCACGGTGCACAACATAATCAAGAAGTTTACAACTTGTGGCACTGTAATCTAATCTCCCTGGATGTGGACAGCAGAGAAAAATTGATGAAAGGTTGGAACACAGGATAGTCTCAATGGTGGATAAGCAGCCCCAATGAAGTTCCAAAGAAATTTAAGCTGTCCTGAAGGCTGAGAGTGTATCAGTGTCAGGGCAAACTATCCATTGACATTTGAATGAAATGAAATGCTATGGCAAGAGGACCCCACTGCTGATAGAGACACAAATAAAGCTAGACTGCAATTTGCCAAAATGTACATGGGAAAAGGATCTTTTGGACAGATGAAACCAAGATAGAGCTTTTTTGGAAAGGCACATCATTCTACTGTTTACCAAAAACAGAATGAGGCCTACAAAGAAAATAATACAGTACCTACAGTCAAATATGCTGGAGTTTCAAAGGTATTTTGGGGTTGCTTTGCTGCCTCTGGGACTGTGTGTCTTGACTATGTGCAATCCATCATGAAATCTGAAGATTACCAAAGCATTTTGGGTTACAATGTAGTGCTCTGTGTCACAAATCTGGGTTTGCGAACTACCAGCAGGACAATAACCCCAAAACATATTTCAAGATGTTCCCAGAAATGCATGGAAACAAAGCACTAGAGGGTTCTGAAGTGGCCAGCAATGAGTTTTGGTCTAAATCCCATTGAACACCAGTGGAGAAATCTTAAAATTTATTTTGGGAGTAGGCACCGTTCAAACACAAGTTCTGAAGCAGTTTGCAAAAGGAGAGTGGTCCAAAATCCTAGTTGAGAGATTTTTGAAGTTTGTTGATGGTTATAGGAAGCAAGTGATTCCGTCCGAGCGATCACGTGTCCCCGCTCATTAAAGTAGTGAATATTCACTCCATGCCTATGGGAGAGGAGAGGGGTGAATATTCATCACCTTAATGAGCAAAGGGACATGTGATCACTCGCCCGGAAGACTTGCACCGGAAGGAGATGCAGCGAGGGCGCACCGGGAAGGTATATAGGCTGCAGCTGCAACTGTGTGCTCTATAAGAGAAATGAATGTTCACTGCCAGCGCAGTGAATATTCATTTCTCTTTAGCAGCGGGCACAGTTACAGCCGCCGGCTCCTGCCTCTGTAACCCGCTGCTCCGCCGCTCCCTCTCCTCCGCTGTCTTTCTGGGACAATGACTCGTGTGTAAGCTGAGGGGGGGCATTTTCAGCACAAAAATATGTGCTGAAAAACTTGGCTTATACACAAGTATATATGGTACTTTTCCTCTTGATTGTTACACTTCTGATTTTGGATTACAAATAGTGAGGTAAAAAAAGTCACCAAATACTCAATGTGCGCAGGTAGCCTTTGGCTTGGTCTAAAAAGAAATCCTGGAAGATTCTGGAGTGGTTGTTAGTTGCTTAGTTGCATGATATGAACCCCATAGAAAATCTTTGCTGAAATTTGAAGATGGTGGTTACAGCCCATAAAAACAAGAATATTTGTGAAATGGAGGTCATTGCCCTTGCGTAATGTTCTAGGACACATCAAGAATACTGTCAGAACCTGGTGTATGAATGCGCATCATGTTTTCAGCAGGTCATAAAACCCAAGAGGCTCTAATAAGTACCAAACATGGTTATCAAGAAGGGGTTGAATAATTCTGAGACTGCAGTAAAATGGCAATTTGTGCTGAATTGGTAGAGAACACTTGTTATATTACTTTTGTTGAGCTATTTTAATTGGCTTTATTTCATTGATTTATTGCAAACAGCAGAACGTTTTTAAAATTTACTAGTAAATCTAATTTGAAATGGAGGTTGAATAATTTTGATAGCAGTGTGTGGCAACCTTGTGAAGACTTACAGAAAACGTTTGACCTCTGTCATTGCCAACAAAGGATATATTACAAAGTATTGAGATGAAATTTTGTTTCTGACCAAATACTTATTTTCCACCATAATATGCAAATAAATTGTTAAAAAAACAGACAATGTGATTTTCTGGATTTTTTTTTCTCAGTTTGTCTCCCATAGTTGAGGTCTACCTATGATGTAAATTACAGACGCCTCTCATCTTTTTAAGTGGTGGAACTTGCACTATTGCTGACTGACTAAATACTTTTTTGCCCCACTGTAGTTACATAGTTATTAAGGTTGAAGGAAGACTATATGTCCATCTAGTTCAACCCATAGCCTAACCTAACATGCCCTAACATGTTGATCCAGAGGAAGGCAAAAAAAACCCATGTGGCAAAGAGTAAGCTCCACATTGGGGAAAAAAAATTCCTTCCCGACTCCACATACGGCAATCAGACTAGTTCCCTGGATCAACGCCCTATCAAGGAATCTAGTGTATATACCCTGTAACATTATACTTTTCCAGAAAGGTATCCAGTCCCCTCTTAAATTTAAGTAATGAATCACTCATTACTTAATCACTCAATACTTAGGGGTCAGTATTGGGACCTGTTCTCTTCAACATATTCATTAATGATCTGGTAGAAGGTTTACACAGTAAAATATCGATATTTGCAGATGATACAAAACTATGTAAAGCAGTTAATACAAGAGAAGATAGTATTCTGCTACAGATGGATCTGGATAAGTTGGAAACTTGGGCTGAAAGGTGGCAGATGAGGTTTAACAATGATAAATGTAAGGTTATACACATGGGAAGAAGGAATCAATGTCACCATTACACACTGAATGGGAAACCACTGGGTAAATCTGACAGGGAGAAGGACTTGGGGATCCTAGTTAATGATAAACTTACCTGGAGCAGCCAGTGCCAGGCAGCAGCTGCCAAGGCAAACAGGATAATGGGGTGCATTAAAAGAGGTCTGGATACACATGATGAGAGCATTATACTGCCTCTGTACAAATCCCTAGTTAGACCGCACATGGAGTACTGTGTCCAGTTTTGGGCACCGGTGCTCAGGAAGGATATAATGGAACTAGAAAGAGTACAAAGGAGGGCAACAAAATTAATAAAGGGGATGGGAGAACTACAATACCCAGATAGATTAGCGAAATTAGGATTATTTAGTTTAGAAAAAAGACGACTGAGGGGCGATCTAATAACCATGTATAAGTATATAAGGGGACAATACAAATATCTCGCTGAGGATCTGTTTATACCAAGGAAGGTGACGGGCACAAGGGGGCATTCTTTGCGTCTGGAGGAGAGAAGGTTTTTCCACCAACATAGAAGAGGATTCTTTACTGTTAGGGCAGTGAGAATCTGGAATTGCTTGCCTGAGGAGGTGGTGATGGCGAACTCAGTCGAGGGGTTCAAGAGAGGCCTGGATGTCTTCCTGGAGCAGAACAATATTGTATCATACAATTATTAGGTTCTGTAGAAGGACGTAGATCTGGGTATTTATTATGATGGAATATAGGCTGAACTGGATGGACAAATGTCTTTTTTCGGCCTTACTAACTATGTTACTATGTTACTATGTTACAACATCATACGGCAGAGAGTTCCATAGTCTCACTGCTCTTACAGTAAAGAATCCGCGTCTGTTATTATGCTTAAACCTTTTTTCTTCCAAACGCAGAGGATGCCCCCTTGTCCCTGTTTCAGGTCTATGATTAAAAAGATCATCAGAAAGGTCTTTGTACTGTCCCCTCATATATTTATACATTAAAAAAAGATCACCCCTTAGTCTTCGTTTTTCCAAACTAAATAGCCCCAAGTGTAATAACCTATCTTGGTATTGCAGACCCCCCAGTCCTCTAATAACCTTGGTCGCTCTTCTCTGCACCCGCTCCAGTTCAGCTATGTCTTTCTTAAACACCGGAGACCAGAACTGTGCACAGTATTCTAAGTGTGGTCGAACTAGTGACTTGTATAAAGGTAAAATTATATTCTCCTCATGAGCATCTATGCCTCTTTTAATGCATCCCATTATTTTATTTGCCTTTGTAGCAGCTGCCTGACACTGGCCCCTGAATATGAGTTTGTCATCCACCCATACACCCAGGTCTTTTTCATTGACGGTTTTGCCCAGAGTTTTAGAATTAAGCACATAATTATACATCTTATTACTTCTACCCAAGTGCATGACCTTACATTTATCCCCATTAAAGCTCATTTGCCATTTATCAGCCCAAGCTTCTAGTTTACATAAATCATCCTGTAATATAGAATTGTCCTCCTCTGTATTGATTACCCTGCAGAGTTTAGTGTCATCTGCAAATATTGAAATTCTACTCTGAATGCCCCCTACAAGGTCATTAATAAATATGTTAAAAAGAAGAGGGCCCAATACTGACCCCTGTGGTACCCCACTGCTAACCGCTACCCAGTCCGAGTGTGCTCCATTAATAACCACCCTTTGTTTCCTATCCCTGAGCCAGCTCTCAACCCACTTGCACATATTTTCCCCTATCCCCATTATTCTCATTTTATGTATCAACCTTTTGTGTGGCACCGTATCAAAAGCTTTTGAAAAGTCCATATACACTAGATCCACTGGGTTCCCTTGGTCCAATCCGGAACTTACCTCTTCATAGAAACTGATCAAATTAGTCTGACATGAACGGTCCCTAGTAAACCCGTGCTGATACTGGGTCATGAGGTTATTCCTCTTCAGATACTCCAGTATAGCATCCCTTAGAATGCCCTCCAGGATTTTACCCACAGTAGAGGTTAAGCTTACGGGCCTATAATTTCCGAGTTCAGTTTTTGTTCCCTTTTTGAATATTGGCACCACATTTGCTATACGCCAGTCCTGTGGCACAGACCCTGTTATTATGGAGTCTTTAAAGATTAAAAATAATGGTCTATCAATGACTGTACTTAATTCCTGCAGTACTCGAGGGTGTATCCCATCCGGGCCCGGAGATTTGTCAATTTTAGTGATTTGTAGACGCCGCCGCACTTCCTGCTGGGTTAAGCAGGTGACATTTAATTGGGAATTTTTATCACTAGTCATTTTGTCTGCCATGGGATTTTCTTGTGTAAATACTGATGAAAAAAAGTCATTTAGCATATTGGCCTTTTCCTCATCCTCATCCACCATTTCACCCAGACTATTTTTAAGGGGGCCAACACTATCATTTTTTAGTTTCTTACTATTTATGTAGTTAAAGAATATTTTAGGATTATTTTTACTCTCTCTGGCAATGAGTCTCTCTGTCTCAATCTTTGCTGCCTTGATTTGCTTTTTACAGAATTTATTTAATTTTCTGTATTTATTTAATGCCTCCTCACTACCTACTTCCTTTAATTCTCTAAATGCTTTCTTTTTGTCACTTATTGCGCCCCTTACAGCTCTATTTAGCCATATTGGTTTCCTCCTATTTCTAGTATGTTTATTCCCATACGGTATATACTGTGCACAGGTCCTATCCAGGATGCTAATAAACGTCTCCCATTTTCTTTGTGTATTTTTGTGTCTCAGGACATCGTCCCAGTTAATTGCACCAAGATCCTCTCTCATCCGTTGGAAATTTGCCCTCCTGAAGTTTAGTGTCCTTGTAACCCCTCTACTACACATCTTTTTAAAGGATACATGAAAACTTATTATTTTGTGATCGCTATTTCCCAAGTGACCCCCAACCCTTATATTTGTTATGCGGTCTGGCCTGTTGGTTAATATACCCCGGCAGAATTTTTGCTTTCTTGGCCTTTTTTCAGAGAATATGAATGATAACACCAAAACTTTTTCTCTACTAATGGTTAGTGGTTAGGTGAAGCCATTTATTGTCAAACCACTGTGGGTTCTCTTTTTAAATCATAATGACAACCCAAAACATCCAAATGACCCTGATCAAAAGTTTACATACCCCATTTCTTAATACAGTGTATTGCCCCCCTAACATCAATGACAGCTTGAAGTATTTTGTGGATAAGGTTTTTTATTTTCTCAGATGGTAAAGCTGCCCACTCTTCTTGGCAAAAAAACTCCAGTTCCTGTAAATTCCTGGGCTGTTTAGCATGAACTGCACGTTTGTGATCTCTCAAGAGTGGCTCAATGATATTCAGGTCAGAAGACTGAGATAGTCACTCCAAAACCTTCACTTTGTTCTGCTGTAGCCAATCACAGATCGTCTTGGCCTTGTGTTTTGCATCGTTGTCATGTTTGAACGTCCAAATATGTCCCATACGCAGCATCCGAGCTGATAAGTGCAGATTTGCCACCAGTATTTGCTGATAATGTGCTGCATTCATCTTTCCTTCGACTTTGACCAGGTTTCCTGTGCCTTTGTATCTCACACATCCCCAAAACATTCAGTGATCCACCTCTGTACTTTAAAGTAGGAATAGTGTTCCTTTCATCATAGGCTTTGTTAACCTCTCTCCAAATATAACATTTATGGTTCAATGGAAAAAATTCAATTTTGGTGTCATCACTCCAAATTACGTTGTTCCAGAAGTTTTGAGGCTTGTCTCTGTGCTGTTTTGCGTATTGTAGGTGAGATACTTCTTCTTTTTTTTTTATATAGCGCTAACATATTCCGCAGCACTTTACAGTTTTGCACACATTATCATCGCTGTCCCCGATGGGGCTCACAATCTAGAATCCCTAACAGTATGTCTTTGGAATGTGGGAGGAAACCGGAGAACCCGGAGGAAACCCACGCAAACACGGAGAGAACATACAAACTCTTTGCAGATGTTGTCCTGGGTGGGATTAGAACCCAGGACCCCAGCGCTGCAAGGCTGCTGTGCTAACCACTGCGCCACCGTGCTGCCCATACTTTGTGGCATTGCGCAGTAATGTTTTTCTTCTGGCGACTCGACCATGCAGCCCATTTTTCTTCAAGTGTCACCTTATTGTGCATCTTGAAACAGCCACACCACTAGTTTTCAGAGAGTCCTGTATTTCAGCTGATGATATTTGTGGGTTTTTCTTTGAATCCTGAACAATTTTCCTGGCAGTTTTGGACAACATTTTTGTTGGTCTACCTGACCGTGGTTTTGTTTTTACAGAGCCCCTGATTTTCCATTTATTAATCACAGTTTGATTGCTGCTGACTGGCATTATGAATTCCTCGGATATCTTTTTGTATCCCTTTCCTGTTTTATACAGTTCAACTACCTTTTCCCGTAGATCCATTGACAATTCTTTTGCTTTCCCCATGACTCACAATCCAGAAACTTCAGTGGCTGGATGAAAGATGCAAGAGTCCATCTGGATCCCAGAATCTCACTCAGCTTTTATGCACACACACTGATTACAAGGAAACAGGTCACAGGTGAGTATGTCACCTTTAGTAGCCATTCAAACCCATTTGTGTCAATTCTGTGCCTGTTATGCAGCCAAAATCACCAGGGTATGTGAACTTTTGATCAGCATCATTTGGATGTCTTGGGTTGTCATTATGATTTAAAAAGAGAAAACACAGTTGTTTGACAATAAATGGCTTCACCCAACCACTAACCATGAGTGGAGAAAAAGTTTTGGTGTTATCATTCATATTCTCTGAAAAAAGGCCAAGAAAGCAAAAATTCTGCCGGGGTATGTAAACTTTTGAGGACAACTGTACTGTAACTCTGAGGTTACATTTAAAGTGACTCACCCCCACCCTCCCCCAAGCCATTTACAACATATGCTCTTCTTCCTCTCTCTGCAAGACACACAAACATTCTCTTCCTCTTCAAAATGGCCACTGCAGGGGCATAGGGAGTGCTGTGGAAAGTCTTAGCTACACCTCCCCTTACTTTTCACAGGTGGATCAGCAGTGCACATTCCACAGCAGATAATTGGTTGGAGAGTTGTTGCTCATGCTTTCCACAGTGCTCCATATGCCTCTGTAGCGGCTATTTTGGAGAAGAGGAAAACGGGCCACAGATCTGACTGAAGGAGGTAGCGGCTGTAGAAGGTTGAAACCATGTGCAGTGATGATACATGAGAAATGGATGTTCCTAGTACCTACACTAGAGTTGTGGGATGGACTGTGCCCATTCCACGGCAGACAATAGGAAGAAGATTTGTAGACTTTCTGCAATGCTCTCCATGCCTCTGCTGTGGATATTTTGGAGAAGAGGAGAATGTGCTTCCAAATTGAAGGAAATAGTGGCTGCAGAAGGTTGGCTCGAGGTATACAGTAGTGATGATACGTGAAAAATATATAATCACATTTAGGTTCTAGCGGTTGAGGATCACTTTAAGGGCTGAGATTTTCCACCAAATTAAGCTTGTTTTAAATTGACCTAAGGATATATTTCTGAATAGTACCCCCACTAGAGATATAGCATGAAACAGAGTTCACAAGTTCAAAGATAATGGAACACTGACTACACTCCCGGGACATGGCAGAAGGGGGAAGCCATCCCCAGCTTCCACGAGATTTCTGAGGAGACAGGTGGCTGCTGAAATTTCTAGGATGGTCGCATTCATCTGAATGGGTTTTGGGAAAATCCATATACATCAAAACAACAACATTCACATAGGGATCAGATTGTCATTTATTAAATGTCTGCAAGAAATCTGCCATGTATAAATATATCTTAAAGAGGGGATCAGTGAGGTGTTTGTCATATAGGTGGCAGAACTCTATACACTCTATATGAATTTCTGTGAATTATTCAATAGGACCGCGCCCCCCAATCCTTGTTTTTTCTTCACACAAGACATGATTAGAATTACACAGTTTACTTGACCATATATTTTTATAGCCTTTCGTCCTAGTTACCTGCCGAGCCTTATCTGTTTAATGCTCCACCCATTACACAACTGGAAAAGTCATTCACACCAGGGTTGGGAAGGTTTTAGGACAGGCGGATAAATAATTAAACAAATTGATTCTACCAAGCAGTCATTCAACTATAAAATTACATAAATAACATCAGGCCACGTATCCTTTCTTTTTACAATGTACGTATTGTCTCATGGTGTCATATTGACATGTGAAATGATTGATTGGTGGGGGTCCGAGTTTAGAAACAGTGGTAGAAGTGATCAGTCGAGAGATGTACCTCTTCAGCTTTTCTGATCTGTGTTCTATGCTCTATTGTGAATAAAAATATGGCTATAAGAGATATCATTGAGAAGTCATTGCACTCTTGTTCTTTTTTTACATTTTATGCAGCCTCACAACTTTTTGGGAACTGAGGTTGTATCTACAGTGGGGCAAAAAAGTATTTAGTCAGTCAGCAATAGTGCAAGTTCCACCATTTAAAAAGATGAGAGGCGTCTGTAATTTACATCAGAGGTCCCCAACTCCAGTCCTCAAGGCCCACCAACAGGTCATGTTTTCAGGATTTCCTTTGCATTGCACAGGTGATGCAATTATTACCTGGGCAAGACTAAGGAAATCCTGAAAACATGACATGTTGGTGGGCCTTGAGGACTGGAGTTGGGGACCCCTGATTTACATCATAGGTAGACCTCAACTATGGGAGACAAACTGAGAAAAAAAAATCCAGAAAATCACATTGTCTGTTTTTTTAACATTTTATTTGCATATTATGGTGGAAAATAAGTATTTAGTCAGAAACAAACAATCAAGATTTCTGGCTCTCACAGACCTGTAACTTCTTCTTTAAGAGTCTCCTCTTTCCTCCACTCATTACCTGTAGTAATGGCACCTGTTTAAACTTGTTATCAGTATAAAAAGACACCTGTGCACACCCTCAAACAGTCTGACTCCAAACTCCCCTATGGTGAAGACCAAAGAGCTGTCAAAGTACACCAGAAACAAAATTGTAGCCCTGCACCAGGCTGGGAAGACTAAATCTGCAATAGCCAACCAGCTTGGAGTGAAGAAATCAACAGTGGGAGCAATAACTAGAAAATGGAAGACATACAAGACCACTGATAATCTCCCTCGATCTGGGGCTCCACGCAAAATCCCACCCCGTGGGGTCAGAATGATCACAAGAACGGTGAGCAAAAATCCCAGAACCACGCGGGGGGACCTAGTGAATGAACTGCAGAGAGCTGGGACCAATATAACAAGGCCTACCATAAGTAACACACTACGCCACCATGGACTCAGATCCTGCAGTGCGAGACGTGTCCCACTGCTTAAGCCAGTACATATCCGGGCCCGTCTGAAGTTTGCTAGAGAGCATTTGGATGATCCAGAGGAGTTTTGGGAGAATGTCCTATGGTCTGATGAAACCAAACTGGAACTGTTTGGTAGAAACACAACTTGTCGTGTTTGGAGGAAAAAGAATACTGAGTTGCATCCATCAAACACCATACCTACTGTAAAGCATGGTGGTGGAAACATCATGCTTTGGGGCTGTTTCTCTGCAAAGGGGCCAGGACGACTGATCCGGGTACATGAAAGAATGAATGGGGCCATGTATCGTGAGATTTTGAGTGCAAACCTCCTTCCATCAGCAAGGGCATTGAAGATGAAACGTGGCTGGGTCTTTCAACATGACAATGATCCAAAGCACACCGCCAGGGCAACGAAGGAGTGGCTTTGTAAGAAGCATTTCAAGGTTCTGGAGTGGCCTAGCCAGTCTCCAGATCTTAACCCTATAGAAAACCTTTGGAGGGAGTTGAAAGTCCGTGTTGCCAAGCGAAAAGCCAAAAACATCACTGCTCTAGAGGAGATCTGCATGGAGGAATGGGCCAACATACCAACAACAGTGTGTGGCAACCTTGTGAAGACTTACAGAAAACGTTTGACCTCTGTCATTGCCAACAAAGGATATATTACAAAGTATTGAGATGAAATTTTGTTTCTGACCAAATACTTATTTTCCACCATAATATGCAAATAAAATGATAAAAAAACAGACAATGTGATTTTCTGGATTTTTTTTTCTCAGTTTGTCTCCCATAGTTGAGGTCTACCTATGATGTAAATTACAGACGCCTCTCATCTTTTTAAGTGGTGGAACTTGCACTATTGCTGACTGACTAAATACTTTTTTGCCCCACTGTATATGCAGGAACTTGCATTTCATGTTTGTGTGAGAAAGGTTATCTGTCTTGAAGAGGTGAGACGAGTACAGATAAATGATTTTACCTTTACCTTACTGCTCTTTTTATTGACAGTGTACACATTACTTTCCTGACAAATGCATACCATGATAAACATCTGAATATCAGTTTTAGGTTCAGTGCAGTAAATCTAGATAATGATTCCAATGTAACAAACGCACGCACACCTTATCAAAACCTGGAAAAACCCCATAAATCTTGTAAGACACACTTTAGGGATGTGTATCATTGATTCTTTCTGTATTCTGACAAGTAACACCAATACACAGTCTTGTTAAAGACAATGTTGTCCTTATATGAATATGCATGCAGCATGCTTTTTGCAATCCTCCCTATCTATCCGTCACCCCTTAAAGCAGCCAGTTGATTTAGGCAGTGTTAGCCAACCATCTGATATGTATAGGGATGTCCCTACTCTCTTCCATGGGCAGATGATTGAGGAAAGAAGGTCGTTGGATTATGCTTGATCCTTTGTTTCCCTATGGAGATAAGTTGCTGCCACATGCTTCATCCAACAATTATACTAGGAAGACCTGATGCCACGTCTACGAGCCTAGTTGTTCGGTTTGCTTATAAGACACTAAGTCATAAACGTAGCCATGAAACACATTGGTGATTGCTCATAAATAAAATCACTTAGTATACTTTTGACATGTTGTTGAAAATAAATGTATTAAATGAAAAGTGATCATTTTTCATCAGCTTAATTGTTCTTCATGTTTACACAAAATTGTTGTAGGTGTTAAAGCATTTTTAGTCCTTTAACCTAATATTGGGCTCTAATTCACCTTGAATAGCAACCTAAGAGGAATTCACCTTTATGTCTGTATTTGTTAGTATCCCAAAGAGTACCCTTGCATTGTTTAACGTATGGTATTTGTATGGTTTCCTGAAGGTACGTAAGGTACAGTAAATTCCTTTTTAGAAAGCTTGCTCCTTGTTTAGAGAGATCACTAATGTGCATGGAAACATGACTTACCTTTGTCTTACTGCTGTCACGTCACGCAATACCTTCCCGTAGGAAATGTTTAGCATAGTCTGATCTGGTAAAACCTGATGACAAAGGCCCTTTTCAAGCCTTTAAAGCTTAATAGACAATTTTAAAAAAAACCTAACCCACCAAATGCTTTATCCAGTATTAGATTGTTGGTGAAAACAGGCTTGTAAAGTATATAATTGGGAGAGCAAAGGTAGCAGTTACACCAAGTCCTGGTGCCCAAGTGGACCTATAAGCCCTACTTTCACATAACAAGTCATCAATACTATAAACGCCTCATGATATTTGGTGAGGTGGTCCTGTTACAGATTTTGAAATGGAGACTGGCCACTCAAATGCCGCTATATTTTCTACCTAACAGTGGAGATTAGAAAAGACTTTAAATTGCCACAATTAATAGTGACCCTTTGTGATGTACAGCCAGGAGCTCAAAGAGGTAGACCACTACTGGAAATCTTCTTCTTAACAGCTACATTTTCCATAATACAATAAAAAAAATATAGTCACATCCCGAATCAGTGCCGTGACCCCTCGGAGACCCATAGCCGACACTGCAGGAACAGCTTTGTGAGGTAAGTTGTTTTTAATCTTAACTAGTTATGATGCCTGTTGTGAAGACTTCCTAGGCCTAATATTTTTCTAGATATGGATTCAAGTTATTTTCATGGGAATTTCACCTATACAATAAATGATGTTGTTAAAAATTAAAGTAAAAATGGAGTAACAAATGAATGTTTTATGAAAATAATAATAATGCATCATAATTACAGTTCTGGCTCCACATAAGGCGAATGGAGGTTTAGCTGTTTGATATGAGGCTGCAAGGGAATTCCTACCTCCATATTCCCAGACGAGGAGCAGACAGGGCCATGTCCATACGCAGCGTCCGCAGGCCTGAATGTAGAACCACAGCGTTGGTACAATTCAAATCTGGGATTATTTACAACCTGGATACAGCATAATACCTGTGGGTACAGTGTAGTAGCTTTTTCAGAAGTTGCTGGCACAGGTTGCAGTTGTTTGCTGATGTTTGGAGGTGTTGTTGGTGGTGGTGAGAAATTGATGCTTTCACAAGCCCAGTAAATGTGTCTAGTCTCACAGCATTATGAAAAGAAAATGGCAGCGGAGAGGAAGTGACACATGAGCTGCAGTGAAGACACACCCATATGAATACTAAATTAGAATGACAGATATCATGAGTAACAAATATTGGCCAGCACATGATGCACAGCAATACAGTATGTCTAATAATAGTAATACACCTAACTGATGAAGCAATGCAAGACTTATACTGTAAAATATACAGACTGAACGGCTGAATAGCGATTATATCTGGGGAACAGAACACGTAGGCAGGAAAACAAAATTGGGTGTTAAAATAATGGTTAAGACTATGAGGATATTGCGTTAGCAATGCACATTTGGCATAGAGGTTGGGAGCATTTCCATGCACATACACCAAATTAGTCTATGTACACTTTTAGAGTAGGCTTAGGCAAAAGCACATACACACTTTATATATATATATATATATATTTACACTGTGACTTTATGACAAACGTCACGCCACCAAAGATTGTTGTATGTGGTCGATGTTTCTGAACCTAATGCATGTGATGTGGTCGAATCCCAGAGGTGTGAGACTCTTGATCACGGTTTTGGTACAGTGCGGATCACAATATAACCCCATTCACTTGCATTACATTGTAAGATAGCAGCAGCATAGAGCAATTTTTGGCTGAGCAACCTGTATCACAGCCAAAGTCACCATGTAGCCCCGGCTTAAAGAGTATTGAAATGTACCTACTCTATTAAAGCTGTACGTTGAAGGAATATCCATTTGTTGAGACAAATAAGCTACACAGTGAAGTACATTATAGCAAGGGGTGTCTGTACATTGTTGTACATTCAGCAGTATTAGGTCATTTGAGCACTTCTATCAAGTCATTTTCACAAAGCTTATCTTTCTGGGAGTGGTAAGCAGACGGCAGTGCAGGTAACTGAACTCACCTTTGCCTTCATACCATGACTGAATTGAGTAACAGCTTATGAAATGACACTTCCATGCTTACTTAATATGCTAAATGTGATGTTATATGTGATGCTACAGTGATTCTCACAAAATTAGAATATCATCAAAAAGTTAATTTATTACAGTTCTTCAATACAAAAAGTGAAACTCATATACTATATAGAGTCATTACAGAATGATCTATTTCAAGTGTTTATTTCTGTTAATGTTGATGTTTATGGCTTACAGCCAACGAAAACCCAAAAGTCATTATCTCAGTAAATTAGAATACTTTATAACACCAGCTTGAAAAAGTATTTTAACATCCAAAGTGTTGGCCTACTGAAATGTATGTTCAGCAAATGCACTCAATGCTTGGTCGGGGCTCTTTTTGCATCAATTACTGCATTAATGTGGCGTGGCATGGAGGCGATCAACCTGTGGCACTGCTGAGGTGTTATGGTAGCCCAGGATGCTTTGATAGCAGCCTTCAGCTCATCTGCTGGGTCTGGTGTCTCTCATCTTCCTCTTGACAATAAAGGTCAGACAAGTTTGCTGGCCAATCAATCAAAGTGATACTGTTGTTTTTAAACAAGGTATTGGTACTTTTAACATTGAGGACAGGTGTCAAGTTCTGCTGGAGAATTACATTTTCATCTCCAAAAAGATTGTCAGCAGAGGGAAACATGAAGTGCTCTAAAATTTCCTGGTAAACGGCCACACCGACATTGGTCTTGATAAAACACAGTGGACCTACACCAGCAGATGACATGGCTCCTCAAACCTTCACTAATTGTGGAAACTTCACACTAGACCTCCAGCAGCTTGGATTGAGGTCTCTCCACTCTTCCTCCAGTCTCGGGGATCTCGATTTCCAAATAAAATGCTAAACTTACTTTCATCTGAAAACAACACCTTGGACCACTGAGCAACAATCCAGTTCTTTTTCTCCTTGGCCCAGGTAAGACACTTCTGGCATTGGCTATTGGTCATGAATGGCTTGACACAAGGACACACACGTGTGTGGCGTCTCTTAAAGCAATGACTCCAGCAGCAGTCCACTCCTTGTGAACCTACCCAAATTTGTGAATTGCTTTTTTTTAACAATTCTTTCAAGTCTGCGGTTATCACGGTTGCTTGTGCACCTTTTTCTACCATACTTTGTCCTTCCACTAAACTTTCCATTAGTATGCTTGGATACAGTACTCTGTGAACAGCTAGCTTCTTTTGCAATTATTATAATTTACTGAGATAATGATTTTGGGTTTTCGATGACTGTAAGCCATAATCATCAACATTAACAGAAATAAACACTTGAAATAGATCACTCTGTTTGTAATGACTCTATATAATATGAGTTTCACCTTTTGCATTGAAGAACTGAAATAAATAAACTTTTGATGATATTCTAATTTTGTGAGAAGCACCTGTGCTTTACATTCCATAACATACTAAACATATATACACTGCTAATCTGCATGTAAATAGAATTTGTCTGAGAGAAAATCTACTATATAATTGTCTAAGGGTCACTTCCGTCTTTCTGTCTGTCTGTCCTTCTGTCTGTTATGGATATTCATTGGTCGCGGCCTCTGTCTGTCATGGAATCCAAGTCACTGATTGGTCTCGCCAGCTGCCTGTCATGGCTGCCGCGACCAATCAGCAACGGCCACAGTCCGATTAGTCCCTCCCCTGCAGTCAGCGCCCGGCGCCAGCTCCATACTCCCCGCAGTCACCGCTCACACAGGGTTAATGCCAGCGGTAATGTACCGCGTTATGCCGCAGGTAGCTCACTCCGTTACCGCCGCTATTAACCCTGTGTGACCAAGTTTTAACTATTGATGCTGCCTATGCAGCGTCAATAGTAAAAACATCTAATGTTAAAAATAATTAAAAAAATAAAAAATCATTATATACTCACCTTTCGCGACGCTCCGGTGACAGCTCCATGCAAGCGGCAGGTTCATGTCATGTCATGTCATGTGACCGCGACGTCATCACAGGCCCTGCGCGAGAATGACCTGCCATGACGTCATGGTCATGTGACCGCGACGTCATCACAGGTCCTGCGCGCCTGTGCGAGAAGGACCTGCCATGACGTCACGGTCATCTGACCGAACTACAAGGGGCCCTCGGAAGGTGAGTATAGTGTTTATTTTTTAACCTGTGACATACGTAGCTGGGCAATATACTACGTGACTGGCCAATATACTACGAGGCTCTGTGCTGTATACTACGTCACTGGGCAATATACTACGTCACTGGGCAATATACTACGTCACTTGGCAATATACTACGTCACTGGGTAATATGCTACGTCACTGGGCAATATACTACGTCACTGGGCAATATTCTACGTGCCTGGGCAATATAGTACGTGACTGGGCAATATACTATGTCACTGGGCAATATACTACGTCACTGGGCAATATACTACGTCACTGGGCAATATTCTACGTGCCTGGGCAATATACTACGTGACTGGGCAATATACTACGTGACTGGGCAATATACTACGTGACTGGGCAATATACTACATGGTTGGGCAATATACTACGTGGCTGGGCAATATACTACGTAACTGGGCAATATACTACGTGACTGGGCAATATACTACGTGGTTGGGCAATATACTACGTGGCTGGGCAATATACTACGTGGGCTGTGCACAATATACTACGTGACTGGGCAATATACTACGTGGCTGGGCAATATACTACATGGGCTGTGCAATATACTACGTGGGCTGTGCAATATACTACGTGGACATGCATATTCTAGAATACCCGATGCGTTAGAATCGGGCCACCATCTTGTAAAGTTATAAGCTCCTTGAAGTTGCTTACTTCCAGTCAAGTGAGTGGCTCAAAGGTCTATTAACACATGTATCTAGTAAGCGAGTCGTTTTCACACCCCCTGCACATTGACTGACATCCTGGTCAGACCATACTCTGCGGAACAGGATGCAAATAAAATAGCAGAGGCGTTATTGCAGTGTGTTCACTATGTACATAGCATTATCTGCTCACAGACCTCAGTGATACCTACTTGATAGGAAGAAAATGGCTCCAGTAAGAATATATCTTCATATTCTGCTTGCAGCCAAACATTCAGTTAGATTACATAGTTGCAAAGTTACATAGGTTGAAAAAAAGAGCTAGGTCCATCAAGTTCAACCTTTCTCCACCAATTCTACAATTTGTCACTAAAAAATGTAACTCACAATGTTATTTGTGCTGAGGAAGTCATCCAGCACTTTTTTAAAAGCTGTTAGTGTCTGCCATTACTACCTTTTGTGGTCGGCATTCCACATTCTGACTGCTCTAACTGTAAAGAACCCTTTCCTATTTAGCACTGTAAAGAACCCCTTAATCCCATATGACGTACTATCCCGTCAAGGTGACCTGGGACTTAATTCCCAGGGATGGGATAGTACATCATAGCGATCGGCCGCGCTCCCCCGTGAGTGCGGTCGATTGCGGCCGGGTGTCAGCTGACTATCGCAGCTGACATCCGGCACTATGTGCCAGGAGCGGCCACAGACCGCCCCTGGCACATTAACCCCCGGCACACTGCGATCAAACATGATCGCAGTGTTCCAGCGGCATAGGGAAGCATCGCACACGGAGGGGGCTCCCTGCGTGATTTCCTGAGAACCTCGGTAAAGGTGATGTGCTCACCTTGTACCGAGCGTCTCCTCACTGCAGGCCCCGGATCCAAAATGGCCGTGGGGCTGCATCCGGGTCCTACAGGGAGGTGGCTTACAAGCGCCTGCTCAGAGCAAGCGCTGGTAAGCCTGCAGCCCTGCATATCAGGTTGCTGATCTGACACAGTGCTCTGCAAAGTGTCAGATTAGCGATCTGACCTTATAACATGATGCCCCCCATATTTAGATGTGTAAAAAAAAATTCCTAAATTAAGAAAAAAAAATATTGTTCCCATTAATACATTCCTTTATCTAAATAAAAAAAAACAATACAAACAAAAAGTGGAATAGCACGCGATCAAAAAGACAGATATAAATAGCCATGGTACCGCTGAAAACATCATCTTGTCCCACAAACAACGAGCCGCCATACAGCGTCATCAGCGAAAAAGTAAAAAGTTATAGTCCTCAGAATAAAACGATGCAAAAATAATTATTTTTTCTATAAAATAGTTTTTATCGTATAAAAGCACCAAAACATAAAAAAATGATATAAATGAGGTATCGCTGTAATCGTACTGACCGGAAGAATAAAACTGCTTTATCCATTTTACGAAAAGCGGAACGGTATAAACCCCGCCCACCCCAAAGAAATTCATGAATAGCTGTTTTTTGGTCATACTGCATTACAAAAATCGGAATAAAAAGCGATCAAAAAATGTCACGTGCCCGAAAATGTTACCAATAAAAACGTCAACTCGTCCTGCAAAAAACAAGACCTGACATAACTCTGTGGACCAAAATATGGAAAAATTATAGCTCTCAAAATATTTTTTGCAATAAAAAGCGCCTTTTAGTGTGTGACAGCTGCCAATCATAAAAATCCGCTAAAAAACCCGCTATAAAAGTAAATCAAATCCCCCTTCATCACCCCCTTAGTTACGGAAAAAAAATAAAATAAATAAATGTATTTATTTCCATTTTCCCATTAGCGTTAGGGCTAGGGTTAGGGTTGGGGCTAGGGTTATGGTTAAGGTTGGGGTTAGGGTTAAGGTTGGGGCTAGGGTTAGGGTTTGGATTACATTTACGGTTGGGATTAGGGTTAGGGGTGTTTCAGGGTTAGGGGTGTGGTTAGGGTTATGGTTGGGATTAGGGTTAGGGGTGTGTCAGGGTGAGGGGTGTGGTTAGGGTTATGGTTGGGATTAGGGTTAGAGGTGTGTTGGAGTAAGGGGTGTGGTTAGGGTTGGGGTTAGGGGTGTGGTTGGGTTAGGGTTTCAGTTAGAATTGGGGGTTTCCACTGTTTAGGCACATCAGGGGCTCTCCAAACGCGACATGGCGTCCGATCTCAATTCCAGCCAATTCTGCGTTGAAAAAGTAAAACAGTGCTCCTTCCCTTCCGAGCTCTTCCGTGCGCCCAAACAGGGGTTTACCCCAACATATGGGGTATCAGCATACTCGGGACAAATTGGACAACAACTTCTGGGGTCCAATTTCTCTTGTTACCCTTGATAAAATAAAAATTTGGGGGCCTAAAAAAACATTTTTGTGGGAAAATAATTATTTTTTATTTTAACGGCTCTGCGTTATAAACTGTAGTGAAATACTTAAATACTTAGGGGTTCAAAGTTCTCACAACACATCTAGATAAGTTCCTTGGGGCGTCTAGTTTCCAATATGGGGTCACTTGTGGGGGGTTTCTACTGTTTAGGTACATCAGGGACTCTGCAAACGCAACGTGACGCCATCAAAGTCTGCATTCCAAATGGCACTCCTTCCCTTCCGAGCTCTGCCATGCGCCCAAACGGTGGTTACCCCCACATATGGGGTATCAGCATACTCAGGACAAATTGCACAACAACTTTTGGGGTCCAATTTCTCCTGTTACCCTTGCGAAAATACAAAACTGGGGCTAAAAAAAGAATTTTTGTGAAAAAAAAAAAAGAATTTTTATTTTCATGGCTCTGCGTTATAAACTGTAGTGAAACACTTGAGGGTTCAGAGCTCTCACAACACATCTAGATAAGATCCTTTGGAGGGTCTACTTTCCAAAATGGTGTCACTTGTGGGGGTTTTCAATGTTTAGGCACATCAGGGGCTCTCCAAACGCAACATGGCGTCCCATCTCAATTCCAGCCAATTTTGCATTGAAAAGTCAAACGGCGCTCCTTCCCTTCCGAGCTCTGCCATGCACCGAAACAGTGGTTTACCCCCACATATGGGGCA
Organism: Ranitomeya imitator; assembly: GCF_032444005.1. Classification (NCBI taxonomy): domain Eukaryota; kingdom Metazoa; phylum Chordata; class Amphibia; order Anura; family Dendrobatidae; genus Ranitomeya; species Ranitomeya imitator. Next base: position 907,911,615 of record NC_091282.1, read on the forward strand.
TCAACATACTCAGGACAAATTGCACAACAATGTTTGGGGTGCAATTTCTTCTGGTAACTTTGGGAAAATAAAAAATTGGGGGCGAAAATTTCATTTTTGTGAAAAAAAATTTTTTTTTTTTACGGCTCTACATTATAAACTTCTGTGAAGCACTTGGTGGGTCAAAGTGCTCACCACACATCTAGATAAGTTCCATAGGGGGTCTACTTTCCAAAATGGTGTCACTTGTGGGGGGTTTCAATGTTTAGGCACATTAGTGACTCTCCAAATGCAACATGGCGTCCCATCTCAATTCCAGCCAATTTTGCATTGAAAAGTCAAGTGGTGCTCCTTCCCTTCCGAGCTCTGCCATGCGCCCAAACAGAGGTTTACCCCCACATATGGGGTATCGGGGTACTCAGGACAAATTGACAACAACTTTTGGGGTCCATTTTTTTCATGTTACCCTTGGTAAAATAAAACAAATTGGAGCTGAAGTAAATTTTGTGTGAAAAAAACTTAAATGTTCATTCTTTTTTAAACATTGCAAAAATTCATGTGAAACACCTGAAGGGTTAATAAACTTCTTGAATGTGTTTTTGAGCACCTTGTTTTTAGAATGGTGTCACACTTGGTTATTTTTTATCATATAGACCCCTCAAAAGGACTACAAATGTGATGTGGTCCCTAAAAAAAATGGTGTTGTAAAAATGAGACATTGCTGGTCAAGTTTTAATCTTTAGAACTTCCTAACAAAAAAAAAACTGTTTCCAAAATTATGCTGATGTAAAGTAGACATGTGGGAAATGTTACTTATTAAGTATTTTGTGTGACATATCTCTGTGATTTAAGGGCATAAAAATTCAAATTTGGAAAATTGCTAAATTTTCAAAATTTTTGCCAAATTTCCATTTTTTCACAAATAAACACAGGTAATATCAAAGAAATTTTACCACTGTCATGAAGTACAATATGTCTCGAGAAACCAGTGTCAGAATCACCGGGATCCGTTGAAGCGTTCCAGAGTTATAACCTCACAAAGGGACAGTGGTCAGAATTGTAAAAATTGGCTCTGTCATTAACGTGCAAACCACCCTCGGGGCTTAAGGGGTTAAAAAAATAAATTTTAAATAATAACATTATTAAAAAGTGAGAAACGTGAAATAGCGATATCCCTGTTATTTTAATACAATATTTATTAAACTGTAATAGTGCATATGTGAAATGACCATGTGATACCAGAAAAGTTATATATCACTAATATAATAATAAAACCGTGAATAAATGTGACATAAAAGTGACACCCATATTGTTTCATTTTAATTTATTAAGACAGTGCACTTGTGAAATGACCATTTAATATAAAATATTATATACCAAAAGTGCTGTTTGAAAAGAACATTAGTCTAATATAAAATCTTATTACGGTAGATAAGTAGTGGGTTTAAAAAAAATAAACCTACATATAGTACTATCATCATATTGTGAAATGGAACCAAAACATTAAGCTAAAAGATTATCCACTCTTTATACATAATTAATATAATATACATTATACATAAATAATATAATAATAATAATAATAATAATAATAATAATATTTATTTTTATATAGCCCTAACATATTCCGCAGCGCTTTACAATTTGCACACATTATCATCGCTATCCCTGATGGTGCTCACAATCTAAATTTCCTATCAGTATGTCTTTGTAGTGTGGGAGGAAACCCATGCAAACACGGGGAGAACATACAAACTCCTTGCAGATGTTGTCCTTGGTGGGATTTGAACCCAGGACCCCAGCGCTGCAAGGCTGCAGTGCTAACCACTGAGCCTCCTATCAAGTGTTTATAGAAATATCCAACCCTAAGATCTATAGGGCAAACATAAATAATTATACAAAGTGCAGATACCAAGCAATGTATCATTACCCAAATGTAAGTTCATAGGGGCTTCAAAGTTACATAAGTGCAACCCATACGTGCCTATTAAAGTGACTGGTGCCTACCGCCCTTTGCATATTATCACTCCTCAATGCATCTAAAACACAGAGTAATTAATGTATTAATAATCACAGGTGCCCTGATAGTCTATAAAAATATATTAAAAAAAATACTCATCAAATCTACAAAGTCCTTCATAATCCTTACAGTCACAGTAATCCAGAGAATATAGTCCATAGTTTGGATATGACGATCTGATGGAAAGTAGCAATTGATTAAGATTTCCTCTATTCTCACAGTCTCTTGAGCAACCAATAAAGAAAGGAAAAGGGAAGTCCCACACCGGATCAGATGCATCACCGTGGACAAAAAGCAGCACTCATCACCTCCATCTCAGTATTAGTCAACCAGCCACTATAAGATAAATACGCATTAAAACATATAATAAAACATACAAAGAACATGTTTAGAACAATTATAAAACATAGAACAAAACAAAACCAATTACCTCCCCATTAAAAAGATGCCAACTCATAAAGACCACTAGCTACAAGAAAGCTGCAAATCCCTTGCTCACACTGAGGCCTTGGGTGTTCATGGTCCCTAGACGTTATATCCATTTACGCTCGCTCTGGGAGAGTACACGACTCAAGTTACCACCCCGTATCCCCAAAATAACCTGGTCTGTGCCCTTGATGACCAGATCCTTGGCGACACATCGATGATGTTGCTTGAAATGCCTAGGTAAAGATTTCAATTGGTTATCATCCTTGGCTGTTTTCGCCTTCTCAATATCCCGAACATGTTCCTGTGTCCTGACACTCAGTTCTCTAGTGGTTAGTCCTATGTAGACCTTACCACAATGACAATGTGCGTGGCATATTACACCTCGGGACTTATAATTGAGATTTTTTGTGATGTTATAAATGCGAGAGCCATCATAGTTTGTAAAAGTCGTGGACTTGGCATGATTCAAACAACCCTTGCAAATACCACAAGGGAAGTAACCGTTTGATCTGACACCTGTATTTTTACACTTTTGAGATTTTTCCGGTTTGTAGTGGCTCTTAACCAGAATATCTTTGAGGTTACAAGCTCTTTTTGCCACAAAAGATATGGATAGTGAGGCAGCAGAGTTACTTTGGACTCCATCTGCCCTGTGTTCAGCCTTGTCCTTCTTTTCAGAAGTGCACAAAACTGTGGCCGATGGCACTTTTATGCACTCCTAAAAAGATGCACACTGCCACATGATAGGCCAGATGGCTTCCACAGTGCCTCCATCTGCCTCATTATAGTTAATCTTCTGACTGGGGTTCAGTCTGAATCACGTATTTCAGAGATTTACACAGAAACTCCGAGGTAAGTGATCAGCGCCGAGCACAGGATAACTGCACCGATCCTTACTGTAATCTTTGGGAGGCAGAATGAACAAATCAACAGCAGGTGAAGAATTGGTTTTATTATTTTTTGTACGCCGTTCATCTTGTAGTATAAGTGATAAGGCAACTTTATTCTTCAGGTCAGTGCAATTACAGCGATACCAGATTTCTACTATTTTTTTTATGTTTGGCAGCTGTCACACACTAAAAATGCTTTTTATAGCATTGCCATATTTTGAGAGCTATAATTTTTCCATATTTCGGACCACAGAGTCATGTGAGGGCTTTGCGGGACGAGTTGACATTTTTATTGGTGCCATTTTCTGGCACATTACGATTTTTGATCACTTTCTATTCCGATTTTTGGGTAGCATGAATTAAGAAAAAACAGCAATTCAGGAATTTTTTTTAATGTCATACTGCATGTGGTAAAATTGATAAGGCAGTTTTATTCTTCGGGTCAGTGCAATTACTGTCATACCACATTTATTTTTTTGTGTTTTTGCACTTTTACACAATTAAAATTATTTTAGTAAAGTAATAATAATTATTTTTGCATTGCTTTATTCTGAGAGCGATAACTTTATTTTTCTGCTGATGGAGCTGTATATGATGGCTTGTTTTTTGCTGGACATGATGATGCTTTCAGCGGTACCATGTTTATGTACATTCATCTTTTTGATTGCATTTTATTCAATTTTTTGCTAAGTGGTATGATGAAAAACCATTTTTTGTTTTTTGCCTTGTTTTTTATTTTTTTACAGTGTTCACTAAAGGGGTTAACTAGCGGGACAGTTTTATAGGGTGTGTTTTAATAAAAATATTTATTTTTGGGCATAATATATTTGGAAATTTTTTATTTTTTTTTATATATTTTTGCAATCTTTTTTTTTACTTTTTTTTTTTAACTTTTTTACTGTGTCCCACTATGGGACTTTCATTTTTTGCAGTCTGATCTTTTGTATACCCTAGAGATGCAGGAGGATCCCTATGCTATGCAAACTGTCAGCGCTGCACTGACAGACAAAATTGTTGATCATACTCTGAACATGAGTATTCAACTTTGCTAGCTCTGGTGACCCGGTTGTCGTTATAATGACATCAGGTCACCATGGCAGTAATCAGGACCCTGCAATGACATTGCGGGGTCTCTGATCTAAGGGCAGAGGGCTTTCTTCCCTCTGCCTAATCCCAAAATGCTGTGATCAAGTTTGCTGGCAACATTTAGGGGATTAAAGTGCCAGTAGTTAGCTGTCAGAATCAGCTGACACCTGGCGGAGATTGCGCCCACACAATCTCTGTGTATGCAAAATTGCTGTGACGTATGCATCCGTCCCAGGTCAATAAACACCAGACCACAGGGATGTATGGATACGTATCAGGTGGGAAAGGGGTGGGCATGCACAAAACCCATTTGTTGAAAAGTTTGCAGGAGTTAGGCCACGTTCACACATTCAGTATTTAGTCAGTATTTTACCTCAGTATTTGTAAGCCAAAATCTGGAATGGAACTGTCAGTGGGAAAGTATTAGGGTATCTGCACACGTTCAGGAATTAGCAGCGCTTTGGACGCAGTGGACATGTGCTGTGTCCAAAGTGCTGCCAATACCTGAACATGTGCACATACCATAATACTTTCCCACTGACTGTTCCACTCCTGGTTTTGGCTTACAAATACTGAGGTAAAATACTGACTAAATACTGAACGTGACCTACCTCCTGCAAACTCTTTATCAAATGGGTTTTGTGCATGCCCCTCATTTGTCCAAAGCGTTGTCAGCTATTTAACGCTCATGAATCTGCATGTGTTCATTGAACTGTGCAGTTTCACCACGATATCCAATACATTGTACAGGTGACATTTATCTTGCGGAGGCTGACGTCTCCGCAATATAAATAGATATGCTGCGGTCTGGAAAGACGCACTGCATGTCTGTCTCCGCGGGTGAGCCGCAGACCTATCTAGACGCATAGTGGGCATAGGATTTCTTGAAATCCCATCCACTATGCTGTAACATATGGATGCTGCGCAAGTATGCAGCGTCCAATCCGCAGCGTTTACTGATCGTGTGCACATACCCTAACAGAAGCACTTCACCACTTCTGTATTTATCACCTACTCCTGGATTTGGCTTATAAATACTGATGCAAAATATTGACCAAATCCTCAATGAATGTGTGCACGTGGCCTAAGATGCATAGTCATGAAAAGGCGAGAGTCTCCTACTGAATTTGGTGTCTTTTTCAGTTGCTTTTCGCCAGCACAAGAAATGTGCTTCAGTCATGGTCTAGAATATTTCTGTCATAATTTACTCCTCGTTTTCACCTTAGGCGCCGGGGTCACATTTGTGAGTGCAATGCGAGTCTCTCGCATCAATACCCGGCACTGCTGCCACCGGTGCGGACCACAGCATTCAGGTGCATAGAAATACATGCAGCCGCACACTCCGGTCCCAAGTGTTGGCGGCAGTGCCAGGTATTGATGCGAGTTTCTCGCATTGCACTCAAGTGTGACCCCGGCCCTAGGCCAGTCTCACACGTCCAGATAATTCCGGTACCAGAAAACAATCGGTACCGGAATTATTCGTGTCCGTGTGCCCCTACGTTTCTGTGACACACGTGCGGCACACGTGTGCTGCCCGTGTGCCCACTGGGTACCACACGCACCGTGCTGGGTACCACACGTACCAGCATCTGGTGCTGAAGCCTGCGATTCATATCTTCCCTGCAGCAGAGTTTGCTGCAGAAAAGATATTAATAATAATGTTTAAAATAAAGATCTATGTGCCCTGCCAATTACACTCATGAATATGCGGCTCCACCTCCCATAGGGCTGGAGCCGCATATTCATTACTGTAAATGAGCGGCCCCACGTGACCGCATACAGGAGAAGATGCGGCCAGAACAGGAAGCAGCGACAGCCAACGAGGGAGCTTGGTGAGTATTTTCAGAACAGCGGGGGAGAACGCACAGGGGGGGGGGGGGGGGGGCGCACAGGGGGTGGGAGGGCGTGGGGCACATAGATCTTTATTTTAAACACTATTATTCATATCTTCACTGCAGCAAATGCTGCTGCAGGGAAGATTTGAATCGCGGCTTCAGCACCAGTGGGGGGGACAGCGCTTAATGTAGCACTGTCTCCTGCACGGCACACGGACTGCACACGGACAACGTGGGTCCGTGTAACACGTGCGCTCCCACGAACACTGACATGTCTCCGTGTTTGGCACACGGAGACACGGTCCGCAAAAAATCAATCACATCTGCACAGATGCATTGATTTTTATGTGTCTACGTGTGTCAGTGGCTCCGGTACGTGAGGAAACTGTCACCTCACGTACCGAAGCCACTGTGAAACCGGCCTTAGGGCAGTCTCACACGTCCAGATAATTCCGGTACCGGAAAAATCGGTACCAGAATTATCCGTGTCCCGGTGCGTTTCTGTGGCACACGGGCGGCACACGTGTGCCGCCCGTGTGCCCACTGGGTACCACACGCACCGTGCCGGAGACAGCGCTAAAGTTTAGTGCTGCCCCCGGCATTGTGCTGAAGCCCCATTCATATCTTCCCTGCAGCAGCGTTTGCTGTAGAGAAGATATGAATATTAGTGTGTAAAATCAAGATCCAGGTCTCCCTCCCCCGCTGTGATTAAAATACTCACCTAGCTTCCGGATCCCTCGCAGCGTCCTGTCCTGGCCGCACCATGTACTGTATGAGCGGTCACGTGGGGCTGCTCATTTACAGTAATGAATATGCGGCTCCACCCCTTTGGGAGGTGGAGCCGCATATTCATGATTGTAATCGGTGGCCCCACGTGACCGCTCATACAGTACATGGTGCGGCCAGGACAGGACGCTGCGAGGGATTCGGAAGCTAGGTGAGTATTTTAATCACAGCGGGGAGGGGGCGGGGGGCGCACAGGGGGTGGGAGGGGGCTGATGACCAGGATCTGTATTTTACACACTAATATTCATATCTTCTCTACAGCAAACACTGCTGCAAGGAAAAAAAGAATGGCGGATTCAGCACCAGTGGGGGGGACAGCGCTTAATGTAGCGGTGTCTCCTGCACGGCACACAGACTGCACACGGACAACGTCCGTGTGCGGTACGTGTTTTACACGGACCAATTGACTTTAATGGGTCCGTGTAATCCGTGCGCTCCCACGAACACTGACATGTCTCCGTGTTTGGCACACGGAGACACGGTCCGCAAAAAATCAATGACATCTGAAAAGATGCATTGATTTTAATGTGTGTACGTGTGTCAGTGGCTCCGGTACGTGAGGAAACTGTCACCTCACGTACCGGAGCCACTGACGTGTGAAACCGGCCTTAGGAGTATTCTCGACATCACAATCTCACAATCTTTGCGTCTCCTCTTTTCATTACCTCCAGTACAACCCCGTTATGTTACTTCTCATTGCTGCACTTCTGATCATGGTGCAGAAGTGATCAAGTTGTGGCCTCCTCCCAGCTTGTGGAAGAATTAGCAGAGTGATCAAAGAGCATAGAGTTGGATGTATGTAGCTAATGGGGTTGTGTCTCTCCTGACATCATGGGAAGTCTCCACCCCACACGTGTCTATGCCCTGTTATCTTCACTGTCCCTTCACAAAGCCAAGCACAGAACAGCACAGCTGGGATCATTCCTGCACTTATGTCTGCCAATATACATCACTGACATAAAGGAGCAGCCTCATTAATCAGACTATACTGTGCCAGGTAAGTGACTTGCTGACTGCCTTATGCAATGTACTATATATAATAGTGACTCTTACTTGTCACATAACCTTCCCTGCCTCATGTCTCTGCTCTGCAAGCTGACATTTCCCTTGCATTGACTTTTTTTGTGATTGATATTGGACCAATTATGTGCACTTAAGGGGTTTTCTTACCAGTCTTAGATTTTGGCAGTAGATTGTATCATAATTCATCTATAAAGTGACATAATCTCAAGTCATTTCAATTGTAAAAGAAGCGAAACCTCCTATTTTTGGCGGCTGTTATATAACAGATCCCCATAATCGCAGAGTTTTGGCAACTGTTCATCCCATTGCTTTTTAACTACGAATCCAGTGACTTTTTCTCCACTAACTCTGAAACATTGGTAACCTGTTGTGTAATGACAAGCTGAGACCAGTGGTTCTACTAAGGAATCAAGAGAACTTCACTCCCCAGGTTGTGTCAATTTGCTGAAGCCAGTCATTGTACTTACTAAAGCATGAAAGTAATAAAATAAACCTGATGTATGAAATCTCTGGCTAAGAGAATAAATATCAATAAACCATTAAAAATATTTGTAGTGAAAATTAAATCACCTTTGATCTAACCATAAACCAAGAAAGATAAGAGTACAACACTGTATTCCAGTAGTCGTAAATGGCAGAATCAGAGTCCTAGCTAAATGAAATGCAAGTCGAGCGGCCTGATTCATAAGTTACATTTTCTTTTTTTTTTTTATCTTGTAGATTTCGTTGACGTTTTTGCGCCAAACTCTTTAAAATTGCGCACTTGGTTAAGGAATTTTGCTCAGAATAATAAATGCTCCTTATTTGTCATGTATCCTTTTTTTGTGACTTTTTAGCACAAAGTCACCTATTCTACTGAAATGTTGCAAAATTCACCTCAAAATTTTAAGACTCCAGATAAGTCTTAACTTGTCTTAATTTTATAGGTTTCCGATGTAGTCAAAGCAGTACAGTGTCTACACCAACTATTAACCCCTTCCTATGCCTAGTCGAGGAACAAAGACCTTTTCGATAACCGTATTGAGTGTAGCTATGATAGACAGCCACACTGTAACAGGGCAGAACCCCTCGTGGTCATGATTGACGACCCTAGTGATATTATCGCTGGGGGTAACATCATAATTAAGACAGCCGATTAAGGTCATAGGACATATTAGTGCTAGGGTATATCAGCATGGTGGCTTAGTAGTTAGCACTGTTGCATTGTTGCGCTGGGTCCCAGGGTTTGAATCCCACCAAGGACAGCAAATGCAAAGAGCTTACATGTTCTCCCCGTGTTTGTGTGGGTTTCCTCCCACACTCCAAAGACATACTGATAGGGAATTCTGAGCCCCAATTGGCATAGTGATGATAATATCTGTAAAGGACTGTGGAATATTTAATGGGGAATTCCACAGAATTTTATTTATCAGGCACCTATGAATAAATTACATCGTATATTACATATACATTATATTACAATGAAAACATAATAAAAGTATAAATTATTGTTAAACAAAAGTAGCGGATACAAAAAGAAAATAGTAAATGTAGTATGTTCAAAATAATGTAGCACATAAATGACATAAAAGTAATTTTTAGAATAAAAGACAGAAACTCCCCTCCCCCCAAACATATACGATATCGTAACCCACATATTCTGGAACCCTTTAACTGCCACCACAAGTACTATATATATACCTTTATTTTAGGCCATGTTAGCTACATTAAACAAAAAGCATGGTGGGATGGTGTTTTTTACTTGTCCCATCAAAGTTAAATAAAAATATAAAAAATACTATCGTGTATGGTATGTAAAAAGATCACCGTGTTGCTTAAAAAAAATGAAAAAAAGGTGTTTAATCTGTAATGGTGAGATGAAAAATATAGAAAAAAAATATATAGTTGAGAAATGGTCCACTAGAATCTAGATATAGAAATGTTTTTTTTTCCTGTAAAACATTAATATTTATTATTTGCAGAAAGTGGAATGTTGGTAATGTTCACTTGTTTATGTGCAGACTGTCATGTTTTATAGAGTGAAAGAAAACGCACATAGGAAGGGGTTAATTATTAACAGTTTTTCACTTCTATGTATATACTATCTACAGATTGATCACCTTTCTGATATTTCTTATTTCTAGAAATGTAAGGTGTTGATGGTTCATAAAGTGGAATTTGCTGTAACCCCGTTACATGTTTACGGTTGGGTTTTGATCGCTAGTTGGAAGTATTGCCAAGATCACCCAGAAGATGCTGAGTTTTAGAGGAGGATGTACAGAGCATTTCTGCTGAATCATGGTGTCATTGCTGGAGGCAGATCCTTTGGCATTTTCACTTCTCCTAAAACTTGATGGCTACCACTATAATTAGCACGGTTGCATGACAGCCTTCAGCTTTCCCCAGCACTTTTTGAAGAATAAAGTTAGAGCCACAAATGTTACCACCTCGGTTACATGAAGGGTTTGGGCTACCAGGATGGAATTAGATTTTATGATTAAGTGTGTGGCCATTAGACTATCACTTCCCATGGAACCATTTTCTGTCTCTTTGCCGTATTTCTCTGTCGTGCAAGTTGAAAGATGTAGTATTTCTTTAATTTGGTTATTATTGGATTTGTATGTTATGTAGGCTTTACGGTAAATTCACAGTGGTGATATTTCCGTATGACATTATTTGGGTAATATTGTTCTAATTCACAAATCCTTCAACAAAACAAAACCAGCAAGCAGATAAAAATGAAAAGGGAACCTCGTGTATATTTTATCCTACGTCTCTGCATTGAAGTCCTAATGGAATATGTATATAACTGGGGAATGCTATCCATGTAAATCTTTTTTTCTATGTTAGCTTCTACATTATTATTACAATTACTGCATGTTGACGCAAATTAAAAAAAAAAAGTCATTGAAATCCTTTTTTCACTATTTGTAATATTTTACGTACCGTACCTTTCCTATTCTGTAGGAAGAAGATCACATTGCCATGGCAGATAAGAATTCTCATACTGTGGTTCACATGATGGAACCAGTTCTCAATGGCCTCCGTACAGATAACCCAAAGAAATCATTACAAGGTGCAACCCTCAGCTTCCATAATGTCAACTACAAAGTGAAGATAAAGACGGGATTGATTTGTTGTAGAAAAGTTGTTCGAAGACAGATTCTGACTGATGTCAAGTAAGTAATTGTAGCCTGTATTTGCTTTTGAGGACTAAGACAACTTATTATTGATACCTAATTTTTATATGATTTATGGTTATTCGGCCTCATCTCGTCACCTAAATGTTGTAGATTTTCAATACATCATTTTAGTAAGCTTGTAAAAATTGGCAACTTTTATGATAACATGGATTATAGAAGAGGACCGCAAGACATCCCATTCCATAAGCACACAGAGGAATACACTGCTCATAGGGTTCCATTGTAAAAAAAAACGGGCTAGACTCCTCAGGAGAGAGCATGTTTGCTTGCAAGGTGAGAGAGAGAACTGCCGAAAGTTGCTCTCAGCTTTTTCCAGCTACCCCGTACATGTCATGTTTTCAGGATTTCCTTAGTTTTGCCCAGGTAATAATTGCATCACCTGTGCAATGCAAAGGAAATCCTGAAAACATGACCTGTTGGTGGGCCTTGAGGACTGGAGTTGGGGACCCCTGCATTAGATGGGTTTATATGCCCCCTTTGTCTACTGTTTGAGGAGTACCAGATGCCTCAGTTCATAGATGATCAATATGCCCTATGTTTAATTTGCCCAAGCACAGTGCTTGTTTCTCTAACTTTCATGTATATATTTCAATTTATTGTAAGCATTGTAAATGGCCATGATCCCAAAATTGCTGTCATACAGATTTCTGCACCGTCACATTATGTATGTGACTCGGCATTGTTAGTGTGTGACTTCCTTTTTTTAGGTTGCATTTTTTGCATGACTCATTCATTCATTCAGTAGCATCATTTTGTTTTAATTCATGAATTCAAATCTTAAATATATCATATCCATAGCTTATCTTCTTCCATGATTAATCTGGTTATTTTATCAGGACAGTGCCTGTCTTCATGCCCTTTACTATCCGTAACCCCTCTATGGCCGGCGTCACACACAGCGTATGAAAACACGGTCCGTATATTACGGCCGTAATACGCTGAAAAGTCCCGAAAATAGTGGTCCGTAGCTCCTCCGTAGGCAGGGTGTGTCACCGTTTTTTGTGCATGGCATCCTCCGTATGTAATCCGTATGGCAGCTGTAATGCGTGTTTTTATCGCAGGCTTGCAAAACCGACATGCGGCTATACAAGGGATCCATGTGTAAAAAAAAAAAAAAACCATATATACTGTATATATACAGTGGGGCAAAAAAGTATTTAGTCAGTCAGCAATAGTGCAAGTTCCACCACTTAAAAAGATGAGAGGCGTCTGTAATTTACATCATAGGTAGACCTCAACTATGGGAGACAAACTGAGAAAAAAAAATCCAGAAAATCACATTGTCTGTTTTTTTAACATTTTATTTGCATATTATGGTGGAAAATAAGTATTTGGTCAGAAACAAAATTTCATCTCAATACTTTGTAATATATCCTTTGTTGGCAATGACAGAGGTCAAACGTTTTCTGTAAGTCTTGACAAGGTTGCCACACACTGTTGTTGGTATGTCGGCCCATTCCTCCATGCAGATCTCCTCTAGAGCAGTGATGTTTTTGGCTTTTCGCTTGGCAACACGGACTTTCAACTCCCTCCAAAGGTTTTCTATAGGGTTGAGATCTGGAGACTGGCTAGGCCACTCTAGGACCTTGAAATGCTTCTTACGAAGCCACTCCTTCGTTGCCCTGGCGGTGTGCTTTGGATCATTGTCATGTTGAAAGACCCAGCCACGTTTCATCTTCAATGCCCTTGCTGATGGATGGAGGTTTGCACTCAAAATCTCACGATACATGGCCCCATTCATTCTTTCATGTACCCGGATCAGTCGTCCTGGCCCCTTTGCAGAGAAACAGCCCCAAAGCATGATGTTTCCACCACCATGCTTTACAGTAGGTATGGTGTTTGATGGATGCAACTCAGTATTCTTTTTCTTCCAAACACGACAAGTTGTATTTCTACCAAACAGTTCCAGTTTGGTTTCATCAGACCATAGGACATTCTCCCAAAACTCCTCTGGATCATCCAAATGCTCTCTAGCAAACTTCAGATGGGCCCGGACATGTACTGGCTTAAGCAGTGGGACACGTCTGGCACTGCAGGATCTGAGTCCATGGTGGCGTAGTGTGTTACTTATGGTAGGCCTTGTTACATTGGTCCCAGCTCTCTGCAGTTCATTCACTAGGTCCCCCCGCGTGGTTCTGGGATTATTGCTCACCGTTCTTGTGATCATTCTGACCCCACGGGGTGGGATTTTGCGTGGAGCCCCAGATCGAGGGAGATTATCAGTGGTCTTGTATGTCTTCCATTTTCTAATTATTGCTCCCACTGTTGATTTCTTCACTCAAAGCTGGTTGGCTATTGCAGATTCAGTCTTCCCAGCCTGGTGCAGGGCTACAATTTTGTTTCTGGTGTCCTTTGACAGCTCTTTGGTCTTCACCATAGTGGAGTTTGGAGTCAGACTGTTTGAGGGTGTGCACAGGTGTCTTTTTATACTGATAACAAGTTTAAACAGGTGCCATTACTACAGGTAATGAGTGGAGGAAAGAGGAGACTCTTAAAGAAGAAGTTACAGGTCTGTAAGAGCCAGAAATCTTGATTGTTTGTTTCTGACCAAATACTTATTTTCCACCATAATATGCAAATAAAATGTTAAAAAAACAGACAATGTGATTTTCTGGATTTTTTTTTCTCAGTTTGTCTCCCATAGTTGAGGTCTACCTATGATGTAAATTACAGACGCCTCTCATCTTTTTAAGTGGTGGAACCTTCACTATTGCTGACTGACTAAATACTTTTTTGCCCCACTGTATATATATATATATATATATATATATATATATATATACTAGATGGCAGCCCGACTCTAAAGGTTCGGGAGTCTAGAATCCATATATACTTTATTTATTCAAATGTAAAAATAATACAATTAATAAATAATAGTAAGAAAGAACAAAAAATGGCTGCACTCACCAGCTCTTGACAATTCTTGTTATTTAAGGTACAGTTACACAGGATCCATGAACATGCTTATGAGGGGAGGGATGAAAGACATCAGACGACAACTTTGCGTGTTGTGGCAAATGCCACAACAACGGTTCTTTGCTTAAGAACAATGTCAGGTAGTAGGAAAATAGCCAGTTAATAATAGGCAATAGTTCTTTGCAGGAATGCAGATATTAATAAATAGGCAGTTTATATTGCAGAGAAATTGCTGGGCAATAATGGACAATGTCCTTATGTGGCAAATAATAGAGCAATATACCCAATGTGGCAAAGAAGAGGTTAATAACCGGCAGTCTCTCAGTATAACAGTCAGTGAATAATAGGCAGTATATGGAGAAAACACCAAACAAAAGTTCAAAATTGGTGTGAAAATGTCACTGAACCACTTCACAACTAAATATATATAGTTTTGGTAAATGGTATTATCATTTTTTTGACGAAATTCGGCAGGAGCTTGAAGAGCAACGTTACTGGGCCCGCCTCCACGCAGTAGAAACTTGCTGTGAGGTAAAAATTCAAAAATCACACCAAAATGGCGGGCGGAGTGTGTCACAGTACGGCACGTTTCTGATTGGTCGCTCGCAGCAGGCGGCAACCAATCAGACACTGGACACTGTTGACGTCACTTATCTCCGGACATTAGCTCCGGACATTAGCTCCGGACATTAGCTCCGGACATTATCTCCGGACAAAGCCACGGAAGTTGGCACAAATTGCAGGAAGTAGTATTCTAGGCAATTATATATTAGATATATATATATATATATATATGTCAGTAGTCACATATATGTATATATATTAATATTTCATCCAGCGCGATATAGCAGAAAGCCGGTAATTCAATTACCGGCTTTTGCTTTCTCCTTCCTAAAACTGGACATGATATGAGACCTGGTTTACATACAGTAAACCATCTCATATCCCCATTTTTTTGCATATTCCACACTACTAATGTTAGTAGTGTGTATATGCAAACTTTGGCCGTTCTAGCTAGTAAATTAAGGGGTTAAATGGCGGAAAAAATTGGCGTGGGCTCCCGCACAATTTTCTCCACCAGAGTAGTAAAGCCAGTGACTGAGGGCAGATATTAATAGCCTGGAGAGGGTCCATGGTTATTGGGCCCCCCCCTGGCTACAAACATCTGCCCCCAGCCACCCCAGAAAAGGCACATCTGGAAGATGCGCCTATTCTGGCACTTGGCCACTCTCTTCCCATTCCCGTGTAGCGGTGGGATATGGGGTAATGAAGGGTTAATGTCACCTTGCTATTGTAAGGTGACATTAAGCCAAATTAATAATGGAGAGGCGTCAATTATGACACCTATCCATTATTAATCCAATACTAGTAAAGGGTTAAAAAAAAACAACACACACACATTATTAATAATTAATTTTATGAAAAAAACACAAAGGTTGTTGTATTAATTTATTCTACTCTCAATCCACTCACTGAAGACCCTCGATCTGTAAATCAAAAAAAAAATAATAAACCAAGAATATACATACCTTCCGAGGATCTGTAAGGTCCAACGATGTAAATCCATCTGAAGGGGTTAAAATATTTTGCAGGCAGGAGTTCTGCTAATGCAGCGCTACTCCTGCCTGCAAAACCCCAGCGAATGAAGGTAAAGTAGGTCAATGACCTATATTTAGCTTCATTTGCGGTGAGGCGCCCTCTGCTGGCTGTTCCTAGATCGTGGGAACTTTCCTAGAAAGCTCCCTGTCTCGAGTTCATATGAGGACAACCAGCAGAGGGCGCCCTCTTATGATCTCGAGCCAGGGAGCTTTCTAGGAAAGTTCCCACGATCTAGGAACAGCCAGCAGAGGGCGCCTCACCGCAAATGAAGCTAAATATAGGTCAATGACCTATTTTACCTTCATTCGCTGGGGTTTTGCAGGCAGGAGTAGCGCTGCATTAACAGAACTCCTGCCTGCAAAATATTTTAACCCCTTCAGATGGATTTACATCGTTGGACCTTACAGATCCTCGGAAGGTATGTATATTCTTGATTTATTTATTTTTTTTTATTTACAGATCGAGGGTCTTCAGTGAGTGGATTGAGAGTAGAATAAATTAATACAACAACCTTTGTGTTTTTTTTCATTAAATTAATTTTTAATAATGTGTGTGTGTGTTTTTTTAACCCTTTACTAGTATTGGATTAATAATCGATAGGTGTCATAATTGACGCCTCTCCATTATTAATTTGGCTTAATGTCACCTTACAATAGCAAGGTGACATTAACCCTTCATTACCCCATATCCCACCGCTACACGGGAATGGGAAGAGAGTGGCCAAGTGCCAGAATAGGCGCATCTTCCAGATGTGCCTTTTCTGGGGTGGCTGGGGGCAGATGTTTTTAGCCAGGGGGGGGGCCAATAACCATGGACCCTCTCCAGGCTATTAATATCTGCCCTCAGTCACTGGCTTTACTACTCTGGCGGAGAAAATTGTGCGGGAGCCCACGCCAATTTTTTCCACCATTTAACCCCTTAATTTACTAGCTAGAACGGCCAAATGTTGCATATACACACTACTAACATTAGTAGTGTGGAATATGCAAAAAAAAATGGGGATATGAGATGGTTTACTGCATGTAAACCAGGTCTCATATCATGTCGGGTTTTAGGAAGGAGAAAGCAAAAGCCGGTAATTGAATTACCAGCTTTCTGCTATATCGCGCTGGATGAAATATTAATATATATACATACAGTGGGGCAAAAAAGTATTTAGTCAGTCAGCAATAGTGCAAGTTCCACCACTTAAAAAGATGAGAGGCGTCTGTAATTTACATCATAGGTAGACCTCAACTATGGGAGACAAACTGAGAAAAAAAAATCCAGAAAATCACATTGTCTGTTTTTTTATCATTTTTTTTTTTATATTATAGTGGAAAATAAGTATTTGGTCAGAAACAAACAATCAAGATTTCTGGCTCTCACAGACCTGTAACTTCTTCTTTAAGAGTCTCCTCTTTCCTCCACTCATTACCTGTAGTAATGGCACCTGTTTAAGCTTGTTATCAGTATAAAAAGACACCTGTGCACACCCTCAAACAGTCTGACTCCAAACTCCACTATGGTGAAGACCAAAGAGCTGTCAAAGGACACCAGAAACAAAATTGTAGCCCTGCACCAGGCTGGGAAGACTGAATCTGCAATAGCCAACCAGCTTGGAGTGAAGAAATCAACAGTGGGAGCAATAATTAGAAAATGGAAGACATACAAGACCACTGATAATCTCCCTCGATCTGGGGCTCCACGCAAAATCCCACCCCGTGGGGTCAGAATGATCACAAGAACGGTGAGCAAAAATCCCAGAACCACGCGGGGGGACCTAGTGAATGAACTGCAGAGAGCTGGGACCAATGTAACAAGGCCTACCATAAGTAACACACTACGCCACCATGGACTCAGATCCTGCAGTGCCAGACGTGTCCCACTGCTTAAGCCTGTACATGTCCGGGCCCGTCTGAAGTTTGCTAAAGAGCATTTGGATGATCCAGAGGAGTTTTGGGAGAATGTCCTATGGTCTGATGAAACCAAACTGGAACTGTTTGGTAGAAACACAACTTGTCGTGTTTGGAGGAAAAAGAATACAAGATTCAAGATTCAAGATTCAAAGAAGCTTTATTGGCAGGACCAAATACACATCAGTTTTGCCAAAGCAAGTGTATAGAGGCAATAGGGATAGGGACTGTGGGGATGTTGGGTAGGAGCTGTAGGGGAGGTGGATGGGGCAGATCTAGGGTGGGGGCTATAATCCATGGCATAGGGGAGGTGGATGGGGCAGATCCAGGGTGGGGGCTATAGTCCATGGCATAGGGGAGGTGGATGGGGCAGGTCCAGTTTGGGGGCTATAGTCCATGGCATAGGGGAGGTGGATGGGGCAGGTCCAGGTTGGGGGCTATAGTCCATGGCATCATAGTTCTCTTTCTCGCAGTCTATGACATTCGCTCACATACCGCGCTGCTATCTCCACTGCTCTCTCTTCTTCTCCCAGCAAGATATATGTTTTCTCTTCCTCCTTCATGGTGATGAAGTCTGGGAAGAGATGTGAGAGTCTCCTGAAGTGAGTGTCCCTCACTGCTGAGTATTTGGAGCAGTGTAGCAGGAAGTGGGTTTCGTCCTCAATGGCCTCCTGATCACAGTGTTGGCACAGTCTTTCCTCCCTGGGCTTGTAGCTCTGCCTGTGTCGGCCACATTCGATGGCCAGACTGTGGGCACTGAGTCTATATCGGCTCAGGATCTGGCGGTCTCTGGGGTCCGGGAGTTTCTCCAGATATGGGGCCAGTCTGTAGTCTCTCTGTAGGCTCCTGTACATGGTCAGTTTCTGTGAGCTGATGATATCATTCTTCCAGTCACTGACATACCTCTCCTGGCCTTCATCTGCCATCTTCCTAATTCCGGCTTTTGTCAGGTTGTTGTGATTGGTGTTCTGCTCCGGTTGGGTTTGGCTGGGCTGTTCCGGGGGTTCTGGTTTTTCTGTTTCACCTTCATGTATCAGGGCTTTATGGTGATGGGAGCTTGGATTGCTCCTATGCAGGTGAGCCCGGAATGACAGCGCCCTCTTTAGAACTGTTAGGTGTAGAGGGAATCTGCCCAGCTCGGCCCGACAAGCACTGTTGGAGGTGGTCCGATGGACCTGGAGAAGGTGCTTGCAGAATTCCAGGTGGAATATTTCTGTTGGACTGGAATCCCACTTTGACCAGTCTGGGTAGGTGTGAGGACCCCAGACTTCGCTGCCATACAGGAGGATTGGGGCGATGATGGAGTCGAAGATTTTTAGCCAGACCCTCACTGGTGGCTTCAGATGGTAGAGTGTCCTTCGGATGGCATAGAAGGTTTTGCAGGCCTTGTCTTTCAGGGTCTCTATGGCTTGTTTGAAGCTCCCTGACCGGTGAATCTCTAGGCCCAGGTAGGTATATTTGTCCGTTCCTGTGAGGTCGCAGTTGTTGAGGATAAATGATGGGTGTTGGTCTGATCTTCTCTTTCTCCTCTGGAACACCATGGTGTTGGTTTTCTTTAGGTTGACCGGTAGGGCCCAGGTGGAGCTGAATTTCTCTAGGATTTTCAGGTTGTCCTGGAGGCCTTTCTCGGTTGGTGACAGCAGCAGCAGGTCATCTGCATACAGCAGGAATTTCACCTGGGCGTCGTGGAGGGTGAGACCTGGTGCTGAGGAGGATTCCAGGGCGGTAGCCAGCTCGTTGATCTAGATGTTGAAGAGCGTTGGGCTTAGGCTGCAGCCTTGTCATACTCCGCGGCTCTGCTGGAAAAAAGCCGTTCTTTTGCCGCTCACACTCACGCTGCAGCTGTTCTCGGTGTAGGAGCTTTTGATGACATCGTAGGTCTTTCCTCCTATTCCACTCTCCAGCAGTTTCAGGAATAAGCCCGGGTGCCACACTGAATCAAAGGCCTTTTTAAAGTCCACAAAGCAGGCGTATATCTTCCCATTCTTTGTATTGTAGACGTGTCTCTGAATGAGGCTGTGCAGAGTATAGATGTGGTCAGTGGTGCGGTGGTTCGGCATGAACCCTGCTTGGCTCTTGCTGAGGACGTTGTGCTCGGTGAGGAAGGTGAGGATCCTCTTGTTCAGGATACTGTTGAACAGTTTTCCCAGGTTGCTGCTGACGCATATGCCTCTGTAGTTGGCTGGGTCATACCTGTCCCCACTCTTGTGGATGGGTGTGATGAGGCCTTGGTTCCAGGTACGTGGGAAGTAGCCGGCACTCAGTACAATATTGAAGAGTTTAACCATTGCAGCCTGTATTTCTGGTGGGCTGTACTTCAGCATTTCTGGTAGGATTCCATCCAGGCCACCGGCTTTTCTACATCTTATGGAGGAGAGTCTCTTGGTTACTTCCTGTAGTGTTATAGGTGTATCCACCGGGTTTTGGAAGTTTTTGATTTTTTCCTCCATTGCTTTTAGTTTCGCCATTATGTTTTCCTGTTCTTGGCTTAGTCCTTCCTTTGGAATGTCTTTATAGAGGTCTCTGAAGTATTGGAGCCAGAGGTTGCCATTTTGGATATGGTTGTTGTTTTTCTTGTCTTTGGTGCCCATGTGGTTCCATAGATCCCAGAAGGAGTTGTCTTGGAGGGCGTCTTGGAGTTGATTGAGCTTGGTAGAGATGTAACTCTGCTTCTTCCTCCTGAGGATGGTTTTGTACTGCTTTTGTATGGAGTCATAGGCTTCCCTCAGACCCAGGTGGTTGGGGTCTCTGTGTTTCTTGTTGGAGGCTGTTCTCAGGGTCTTCCGTACAGCTTTACATTCTCTGTCAAACCAGCCATTGACCTGTGTTTCTTTTGGTCTCTTGTAGTCGACTTTTTTAAGGTCGGACAGTCTGGCCATTGCGTAGAATATATTGTTGAGGTCCTTTGCTGCTTGGTTCACTCCCTCTGGGTTTGGCATGTACTCAAGGTTGTAGAAGTGGTGGAGCATCCGCTGTATTTCAGGTCTGCTGGAAGCTTCTTTATATCTTAGTGCCGACATTTTGGACCATTTATAGGATGGAGGCCGGGTGAAGAGGCCGCTCTGCTGTGGCTTCTGAGTGGATGGTTTCTCTAAATGTACAGAAGAAGTTGGCTGTGGTCTGACAGGTGCGTTTGTGGGGTGACTATGAAGGCGCTGACATCTGCCAGGTTCAGGTCTGTAATGGCGTAATCAACTACACTCCTCCCTACATGGGAGTTTAGTGTATACCTTCCTAAGGAGTCACCCTTGCTTCGTCCATTAAGGATATGAAGTCCTAAACTTTTACATACGTTCAGGAGCTTTCTGCCACTTTTGTTGACTGTACTGTCATAGCTGTTTCTCTCAGTGTGTACAGGGTCTTGGCCGTCATTCTCTGCTCCAAGTATGTAGTGTGTAGTATGATACTGAGTTGCATCCATCAAACACCATACCTACTGTAAAGCATGGTGGTGGAAACATCATGCTTTGGGGCTGTTTCTCTGCAAAGGGGCCAGGACGACTGATCCGGGTACATGAAAGAATGAATGGGGCCATGTATCGTGAGATTTTGAGTGCAAACCTCCTTCCATCAGCAAGGGCATTGAAGATGAAACGTGGCTGGGTCTTTCAACATGACAATGATCCAAAGCACACCGTCAGAGCAACGAAGGAGTGGCTTCGTAAGAAGCATTTCAAGGTCCTGGAGTGGCCTAGCCAGTCTCCAGATCTCAACCCTATAGAAAACCTTTGGAGGGAGTTGAAAGTCCGTGTTGCCAAGCGAAAAGCCAAAAACATCACTGCTCTAGAGGAGATCTGCATGGAGGAATGGGCCAACATACCAACAACAGTGTGTGGCAACCTTGTGAAGACTTACAGAAAACGTTTGACCTCTGTCATTGCCAACAAAGAATATATTACAAAGTATTGAGATGAAATTTTGTTTCTGACCAAATACTTATTTTCCACCATAATATGCAAATAAAATGTTAAAAAAACAGACAATGTGATTTTCTGGATTTTTTTTTCTCAGTTTGTCTCCCATAGTTGAGGTCTACCTATGATGTAAATTACAGACGCCTCTCATCTTTTTAAGTGGTGGAACTTGCACTATTGCTGACTGACTAAATACTTTTTTGCCCCACTGTATATGTGTCTCAATGACATATATATATATATATATATATATATATATATATATATATATATATAACTATTCTATGTGTACACATTTATTCTACCTATTCTACTGTAAGCTGTCAGTGTGATTTTACTGTACACCGCACTGAATTGCCGGCTTTTCTCTCTAACAGCGCTGCGTATTCCTCGCAAGTCACACTGCTGGTCCGTGTGTAATCCGTATTTTTGGGGCTTCCATAGACTTTCATTGACATTTTATTTGCGCAATACGGTGACAAACGCAGCATGCTGCGATTTTCTACGGCCGTAGAAGGCCGTATAATACTGATCAGTTTAATACGGCAGATAGGAGCAGGGGCATAGAGAATAATTGTGCCGTATTTTTTGCGAGTTTTACGGACGTAGTTTCTGCGCTCTTACGTCCATAAAACTCGCAAGTGTGACGCCGGCCTATGAGACATAGTGGGGCGTCGGTGACTCTATAAGACCCCAAAAATGTAATAAATGGTGGGCCATTCATGTACGTCTTCTTGATAATAGCTGATCACTGCCTCATTTTTAGAAACATCAGCCCCCTTTCCACTGGATTGGTTCTTTCTGTATAACCAGGACTATATATCAAGCGTAATTATAACGGACCACTGTGACATTAAATTTTTGTGCTCTTTTAAAAAATCTTGACAAAGACTCATTTAAAGTCCCACTTGATACAAGTATGATCACTTTTATACATTTTTAGTAGCTCATAAGTTATCCTTCATTTTCCTAAATTGTTTTAGATATTAATGTCAATAATGGCTGATAGAAAATCACTAGGCTTGATCGTTGTGTAGCGTGACTTTTAGGTGAGTGATATGTAGCAGGATGACATTGTGAATGGTTTCAGTAGACAACAATTAGTGAGTAATGCTTACTGGGTGAGAGGTATCTTATCAGTTTTGTAATCAACTATGCTATGTAGAAATTGTATAACAGGGAGGAGACTGAAAGCTATGAAATGCCATAAACTGATTCATATATTACACTTTTTTTCCTGAAGGATAAGGACTAGTGATGAGTGAACCTGCTCGGATATCATGTTATCCGAGCATGCTCAGGTGTTATCCGAGTATCTCAGACGTACTTGAGTAATATTGTTCGAGTCCCCACAGCTGCTTGATTCATGGCTGTTATACAGCTGCCACACATACGGGGATTGCCTGACAAACGGCTATCCCCGCATGTGTTGCAGCTGTCAAACAACCACAAAACATGCAGCCGTGGGGACTTGAGCATATTACACGAGCATGCCCAAGATACTCGGATATGATGAACAATGTATGGGCCCTATGTAACATAGTAACATAGTAACATAGTTAGTAAGGCCGAAAAAAGACATTTGTCCATCCAGTTCAGCCTATATTCCATCATAATAAATACCCAGATCTACGTCCTTCTACAGAACCTAATAATTGTATGATACAATATTGTTCTGCTCCAGGAAGACATCCAGGCCTCTCTTGAACCCCTCGACTGAGTTCGCCATCACCACCTCCTCAGGCAAGCAATTCCAGATTCTCACTGCCCTAACAGTAAAGAATCCTCTTCTATGTTGGTGGAAAAACCTTCTCTCCTCCAGACGCAAAGAATGCCCCCTTGTGCCCGTCACCTTCCTTGGTATAAACAGATCCTCAGCGAGATATTTGTATTGTCCCCTTATATACTTATACATGGTTATTAGATCGCCCCTCATTCGTCTTTTTTCTAGACTAAATAATCCTAATTTCGCTAATCTATCTGGGTATTGTAGTTCTCCCATCCCCTTTATTAATTTTGTTGCCCTCCTTTGTACTCTCTCTAGTTCCATTATATCCTTCCTGAGCACCGGTGCCCAAAACTGGACACAGTACTCCATGTGCGGTCTAACTAGGGATTTGTACAGAGGCAGTATAATGCTCTCATCATGTGTATCCAGACCTCTTTTAATGCACCCCATGATCCTGTTTGCCTTGGCAGCTGCTGCCTGGCACTGGCTGCTCCAGGTAAGTTTATCATTAACTAGGATCCCCAAGTCCTTCTCCCTGTCAGATTTACCCAGTGGTTTCCCGTTCAGTGTGTAATGGTGATATTGATTCCCTCTTCCCATGTATATAACCTTACATTTATCATTGTTAAACCTCATCTGCCACCTTTCAGCCCAAGTTTCCAACTTATCCAGATCCATCTGTAGCAGAATACTATCTTCTCTTGTATTAACTGCTTTACATAGTTTTGTATCATCTGCAAATATCGATATTTTACTGTGTAAACCTTCTACCAGATCATTAATGAATATGTTGAAGAGAACAGGTCCCAATACTGACCCCTGCGGTACCCCACTGGTCACAGCGACCCAGTTAGAGACTATACCATTTATAACCACCCTCTGCTTTCTATCACTAAGCCAGTTACTAACCCATTTACACACATTTTCCCCCAGACCAAGCATTCTCATTTTGTGTACCAACCTCTTGTGCGGCACCGTATCAAACGCTTTGGAAAAATCGAGATATACCACGTCCAATGACTCACCGTGGTCCAGCCTATAGCTTACCTCTTCATAAAAACTGATTAGATTGGTTTGACAGGAGCGATTTCTCATAAACCCATGCTGATATGGAGTTAAACAGTTATTCTCATTGAGATAATCCAGAATAACATCCCTCAGAAACCCTTCAAATATTTTACCAACAATAGAGGTTAGACTTACTGGCCTATAATTTCCAGGTTCACTTTTAGAGCCCTTTTTGAATATTGGCACCACATTTGCTATGCGCCAGTCCTGCGGAACAGACCCTGTCGCTATAGAGTCACTAAAAATAAGAAATAATGGTTTATCTATTACATTACTTAGTTCTCTTAGTACTCGTGGGTGTATGCCATCCGGACCCGGAGATTTATCTATTTTAATCTTATTTAGCCGGTTTCGCACCTCTTCTTGGGTTAGATTGGTGACCCTTAATATAGGGTTTTCATTGTTTCTTGGGATTTCACCTAGCATTTCATTTTCCACCGTGAATACCGTGGAGAAGAAGGTGTTTAATATGTTAGCTTTTTCCTCGTCATCTACAACCATTCTTTCCTCACTATTTTTTAAGGGGCCTACATTTTCAGTTTTTATTCTTTTACTATTGATATAGTTGAAGAACAGTTTGGGATTAGTTTTACTCTCCTTAGCAATGTGCTTCTCTGTTTCCTTTTTGGCAGCTTTAATTAGTTTTTTAGATAAAGTATTTTTCTCCCTATAGTTTTTTAGAGCTTCAATGGTGCCATCCTGCTTTAGTAGTGCAAATGCTTTCTTTTTACTGTTAATTGCCTGTCTTACTTCTTTGTTTAGCCACATTGGGTTTTTCCTATTTCTAGTCCTTTTATTCCCACAAGGTATAAACCGCTTACACTGCCTATTTAGGATGTTCTTAAACATTTCCCATTTATTATCTGTATTCTTATTTCTGAGGATATTGTCCCAGTCTACCAGATTAAGGGCATCTCTAAGCTGTTCAAACTTTGCCTTCCTAAAGTTCAATGTTTTTGTGACTCCCTGACAAGTCCCCCTAGTGAAAGACAGGTGAAACTGTACAATATTGTGGTCGCTATTTCCTAGATGCCCGACCACCTGCAGATTTGTTATTCTGTCAGGTCTATTAGATAGTATTAGGTCTAAAAGTGCTGCTCCTCTGGTTGGATTCTGCACCAATTGTGAAAGATAATTTTTCTTGGTTATTAGCAGAAACCTGTTGCCTTTATGGGTTTCACAGGTTTCTGTTTCCCAGTTAATATCCGGGTAGTTAAAGTCCCCCATAACCAGGACCTCATTATGGGTTGCAGCTTCATCTATCTGCTTTAGAAGTAGACTTTCCATGCTTTCTGTTATATTTGGGGGTTTGTAACAGACCCCAATGAGAATTTTGTTACCATTTTTCCCTCCATGAATTTCAACCCATATGGACTCGACATCCTCATTCCCTTCGCTAATATCCTCCCTTAAAGTGGACTTTAGACAAGACTTTACATAGAGACAAACCCCTCCTCCTCTCCGATTTTTACGATCCTTTCTAAACAGACTGTAACCTATGTAGTCATATAGCTTATCATCATTCACAATTTCACCTGCTTTGGAGGTGGTAGTGGACCCTGTTACCTCTTGGGCGCCTACAAAGCTGTACAGGTTGCACCAGTGGTGTAAGAAAATAAATGTGCTTGTGGCTTGTTTGATGCTGAATGAGCTTGTGATTATTATCTGAGCTATAGACATTGTTTAGTTATCTTTATTCCTTTTTTAGCCTTCTATTTTGTCTGGCTTTTTGTCAAAGTTAATTAGAAAAAAACCTAAAGCGTACAGTATGTTGGTAACCTTCTTGGTTGGTACATAGCAAGACTGTGTCCCCAGGTAAAGAGTAGGAGTGTTTTACCAAGCACCATCCTAATTGTGATGGATTGGATGTTTAATGATTGTGTGTAATATATGCTCATCACTATAAAGTTAGACAAGTAATAAAGCACACCATACTCTGTAGTATATGGACTTCACTAGTATTCAAGATGTACCAAGGATTGTTTGTCCACTGTCTCTAATATAATATTCTCCCTCTATCTGAAACCTTATCTCTACAAAACTGAACTTCTTGTGTTTCCTCCTTGTACTAACCTTACTCTACCTCACATTGAATTTATATATACCAAAAAGAGAAACTGAAGAAGCAATATCCAATATAGCAAAATTTTATTAATAGAATCATAATAATATACAATAGAAAATATAAAAAAAAATCAGTCAAGAGAGTACAAATAAGATGGTACAACCATCCATATAATGATAGTAGCAGAAAGAGAAGTGTACTATGGATCGAGCACACCAGGCACGAACATGACCCAAAAAAAGTACACAGGATGCCTAACATACCATGGCAGTAAAATACATACCCACACTACCCTGAGGATAATGGCTATGAGGTGAAGGGAAGAATACTATCACACTAATAGGGTCACCCCATACATATTGCACAATACCCAAGGAGCCTAAAGATAACATATGACGATTACAGTGGGCTATAACTACAAAGGTCTCGCATAATACCTGCAGTCATGGTGACACCGGTGTGCAGAATCCGCAGGAAAAAACGCCTATAAAGTTAGACAAGTAATAAAGCACACCATACTCTGTAGTATATGGACTTCACTAGTATTCAAGATGTACCAAGGATTGTTTGTCCACTGTCTCTAATATAATGTTCTCCCTCTATCTGAAACCTTATCTCTACAAAACTGAACTACTTGTGTTTCCTCCTTGTACTAACCTTACTCTACCTCACATTGAAATTACCTTGGAGGATTCAACCACAACTCCCAAGCAGCACGCCCGCTGTCTTGGAGTTATATTTGACACACAACTTTCCTTTACTCCCTATATCCGATCACTCACTCGCTCTTGTCACCCGCATCTTAAAAACATCTCCAGAATCCGACTTTTTCTCACCTTTCAAACTGCTAAAACTCTTTTACTGTCGCTCTTATTCACTCTCGTCTAGACTACTGCAACTCTCTTCTGATCAGTCTCCCTCTATAACTAAACTCTCTCCTCTCCAATCCATCCTGAACAGGGCTGCCACTAGAAATTTCGGGGCCCCATACTGGCAAAATTTTCGGGTCCCCCTTGAGACTCCGCCCAGGCTCCACCCCAGCCCCGCCTCCGGGCTCCACCCCTCGAACTGTCCACAGTCCCACCGCTCTCTCTTGGAAAAACTCCACTTCTCACCAATCACACATTGACAGTTCCCATCACCAGATCACCTACATAGCAGGCAGCTTTTGTTTTGGCCAAAAGATTTTTTAAGCCGCCACCATAACACGGTAGACACTTTTGGCCGGGCCCTACTCTACTGTAACCTATTAAATATTTGTTAAAATATGCAATACAATTTAGGTATATTTTTATTTATTTTTCAATTTTTAAAATGCCCAATAATATCACATACAAGGAACAAATACCACCGCACCATGTCAAGACCGCATATTACCACCACATAGTGACTGAATACTACAATTCTGATCAGTAATTTAAAAAAAGCACCATACTATCACCATAAGTGCCATTATACACAGGAGATCTGTACTTAGTATGCAGTGTCTGTGTACAGATAATATAGTGATCACTAGTGAAATTATACACAGGAGCTCTGTATACAGTGTATAGTGTCAGTGTATAGGTAACACACTGACTCACCAGTGACGTCTCTAGGTGAAGTCCTTCATCTTTCATCCAGCACAGACCGCCATCATTTCATCCAGCCAGGACTTCTCTCTGCAGGAAATAACACAGTTATCTCGAGCTCCGCTTGCAGAACACATTACTTAAGTTTTCACAACTTCTACATTACACCACATGAAGAAGGCGACATAGTATTACTCTATACAGTAACAGGACCGCCCCCCATTTAAAACAGTATACTCAAAAAATAAAATAAATACATCACTGCAGTAATAATATCCCTAAATTAGCCCCTATGGTATTAATAATATCCCCCAGCCTGGCCCTGTGTGTCTCATTCCTGGCGTCAGCCAGATGTTCTCCCATCCTGCCCTCATGAGTATCCATTCTGCCCCATATGATCTCCCCATCCTGCCCCATATGATCGCCCCATGTGATCTCTCCATCCTGCCCCATCTGTCTCCATCATATCCATCCTGCCCCATGATCCTGCACGATCTGTCTCCAATTCTGCCCCCAGTGTCTCCAATCATGCCCCAGGTCTCCATTCTGCCCCCTATGTCTCCAACCATGCCCCCATGTCTGCAATCCTGACACTTGTCTCCAATCATGCCCCCTGTGTCTCCATTCTGCCCCATCTGTCTCCAATCCTGCCCCATCTGTCTCCAGTCATGCCCCCTTTCATCCTGCCCCGTGTCTCCAATCATGCCCCGTATCTCCATTCTGCCCCGTGTCTCGCATTCTGCCCCAATGTCCAGCATTCTGCCCCTGGGTCTCACAGTCTGCCCCTGTGTCCAGCATTCTGCCCCTGTCACTGTGTCCAGCATTTCTGCCCCTGTCACTGTGTCCAGCATTTCTGCCCCACTGTGTCCAGCATTCTGCCCCACTGTCTCCAACATTCTGCCCCCAACATTCTGCCCCACTGTGTCCAGCATTCTGCCCCACTGTGTCCAGCATTCTGCCCCACTGTGTCCAGCATTTCTGCCCCTGTGTGTCCACCATTCTGTCCCACTGTGTCCAGCATTTCTGCCCCTGTGTGTCCACCATTCTGCCCCACTGTGTCCAGCATTCTGCCCCACTGTGTCCACCATTCTGTCCCACTGTGTCCAGCATTTCTGCCCCTGTGTGTCCACCAATCTGCCCCACTGTGTCCAGCATTTCTGCCCCACTGTGTCCAGCATTTCTGCCCCTGTGTGTCCAGCATTCTGCCCCACTGTGTCCAGCATTCTGCCCCACTGTGTCCAGCATTTCTGCCCGTGTGTCCACCATTCTGCCCCACTGTGTCCAGCATTTCTGCCCCACTGTGTCCAGCATTTCTGCCCCTGTGTGTCCAGCATTCTGCCCCACTGTGTCCAGCATTTCTGCCCCACTGTGTCCACCATTCTGCCCCACTGTGTCCACCATTCTGCCCCACTGTGTCCAGCATTCTGCCCCTGTGTGTCCAGCATTCTGCCCCACTGTGTCCAGCATTTCTGCCCCACTGTGTCCAGCATTCTGCCCCACTGTGTCCAGCATTCTGCCCCACTGTGTCCAGCATTTCTCCCCCTGTGTCCACCATTCTGCCCCACTGTGTCCACCATTCTGCCCCACTGTGTCCAGCATTTCTGCCCCTGTGTGTCCAGCATTCTGCCCCACTGTGTCCAGCATTTCTGCCCCTGTGTGTCCAGCATTCTGCCCCACTGTGTCCAGCATTTCTGCCCCTGTGTGTCCAGCATTTCTGCCCCACCGTGTCCAGCATTCTGCCCCACTGTGTCCAGCATTTCTGCCCCTGTGTGTCCACCATTCTGCCCCACTGTGTCCACCATTCTGCCCCACTGTGTCCAGCATTTCTGCCCCTGTCACTGTGTCCAGCATTTCTGCCCCACTGTGTCCAGCATTCTGCCCCACTGTCTCCAGCATTCTGCCCCACTGTCTCCAGCATTCTGCCCCACTGTCTCCAGCATTCTGCCCCACTGTGTCCAGCATTCTGCCCCACTGTGTCCAGCATTCTGCCCCACTGTGTCCAGCATTTCTGCCCCTGTGTGTCCACCATTCTGTCCCACTGTGTCCAGCATTTCTGCCCCTGTGTGTCCACCATTCTGCCCCACTGTGTCCAGCATTTCTGCCCCACTGTGTCCAGCATTCTGCCCCACTGTGTCCACCATTCTGTCCCACTGTGTCCAGCATTTCTGCCCCTGTGTGTCCACCATTCTGCCCCACTGTGTCCAGCATTTCTGCCCCACTGTGTCCACCATTCTGCCCCACTGTGTCCAGCATTTCTGCCCCACTGTGTCCACCATTCTGCCCCACTGTGTCCACCATTCTGCCCCACTGTGTCCACCATTCTGCCCCACTGTGTCCACCATTCTGCCCCACTGTGTCCACCATTCTGCCCCACTGTGTCCAGCATTCTAGTCCCCCGCTGCCGTCTGCTCCTCCGCCGGGTCCCTCGTCGTCCGGTGGTCCCCTCCCCCGCCTGCCTCTTCTCCTCCGCCGTCTGACTGGTCCCCCGCCGCCCGCCGGTCCCCCGCCCGCCGGTGCTTGCCTCTTCTGGCCCCGGGCCCCGCTGCCGCCGGGCCGGCGCTTGCCTCTGCCCTCTCCTCTGCCGGTCCCCCGCTGCAGCCGCCTGCCTCTTCTCCTCCGCCGGGTCCCTCGTCGTCCGGTAGTCCCCCGCTGCCTCTTCTCTGCTCCCTCCGCCGTCCACGTGGTGTCACACCGCCGCACGCTGCTCTGCTCTGGTCACGGAAGTGGAGCAGGGCAGCGTGTGACATCACTAACTTGCGGCGGGCGGGCCCATGATGCACCGCGGGCCCGGCCGCCTTAAAGGTACAAGGCACATTTAGGGACAGCAGGCACAGCACAGTGGCACTGGCAGCCGCAGCCGCAATAAAAATGTCAGGGGGGGCCCGAGCAGAGAGCGGACCGGACCGGCTGCCAGCGTGCTCGCTCGGGCCCCCCTTTTTGCTCCTCATCACCGGGCCCCATACGGCAGTGATGCCTGTAATGCCCTGATGGCGGCCCTGATCCTGAATGTGTCTGCCAGGATCATATTTCTGTCCGCCTCCACCTTGTGCCAGTCATTACATTGGTTACCCTTTCAATACAGAATACAATATAAACTAATATCTCTCACCCACAAAGCTCTCCACAGTCCTGCACCGCCCTATATCTCCTCCCTCATCTCGGTCTATCGCCCTACACATTCCCTCCATTCTGAAACTGACCTAAGATTAAGATCCTCCATAATTTGAACCTTGCACCTCCGTCTCCAAGACTTCTCCTGTGCTGCACCAGTTCTCTGGAATGCACTTCCCCAAATGATCCGACTGTTACGTAGCCCCCATATTTTTAAGTGTGCTTTAAAAACATCTCTTTAAACAAACCTAGAGTCTCAGCTCACTATCCTAACTCTTCCCTGCTCCCTCCTTCTAAACATCTAATATATAATTGCCTAGAATACTACTTCCTGCAATTTGTGCCAACTTCCGTGGCTTTGTCCGGAGCTAATGTCCGGAGCTAATGTCCGGAGCTAATGTCCGGAGATAAGTGACGTCAACAGTGTCCAGTGTCTGATTGGTTGCCGCCTGCTGCGAGCGACCAATCAGAAACGTGCCGTACTGTGACACACTCCGCCCGCCATTTTGGTGTGATTTTTGAATTTTTACCTCACAGCAAGTTTCTACTGCGTGGAGGCGGGCCCAGTGACGTTGCTCTTCAAGCTCCTGCCGAATTTCAAGTATATATGGATTCTAGACTCCCGATTCTTTAGAATCGGGCTGCCATCTAGTCTAATATATAATTGCCTAGAATACTACTTCCTGCAATTTGTGCCAACTTCCGTGGCTTTGACCGGAGTTAATGTCCGGAGCTAATGTCCGGAGCTAATGTCCGGAGCTAATGTCCGGAGATTAATTGCCTAGAATACTACTTCCTGCAATTTGTGCCAACTTCCGTGGCTTTGTCCGGAGCTAATGTGCGGAGCTAATGTCCGGAGCTAATGTCCGGAGCTAATGTCCGGAGCTAATGTCCGAAGCTAATGTCCGGAGATAAGTGACGTCAACAGTGTCCAGTGTCTGATTGGTTGCCGCCTGCTGCGAGCGACCAATCAGAAACGTGCCGTACTGTGACACACTCCGCCCAGTGACGTTGCTCTTCAAGCTCCTGCCGAATTTCAAGTATATATGGATTCTAGACTCCCGATTCTTTAGAATCGGGCTGCCATCTAGTTATTCATAATCTGCTCCCTCCTACTCATCTGTCTCCACACCATCCATGCACATGATAACTGCACTTGATAATTTCACTTACACACTGGCTAATGTTCGGATCATGCAGTTTTATATGAAATTCCCTATTTATTACAATTGCTGGATCTGAAATAACAATCACTTTTTTCCTGGTAGATTGTAAACTTGCGAGCAGGGTCCTCACTCCTAATTTTACTGTTTAAACTGTCTTACTTTGTATTGAATTTATTGTCTGTATATGTCCCCGCTTAATTGAAAAGTGCTGCGGAATATGTTGGTGCTATAGAAAATAAAATGATTATTATTATATATATTTTAAATCTGTATATACATTTTACGATGTGACCATGATACCTTCTTTATATTCGTAGTGGGATTATGAGACCTGGTCTTAATGCAATTTTGGGTCCTACTGGCAGTGGCAAGTCATCGTAAGTATCACATTTACAATTGGCTAACGAAAACCAAATCCTGTTCATGAACTGACATAACTTGTTTATGTTCCTCATGAAGGCTTTTGGATGTTCTTGCTGCCAGGAAGGATCCTCACGGGCTTTCTGGTGAGGTGCTAATAGATGGAAAGCCACAGCCACCAAACTTCAAATGTCTCTCTGGCTATGTTGTACAGGTATATAATATGAAATTGGCGTTTTTTTTGGTTTTTTTTACCTAACGCACTGCTTCTGTTAAAATAAAGGAAGATTTTGATATCCCTTTTCGTTATTCAATATACCATAAGAAGTCATTTAAAAAGCTAGACTGCATTCCCTCCTGTGTTCTAGTTCTATTCATTCCTTTCCTAAAGAGCATGTTCATTCAAATGGATATCCACACCAGTGTCCATATATTAACTGATTAGGATTTTAGGGAGTAGAAAAAAGGGGTGCAGAGTGAGCAAGAAGGCACCTTTGCCATGTATACCAGTATTTTGACTGGTAAATAGGTGCCTTGATACAAATGTTACATTAAGGGTATGTGCCCACGATTTTAAACTGGCAGTGCTTTGGGCACAGTGCATGTTCGCTGCATCTAAAGTGCTGCCATCTATTGAACACAGGTGAATCTTCTGTGTTCACTGAACCGTGCGGATTCACCACATTCTACACATTGTTTTTGTGAAATTTCTCTTAAATTAACATGCTGCGGTCTGGAGAGACTCGCCGCATGTCCTTCTCCCCCGGTGATCCGCAGGCATCTGTGCACACATAGTGGACATGGGATTTCTTGAAATCCCAACCACTATGCTGTAACATCTGGACGCTGGGGGTTGGATGCTGCACAAGTACACATCTCTGCTGGGAAAAAATGGATAGTATTCCTTTTTTCTTTTAAACAATACTTCTGCATCTTGTAGGCTAAAATGCTGCATGGTCTAGGTGCTATGAATTCTTTTTCTAGTATTTTACCCTGTAGGCTTATGTAGGACATGAAAACTTAATATGTTACAAAGTCGAAAATGTCATCTAAAATGTTGGTAAAAAAAAGACATGAAATCTATAGTTTTTATAGTGTTTTAAAACGCTTCAATACAGTGTGTGAGAAGACGGTCTTACATTAGAATGACTGCTTTTTGTTTCCTGTTGATAAAAAACACAATGTAAAATAACTGGTGTTATAGGTGACTACTATGAATTTAGTACATCTGTTGACCAATCCTATATTTCCTACAGGATGACGTTGTGATGGGGACATTGACTGTTCGTGAGAACTTGCAATTCTCAGCCGCCTTGAGGCTTCCAAGATCACTGAAGCAGAAGGAGAAGGATGAGCGTATCAATCAAATCATTAAGGAACTGGGATTGACTAAAGTGGCAGATGCCAAGGTAACAGGCTCACACTTTGGGAATTTCTGCCGATAGTGCTCAATCAATGGGAGTCCAAACCTTGGTGTTTGATTTTAGGTTGGCACCCAGATGATTCGAGGAGTGTCTGGAGGAGAGAGAAAAAGAACCAACATTGGTATGGAGCTGATCACTGACCCAGGGGTTTTGTTTTTGGATGAACCTACTACTGGTTTGGATGCCAGCACAGCTAATGCTGTTCTTTTGCTGCTGAAAAGGTTAGGACACGTAGTCTTTTCTCCGATGTAACTGGTTTTCTGTTTACAGGGCTCTCTCAGACTTCTATCCTGGAACAACTGAACAAGACAAGCACACATACTTTTGTCTATTTATTTTCTACTGTTTGAAAAAATAATGAATGTCGGGTTTTAACTTATTCTGATTTGAGGCCCAGATACCTCGTATGTAATGTATATAATCCACATTAGAAATGATAACAATGTGTATTACTTAATGTAGTAATTAGAACCAGAAACACATGGGCTACTTGCACATTGAACAAGTCTGTAGGAACATGTTCACACACCACCAAGAAACTTGAGGACACAAAAGAGCACAGTGAGGCCAAAAATACTCTGTTGTAAAAAAAAATCACGGTAATAAGCAAGTGCTAGTCAAAAGATGGAAAAAAACAGGGTATTTAGTTGATACGTTTTTTTGCAAAAAAAATGTATACTAAGCTGCTCCACCAATCGTCAAGGTATACCCGTATAGAGCAGTCCTAACTAATGTATATAATCCCTATCTGATGTATTTAAAAACCTGATCATCTTTATAATACCTGTATAAGCAGGGTTCAGAGAGGGAATATCCATGTGGACACGCTGGATGGAACAGCTTTAGTGCAGCTTTAGCAGCTTTTATCTTTAGTTTCTACAAGACTGGGGAGTCCACCACAAATTATGGGTCATTTGCACTGAAGCTGTTCCATCCAGCATGTCCACATGGACATTTCCTCTCTGAACCCTGCTTATACAGGTACTATACAGATGATCAGGTTTTTAAATACATCAGATAGGGATTATATACATTAGTTAGGACTGCTCTATATTGGTATACCCTGACGATTGGAGCAGCTTAGTATACATTTTTTTGCAAAAAAAACGTATCAACAAAATACCTTGTTTTTTTCCATCTTTTGACTAGCACTTGCTTATTACCGTGATTTTTTTTTTACAACAGAGTATTTTTGGCCTCTCTGTGTTCTTTTGTGTCTTAATGTAGTAATTATGCTATGTTTATTCTTTTACCATGCAGGATGTCAAGGCAAGGCAAAACCATAATCTTCTCTATACACCAGCCTCGTTACTCCATCTTCAGACTGTTTGATACCCTGACCTTGCTGGCCGGGGGTAAGATGTTGTACCATGGGCCTTCTAACTATGCACTGGATTACTTCACACAACTAGGTAACAATGAAGAACTTTTCACTCATGTTTTATTTTACTTCCCATGTAGATAAGTCAGGGATGTGTGCTTCCTTGCCTCAATGTATCATTGCTTATATTGTACTAACATATTCCAATGCATCGTACAGATATTTTCCTCCTCTATACCACTTATTGTTTCCAATGAGGGTTGTAGTCAAATGTCCCTCTTTCTTACCCAATTTTGTCAGTACATTCCGTGCAACAGTGCTCACCACTGAGCGACTCCATAATGTATACTTTTATAATAATGTCATTTTTCTTTTGGCAGGATATACCTGTGAAGAGCACAATAATCCTGCTGACTTCTTCCTCGACGTCATTAATGGAGACTCCACAGCTGTTGCCTTAAACAAACTAGAAGAAGTGGATCTAGGTACGTAGGATACAGAGTTTTCTCTATTATCTCAGCTGTGCAGAGGTTTCAGGGTGTAGTCAGATGGCCACATTACTCGAGCGAGGATCGCATCACATCGCAATCCTCGGACTAGCCGTCGGCTCTCTTGACCTGAGCATGACAGCATGTATTTCTATGCATCTATCACACTCGGGTCAGGAAAGTCAATGGCCAGTCCGTGGATTGTGTTGCAATCCTTGTGCGAGTAATGCAGCCATCTAACTGCACCCTTATTAATAATTGTGTTCACCCTAATTCTACCAATTTTGGGTCAGGTTTTCTCACTTTTCTGCATCGTGCTTTTCCTCTGTTATTCCTCTTACAAACATATGACAAATTGACAACTGGGAGTTACCATTTGGAGGTGTGTCCCTGTGCAGACTTATGCTGTCCTTAAAATGATAAATAACAGAAAAACTGACACATCAAGAACTAGTCTGAACAGGTGCATACCAAAAAAGCAACTTGTATATCAAAATACGAAAATGGTTGCACTCAGTCAATATTAAATACATGAAGTGAGAATAGCAATATGGCTTTTGAAATTTAGGAAAAATCCACACGAGATGTTTAGCAAAAAATTTTGCCAAATAGTTTGAGCCCATCAAACATCATCAAGGTAATCTCATGAATCTGATGGGTCCCTGACCTAAAGGTACCTTCACACATAACGATATTGTTAACGATATCGTTGCTATTTGTGACATAGCAACGATATCGTTAATGAAATCGTTATGTGTGACAGCGACCAACGATCAGGCCCCTGCTGGGAGATCGTTGGTCGCTGAATAAAGTCCAGAACTTTATTTCGTCGCTGGACTCCTGCTGACATCGCTGGATCGGCGTGTGTGACACCGATCCAGCGATGTCTTCACTGGTAACCAGGGTAAACATCGGGTAACTAAGCGCAGAGCCGCGCTTAGTAACCCGATGTTTACCCTGGTTACCATGCTAAAAGTAAAAAAAAACAAACACTAGATACTTACCTACCGCTGTCTGTCCTCCAGCGCTGTGCTCTGCACTCCTCCTGTACTGGCTGTGAGCCGGAAAGCAGAGCGGTGACGTCACCGCTCTGCTTTCCGGCTCACAGCCAGTACAGGAGGAGTGCAGAGCACAGCGCTGGAGGACAGACAGCGATAGGTAAGTATCTAGTGTTTGTTTTTTTTTTACTTTTAGCATGGTAACCAGGGTAAACATCGGGTTACTAAGCGCGGCCCTGCGCTTAGTTACCCGATATTTACCCTGGTTACCGGCATCGTTGGTCGCTGGAGAGCGGTCTGTGTGACAGCTCTCCAGCGACCAAACAGCGACGCTGCAGCGATCCGGATCGTTGTCGGTATCGCTGCAGCGTCGCTTAGTGTGAAGGGGCCTTAACTGCCCAGTGTGCACACTTACCTATGGCTAATATCTGAATGCATGGGTGAATATAAACTTCATGTATTTCACATTGACATGCTTTAACACAACTAAGTGCAACCATTTTCGTATTTTGATATATAAGTTGCTTTTTTTGGTATGCACTAGTTCATTGCTCCCCGGCATCGTGCTCCTGCGCAGGTGTACTTATCTGCCCTGTTGAGGGCAGAGTAAAGTACTGCAGTGTGCAGGTGTCGGGAAAGGTCAGAGAGACCCAGCACGATGCCAGGGAGTGATGAAGCAACAGGATGGCGACATCGCAAGAAGATCGGAGGCGCAAACCGGAGCTGCGATACCCATTTAACCGGACCGAACCAGATTGCCCCCCGGGTGAATATAATAAAATTTATAATAATCTTTATTTTTATATAGCGCTAACATATTCCGCAGCGCTTTACAGTTTGCACACGTTATAATCGCTATCCCCAATGGGGCTCACAATCTAGATTCCCATCAGTATGTCTTTGGAATGTGGGAGGAAACCTGGAGAACAGCCACCGAACACGGGGAGAACATACAAGCTCCTTGCAGATGGTGTCCTTGGTAGGATTTTTTTAACCCAGGATTTCAGTGCTGCAAGACTGCAGTGCTAAACACTGAGCCACCGTGCTGTTCCTTTATCTTTGAGGTCCGACCGGGGCTTATCTACAGCATTATAGAATGCTGACAGGTTCGCTTTAAGATTTTTCGGAGGAGTAATAGAGGAACAGCACAATAAAAATTTTAGCCAACATAAATCTTTACTCCTTTTTTTTTTGTGTGTGTATGTTTTGATAAGATTAAGGCCACGTTCACACATTGAGTATTTTGTCAGTATTTTACATCAATATTTGTAAGCCAAAACCAGGAGTAGGGGAAAAATACTGAAGTGGTGACGTGTTTCTATTATACTTTTCCTCTTAGGGCTCTTTTCCATTTGCGAGAAACACGTCTGTGTCTCGTATGTGAAATCCAAGCTCTGGCGCCGGCACTCCAGAGCGGAGCGTGCGGCCGCATAGTAACACATGGAGCTGCACGCTCCGCTCCCAAGTGCCGGCGCCAGAGCTTGGCTTTCACATGCGAGACACGGACGTGTTTCTCGCAAATGGAAAAGAGCCCTTATTGTAAGCCAAAACCAGGAATGGAACAAAACTCAGGTTAAAAAAACAACTAATCAAATACTCAATGTGTACACGTGGCCTAAGGGTGCTTTCACATTGCATCCAAACCTCCCTGCAAAATGGGATTCGGGCTTATGTGCTGACGATTCCATTGACTATAAGCCGATCTGTAAAGAGTTCCGCCCATTGGCCGCTAATGGTATCAATAAAAATGTCAGCTCGGAACGCAAAAAATAAGCCTTCACCCAGCCACAGATCCAGAAAAAATGGAGACGCTACGGGTCTTGGAAAATAGCGCAAATTTTAAATTTTTTTTTTACCACTTAAAAAAGACTATACATGTTTAGTATCTGCGTAATCTTATTGACCTGTAGAATCATAATGGCAGGTCAGTTTAGCTTTTGGTTTAAGAAAAAAAAAAAAGCAATTGTAGAATTGCACTTTCTTTTTGCAATTTCACCGCACTTGGGACTTTTTTTCCAGTATACGATATGCCAAAATCAATGGTGTTGTTCAAAAGTACAACTCATCCTGCAAAAAAACAAGCCCTCACACAGCCATATTGACGGAAAAATAGGAAAATGATGGCTCTGGGAAGAAAGGGAGCAAAAAACTGGAGGTGGACACTCGGACGTAGTCCACTACCCTTCCTAACATAGGACATACAGTATATTACATCATATGTCGGGTGCACCAGTATGGATTGGGCTCAGGAGCCGAGACCATTTCATATATGGCAGGTGCCAGCTGTATTATAGTCAGCACCTTCCTCAAACAACAACAATCAAAACTAGCACCAATCACTGATGTTTAACCACCTAAATGATGCTGCCACTCTCTGACAGCAGCATCTACATAGCGCTATCCTGGTGAGGTGCCTGTTTGGGCGCCAGTGACCTCCTCTGATAACATGATCGTAGGGTGCTTTATGGGTTGCCATGACAGCTGGGGCCTGCTTAAAGCCCACATTGGTGCCATCTTGGTAATCCTGTGAAGTCCAGCTTCATAGGAGATTGAGATATTTGCTAAATACTGGAATACTGCTCTGTATACTATAAACGATCTCAGAGTCAAGTCCTCAATCATGACTAAAAAATGAAGTATAAAAAACATAAAGATTTGAATCACCCAATTGTCCCCAGCTAAAAATACCTAAAACCCACCCCCCCCATACATTTGGTATCATTACCCGTAAATGGTGTAAGCTCCTCACCAAAAAAAATAAACCCTAAAACATTTCCATTGACAATGAAATAAAAAGTTACGGGTCTCTGAAAATGGCAACAAAAAGCAATTTTTTTGTACAAATTTCAGAATTAAAATAAAACAAAAACAAAGCTATGCAAGTTTAGTATTGCTATGATTGCATGGACCTTGATGACCATGTTTTCAGGTCATTTTTAACCCCTTCCTGGCCTTTGACGCCACGTAGGCGTCATGAAAGTCGGTGCCAATCCGACCTATGACGCCTATGTGGCGTCATGGAAAGATTGCGTCCCTGCAGATCGGGTGAAAGGGTTAACTCCAATTTCACCCGATCTGCAGGGACAGGGGGAGTGGTACTTTAGCCCAGGGGCTTCACCCCCCCCCCCCCCCCGTGGCTACGATCGCTCTGATTGGCAGTTTTACTTTCAACAGCCAATCAGAGAGATTTGTAATATTTCACCTAAAAAACTGGTGAAATATTACAATCCAGCCATAGCCGATGCTGCAATATCATCGGCCATGGCTGGAAACGCTGGTGTACCCCCGCCCCACCGCCACCGATCGCCTCACTGGTCCTCCGTCCGGTCCTCCGCTCCCGTCTGCCATCCTGTCCTCTCCCCCGTGCTCCGATGCCACACACCCCCGTTCTCCGATTCCCCCACCCCGTGCTCCGATCTCCCCCCCCCTTATACTTACCGGCCTCCCGGTGTCCGTCCGTCTTCTCCCTGGGCGCCGCCATCTTCCAAAATGGCGGGCGCATGCGCAGTGTGGTCGCCGAATCTGCCGGCCGGCAGATTCGTTCCAGGTATATTTTGATCACTGTGATAGGTTATATCACAGTGATCAAAATAAAAAAAATAGTAAATGACACCCCCCCTTTATCACCCCCATAGGTAGGGCCAATAATAAAATGAAGAAAATATTTTTTTTTTCTTTTTCCGTTAGGGTTAGGGTATTTGCACACGGTGCGGATTTGGCTGCGGATCCGCAGCAGATTGGCCACAGATCTGCAGCGGATTGGCCGCTGCGAATTCATAGAAGTTTTCCATCAGGTTTACAGTACCATGTAAACCTATGGAAAACCAAATCCGCTGTGCCCATGGTGCGGAAAATACCGTGCGGAAACGCTGCGTTGTATTTTCCGCTGCATGTCAATTTTGTGCGGATTCCGCAGCGTTTTACACCTGTTCCTCAATAGGAATCCGCAGGTGAAATCCGCACAAAAAACACTGGAAATCTGCTGTAAACCCGCAGGTAAAACGCAGTGCCTTTTACCTGCGGATTTTTCAAAAATCGTGCGGAAAAATCTCACACGAATCCGCAAAGTGGGCACATAGCCTTAGGGTTAGGGTTGGAATTAGAGTTATGTTATGATCTGGTGGTTTAGGAACAACATGAGACAAGCTCTGAAGGAGGTGGTATCTGTACTGACCGCAAACCCTGAACCTAGCAGCGCAACTAAAAATAGCCGTGGGGGGTACCTGACGCTCCCTAGACCCCTCGGCACAGCCTAAGATCTAACTTCCCCTAAAGATGGAACAGGAAACCTATGTTGCCTCAGAGAAAATCCCCAAAGGAAACATAGCCCCCCACAAATATTGACGGTGAGAGGAGGGGAAAATAAAATACGCAGAAATGAAATCAGATTTTAGCATAGGAGGCCAGTCTAGCTTGATAGATAGGACAGGAAAGGATACTGTGCGGTCAGTATAAAAACTACAAAACAATCCACACAGAGTTTACAAAAATCTCCACACCTGACTAAGGGTGTGGAGGGTAAATCTGCTTCCCAGAGCTTCCAGCTAACAGAAATAATCCATACTGACAAGCTGGACAAATATAGAATGCACAGAACGATAAGTCCACAACATGTGGACTGAAATGAGCAAAGCCAGAAGTTATCTTTGCAGAACTGGTCAGAAAACCAGGAGAATCCAAGCAGAGATGTGAATCCAGCCAGGAAACATTGACAAGTGGAACAGGCTGAAGAAAGAGCCAGACTTAAATAGCCGAGCAGAAGAGACGATAAGTGGAGGCAGCTGATGACAGCTAACTCCAAGGAGCAGCCATACCACTAGAAACCACAAGAGGGGGCCCAAGAGCAGAACTCACAAGAGTGCCTCTTACAACCACCGGAGGGAGCCCAAGAGCGGAATTCACAACAGAGTTAGGGTTGGAATTAGGGCTAGGGTTGGAAATAGGGTTAAGATTAGGCTTGTGGTTAGGGTAATGGATAGGGTTAGGGGTGTGTTGGCGTTAAAGTTGTGATTAGGTTTGGGATTAGGGTTAGGGTTGGGATTAGGGTTATGGGTATGTTGGGGATAGGGTTGTGGTTAGGGGTGTGTTGGGGTTAGGGTTGTGATTAGGGTTATGGCTAGAGTTGGGATAAGGGTTAGGGGTGTGTTGGGGTTAGTGTTGGAGTTATAATTGAGGGGTTTCCACTGTTTAGGCACAGCAGGGGGTCTCCAAACGCAACATGGCGCCACCATTGATTCCAGCCAATCTTGCGTTCAAAAAGTCAAATGGTGCTCCCTCCCTTCCGAGCCCCGACGTGCGCCCAAACAGTGGTTTACCCCCACATATGGGATATCAGCGTACTCAAGACAAACTGGGCAACAAATATTGGGGTACAATTTCTCCTGTTATCCTTGTGAAAATAAAAAATTAATTGCTAAAACATCTTTTTTGAGGAAAGAAAAATGATTTTTTATTTTCACGGCTCTGCGTTGTAAACTTCTGTGAAGCACTTGGGGGTTCAAAGTGCTCACCACATATCTAGATAAGTTCCTTGGGGGGTCTAGTTTCCAAAATGGGGTCACTTGTGGGGGGTTTCTACTGTTTAGGCACATCAGGGGCTCTGCAAACGCAACGTGACGCCCGCAGACCATTCCATCAAAGTCTGCATTTCAAAAGTCACTACTTCCCTTCTGAGCCCCGACGTGTGCCCAAACAGTGGTTCCCCCCACATATGGGGCATCAGCATACTCAGGACAAACTGGACAACAACTTTTTGGGTCCAATTTCTCCTGTTACTCTTGTGAAAATAAAAAATTGCAGGCTAAAAAATAATTTTTGAGGAAAGAAAAATGATTTTTTATTTTCACGGCTCTGCGTTATAAACTTCTATGATGCACTTGGGGGCTTAAAGTGGTCACCGCACATCTAGATTAGTTCCATGGGAGGTCTACTTTCCAAAATGGGGTCACATGTGGGGGAGCGCCAATGTTTAGGCACACAGGGCCTCTCCAAACGCGACATGGTATCAGC
The DNA here is from genome assembly GCF_032444005.1 of Ranitomeya imitator. Lineage (NCBI taxonomy): Eukaryota > Metazoa > Chordata > Amphibia > Anura > Dendrobatidae > Ranitomeya > Ranitomeya imitator. The sequence continues at coordinate 907,954,479 of NC_091282.1, forward strand.
TAACGATTGGAGCTAATTTTTCATTCAAAAAGTCAAATGGCGCTCCTTCCCTTCCGAGCCCTGCCGCGTGCCCAAACAGTGGTTTACCCCCACATGTGAGGTATCACTGTACTCAGAAGAAATTGCCCAATAAATTTTAGGATCCATTTTATCCTGTTGCCCATGTGGAAATGAACAAATTGAGGCTAAATGAATTTTTTTGTGAAAAAAAAGTACTTTTTCATTTTTTCGGATCAATTTGTGAAGCACCTGGGGGTTCAAAGTGTTCACTATGTATCTAGATAAGTTCCTTGGGGGGTCTAGTTTCCAAAATGGGGTCACTTGTGGGGAAGTTCCAATGTTTAGGCACACAGGGGCTTTCCAAACGCGACATGGTGTCCGCAAAAGACTGGAGCCAATTTTTCATTGAAAAAGTCAAATGGCGCTCCTTCCCTTCAGAGCCCTGACATGCGCCCAAACAGTGGTTCCCCCCACATATGAAATATCGGCGTGCTCAGGGCAAATTGTACAATAACGTTTGGGGTCCAGTTTCTCTTTTTACCCTTGGGAAAATAAAAAAATTGTTGCTAAAACATCATTTATGTGACTAAAAAGTTAAATGTTCATTTTTTCCTTCCATGATGCTTCTGCTGCTGTGAAGTACCTGAAGGGTTAATAAACTTCTTGAATGTGGTTTTGAGTACCTTGAGAGGTGCTGTTTTTAGAATGGTGTCACTTTTGGGTATTTTCAGCCATACAGACCCCTCAAACTGACTTCAAATGTGAGGTGGTCCCTAAAAAAAATGGTTTTGTAAATTTCGTTGTAAAAATGAGAAATCGCTGTTCAAATTTTAACCCTTATAACTTCCTAGCAAAAAAGAAATTTGTTTCCAAAATTGTGCTGATGTAAAGTAGACATGTGGGAAATGTTATTTATTAACTATTTTGTGTCATATAACTCTCTGGTTTAACAGAATAAAAATTCAAAACTTGAAAATTGCGAAATTTTCAAAATTTTAGCCAAATTTCCATTTTTTCCCACAAATAAACGCAAAAATTATTGACCTAAATTTACCACTATCATGAAGCCCAATATGTCACGAAAAAACAATCTCAGAACCGTTAGGATCCGTTGAAGCTTTCCTGAGTTATTACCTCATAAAGGGACACTGGTCAGAATTGCAAAAAACGGCCAGGTCATTAAGGTCAAAATAGGCTGGGTCATGAAGGGGTTAAAACGGTGAACAATGTAATAACAAAGCAAAAAAACAATGGCTCATTTGCAGGAGGTTTTTCTCATCATTCCAGCCAACAATTTTTTTTTCTCCTGTTTTTCAGTAGATTTTATGGTAAAATGAATGGCTTCATTCAAAATTACAATTTGTCATGCACGCTAACGAGCTATAAAATTTGGAAAAGGGGAGGAAAAAACAAAAGTGCAAAATCGAAAAATGGCATCTTCAGGAAGGGGTTAAACTGGTGTAGCTATTGTGGTAGTACAGTGATCTATTTATTGGCCGATGAATGTAATGTATGCCTTCATGACTCTTAGGCATGGAAGAGCCGAATGACAGTGGCAGTCAGACTGTGGTGGATAAACTGGCGATTGATTTCTCTAATACCAATTATTATATGGAGACTAAAGCAGAACTGGAGAAAATGTCAAGTGGGGAAAAAGTGAAGACGCATTTCTTTGCCAGGCAAATCACATACAGCACTTCATTCTTCCATCAGATGAAATGGGTATGCAAGAGGTCCTTTAAAAATCTCATTCGTAATCCCCAAGCTTCAATCGCCCAGGTAAGTGTGGAGATATCAGGGCATTACGTTATCTTCTAACATCACTCGCCCACTAGTAAAAAACCCACAACCTGCTTTAGGCCTCATTCAGACGTCAGTGATTGACATGCGAGTTCTAGCCGTGATTTCTCATCAAAGTCTACGGGCTGTTCACAGATCTGGTTTTTTGACGGACTGTATGTCCATAAAAAAAAATCACTCATGACACACATTGCAGTCTGTGTGCTGTCCATTTTAAACATTGTAATGTAGAGGAAAAGCTCTCCAACTTTATTTTCTTTTTCATATGAGAAAATCAATGATGAAACTCTGACAGTATATCAGACTGTTCTTTGAAAGATTCAGAAAAATCAATGATGAGATGACTGATTAAAGCCTTAGGGCGCCGTCAGATGGCCATGTATATCGAAATGAGATTGGTACGCATACGTATTGCAGGGACTGGCTGGATCCTCTGCCTAAGGGCTCATACTCACATGTGAGAAACTCGGATGAGTCTCGCACGTCAATACCTGGCACTGCACCCGGCACTCAGGAGCGGAGCGTGCGGCTCGCATGTGAGTATGAGCCCTAACCGAGTGACAGCTGCATAGAAATACACAAACCTGTCTTGCTGGGGTTGAGACAGTCCACATTCCGATCTCTGTACGGTTTATCTGGCCAGTTGACTGCTCCCCTATACAGTATATAGGTAACTGGTAGCACTTACAAGGGACATCATGGTGACAACCCTTTTGAACCTTTTAACCCCCAGGGATCAGCTGTTATTGTTGAGGAGGCTATGACTGGCTATGTGAAATAGTTACCTGTTGACAATTAAAATAAATGTCTAGGTAATGCATGAACAGGCTTGGTCAGATTGGGAGTTGCTGTTACACAGTGGCCCACTACTTTCAATTAAAGCACCACTCCAGCATTTTTTTTATTATTGTACCACTGGATTGGTTCTTTAAAAGTAATTCCCCTGCCTCCTACTCGCCTGCCGCTGCCTTCATCCTTTTCCAGCTTCGCTCCAGTCTGTCTCTGGTGAAAAGTGACTTGCCAGCAGCTCCTGTGTTTCATGGAGCGACAGAGGTCACTTTTCAGTACATCTCTGAGGGCCTCATTCTGGCCTAATTATGGATCTCATAGACTTGCATTGAGCTCTTATGATGTAGCATCTGACTTTCAGCAAGTCAGAAGTTATGGGCACAAGATGGCTCCGCGAGGCCGAAGCGGTGTCGGTAAAAGTGATGCCGCTGGAAGGTGAGTATAAGAACAGGAGCAGGGGGCTTACATTCAAAGCGCCACTCCAGCACAAAACAAACAAAAAAAGACGCTGGAGTGGTACTTTAAAAATAACTAAATTGCAGTTTATCTCTATTCTTGTTTTCTTACTCTTAAAGCAGCCTTATTCAAGTGTGCTGCATGCCATCTTCTCATGGACGTACACTGTCACACATCACTATATTACTTATACATAATGCTGTATTTAAAAGAAATGTGTGGATCTTGTATCCTAAAAATGCTCTGAACATGATCAACCTTGTGACCCAAATTAGCTGACACAAAATTGGCTTTACATTTTTTGTTTTCTTTTGCCTTATGTGCACTTTGCTTGCTCTTTAATGTCCCCGACACCTCATTAGTGCTGGATTTCCAACCCTTTCTATGCGTGGTACATAGTTCATTAAAACTATTTAACGTCATCCGACTTAAAATGATTCGATATGATCCTTGTTTTCCACCAAAACTAGCTTAATAGCAAAGTAATCTGTGCCCCTTGATCTTTTCGGCGGGTTTTTAGTAATACAGCCCCCTTATCCAAAGCGATTATGGCATTAGAAGCTAATGCATCTTTACAGCTTCCACTTAAACGATCAGCCTGATACCAATCATTTTAAAATATTTTATCCACCTTTTGTACAAGAGAATTGGCAGAAAAGGTCAAAGCATTTCATATAATCTCTTAATCTCCTTACTAATTCCTCTGTATCATTGCCACTTGATCACTTGTGGACAATGCTTTGCTGTCAGCCCCTTTCTTTCTTAAGAGTTTAAGCTTTTTGTAGGATTTTTGCGGTATTGTTTCCAAATATTGCATTATTTCAACTTCTTATATATTTTTACAAGCCAAAATCTGCTTAGATTTGTTTCAATTTCTGAATTACATGGATGTTCATACTGTACTTTTTGCATCTACTCTTATCTTCTGGAGAACATTTAAGGTGCACATTCAGACTTTTCTGTATGTATTCAGTATGTGTATGCATGTATGTGTTAATATATTATAATATATGTGTGTGTGTACACACACACATGCATAAATCAGCATACCCCAACAAATGTGGCACAGACACCTTTAGTTTCCTATCAGAATTAATATTTTCTATGGGATACAATATTACAAAATACTCCCACATCCCACAAGCGTGGACCATTAATTGTAAACAAGATTTGCTATTTTGCACACCCCCCTAAAAAATATTTTTTTCATAACAAATTCAATCAAGACAATGTTGCAAAACTGAGTACACCCCAATTAAAGTCTTGGGAGCAAACTACAGTTAAGACTACAAAATTCTAACAAGAATTCAACATCAAATTTGTCCAATTATTCATTAAACAGGTGTCCAGCACACAGAAAGGTGTTATTTAACAATCAAAACACCTTTCCATTTTATGCTGATAGCAATGGCACCACATGGAAGAGAAATGTCACAAGACCAGAGGAAAAAAAATATTTACAGAAGAAAGGTGAAGGCTAAAGACGTTCTAGTCAGAATACTAGAGCAAAAGTCATAAAAAAGTAACATGGATGGAACTGCAAGCATCTCACAGAAACATCCAAGCCGACCACAAAAGTTAACACCTAAACAGTAGCGTCTTCTGATGAGAAGGATTGAAGAAAATTGACATGCAAGTTCACTGCAGTTAGCTAAAGTAGAAAGTTAAACCACAGTGATTGTTTCACGTGACACAATATGGCGTACACTGTAGAGCAATTATATGCATGAGTGTTGTCAATGAAGGAAGCCACTCCTAAAGCCCATGCATAAATAAGCCCACCTACAACTTCCAAGGCCTATGCAACAGAATAAGAGGACTACTGGGACTCTATATTCTAAAGTGATGAGATCAAGGTAATTGTTCTTAGAACTGATGACTTAAAAACTGCATGGCGTTGCCAAGGTGAGGAATACAAAGAATAGTGCATAGAGCTTACAAGGAAACATGGTGGTAGCAGTATCCTTATGTTTGGCTGCATGAGTACTGATGATGTTGGGAGCTATATTTCAATGACTGTATCTTGAATTCACTGATGTGCTGCTTAAAAGAAAAAGAAGATATGTTCATTACTCCATGTCCTTGGTAGACATGCATTTTTGCAACATGACCATGATCCGAAACACATATCTAAGACCACTATTGCATTTCTAAAGAACAGGCTGAAAGTGATTCAGTGGCTAAGTATATCTCCTCATCTGAACTCAATTGAACATGCATGGTGAATTTTGTAGAGAATCACTGTCCATCCAGGCTCTTAAAGAGGTCATTCTGAAGATTGGAAAATAAGATAAATGTTGCAATATGTCACCAACCTATTTATTCCATGCTTAGAAGACTTGGTGCTAAAAATCATGAAGCTCATCCAAAATGTGGTTATTTTTAATATTGGGGTGTATTCATTTTTGCATCAGCTAATTTGTGTAAAACTGAAGATTTTGCAAGGAAATGTATTTAATTAACTTAATTTCATCCTATGGGTTAAAAAAAAATATTCTATGAAATACGTAGTCATGGTAGTAACAAGAGGCAGTTATGAAGCACATTCATTTTAGTGAGAAATGGGGGTTGACCCCAGATAGAAAGTCTTCACACAATTTTATGTCAAAAATTACTTATTTTATTTTTTAGGGAAACTGACCTTATACAGTTTCAAGTCTCATTACATTTTCATTTTATGCTTTTTAACACTATGGAGATAGAATAAGCTAAATAAAAAATTATATAGTTGAATTTCTCAGCTTCATGTATGCCGTATATTTATACCATATCTTTTACGTTCCCTCACAGGTAGTGGTTAGTCTTATTCTCGCTCTCATTGTTGGAGCCATCTTTTTTGGCGTGAAAGATGATGAGAACGGAATCCAAAACAGGTGAGTGCATAAGAGCTGCATCCTCTAGTAAGCGGTAATATACAGAATTGTCCAATAGTTTAAGGTAGGTGTGGAAACAATAATGTGAAGTATGAATGATACACTTGCACACAGTATTTGAAGGAACCTGGCATGGAAGTTGTTCCAAACATCTCAGAGAATTAACCACAGATCTTCTCGGGATGTAGGCTTGTAAAAATCCTTATGTCTCGTCATGTAATCCGAGAAAGACTTGATGATGTTGAGATCAGGGCTCTGTGGGGACCATGTCATCACTTCCAGGATTTCTTGTTCCTCTTTATGCTTATGTCTTTTATCGATGTCCAGCTTTAGAATACATTTAGAGTCAATGAGATGCCTCCCTAAAGATGGCCATAATGCTTCGGACAATGCTTGAGCCAACAGCAATTTCAGCCAGCTTTCATATACACAGGACTACTTGTTCGACTGAGCACTCATGTGTTCTCTATGAAAAAGGCTCTGGCTGACATGTCTGCTTATGGCCTTGTACTGTTTTTTGTGCTAATAAACTTTGATGTTGCCTAGTTGTGCTCATCACTATTGTATTTCTTTTCTTGGTGGTCCTCAATGTTGTCCATTTCTTGGTGCACTTTCAAAAGAGATTGAACAATATATCTTCAAACCCTAGTCTGCTTTGGAATCTTTGCCTTTTTGCTGTGCTTAGTCTTGGGTATGACCTCTGACAATTACGGTAACTGTCTTCCACAACCTCACCTTTTATAGCAGAGTTTTAAGGCTCCTATACAGCTGTGTTTCAACCTACATATGAAAATGATGATCAATGATATAATTGGGACGTTCTGAGACTACGTGACTATTTCAAATTAAATTGTAAAATTCAAATATGTGCACGGAAGAGTCACTCTAATACATTAATAGGCTTTAAGTCTCCTCACCTCGACATGCTTATCATGTCACTCTCCGCAAGGAGAAACGATACTTCTTGAATCCCGGTCAGACGCCTCTCAATCAGCCAAACCAGATCTCCACTTTGCACTGATGAGGGGCAGTACCCCGAAACACAGTGTCTGCAAACTGAGATTCTGGTTTAGCTCTTATCCTAAGTCATGTGACAAGGCTCGTTAAAGGGTCGACATTGACTGTTAGGATTGCTACTTCCAATAGGTGGCACTAGAGTTCTAGTCCTCTTCCTGTCTGAAGAGACAATTTGAATTCTAATACATTAAGAATCCAAGCAGATCTCTCCTTTATTACTCCATAGCATCAACTTATATAGGTTACTAGTATTCATGCGTTGTAGCAATATAATTGGCTCAGCTTATCTCTAAATATGTGCTGGCATATTTAGCATACATGCATGTCATTTGCTAAAAGTGATTCTGTCACTTGGGTTTAGTTTCTTTACCTTTTCTATGTTTTTTTCTAAGTCTATTACACAAAGACATTCCCAAGGGACCTCTATTATCTCACACACACATGCTGGCTCAAACTCCATCTTGGAAAGGAGAAAAAAAAAATCTAAAATATCCACAATAGAGTCAGGATAGATGAATATAGCTCCTGCACTCACAACCCCCCCAAAATTGGTGCTGTTTTTAAGGCATTGCATTCATTCATTTTGCATTTTGTTAATTAATGAACTATTAACATGTATTTTTGAAAGCATTATTACTTTTCACCTGTGTGTATGTGTGTGGGTATATACATTCATATATAGGTTTATGAAATGTATTACATTTAAAATCTGTAAAGTACGAAAGAAGGAGACTTTTTAAGTTCTGCATGTTCTTTCTTCTTTCCGTACAGAGTTGGATCCTTGTTCTTTATAACCACAAACCAGTGTTTCAGCAGCGTATCTGCCATTGAGCTATTTATTGTGGAAAAGAAAATATTCACGTGAGTATCATCTTATGAAGATGACCATGGGAAGATGATGGCACTGCATTGGATACATACTGAGGCCTCTGACTATAACGAGTTAGCGTTACATGCATTTTCAAGTGACTTATAAACATATACATATAAACAGAGCAGTTAATATAAAAGAACGGATTTTTCTTTTTAAAACTTTTTATTGCTTATAAAAAAAGTACTGTACATAAAAGTATCACAAGTTTAAAGGAAACCCGTCAAGCGATTCATGCTGCCCAAACTGCAGACAGCAAGAATCAGAGCCTGGCTGCTCAATTGCTACCAGGTATACTATTCCATGACATGCTTCGTCCATAGCCAACGAGCAGGCTAGTCAGGTTCTGCCCCTGGCCAGCTTTTCTCGGTGCTACTAGAGTTGATTAACAGGTCTCCCTATTTTACATGCCGGGCTTACCTCCAGACAAGTTTTGTGTTGGATCTTCATGCTAGGTTTCCTCCGAAATGTCAGAATATTTCAAAGAGTAATACAGCTGGCTGCAATCGTGAATTATTTTCATTTCATTATTTTCATCAATAAGTGTGTCCATCCTACTCCTAACTTCTTGAAAGGAATAGATCTTTTCTTCCATGTGTATGCAATAGTAGAGAGGTGAGAAGTCGAAAATTGTGTATAGGTGAGGTCGTCTGATACTTTACGATGTAGGTGGGCAACCCTAGGATCATGACATAATATAAAATTAAAGAGTGTGTGTGTGTGTGTGTGTGTGTGTGTGTGTGATTTTGGACCAAAATATGGTTAGTTTACAGCAGTGTTCATCAACTCTGGTCCTCAAAAGCCACCAACAGGTCAAGTTTTTAGTATTTCCTTCTTATTGCCCATGTGATAATTCCATTACCTGCACAGGTAATAATTCCAGCACCTGTGCAATACTAAGGAAATCCTGAAAACATGACCTGTTGGTGGCTCTTGAGGACCAGAGTTGGGGAACACTGGTTTAGAGTATGTTCACAGATATGAAACATGTGTGTCGCCTGGTTGTGGGCAGCATCTGAAACAAGAAGAGCGTCCGCCAGCTGTGCAGTGGGCGATTACCACATCATTAGTACTTTATAGGCTGACTTGTGAGGTAATGTTAATTACGCATTTAGAAATATGCCCCTCCATCCAAAGAACCCAAGCTTCCCCCGCCCAAGCACACAAATATAGATGTTGATAATTAAAGTAAAAGTAAATTTAGGCCTCGAGTGTGAGGGTTGTTATTGTATATTCATTTGAAGAAAGTGAAGATTCTAAGGCCACTCCCACTTTTTGCTTCAGTTATTTTTTACAACAATGAAGTTATATGAATGTCAAAGCTGGGTCCCAGTTTTCACTTGAAAATTTTCTACAGGATTCTTAGCTCAATCGTCCACTAAATACACTTACTATTGGCCTTGACTTCAAAGCCCTCTACTGTTAGTTACTTTGAGGGGTTGTCCCCGTTTTTATTTCCTGTTAGTGCATAAGTCTGTCCTACATGCGCCAGTATAGAGCGCATTTAACGTATGGCGGAAGCAGACACATTGAAACCATGTTTGGTTAAACTTCTGCTCAGTGATCCTTAGGCACATATGGCTGATAACTAACTGAATGAATAATTTGTTTTCTTTTAGACACGAGTACATCAGCGGATACTACAGACTGTCGTCATATTTCTTCTCCAAGCTGATAGCAGATTTGCTTCCCATGAGGACAATGCCAAGCATCATTTTTACATGCATTCTCTATTTCATGATTGGTAAGTGGATTGCCAAATACACTACATAATATTTTCGATACGTTGCCCTGATAATAAGCTGATCATCAGTTAGCCGTCCACAGAACTACATGATCAGATGATTAAATTCCAGCGACCCCCCGATACTTATGTCCCCAGACCTAATCTGTAGGGGAACAGTTCGTGAGGCCCCCATATACATTAGACAGTTGTCTGTGTCCATAGAAACCTGGTTTGGGTTTGGACAACTTTTATTTGATCCTTGATTCTCTAAATGTACAGTCAATATATCCTACAAAAAACTACGGAGTTATAGTCCAGAGTAATATTTTAAAACAAAAAGTATAACCTATAACAGCCCCCCGAGGAAGCCCGCGCGAAACGCGTGTCGGGGCTGCATTGGACCACACATCCCTCAGATACATTCATGGGTAAGCAGTGTTTCTTTCCGATTTAGGTTATACTTTTTGGTGCTTTATTTGAACGCTCCGGCTGTGCAATACTTATGAGATTGCATTTGACACTCCTCTTGTAGGTCTGGGACATATGTGCAATTACTACTATTAGAGGTTACCAATTCACTTTATATTGATATTAGCTGTAATATCTTACTTGCACTGTGCATTTTTTATTGAGGTAGAACAGCTTCCCCTTGTCTCTGCTTACTTTTTGGGAATGTGGTTTGGTCCTTACACCTGAGCCTGTATTGCTGTTTGACCTGTATCGTATATACTGTATTTTCTGGCGTATAAGACTACTTTTTAACCCCTGAAAATCTTCTCAAAAGTCGGGTATCGTCTTATACGCCAGGTTTCGTCTTATAGGGCAGATGCGGAGTAATCTGCGGTCGCCGCATATTGTGGGGGGAGCGGTCCCAATGATGAGGTGAGGAGGCACCTCACCGGGAAGGTGTAAGTGAAGCAGAGGCAGAGAAGGAGATAATAGGATACAAGGGCGAGCCAGATGAGTGAAAGAGGATTGTTTTTCTAGGCACAGCACCTCTCTCTTTTTTGCATAACCCTGGCATCCCAGACGCTGACTGTTTGCTTCACTTACACCTTCCTGGTGAGGCGCTCCCTCACCTCGTCATCGGGACCACTCCCCCCCACTATATACGTCGACCGCAAATTGCTCCACACCCACCCTATAAGACAACACCCAGCATATAATACAACCCCCGACTTTTGAGAAGATTTTATATTTTAAATGGAAAAGTTGGGGGTCGTCTTATATGCCCAGTCGTCTTATACGCCAGAAAATACGGTACATTGTTTTGTCATTTTTATGCCTGATTACCTTAATAAAATATTTTTGTTTTAAAATATTACTCTGGACTATAACTCCGTAGTTTTTTTTTGGATATATTGTGTTGGGAGTGTCCTTATATACTTTATGCTGGTTTCTTTTGGATTGGCATTGCCAGCTTACATGGATAATTAGGATGTGTCAGTGGTTTTTGTTTATAAATGTACAGTCGATGTAGCACTATCCTTGACTGTCAAAGGAAACTGTAACAATTAGCAAAATTGGCTGAGAATAAAGGCTCACATACATATTAGACTTAGAATCTGATGTGCATGGGCAACTCCTGATTCTCTTGAAAGGCGATGCCAGGAGAGAGAAGGATTTGACTATCTAAATGGAAATAGAAGGAACATTTGTTTTCAGGGCAGGCAAGCAGCTTCCATTGGGGTATAACAGCGGTCTTCTTTCCTATCCCAATTGAAAACACAAGAGCTGAGCATTCATGTGTATGGGCAGTTGAAAGAGATAGCTGTCTCTTGTGGGAGTACCATAGCTTGCTGTGTATTCAGTGTTCTTTTTATGCCGTACAAGTGGCTACTAACATGGAGCTGCATTTGAAGTTCCAGATTCTGATACCTAAGCATAACCGCTGAATTATATGTTCTAAGAAATCAGTAAATGTAGAAAATTTGGAATTATGTTAATATTGGCCAAGATAAAATAATCACAATACAAATGTATATAACGGATATAATACAACATTGAATTACAATAGACCTCTTACTTTTTATTTCAGCACCAGATTGGTATCACTCATGTTTGTTCCCTAGGTGTAGTAAAATACTAACCAGTAACCATCTTCTACCATTGCTCCGATCCCTATCTGCCATCTTGTGTCCACATTTGTCACTGACCGGAAGTCACAGCTAACGATCACTAGGTCTCCGTGACAGAGGTTGAGGGCCTTGTTCTGGACTTGTTCTAGCTCTCACAGACTTGCGTTGTGAAGTGACTTCTGGTTTGCTCCAGTATTACTGGAGCGATCCGGCAGGTCAAACTCCCGTCACTGTGGTCCCAGGGACATCAGAAGACTGTGACTGGTGAGTATTTTACTACACATAGGGTACAGATGGTAGTGATGCAACTTAAGTGCTGAATTAAAAATAAAAAATACACCAGAGTGGTGCTTTAAAGGAGCGGGATATATCAATGATAACGTTAGAACTATAAATGTTTTGTCTTTCTACATTTTAGGATTCAAGCCTACAGCAGGAAGTTTTTTCACCATGATGTTCACCTTGATGATGATTTCCTACACCGCTACATCCATGGGTTTAGCCATAGCGGCTGGTCAGGATGTAGTAGCTGTCGCTAATCTTCTCCTGACCATAAGCTTCGTTTTTATGATTGTGAGTATTGCACACAAAAAGTAGCCTTCTGCTCTTATCCCTTTCCTGGATAGTTTATAGCTGCTTATTGTGTAGAAGAACATCATACTGAATTTATATAGCCATATAATGATTATGTTTGCTTTGTAGATATTTTCTGGTTTACTGGTGAACGTAACTTCCATTATGAGTTGGTTGTCATGGCTCAAGTATTTCAGCATTCCTCGATATGGCCTAACTGTAAGTCTCATGTTGAGTCACCTCCTTTATTTCTTTTGTTTGCATCAGGGTTTTTTTTTTTTTTCATTCTTCATTTTATGATTTCTCACTGTAGTTGTATTCTCAGTAGCAACAAGTATCAGTGATTGGTATGCAATGTCCTGTAATGATTTATTTAATTTCTGCGATGCATGCAAGATTTGCATAGAATTGGATCAACAAATATGGCTAGAGTCCCCTGATGTTTGAGTGCCAGGTTTGGCTTTTATTCAGATTCCTAACCCAATCTAAAGCTTTTCTAACAGTCCGTATTTACAGTAGTTTCTTTAAATTTGGCTTGCACATAGAATAACACTACCTGCATATTTTCAGATGCATACTTTTAAGATTGAAAGAAAACACTAATCCCTCGAGTTCAACCTATACCCTAACATGTTGGTCCAGAAGAAGGCAAAATCCCCATGAGGCAGATGCTAATTGGCCAATATTAGGGGAAAAATGCCTTCCCGACGCCACATACGGTAATCAGACCAGTTCCCTGGATCAACATCCCATCACAGAATCTAGTGCCCATAACCTGTAATACTATTGTTTTTCAAGAAAGACATTCAGACAATCCTTGTTCTTTTGTAGTAAATCAACCATTACAACATGTCGCAGAGCGTTCTATAATCTCACTGCTCTTACAGTAAAGAATCTGTGTCATTCAACCTTCTATACTCTAGACGTAAAGGATGCCCCTTTATCACCAGGCCTAGGTGTAAAAAGATCATTAGAAAGATCTCTGTACTGTCCAATTCTTATATTTCTACATTGTACTAAGCGTTTGTTTGTCCATAGTGAATAACCTCAAATTTAATTACAGATCTTGGTATTGTACTCCAGCCATTCCCTTAATAACGTTGGTCGCTTTTCTCTGCACCCACTCAAGTTCAGCTATATCCTTCTTATACTCTGGAGTCTGTTATGAAAGGCAATTCAGTACTACAATGGACATAGCGGTCAGAGCACATACAGTGATCTGACAATAACCCAAAATCATAGAACGAGCTCTGAGACGTGGGAACTCTGCAGACCGCAATCCCTAATCCTCTCCAAACAACACTAGAGGCAGCCGTGGATTGCGCCTAACTCTGCCTATGCAACTCGGCACAGCCTGAGAAACTAACTAGTCTGAAGACAGAAAATAAGCCTACCTTGCCTCAGAGAAATACCCCAAAGGAAAAGGCAGCCCCCCACATATAATGACTGTGAGTTAAGATGAAAAGACAAACGTAGAGATGAAATAGATTCAGCAAAGTGAGGCCCGACTTTCTTAACAGATCGAGGATAGAAAAGGTAACTTTGCGGTCTACACAAAACCCTAAAGAAAACCACGCAAAGGGGGCAAAAAGACCCTCCGTACCGAACTAACGGCATGGAGGTACACCCTTTGCGTCCCAGAGCTTCCAGCAACAAAGTAGACAAGCTGGACAGAAAAAATAGCAAACAAATAGCAAAGAAGAACTTAGCTATGCAGAGCAGCAGGCCACAGGAATGATCCAGGGAAAAGCAAGTCCAACACTGGAACATTGACAGGAAGCCAGGATCAAAGCATTAGAGCTCACAGAGAGAATCAGCCGAAGTACCACTTGTGACCACAGGAAGGAGCTCTGCCACAGAATTCACAACAGTACCCCCCCCTTGAGGAGGGGTCACCGAACCCTCACCAGAGCCCCCAGGCCGACCAGGATGAGCCACATGAAAGGCACGAACAAGATCGGGAGCATGGACATCAGAGGCAAAAACCCAGGAATTATCTTCCTGAGCATAACCCTTCCATTTAACCAGATACTGGAGTTTCCGTCTAGAAACACGAGAATCCAAAATCTTCTCCACAATATACTCCAATTCCCCCTCCACCAAAACCGGGGCAGGAGGATCAACAGATGGAACCATAGGTGCCACGTATCTCCGCAACAATGACCTATGGAATACGTTATGTATGGAAAAAGAATCTGGAAGGGTCAGACGAAAAGACACAGGATTAAGAACCTCAGAAATCCTATACGGACCAATGAAACGAGGTTTAAACTTAGGAGAGGAAACCTTCATAGGAATATGACGAGAAGATAACCAAACCAGATCCCCAACACGAAGTCGGGGACCCACACGGCGTCTGCGATTAGCGAAACTTTGAGCCTTCTCCTGGGACAAGGTCAAATTGTCCACTACATGAGTCCAAATCTGCTGCAACCTGTCCACCACAGTATCCACACCAGGACAGTCCGAAGACTCAACCTGTCCTGAAGAGAAACGAGGATGGAACCCAGAATTGCAGAAAAATGGCGAAACCAAGGTAGCCGAGCTGGCCCGATTATTAAGGGCGAACTCAGCCAAAGGCAAAAAGGACACCCAGTCATCCTGATCGGCAGAAACAAAGCATCTCAGATATGTTTCCAAGGTCTGATTGGTTCGTTCGGTCTGGCCATTAGTCTGAGGATGGAAAGCCGAGGAAAAAGACAAGTCAATGCCCATCCTACCACAAAAGGCTCGCCAAAACCTTGAAACAAACTGGGAACCTCTGTCAGAAACGATATTCTCTGGAATGCCATGTAAACGAACCACATGCTGGAAGAACAATGGCACCAAATCAGAGGAGGAAGGCAATTTAGACAAGGGTACCAGATGGACCATCTTAGAAAAGCGATCACAGACCACCCAAATGACTGACATCTTTTGAGAAACTGGAAGATCAGAAATAAAATCCATAGAGATATGTGTCCAAGGCCTCTTCGGGACCGGCAAGGGCAAAAGCAACCCACTGGCACGAGAACAGCAGGGCTTAGCCCGAGCACAAATCCCACAGGACTGCACAAAAACACGCACATCCCGCGACAGAGACGGCCACCAAAAGGATCTAGCCACCAACTCTCTGGTACCAAAGATTCCAGGATGACCAGCCAACACCGAACAATGAACCTCAGAGATAACTTTATTGGTCCACCTATCAGGGACAAACAGTCTCTCCGCTGGACAACGATCAGGTTTATTATCCTGAAATTTTTGCAGCACCCGCCGCAAATCAGGGGAAATGGCAGACACAATTACTCCTTCCCTGAGGATACCTGCCGGCTCAGACAAACCCGGAGAGTCGGGCACAAAACTCCTAGACAGAGCATCCGCCTTCACATTTTTAGAGCCCGGAAGGTACGAAATCACAAAGTCAAAACGGGCAAAAAACAGCAACCAACGAGCCTGTCTAGGATTCAACTGCTTAGCAGACTCAAGATAAGTCAAGTTCTTATGATCAGTCAATACCACCACGCGATGCTTAGCTCCTTCAAGCCAATGACGCCACTCCTCAAATGCCCACTTCATGGCCAGCAACTCTCGGTTGCCCACATCATAATTTCGCTCAGCAGGCGAAAACTTCCTGGAAAAAAAAGCACATGGTTTCATCACTGAGCAATCAGAACCTCTCTGCGACAAAACAGCCCCTGCTCCAATCTCAGAAGCATCAACCTCGACCTGGAACGGAAGAGAAACATCTGGTTGACACAACACAGGGGCAGAAGAAAAACGACGCTTCAAGTCTTGAAAAGCTTCCACAGCAGCAGAAGACCAATTGACCAAATCAGCACCCTTCTTGGTCAAATCGGTCAATGGTTTGGCAATACTAGAAAAATTGCAGATGAAGCGACGATAAAAATTAGCAAAGCCCAGGAACTTTTGCAGACTTTTCAGACATGTCGGCTGAGTCCAATCATGGATGGCTTGGACCTTAACAGGATCCATCTCGATAGTAGAAGGGGAAAAGATGAACCCCAAAAATAAAACCTTCTGCACACCAAAGAGACACTTTGATCCCTTCACAAACAAAGAATTAGCACGCAGGACCTGAAAAACTGTTCTGACCTGCTTCACATGAGACTCCCAATCATCCGAGAAGATCAAAATGTCATCCAAGTACACAATCAGGAATTTATCCAGGTACTCTCGGAAGATGTCATGCATAAAGGACTGAAACACTGATGGAGCATTGGCAAGTCCGAATGGCATCACTAGATACTCAAAATGACCCTCGGGCGTATTAAATGCAGTTTTCCATTCATCTCCTAGCTTGATTCGCACCAGATTATACGCACCACGAAGATCTATCTTGGTGAACCAACTAGCCCCCTTAATCCGAGCAAACAAATCAGATAACAATGGCAAGGGGTACTGAAATTTAACCGTGATCTTATTTAGAAGGCGGTAATCTATACAAGGTCTCAGCGAACCATCCTTCTTGGCTACAAAAAAGAACCCTGCTCCTAATGGTGACGATGACGGGCGAATATGCCCCTTCTCCAGGGATTCCTTCACATAACTGCGCATAGCGGCGTGCTCAGGCACGGATAAATTAAACAGTCGACCTTTAGGGAATTTACTACCAGGAATCAAATTGATAGCACAATCACAATCCCTATGCGGAGGTAGGGCATCGGACTTAGGCTCATCAAATACATCCCGGTAATCAGACAAGAACTCTGGAACCTCAGAAGGGGTGGATGACGAAATTGACAGAAATGGAACATCACCATGTACCCCCTGACAACCCCAGCTGGACACCGACATGGATTTCCAATCTAATACTGGATTATGGGCTTGTAGCCATGGCAACCCCAACACGACCACATCATGCAGATTATGCAACACCAGAAAGCGAATAACCTCCTGATGTGCAGGAGTCATGCACATGGTCAGCTGGGTCCAGTATTGAGGCTTATTCTTGGCCAAAGGCGTGGCATCAATTCCTCTCAATGGAATAGGACACTGCAAGGGCTCTAAGAGAAACCCACAACGCTTAGCATACTCCAAGTCCATCAAATTCAGGGCAGCGCCTGAATCCACAAATGCCATGACAGAATACGATGACAAAGAGCAGATCAAGGTAACGGACAGAAGAAATTTTGACTGTACTGTACCAATGGTGGCAGACCTAGCGAACCGCTTAGTGCGCTTAGGACAATCAGAGATAGCATGAGTGGAATCACCACAGTAGAAACACAGCCCATTCAGACGTCTGTGTTCTTGCCGTTTAACTCTGGTCAAAGTCCTATCGCACTGCATAGGCTCAGGTTTAAGCTCAGGTAATACCGCCAAATGGTGCACAGATTTACACTCACGCAAGCGTCGACCGATCTGAATGGCCAAAGACATAGACTCATTCAAACCAGCAGGCATAGGAAATCCCACCATGACATCCTTAAGGGCTTCAGAGAGACCCTTTCTGAACATAGCTGCCAGCGCAGATTCATTCCATTGAGTGAGCACGGACCACTTTCTAAATTTCTGACAATATACCTCTATCTCATCCTGACCCTGACAAAGAGCCAGCAAATTTTTCTCTGCCTGATCCACTGAATTAGGTTCATCGTACAGCAATCCGAGCGCCAGGAAAAACGCATCGATATTACTCAATGCAGGATCTCCTGGCGCAAGAGAAAATGCCCAGTCCTGAGGGTCGCCGCGCAAAAAAGAAATAACAATCAAAACCTGTTGAACTGGATCACCAGAGGAGCGAGGTTTCAAGGCCAGAAATAATTTACAATTATTTTTGAAACTCAGAAACTTAGTTCTATCTCCAAAAAACAAATCAGGAATAGGAATTCTTGGTTCCAACATAGCTTTCTGATCAATAGTGTCTTGAATCTTTTGTACTCTTGCCGAGAGCTGATCCACAAATGAAGAAAGACTTCTAATGTCCATCGCTACACCTGTGTAATGAACCACCCAAATGTCTAGGGGAAAAAAAAGGCAAAACACAGTGCAAAGAAAAAAAAATGGTCTCAGAACTTCTTTTTTCCCTCTATTGACAATCATTAGTACTTTTGGCTTCCTGTACTGTTATGAAAGGCAATTCAGTACTACAATGGACATAGCGATCAGAGCACATACAGTGATCTGACAATAACCCAAAATCATAGAACGAGCTCTGAGACGTGGGAACTCTGCAGACCGCAATCCCTAATCCTCTCCAAACAACACTAGAGGCAGCCGTGGATTGCGCCTAACTCTGCCTATGCAACTCGGCACAGCCTGAGAAACTAACTAGCCTGAAGACAGAAAATAAGCCTACCTTGCCTCAGAGAAATACCCCAAAGGAAAAGGCAGCCCCCCACATATAATGACTGTGAGTTAAGATGAAAAGACAAACGTAGAGATGAAATAGATTCAGCAAAGTGAGGCCCGACTTTCTTAACAGATCGAGGATAGAAAAGGTAACTTTGCGGTCTACACAAAACCCTAAAGAAAACCACGCAAAGGGGGCAAAAAGACCCTCCGTACCGAACTAACGGCACGGAGGTACACCCTTTGCGTCCCAGAGCTTCCAGCAACAAATTAGACAAGCTGGACAGAAAAAATAGCAAACAAATAGCAAAGAAGAACTTAGCTATGCAGAGCAGCAGGCCACAGGAATGATCCAGGGAAAAGCAAGTCCAACACTGGAACATTGACAGGAAGCCAGGATCAAAGCATTAGAGCTCACAGAGAGAATCAGCCGAAGTACCACTTGTGACCACAGGAAGGAGCTCTGCCACAGAATTCACAACATGAGTCCCTAATTGTCCACAGTATTTTTACACGTAGGTGTACTAGTGACTTGTATAGGGCAGATACATCAAAGTGTTCACACCAGAAAACTTACGTAAAACACTTTGAATTGTGACAAAAGTTTTGAGCAACTCCGCATCTTGCAAAAAATGTGCCACTTTCACTCCAGTTTGAAGCAGCTCCACTAAAATAGGTGGAGCTGGGGAGGAGATGGTGTGTGACTATACCCAGGCATCAAATTCTGCAAAAGTGTCGGCATTTCTAATGCCAGAAATGTTACGCCAGTCCCAGGAACTGGTCACATAAAGGAATTTTTTGTTGCGAACAGGTGGTAGAGGACAGCTATTACCACTAAAGCTGGAACGTTAACACACTCACTTTAACGTCGTGCCCCATACTATCTAATGGTCCACCTGCTGTAAGGACTTTTTGTAATATTTGTGTGACTATATTCGGAGTAGGATTATGTCTGAGGTAATAATGTTATGAAGATATGTCAGACTTCTGGGGACACACCTTGGATCACTGCTGGGGTAAGGATTTAAGGATGTACTGCTCAGTAAGGATTTGTTAGTGGAGCCTGAAAATTTTGGTTGTGCTCTAAGGTGCATGTACTGGAGCTATGCAGCCAGGGCTTTTTTTATTTTGCTTATTGTTTTACTGTTTTTCATACCAGGCTCTGCAAGCAAATGAATTTCCAGGGCTGTATTTCTGCAACAGCAAGAACGTCACAGAGGTACAGTGCAACGCAAGCAGCCCAAATCTATTGTAAGTGTCCCCATTTCTATATACAATTAAATGATCCTTTTTTTGCATGTTTTTATTTTATTTTATACAACTTTTAATTAACATGTGACAAAGTAGGTTATACAGTGATACATGAATGAAAAAGTAATTGAGCAGGGTTTACATGACTTTCATTGGATCTGGCTATATATATTTAAAGGGGTTTTCTGTGACTTTGATAGTAATGACATATGTTTTAGACAGTGCTATAAGTTGAATAAGTGTCCCATTTGTTCTAGAGTTTATTGTATACCTTGTTGAACATGGCAGAACCCTGCTAGCCCCCATTAAGACACTACATTGAAAGCTATATGTACAGACGCCATGCAACAATACCTTAATTCCAATAAAAACATACAAAACATCTGGAACTTAGCTCATAGTTCTGATCAAAATTGCATAAGCCCATCATCCACCAGCAACAAGGTGACCTTATCTTAGATGGAACCCTAAGGGTACCGTCACACTATACGATTTACCAACGATCACGACCAGCGATACGACCTGGCCGTGATCGTTGGTAAGTCGTAGTGTGGTCGCTGGAGAGCTGTCACACAGACAGCTCTCCAGCGACCAATGATGCCGAGGTCCCCGGGTAACCAGGGTAAACATCGGGTTACTAAGCGCAGGACCGCGCTTAGTAACCCGATGTTTACCCTGGTTACCAGCGTAAAAAAAAAACCAAACAGTACATACTTACATTCCGGTGTCTGTCCCTTGCCGTCTGCTTCCCGCACTCACTGACTGCCGGCCGTAAAGTGAAAGCACAGCACAGCGGTGACGTTACCGCTGTGCTCTGCTTTCACTTTACGGCCGGCAGTCAGTGAATGCGGGAAGCAGACGGCAAGGGACCTGACGGACACCGGAATGTAAGTATGTACTGTTTTTTTTTTACGCTGGTAACCAGGGTAAACATCGGGTTACTAAGCGCGGTCCTGCGCTTAGTAACCCGATGTTTACCCTGGTTACAAGCGAACGCATCGCTAGATCGGTGTCACACACACCGATCTAGCGATGACAGCGGGAGATCCAGCGACGAAAGAATGTTTCAAACGATCTGCTACGACATACGATTCTCAGCAGGATCCCTGATCGCTGCTGCGTGTCAGACACAGCGATATCGTAACGATATCGCTGGAACGTCACGAATCGTAGCGACAAACGTGCCACTGTGTGACGGTACCCTAACTACTGACTAATCTCTCTTTGTGCCTAACCAGGCCTCAAATATAGTGAGATTGAAACCATATTAGCCCTAATAAAAATCTGTCTGGTAAAAAAGTAGATAAGGGTGTCCAGTGGACATATGTGAGATGAGGTCACCTTGTCGCTGATGGATGGGATTATAATGTTCTGAAGCTAGGTATCTCACATTTTTTAATTGTAGAAAAGGTAGAATTCATGTATTCATAAATTTCAGAGTGCCATTGAACACTGAGATTCTGGTTTGGCTATTATCCTAAGTCATGTGACGAGGCATTGACTGTTAGGATTGCTACTTCGAATAGGTGGCACTAGAGTTCTAGTCCTCTTCCTCTCTGAAGAGACAATTTGCATATTTCCCAGAGGAGCATTGCGGCTTTAAGTCTCCTCACCTCGACATGCTTATCATGTCACTCTCCGCAAGGAGAAATGATACTTCTTGGATGCTTTCTATTAGAAATTCATTTAAAGGATAGAGGATAAAACCTTACGCGTTTCTGGCGTACACACCACCTTAGTCCTAGGAATATGAATCATGTACAATATATACAAATATAGGAATATCTCTGGTGTACACTACGCCCTTAGTAATAGGAATATGATATTGTCATATCATGTATCATATACCTATGACTAAGGCGTAGTGTACAATAGAAACCTTTTATACTCCTGTTGTAAAATTAATTTCTAATAAAATGATGAATTTTATAGATGGAAATGCAGGAAAATCCCTTTTTCTTCTTCAGTTCAATGATAACCAAGTGTAACAATAACCTGTTAATAATATTCAAGGCTCAGTCGCCCAACTAAATATTGATATATAACCTTGGATTAAAGGAATAAAGACATATTTTTTGTATTTCTTTAAAATTCTACATTAAAAAAACAAACAAAAGTAAAGTTTTTATATTTTCACGTAATAACAGGCCAATATTGCTAAAAAAAAATACTGCTATTGGGTTAAAAGTGGCAAAAAATAGAAAAGTACGGTAATAGCCAAATGACCAGTACGTGCAAAAAATCTGAAAAAGTATACTGGTCATAAAGCTGCAAAATATCAACGGAAGCCGTCAATTTTCCCAAAGTCTGCACTTTAGTTATGTTTTCGTTGTTTTTTTTTTTTTTTTTTTTAAAGGGGCTCTGGAGAAGATCATCTTAGAAATCAAGGCATTGACTACAGCAGCTGGGGCCTGTGGCAGAACCACTTGGCATTAGCTATAATGACCATGATATTCCTCACAATCGCCTACCTGAAGTTGAAATTCATGAAGAAGCTCACATAAGCAGATCCAACAAGAACACGTTATCTAGCCACTAATCCTCTATGTAAATATGTTATAAGCCAAATCACTAAGTGACTTCTCAATCCTAATGTATGGAACACAGTTAAGGATTAGCGGCGTAATACTGCCAGTATATGCCCAACCGTATGTTCCGGCCAACGTTTGGCAGACGATCCTGAACATAACAAGTGTGCCATGAGAGCTGTGAACGTAATGTTATGACGCACTTGTAGGAATATGAAAGCCATAAATGTCTTCAAAATATTGTAAATGCCTAACTGTCGAGCCTTCCCAAAGGCCAAACCAAAATGGTTTACATTTCCAGGAGGAGGCATCATCATTTTTCCTATGCACCATGTTCTAAGTATTGTTTTACAGTAATGTACTGTAAATTAAACTCTTGTTCACTGTGCGCGCAGCTCATGTGTTCTGTAAAATAAAAACTCGAAAATAATTATTTATGATTAATGTTCATAACATACTTTATTAATATTCATTTTACTTTGTTTTTTATGTTTGTTTAGAGGCAACTTCTCATAATGTTTTTTTATAACAGCTGTAAATTTAAAGTTTGAATGTTAAAATTCAAGTGAAACGCTATGCAGTGTTTGCACAGAAACGGCCTTTTCATTAATATTTTTATTTTATTTTTTAAGATGCATTAAGCTTGTAGGGGCAGAGTTACATATGAACTGCCTTGTGGATTTAAATAATAAACTCGTTTTCCTTGGGCTAACTTTGTAGCTTTATTCTTTACACCTCTCATGAGTGTTACACCCATTATGCAGTGGTACACCATCCCTGCAGCTCTCCATTATTCCGCAAGCTGCCATGTGACGCTTCCATGTTGATGCGTGTAGAGGAGAATTTCTATATGATGGCAAATTTTACTATTTCGAAATGAATTAAAGATATTGGGGGCAGAGCCAGCACACAATGTGAGCGGTCACACGTCTGACAAGCTCCGTATCCAGATTAATCTGTGGCAGTGCGAAAAAGAAGGGCCCGGTTTCTAGACATTAAAAAAAAGAGGTATTTGTTGATATTTTGGCTCGCAACTTGTGTCAAGGGTCCTCACACATGCGAGTCCCAACACTAAACTTAATAGCAAAGCCACAATAGGAGGACTAAAAATCCTGCAAAAGTTCAAGAATTAATACAGCAAAAAGGGCAGCAGTGCTAACCTTCTCAGGCCTCAGAACTAATGCACTTTCAGGATGCAGCAAACCCATGTAGCGAAGATGGCGGCAACACAGGTGACGAGACAACCACTCACAGCCTACCAATTCATGGACAGGGTGATTGCATAGGCTAGGTTCACACTACGTTAGTGCAGTCCGTTCAACATATCCGTTAAACGGACTGCACTAACGAAAGTGCCGGTGCTTGCACAGCGCTAGCGCAGATGGAGCTTCTGCTAGCTCCATCTGCGCTGTGACGGATTCGGAAACGCTGCAGCCCGCGTCTCGGGTCCGTCACTCAAATGACGGCACATCTCTAGCGCACGCCCAGTCTATGACGGCGTTAACAGACTAAGTTACACCGCGTTATGCCGCGGTGTAACGTAGTCCGTTAAAGGTAGAGCCATAGCGCAATGTGAACCAAGCCTTAGTATGAAATTGCACAAAAGCGACTTGTATAGTTACATATACATAGTTACATAGTTATTAAGGTTGAAGGAAGACTATAAGTCCATCTAGTAACAGGGTGCTGGTCACACACAGGTAATGCACAGTGTCTGGCTTACAGCCTGCAAGTGAAGCCCACACTATTAGATTAGGTGGGCTGCCTAGCACTATCTAAGTGCACCCCATGAGAACAGACACCTTAGTTTACAAGGCCAAAAATGTGGGGCTTGGCTGCACCCTGAAAAATGGTTGAAATAGTTGGTTAAAAAAATGGCTGCGACTTGTGGGAGTATCTTACTCCATGTTGCATCCCGCTTGGCACCTTTATGCTAAGATGCGACCGTCCAGGCAGAGAACCACTGGTGAATGAGATGCTGCAAACTCAAGCCTCAGTAACTAACGGTGACATCATCGAGGTCGGGCATAACTGCGGTGACCTCCGGACCATGGGAAAATGCCACCGCTGGTCACTCGCAGCAGCTCATTCACCAGTGGTTCTCAGCCTGGACGGTTGCATCTTGACACCATCCAAGTTGAAAACTATTTAGCCCCCAGACATGGATTACGGCATGAAACACAACGACGGACAGGTATGGTAGTATATTGTTTTTTTATTTTAGTTTTATTACAGGACATAGAGGGCTTCGGTGGAATTAGGCGTTAGGTGAGTATAACTGTGTTTGTTATTTTTAAATAAAAATAGAAAACTGTGTTTTGTTTTATTTATAATAAAAGACTATATTTTGGCTGTTTTTATTTACCATGTAACTATAGGATTAGTAATGGATAGGTGTCTCTTAGACACCTATCCATTAATAAGCCGTGGGCTTGATGTCACCTGACAATACAAAGGTGACATCAACCCCACAAATATGAACCCCACTTGCCACCGCTACAGGGCAAGTGGGAAGAGCCAGGCAAAGCACGAGAATTGGCGCATTTAATAGATGCGCCTTTTCTGGTCAGCTGCGGGCTGCTATTTTTAGACTGCGGGGGGGCATTATCAATGGCCCCTTACCAGCCTGAGAATACCAGCCCCCAGCAGTGAGCTTTTAGCAAGGCTGTCAAAAATTGGGGGATCCCATGCTGTGTTTTTTAAACTATTTATTTAATTTTAAAAATTGGGGGGGGAACCATCTATTCTTGATAAACAACTTTGCTGAAGCCAACAGCTGAGGGTTGCAGAGGATGATGGGAGTAATAGTCCCAAAAGCCCCGACCTGCTGTCATTGTTCTGACTTTAATATAACTCTCATCATTCTCTTCTGCTTGTGCCGATCGCTGGCAAAGCAGGGGAGAATGAGAGCCGTATTCATCACCCACCGTCGGGGAACAGCCCTCACTGTAGCGCTTCTTCCCCAGTGCCGATGCGTGTCACATGGATGACATCAATGTGGGTTCTCCGTGTGCAAATGTGGGGGACGTTTAGCGGCCAGGGCTGATGGTAAAAAACGGACATGTTGGCGTGTTTTGCCCACAGACACACGATCCGTGGAAACACACTGATATGTGCACTAACCCATTCATTTGACTTGGTCTACAAGTGTCAGTGTCTCTGGTACGTGTGAAACCGGTCACCACACATACTCTTGAGACAGGGATGTGTGAAAGAGGACTTAGTGAGACATACCTCGCCTACAGTACTTTGCCACACACTTTATGAGAGTAGGAATCGGTGGAGAAGCAGCAAGTTAATCTTAAAATTAATTAATTTCTTGAGCTCTTCATTTGTGCTTTATAGACAATTTAATGGGTTGTGGAGTGGATTCCCCATCAATTGCTCTCATACCATTATTGTACGTCTCAATTCTACTTTTAACCACTGACACAAAGCACAGAAGACATAATAAATTCCAAGATGGCAATATCTTTATTAACATAAAGTGCATGTGATATAACATACTGTACTTATAGCATATAAAGTGTATGCAAGCTTACACTACATAACCACTCATTAAGGCAGGGGTGCAACACCTGTGGCCCGGGGGCCACATGCACCCTGCAGTACCCTTCTGCGTGTCTCTCAACCATCTGATCACAGGCACTCCCAATAGTGTCTGGTAGCTGATCACATGAATTTTCCATGTCGACGAATATAGCGGGTAGAACCACAGGGACAGATACTAATTGAGGGTACAACTTTGGGACCCACATATTTTGGCATAATGGGGAAGTCTTGTAGCACAAAAAGCAGTAGATGAGGTGAATAATTGTCCCCGCATAAGTGATACTATATTTATTGTGGGGGATTGCTTACTGATCAGTGGCGGTCCGAATGCTGGAACCGGCAGCAATCAGCCGAATGAGGAATTTTTATTCCCAAAGGGGCACTTTTATCCCCATTACGAAATGGAGCAGCAGGTCAGACAAATTACCTTCATTCTCTTTGGGGCTGCCAGAAAAAAAACAAGAGCAGTGCTCAGCTGCCCCATAGGGAATGAGTAGAGCAATGATTGAACATGCACATTGTCACTCCATTGGGCCCCACCAATCAATAAGTTATTACCGGACAAGCCCTTTAAGTAAAATTAAAAGAGCCAAATGCATTGTCACTTCTCTGAATGGGGAGAAAGAGACCTTTATCCTCCTGATAAGTGCGGGTTGTAAAAATAAAAGCAGCACCTATTAGATTTCTATGGCATGTACTTTTGATAAAAGAATGCCACCTAATACCCAAGTTTTATTACAGTCCCTGAATTGGTTCAATTTGATAATGCGGCAATCAGATTAAAAAAAAGATTGTGCAAAGTTGTCAAGGGAATATCACATCATTATTCAGCTGTACTTTACTACAATGACGAGAGACAAATCAGCTTAGCAGTAAGAGTATGTTCACACTGAGATTTTTTGACAATGATTTGGAAGCTGGTCTGCTCCGAAGTCCACATCAATACTCAATGAATACACTTCTGATTCATTTCAACAGAAAATCCACTTTTCTGTTAAAACAACCTCCGTCCAAAGTATTTTTTGAGGTTTTGAAAACTTTGCTGCAGTAAAACAAAAAAAAAAAAGCGACATGTCTTCCTGGAGCGCAACAATGTTGTATCTTACAGTCATTAGGTTCTTTAGAAGGACGTAGATTGTAGGATTTATTCAGACGGAATATAGGCTGAACTGGAGGGACAAATGTATTTTTCGGCCTTGCTAACTATGTTACATGTTTGAGGCAGATTCCTTGTGGAATCCGCTCTAAAACTTTACAATATCGAGTCAAAAGGCTGCCAATCAGTGTGGAAAACCTACTAGGCTTTGGATATGGTGAATTTGTTTTAGTTTTTTTTTCCTGACTGGGTTTTGAAAATCTTAACACAAAAAAAACAACAAGCAAACAAAAATAGTCCAAAAAATCAAAAACAGTGAATATTACTGATTTCAGGTGGACTGTTCATGAAATCCACTCCAAACTTGACACTATCAAGAAAAAAGGCTGAAAAACAAAACAAACTAAAGACAAAACACCTCCAAACCCTTCCCGTGCTCTCAAAGAAGCCGCGTTTATGGAAGTGGATTTCGGTTGAAAAAAGTTATTTTTTTTTTTAGCCTCCCAAAAACTGCGTGAACATACCGACCATACACTTGGACACTTCGGCGTGACTACGCACACTTTGTGAATAGCCGTCCATCATGATACAATTTTGCCAGAATCATTCATACCAAACCTTACATATACAATGTCGCTATGTGATGTGATTCACAAAGTTCTAGTGTAAAATATATTTACTTCTGACGCTGGAGCGGAACCATAAAACGTACACGGATATCCATGAAACTTTAGCACTTCAAGATGAAGTTTGTTCGTACAAAATACAATAGTAGCAACATGCTACAGAATTATTTACAGGTCCTTTATGTTTCGACTGGCATCATTTAGAAATCAAAGGTTGTTATTGCCCAGTCGTCTTCTTCAGTTATTTGTGTTACCTACACTGTATGTTCACGTGTAGCAGAGCGGTTTCATACATATAAATGGAATATATAAAAATATATGCACACACTGGTGAGAAAAGCCTATTCATATGCGCGGGATTTCCACCCCGGAAACTTCTGAAATACTTAGTGAAATACTTCTGAAAACTTATGAAATCTGCCATGTGTGAGCATAAAATATGCATCCAAAAGAAATAAATTCTAGTGCCACTGTTATATAAACGGAGATTATTAATTAGAGAGAAGTATTCTTCAGTTTAGGTCCTATTTACAAAGTTGGATCAGATTACATGATTAGATTGGAATAAATGATGGAGCGGATATGCATCTATAATAAGAGTTTGTCATCAGGTTTTTACCACCTATAATGTAGAGACAGAGATCCTGATTTCAGTGATGTATCACTTCCTGGGCTACTTGCTGTAGTTTTGATAAAATCACTGATTATCACTTAATTATCATTACTAGAGGACTAGTACACCTCCATATTCATGAGCTCTGTATATCCCCGCCCCACCGCTGATTGGCACACAGAAAGCTGCCAAACAGTATTGTGGAAGGGGTTATACAGCATTCCGAGAACTCGTAGATCTGCCCCTACATCAAGCTGCTCTCAGACGGGATAGCTAATACCTGGTGTCAGATTTCTTTTACTCTGACCAGGGCCCTAACATAACAGAAAAATAGTGAACTGTAAAATTCGGGGTTTGTACCGCTGAATTCCGAACACGGACTTCTCCCGTATACGGAGATCGGATGCTGGAGACAGAGATAGACACAGAGAGTCCCCATTGACTTCTATAGGGTTGGGATTCAAGATCAGGCAGAGTTCTGGTGCTCGAACAAAACTTTGGACTAGAAGTTCGCTCAAACCGGAGGAATCCAAACATCCACGGGTCCGCTCCTCCCTACAGAAGAACCCGATTCTTGGTTTCATTGGAAAAGCCTTTTCCTGATCTCACAGGACAGATCCATTCACATCTTTGGTAGAACCGTGTTTAACAGCTCATCACGACTCTAGACTGACCCTAAAACCCCTTTATACGTTTTATGACTGCTCCATCATCGATCTGGGCTTATATACAATAAAATAAATGGTTCACACCAGTAGAGTGCAGTTCAGGAGAGCACCGCAAGCTCTGCTATTCTTCCCTACATGGACATTTTTATACATTAACTTCCAAAGAAAACCCCCCAAACACACCTAATGCTTGACATATACTAAAATGTTACTTTAAATAGTGTACATTCTAGCAGTAAAATCTAAGCAGTAATCTAAATTATATGACAAGGGAAAGATCAGGTTAAATTGCACTACACCTTTCTATTATAATACACTGCATATAGACAGTACCAATAGTCTTATAGCCTCACTGTATAACGTATTTGCTCATCAGCCTGCAGCATTAAGCCTTATGTTCGTCTACATGCAG
This sequence comes from Ranitomeya imitator, assembly GCF_032444005.1. Lineage (NCBI taxonomy): Eukaryota > Metazoa > Chordata > Amphibia > Anura > Dendrobatidae > Ranitomeya > Ranitomeya imitator. Next base: position 907,983,702 of record NC_091282.1, read on the forward strand.
GACATCAATGTGTGCGTATTTCATCTCTTATTCACTGTGCTCTGAGGATTGTAAGGTGGCTACTGGACATATAGTTGATAGGAGGTACGTATCACTTAGGTGGTTGTCCCCTGTGGTGTAAACCTGGGGTAATGCTCTAGTGCACATAGTACTAAAAGGCTTGTTTTGGGCATTTGGGTCAGGTTAATGGGTAGCCTGAGAGATTGGTGGATCTGGCTCCCAACATACCCCACCTCTGGGTGAGGTTCAGATGATAGAATAGAGTCTGTTTGTTTGACACATGGCCTGCATATGGAGATAAGAAGACCTCCTCTGTGGTGTCTCCAGACGGTACATTGGATGCTATCCAGCCTGTGTGACCAGGACTGTCTCTAAAGTGACTTTACTGGAATTATTTATTTTGTTTTGCCTGCACTGAAAGGCCGTTTATTTTCGTTTGTTTGTGGCAGGGTTTATGAAGCACCAATAAACAAGCCTGGACATTTAAATGGAAACAGTTCCTGTGTTGTCTCACCACGCACCCCAGTAGCATTCTCACAAAATAAAACTCTGGGCAGGTGCGTTGTTTGTGGTGATCGCTCTACTACTGTCCTGAGCAGCCAGGGATCATTGTGTGCTTCGTTGAACATCTAGAATAAGAAATTGCTCAGGTCTGGTTACGGCAAACTGCCGTTCTTGACTTATTGGCCTGAAAACAACTACCCATAATTCATTAACGGTGACCAACCCACTACGTCAGTATTTAGACTTGGCTGTTAGTAACACTAGTGGCCACTGCTCCCCCATCCTGGCCCTCTGTGGACTGTGAGGAGGGAGGGCGTGAGCTCCTGGAGCGTGCCTGGCCATTGGCTCCACTAGGAGTCCCCAAGCGGTGGCTCATTTGGGAAGCAGCGTCATCAGATTCCCATCTCTCCAATTCTTCTCTCACCAGGCGCTCCATTTGTTCTCGGTGCATTTCATTATCCCGGCCAAGCCTTTCATCCTACACATGAAGAAAAATGAAAATTATAACTCGTCATAAAGTCCACCTCTCCCCGATTGTATATCACCCTCTGGACTTAGGTTTATTGTATTCTACTCCCAGCAATCATTTCAGATTTCACTACCCCTATACAATCCAACCAAAACCATGAAGCCAGAGAACAACATAGCATTAGCCGGAGGAGCCAGTGCTACCTGTGCCAGACTGGTTACCCTTCCCTCAATATTCTAGATAAGTACAAAGCCAGGAAAGCGGAGTTGTGATGCTCTCCCCTCTGACTGCTTTCATTAGGCACTCATCCCATGCATAGGTTTTTATTAATTCTTTCCCTTACATTTCCAAAAACTATTATTCAGTAAAGAATTAGAGTAGAGTCTTTAATAAGACACATACCTCGGTGACTCCATCCAGAAGTCGTGCCAGGACCTCTCTGCGCTTCATTTTAGCCCTCTCCATGGCTTCCAGCTTAACAATCACTGCATCAATCTTGGACACGATACTTCCAATAGAGTGTTCCATCCGATCAACTCGCCTAACCAGGCTACAGGAAGACAGATCATTTATATGCTTGCATTGGGTATATCAAAGGACAGAAAAATTGGGAACCGATAAATGGGGGACAGTTTGGGGCCTTCTGGCTTGTATACATGGCATTAAAATCTCCATAGAAAGCTACAACCTGGGGTCCCCATGGAACGTCATTCCCCCAGAAGAGAGTAGTGTTCCCCTTCGACAAATAACAGGTAATGGTAATATTCTTTTACCTTTAGCATGAAGCAACAATTCCACTCAGCGCTCACCGTAGCCTTTAAGGTATTAACCCTTTTATAGATAAAGAAAGAAGGAAGAGAGATAGAAAACTAGGTGAAACGTGCACTTACACTTGAAATTCTTCATAGGAGACGCCACTAGAGCTGCTTCCTCTCCTGCGAGAGCTGTGTCCACTGTCCTCATCATCATCCTCTTCGGAGTCATCAAGGCTGCGTGGGAAGCTGCGGCTGCTCATGGGGCGAGGCAGAGAGCTGCGGTCCAGCTCCAGGTCCTCCTTGGAGGAAACAAACATGCAGCTACTGATTGCTGATCATGGGATGTCAGGCCGATCTAGATGCGAGTCTTAACGTTAGACATAAAAAGGAAACCCAATCCCTCACTTATTGATTAAAAAAAAGGGTCAGTGCGTATGGTGTCCAAAACTTCCAGAGGAGGTCGTCAATACATCATGAATTCTCTCACCTGTGGATATCCGGAAAACATGACCTGCAGGGATTGTGAGGACTGGAGTTGGCGAAACACTAGTGTAGAATAACATAAGAGCAAAAACTAAGCACTTTTCACCTGGTGACACACAGGTCCTGTTTTAAAGAGTAAATATCAATTTAATGATTATTTCATCAGTAGTGCACATGAAAATATGCAACTTTGTAATGTATCTGATCAGAGAAAGCTGCTTCTTTCTCCTCCTGGACTGAACATTCATTCTCAATTGATCTGTAAACTATTCAGACAAGACACTTTTTCACATTATTGGGAAAGGATTTGCTGTTTATAAAATTATATGGAGGGAAAGGCTAGAGACTGACACTGACATGTACAGTTCTACATAGAACATTATGAGCACCAACTGTCATCTCCCATCATAAAGTAATGGGAAAATATCAATTTACTGAGGACGGATTTCATTTGGGAATTGAGAATGAAAGATCAGTCCAGGAGCCGGAGGAGAAAGAAGCAGGTTTCTCTGATACGATACATATAAAACTTCTTATTGTCACGTGTACTATTAATTTATGGAAGGAAAATTAAAATAACAGTTATTCTTTGGTTACTCTTTCAGCTGTTTTACTGGTAGAAATGTACACACTCATGTGATGTGTAACATGGGGCTGATAATCCCAAGAAATTATATATGTAGGTAGGTACAGTTGGAAAAAAAAGTATTTAGTCAGCCACCAATTGTGCAAGTTCTCCCACTTAAATAGATGAGAGAGGCCTGTAATTGACATCATAGGTAGACCACAACTATGAGAGTCAGAATGAGAAAACAAATCCAGAAAATTACCTTGCCTGATTTGGCAAGATTTATTTTGCATATTATGGTGGAAAATAAGTATTTGGTCATTAGAAAAAGTTCCTCTCAATATTTTGTTATATATCTTTTGTTGGCAATGACAGAGGTCAAACATTTTCTGTAAGTCTTCACAAGGTTGGCACACACTGTTGGTGTTATGTTGGCCCATTCCTCCATGTAGATCTCCTCTAGAGCAGTGATGTTTTGGGCCTGTCGCTGGGCAACACGGACTTTCAACTAAAGGTTTTCTATGGGGTTGAAATCTTCAGACTGGCTAGTCCTCTCCAGGACATTCATATGCTTCTTATGAGGCCACTCCTTCGTTGCCCTGGCTGTGTGCTTGGGATCATTACCATGCTGAAAGACCCATCCACGTTTCATCTTCAATGCCCTTGCTGATGGAAGGAGGTTTGCACTCAAAATCTCACGATACATGGCCTCATTTATTCTTTCATGTACACGGATCAGTCGTCCTGGTCCCTTTGCAGAGAAACAGCCCTAAAAGCATGATGTTGCCGCCCCCATGCTTCACAGTAGGTATGGTGTTCTTTGGATGCAACTCAGCATTCTGTCTGCTCTAAACAAGGTGAGTTTTGTTTCTACCAAACAGTTGTACTTTGGTTTCATCAGACCATATGACATTCTCCCAATACTCTTCTGTACTCTAGCAAACTTCAGACAGGCCTGGACATGTACTGGCATAAGCAGGGGGACTCATCTGGTACTGCAGGATCTGAGTCCCCGGCGGCGTAGCGTGTTACTGACGGTAGCCTTTGATACGGTGGTCCCAGCTCTATGCAGGTTATTTACTAGGTCCCACCGTGTGGTTCTGGGATTTTTGCTCACCGTTCTTGTGATCATTTTGACCCCACTGGGTGAGATCTTTCGTGGAGCCCCAGATCGAGGGAGATTATCACTGGTCTTGTATGTCTTCCATTTTCTTATTATTGCTTCCACAGTTGATTTCATCACACCAAGCTGCTTGCCTATTGCAGATTCAGTCTTCCCAGCCTGGTGCAGGGCTACAATTTTGATTCTGGTGTCCTTCAACAGATCTTTGGTATTCACCATAGTGGAGTTTGGAGTGTGACTGTTTGAGGTTGTGGACAGGTGTCTTTTATACTGATAACAAGTTCAAACATGTGCCATTACTAAAGGTAATGAGTGGAGGACAGAGGAGCCTCTTAAAGAAGAAGTTACAGGTCTATGAGAGACAGAAATCTTGAATGTTTTAAGGTGACTAAATACTTATTTTCCACCATAATTTGCAAAATAAAATCTTGCTAAATCAGACAAGGTGATTTTCTGTATTTGTCTTCCTATTTTGACTCTCATAGTTGTGGTCTACCCGTGATGTCAATTACAGGCCTCTCTCATCTTTTTAAGTGGGAGAACTTGCACAATTCGTGGCTGACTAAATACATTTTCCCCCTACTATATATTTGTATACATACATAGTATTTTTTTTTCCCTGGGGTTAACAGCCCTATGTTGCACATATATTGTGTATATATATATACACTATATATATATAGTGAGGCTGTGGCCTCTGATACAGCTAGGGGGCGCTGTTTGTTCTCCCCAGATTGTGCATGCAGATGGATGAAGTCCATAGGTGTGCATGAGAGTCATGGATTTCCAGTCCGGGTTTTCCATGTGGCTGAAGGCCAAAGGTTTGTGTGTGTTTAAAAACCCTGCAGTAAGGGGTATGGGTGTGTCAGGTGTCTGGCCAGGAGGCCAGGTGTGCGAGTTGCACGTCAGTGTCAGTCTGGTGTGTGCTGGTCTGCAGAGTGCATGGAGGCCAGCAGAGCCCAGGCCCAGGGCAGCTGAATAGCCTGGCACCCGCAGCGTACACAGAGATGCAAGTCGTCCATGGTACTGGTCTCGGATGTGGTCAGTCCTGTGCCCGGAGGTGGATATCCTGTACCCGAAAGAGGACTAGCATGTGCAACGATTGCAAACAGGTGGATATGGTGCCCGGCTGCTATCCGGAGGATATCCTGGACTGTGTACGACTGTGTGAGTAATGAGTCTGTAAGAGACTGTGATACAGCGATGCAGGACACCCACGAGAACTAGTCAGAGGAGGGCTGGCGTGAGTAGTGTCTGCAACATATGAGGCTGTGTGTACGGAGACGTATAGAGACTGTGAGATGGCGTGCGGTCGCCCAGGGAAACTGGACAAGGGAAGTCTGGTCTGTTTAGGGACCGCAAATCTAAAGCCATGTGATATGCATTACTTTGAACTGGTGTAAACTGATCACTGAAGTTATATGCATTTATGTGAAGTGGACTTTAATGCTGTGAAGAAACACATTAAAAGAGACTTTTGGGTTTGAATTTGTGGGTCACTGCTTCTTCACTGCGTACGATGCTACTGCAGCTTTACAATATATATATATATATATATATATATATATATATATATATAGTCTCAGCTAGATGTGTAAACCTGTCCCGTGTGTGTGTAGAATGTACACACTCATGTGATGATAGACCCTGGAACATGCATACACACACACACACTAGCACGCACACACATATGAAACAGGTTTACACATCCGGCAGAGACTTTTCTAGGTCAGTGACATAGCTATATAGGTAAGCTGCCAGCAAACTCTTTAAAGTTTATTGTTCCTGGAATACAAAGTTCAGGTGATTTTATTTTGCAATGTTTTCTACACTCCTGCATGACAGCTCATTAATTAGACAGAATTTTAGGGTAAAGTCCACACCTGGTGGATTTTTCTAATTTTATTAACCAAGACAAGCCAAACAGAACATGTTTAAAAGACATGAGTAGCTAAGGAAGGAAATATACAAGACCGCAACATTATAATGTTTGGTCAAATCTTTTAATCTGTTAGGTGTAAAAAAATAATTAATGACCAAAAACAACAAACATGCAGTATTGCAGCATTAATTATAGACAATATCAAAACAGATCATAAAAGTATATGCCCTGTGCAAACATGCAAAAGAAAACAAATAAAGTGCATGTGCAATATTTAGACATCAGTCCCAAACAATAAGAGCAAAAGAAAATATACTTATGTCTGAAGCCATGGAAAACGGGATTAGGACGAATGTGCTGATGGGGCCATTGACTTTAGTGATGCACATTCTTAATTCATAATGATTTGCATGTTTGAAGTGGGCACCAAAGAGCAGTTGACCATATTTTGGTGCCGGTTCCAAATAGGCAGATACCGACGAAAAGGATATCCGACAGATAACTCTATCTGCATTGTTAAACTCAACTGCCCACTCAGAGCAAACATCCAAATCCCTTTTCCCAGAGCTTAAGACATAAGGTTTTTTTTTTAAACAGTGATACATCTATCCATATGCCTTGTGTAGTAATTAGATGATGGTATCTCCTATATTTAAATAACATAGGGTCCATCACTTATAACAGGTGATATCACAGCTCACCGCCTCTCCTTCCCCGCACAGTGACTTCCGCATACAACACAAAGGTCACAGCACACGTTATGGCAGCTCACAGTGAGAGGCTTGGGGATTTCAGCACGAGTGGCGGAGATCAGAAATGAGGACCGGATGAGTTAAGGGGCTAGAAAGGGGAGCAGTAACAGGAGTAAGAGGATTTTTTTCTATTTTTTGCATATCATATTTTGCTTCACAGATGTTTATAACGTAAAGCCGTGCAAATATGTAAAATAATAAATAAATCACACTTTTTCCACAGAAATGATCTATAAGTCCCCAATTTTTTAGTTTTACAAGGGTAACAGAAGAAAATGGACCCCAACAATTGTGCAATTTCTTCTGAGTACGCCAATACTCCATATGTGTGGCAAATCTACTGTCTGGCGCACGGCAGGGCTCGAATGGGAAGGAATGACGTTTGGAATGCAGGCTTTGATGGAATGATCTGCAGAGTCACTGATATGCCCAAACAGTGGAAACCCCCCCCCCACAAGTGACCCCATTTTGGAAACTAGACCCCCAAGGAATTTAAGCTGATGTGTAGTGAGCACCTTGAACCAAGGGGCTTCACAGTAATGTATAACTTAGAGCTTTGAAAGTAAAAATAAAAACATAAATAAAAAAAAAAACTATTTTTTTCACAACAATGTAACTTTTAGCCCCAATTTTTAACTTTACAAGGGTAGCAGGAGAGACCACAAAAATGTGTTGTGCAAGTTCTCCTGAGTATGCAGATACCCCAATTGTGGGGGGGAAACTAGAGTTTCGGCACACAGCCAGGCTCAGAAAGGATGGAGTGACGTTTGAAGTGCAGATTTGGATGGAATAATCTGCGGGCGTCATGTTACATTTGGAAAGCCCCTGATGTGCCTATATGGTGGAACTCCCCCCACCACTAGTGTCCCTAAACTGGAATTGAGCTAGTGCTTTCCTCGTATGTGAATTTTTTTATGTGGTGGCATACGTGAGTTGTGTAATGTGCATCAGGTTGGCATATGAGTTGTGCGAGTCAGAAATAAATGTGCATCAGCGCTCGACGGCTGTAAGACGCACGTACGGATGTGATTCTTTTTTCGGAGCTGACACTACCCGTAACTAAATTCATAAAGCAATACTACATAGTCCGATCGCATCAATCAGTGCTAAACCTCGTGATATCAGTGTTGCTAGGCTCCAACCTATGATTAGTGTTCTTACAGCACCGATTGTAGGCTGAACATCAGTGTTTCAGGCAATTTCACTGCCTGATACACTAAAAATGCTGTGATCAGCTGTTCAGAATTGAACAGCAAATCGTAGTTTTGGGGGGGGGGGAGGCGGCACCCTCCATGGCTACGCGTCCCTCTGCCCCGCTGTGAGAAACATATACTTAATTGGTTGGGAAGTCCTTCCCCTCCATGAGGTATATATAACTCAAATGTGGGGAAGGGGGTTAAAAGAAAACCTTGTTAAAAGAAAAAGGTAATTTCTCAACATTTCTTGATACAATGCTATTTCTCTGAATAATAAACTCCACATACAACAATTTATATTATACTCCTAATATACAAGAAAAGGATAGTCAAAGTTGATGCTACTATACAAGTAAATAGGCAAGACAGCAAGCCACATCCGAAGGCTCACCCTCTCCTTCTCCAAATCGTCCCTCATCTGCTGATGTTCATGCTCAGTAAGTTCCTGGTCCCCATCTTGGTCATATTTAGCAAAAATTGCCTCAATTTCTGCATCTGTGTGGCCTTTCCTGAAAGAAAAATGTAGACTTCCTATAAAAGGAATTCTGTATCTGATATTGAACAGGTATCTTTTTACCAAGCAAGTATTACAAAAAAAAAATAAAAATATATATATAAATATATATACACATATATACAGAGAGAGAGATAAACAGTTTTTGGCAAAGCCAGCTCACCGATTTGAAGAAACAGGGCTACATTCCACCTGTGGTTACAGTTCGCATGGAAAGCGGACTGGGATAAATCCACACATGTAAAGAAAAAACTGTTTGTTTCTCCAGCGATCAGTCCAATGGTAGAGTAAAATTTACCTTTTATTTATCCATTGAAAAGTTCCAGATTTCTTCAATAAAAGTATTGCATACATTCAATCCCTTATGGAGAAACAAACAGTTTTTTCTATATATATATATTGTACAGCTCTGGCAAAAATTAAGAGACCACTGCACAGTTTTATAAAATTCATCTTCTCTACATGTCTGACAGCCATTGAATTCCAACCAGAGTACACCTCATTCTACTTAATGTGCTTCTGATTAGGTGATCACCTGAACCAAATCTTATTTAACGAAGGAAAGTATAAAAATCTCTGCTGCGGTGTTCACAATCCTCTTGCAATAGGACAAGACGGATGGCAAAACAAGTGCTAGTAATAGCCCAAAAGTAATAGTAATGAAAAAATAACTTTTAACCATGCCAAAGGAGTTGAAAATAAAAGTCTTCAGTGAGGAAAAGAGGACAACAAGGTCAAGCAGCAGACATTAGGGACAACAAAGCTACAGACTAGCAGAGGGCGAAAACGACTCTCCACTGACCGGGATGACCGTCATCTTAATCAAATGTCATTCAGCAACCGAAGGATGACACCAAGTGAGCTACAAAAGGAATGGCAAACAGCAGCTGGGGTGTAGTGCACGGCAAGAACAGTGCGTAACAGGCTCCTAGAGGCAGGACTCAAGTCATGTAAAGCTAGAAAAAAGCCTTTCATCAATCAGAAGCAGGAGAGCCAGGCTGAAGTTTTCTAAAGACCATAAGGATTGGACCATAGAGGACTGGAGTTAGGTAATCTTCTCTGATGAGTCAAATTTTCAGCTTTGCCCAACACCTGGTCGTCTAATGGTTAGACAGAGACCTGGAGAGGCGTACAAGCCACATTGTCTTGCACCCACTGTGAAATTTGGTGGAGGATAGGTGATCATCTGGTGATGCTTCAGCAAGGCTGGAATTGGGCAGGTTATTCTTTGCAAAGGACGTATGACTCAAGCCCCATACAAGGTTATCCTGGAAAAACAGTTGCTCAGGCAATGTTCCCCAACTCAGAGGACTGTTTTTTCCAGCAGGACAATGCACCATGCCACATAGCTAGGTCAATCAAGGTGAGGAAGAAGTACCTCCACATCAAATGCCTGTAATTCCCAAACCAATCTCCAGACCTGAACCCCATTGAAAACCTATTGAATGTAATCAAGAGGAAAATGGATATTCACAAGCCACCAAACAAAGAACTGCTTAAATTTTTGTACCAGGAGTGGCATAAGGTCACCCAAAAGCAGTGTGAAAAACTAGTGGAAAGCATGCCAAGGCGCGTGAAAGCTATGATTAAAAATCATGATTATTCCACAAAATATTGATTTCTGAACTCTTCCTGAGGTAAAACGTTAGTATTGTTGTTTCTAAATGATTATGAACTTTTTTTTGCATTAGGCTAGGTTCACATTGCGTTAATGGGTTAACGCTAACGGACTGTGTTGCACGGCGAAAATGTCGCAATTAACGCCGTGCAACGGGTCCGTTAGCGCACCCATTGACAGCAATGTGATTTCTGCCTGTAGCGCATCGCTAGCGCATGCCATTTTCGTCAAGCGCTAGCGATGTGCCGTTCTTTTGTGACGTCCGAGGTCCGTCCCTCGGTGATCTGCGCTAGCTGGGACGGCGAACGCAACCCCTAAATAAACATTGCGTTAGCGCAATCCGATAGCACTATGCGCTTAACGGATTGCCCTAACGCAATGTGAACCTAGCCTTACTTGAATTGTGCAAGCAATGCATTTTATTATTAATTTGACCATTTCTTATTTTCAGAAAATAAATACAAAATTTATTGCTTGTAACTTCGGATACAGCTCCTCCTCACTATGTTACACTCCATCGGCCTCAGGGACACCGTTCTCTCCTGGTTCTCCTCCTATCTCTCTGACCGATCCTTCACTGTATATTTTGCTGGTTCCTATTCCTCTCACCTTCCCCTTACTGTAGGGGTTCCTCAAGGATCAGTCCTAGGCTCCCTCCTCTTCTCTTTGTATACTGCCCCTATTGGACAAACAATCAGTAGATTTGGTTTCCATTACCATCTCTATGCTGATGACACCCAATTATACGTACACTTCTTCTCCTAATATCACGCCAACCTTTTTAGAAAACCAGTGATTGTCTTACCGCTGTCTCTAACATTATGTCCTCCCTCTATCTGAAACTGAACCTTTCAAAAACTGAACTCCTCATGTTCTCTCGTTCTACTAACCTACCTTTGCCTGACATTGCCATCTCCATGTGTGGTTCCACCATTACTCCCAAGCAACATGACTGCTGCCTTGGGGTCATACTTGATTCCGAGCTTTCATTCACCCCCCACATCCGATCACTGGCTCACTCTTCTTATCTGCATCTCAAAAACATTTCTAGAATTCGCCCTTTTCTTACTTTCGACTCTGCACAAACTCTTACTGTTTTACTTATTCATTCTCGTCTGGACTATTGTAACTCTCTACTAATTGGCCTCCCTCTTACTAAACTCTCCCCGCTCTGATCTGTTCTTCACCAATCGTTATACCGATGCCTCGACCTTGTGCCAGTCATTACACTGGTTACCCATCCACTCCAGAATCCAGTACAAAACTATTACCCTCATCCACAAAGCACTCCATGGCTCAGCACCACCCTACATCTCCTTCCTGGTCTCAGTCTACCACCCTACCCGTGCCCTCCGTTTTGCTAATGACCTAAGGTTAGCATCCTCAATAATCAGAACCTCCCACTCCCGTCTCCACGATTTTTCACGTGCTGCGCCAATTCTTTGGAATGCACTACCCAGGTTAATACGATTAATCCCCAATCCCCACAGTTTTAAGCGTGCCCTAAAAATGCATTTGTTCAGACTGGTCTACCGCCTCAACGCATTAACCTAACTATCCCTGTGTGGCCCATTCAAAAAACTTAAACCATAATCAGGTTCCTCGCATCATGTTCCCATACGCTTTATGCAGTTAATAGCCACTCCAGGACCTTGAAATGCTTCTTATTGAGCCACTCCTTAGATACCCTGGCTGTGTGTTTCGGGTCATTGTCATGCTGGAAGACCCAGCCACGACCCATCTTCAATACTCTTACTGAGAATAGGAGGTTGTTGATCAAAATCTCGCGATACATGAAACAATCCATCCTCCCTTCAATAAGGTGCATTCATTTTGTCCTCTTTGCAGAAAAGCACCCTTAAAATAGGTTTCCCCCACCATGCTTCACGGTTGGGACAACGTTCTTGGGGTTATACTTATCCTTTTTCTTTCTCCAAACATAGCAAGTGGATTTGATACCAAAATGTTCTATTTTGGTCTCATCTGACCACATGACCTTCTCCCATGCCTCCTCTGCATCATCCAGATGGTCATTGGCGAATTTCAAACAGGCCTGGACATGTGTTGGTGTGAACAGGGGACCTTGCGTGCCCTGCAGGATTTTTATCAATAACGGCGTAGTGTGTTACTAATGGTAATGTTTGAGACTATGGTACAGCTCTCTTCAGGACATTGACTAGGTCCTGCCATGTATTTCTGGGCTGATTCTTGGCCTTTCTCAGAATCATCTTTACCCCTCAAGGCGAGATCTTCCATGGAGCCAGAGACTGAGGAAGATTGACAGTCATCTTGTGTTTCTTCCATTTTCTAATAATTGCCTTCTCACCAAGCTGTTTGCCTATTGTCCTGTTGCCCATGTAAGCAGGTTGCAAGATGCAGTAACTGGTTGGAGGCAGAGCAAGGGTTAACGTGGAGTTTACTTTAACAGATATACATACTCCTCGCAGGGAGAAAACATAAGAAACAGCATAAATCAACAAGGGGTTTGGAAGTCAGGGTAATCAGGTGTAGGGGATAGGATAGAAAATTCAAGTATGACAAAACTTATCAGTCCGACGACTTTAGAATGCAGTTTCCATGCTGGGTACGCTGGCGCCAAGGCCCTGGTGCATGAGGTGTCCGGTGTAGTCCTGGGGAAGATGGCATCCTGCATCCTGGTGTCGGCGGTGAATCCTTGTGGTCCGTTTCGCGATCGGCGGGTCTAGAAGTGGTGAGCAGGAAGTAACACAGTACTTTGCCTTGTCAGAGTCCAGAGACAGTATTTGGTTGGAAGCTGGTGTAAAGGGAAACCACTCACGGCAGGTGTCCTGACTTCCCCGAAGATAAGTGCACGTCAACGCCCCGACTACGGGGCTTGTCATTCACAGTCAATGCTGTCAGAGGGGGCCGGATAAGTCCTTGTCGGCAGTGTCTGGTCACGGCTCACAGATCCGTCTGACTGTGGTCTGCTTTGTCTGGAAGTCCAACAGTAGGAGACCTGACACTGCCCTCCTGCGCGCTGTGCGTTCCCGCTCTGACTGATTTCCCGCGCTGCAGCTCTTTTAACTTAGCCGCACCCCCTACACCAGGATGCAAAGGTTGGTCCGGGGCCTTATGGTTTCCCCCATGCAACCTGAGTGACAGCCCCGACAGTTCTGGATCCGTCATGGAGTAGGTACGCCTGATCCGGGTCTTCTCCTTACACCAATCCCAGTCTTATGCAGATCTAGAATTTTGTCCCTGGTGTCCTTAGACAGCTCTGTGGTCTTGGCCATGGTGGAGAGTTTGGAGTGTGACTGACTGAGTGCGTAGACAGGTGTCTTTAATACAGGCAAGGAGTTCAAACATGTGCAATGAATACAGGTAATGAGTGCGGATTAGGAGGGCTGGTTACAGAACATCTGCCAGGTCAGTGAGAAACAGAATTCTTGCTGATTGGTAGGTGATCAAAGACTTATTTCATATAATAAGAGGAAATTTAATTACTTAAAAATCATACAATGTGTTTTTCTGTTACTTATTTTTAGATTCTGACCTCTCCATTCTTTGTAGGTGGGAAAACTTGCAATATTAGCAGTGCATCAATTACTTATTTTCCTCCCTGTATATGTGATTTCCATCAGTAAGAGGTCAGCGCTGTATACAGTCCTGATATGTCTACCAACATATTACTGCTGTACTGTCCACAGAAGCATACATATTAATCCAATTGACCTTAAGCTAAAAGGAGCCTGGTCCCATTCCGTAGAACTATATCAATACACAAAAACCACAAAAAATTACTATGGTTCAAGGAATGCAAAATATACCAATTTTATTCACAAAATAAACATATAAAATGATGACACCTGAGTACCTCACAACACAACTATGAATCACCAAGGCTAAGGCATACTTGACAATCAATGCTGAACCGCACTCATAATGACCCGAGTGTTAAACTTGATAATTAACTGTGAAGAGCAGAACAAAAATGATTACCTCAATGAACAAAAAAAAAAAAAAAAAAAGAATTTGTGATAAATATTGACCTGTCCATTCAAGGACATTTTAGCTATAGTATGAAATCCTGTTTTTCTTGTCTGTGGAATTGCCTTTGTACTGTTTGTTGTGAAACTGCCGCCCACGAAACTGTTTTCTTTTCTTTTCTTTCTTTCCTGTTTTGTCTCTTTGTTTAAACATGCAAAACTTGTATAACCACTAAACCAACTGAAGCAACTATATAAAGAAGGGATAGCACTTTGAAGGCAGGCGTGCTTCAGAGACTTCCCAGTGATACACTATACAAGACGTGTCTTGTGTATTATTTCTGGTGATTCACCACTTCCAAAGGCTGCTCTGACTGAGTGTGATCCCGACATTTCCTGGCGCCTGAACAGGGACCCGAGGTCTGTGTATTCCTTCAAGAACACCGGCAGAATACGAACGAAAAGAGAATCTGGGATAATGGACGGCAGATGAACAAAAACCTGGCCAGGTAAGAGACACTGTTAGATCTCTTATATCTGCCCTGCACTGTCCGTAAGATTTTCTGTGTCGTGTTCTTTAGCGGGTAGTTCTAGTAGAGGAGGATACCTATAGCTCGGGTTCTTGAACTATTTAGGAATTGATCACCTCACGGAGTACGGCATTGAATGAGAGTGAATGTGAATAGAAGGTGTGTGGAAGTTGGGAATAGCCCTATAAGCCGCCCAGGGGGTTGAAACAGAAGAAGTGACTGTCCCACTGGGCAACGTGGTTGCGTCCTTTCGGGGAGACCTCCGCGCCTATGTTCAATCTCTGATCCTGTCTTTGACAAAAACCTGGTGACGGATAAGTGTATGATAGTATGAGCCCAGGACAGATAAATTAGCCTGGGACAAGAATACGTTGTATGTGATAGTATGAGCCCAGGACAGATAAATTAGCCTGGGACAAGATACGTTGTATGTTCTTTTTCTTTTTCTGTCTGGTTGCATTTGTGTTGTTTGCTATAGGTGTAGGAATCAGGATTTTCTTACATCAACACAGTTTAAACATCCTAGCTCCTTAGGAAGAAGGTAACGAGGTATTCTCATACCCAAACGCCACCTAGGGCAAGAAAAAGACATCCTAGCTCCTTAGGAAGAAGGTAACGAGGTATTCTCATACCCAAACGCCACCTAGGGCAAGAAAGCTCAGGATAAGAAAATGGGGAATAAGCAAACAAAGTCGGAACCAGAAGAATTAGATATCTATACTATCATAAAGGAGAGAAGTGGTGAAGATGCCACTAAGGGGCTGAAAAAGATTTTTAGTAAGTTTGGAGTTACTAGGGCAGAAGCTTTTAGTAGAAAACTATGGGAAGGAATTCAGGAAAGGAAAAAAGGCATAATCAGAGACAAGAAATGGATAGATCAGATCCAAGCATTGATTGATGTCTCTAGGGTAGCAGAAAATGAGGAATGGACATATAATCAACAGAGTAAAAAGTGGTGTATTAGACCCACAGGCTGTGGAGAAAAACAAAATGTGGAATCTAAAAATACCCCACCCCCATACCTTAACCCACATGCCCCATCTTTTCTCCAAACACCACCTCAAAGTTCAGCCGGACCAGGAGGATGGGTATGTCCGCACTGTGGACAACAAAATCCAGACTGGAGAAATGATTGCCTAGCCTGTGGTACACCTAGACATGGCGCTGTACTTGCCCCTGTTAGGGTAGTACCAAGACCCTTTAGGGAACCTGGTGCTGACGGAGTAATGGGAACTAGATATCACCAAACTCGACAATATTTCCCTTGGTCCCCCGCTGAAGGCATGTCTCTCTTGCATAACGCACCAGATCCCACCCAGTGTCCAGTTAGATTTGCACAATATATACAGCAAATTATGCAGACTCATGCTGGAGTTTGGGCAGATGGAGAAGAATTATGTAGAATGAAAATGACTCCTGGACCCTTCCAGGAGCTATTAGCAAATCTACAGGTACATAGGCCCCAAGCAGGAGATGGTGCCTTACAAACGATAGAATCAGGTACACAATTTGTAGATCACTTAATGGTTTTCATGAGGGAGAGACAGAGGCAGAGAGGAACAACGGGAGTGGTGGCTCAGAAATCTGGACAATCAGTAGACGAATATTATCTAAGTGTAGAAAATAATTTCAGAGATGAAGGCATGGATCTAACCGCTCCAGGAATGATGAGGTTAGTTACAAAAACCTTTATAGATGGATTGTCTCCAAAAGTGAAGGAAAAGCTTAAGGCCGCAACCCCTGATTGGAGAACCTTGGAAGACCCACACCTGGCTAGACAGAAAGCTGTAGGGATAGAAATGGACTTAAGAGAAAATTCTAAGCCAGTAAGAATTGTACAGGCTAATACTGGCTCTGCTAATCAAAAGTTTACTTGTCATTACTGTAAGAAGCCAGGACATTTCCAAAGGGAATGTAGGAAGAGAAAAGCAGATATAGATTCAGGAACCTTTGTACCCAAAAATAGGATAAATAACCCAGTGCCTGATCAAACAGACAGCTCAGAATGACTGAAAGTTATGCAGGTCTCTCTTCCTTCTAGAAGACCAATAATACAAGTTGAAGTTGAGGGTAAAAATGTACCTTTTCTGATAGATACGGGAGCAACATCCTCCATTTTAAATCAGGACTTTTTACCATATCCTGACAATATATCCTCAAAGGTTACATATGCAGAAGGGTATGATGGTAAAATTCAGGCGTTGCCCTTTACAAAACCTTTAAATGTGAGCTTTGGCCCTAAAACTTTTGTATCCAAATTTTTATTTGCTAAAGGTGCACCTACCTGCTTGTTGGGTACTGATGTCTTAAGTAAAATGCATGCAAACATCCATTTTAGAGAAGATGGCACAGTTATGCTGACCATCCCTGAAGATGCAGAAACTCTGGAACCATATGTTAGAATACAGGCAATGGAGGATTTTCCCGAAATTTACACTCAACAAGCAAAAATTGACTTGTCTCGGGTTCCTGACAGCCTATGGGCAAAAGGAGACACTGATGTAGGATTTTTATCAGTAGCTCCTATACTGTTAAAAACTGCCCCGGGAACCATATTACCTCAGCTTAGGCAATACCCCATCAGCGCCCAGCAAGAACAGGCGATTTCTCAACAAATTCAGGATTATGTGTTACAAGGTGTTTTGGTAGAAATCCGGTCACCCGCCAATACACCCTTATATCCTGTTAAAAAGAAAGTGTCCTCCAAAGAAACTATGGTGAAATATCGCATGGTGCACGACTTACGGGAAATCAATAAGGTTTTGGCACCGGTCACCCCTGTGGTACCGAATCCTCATACCTTACTGTCTCAAATTCCCAGCACTGCTGCATATTTTACGGTAATTGACTTATCAAACGCATTTTTTTCTGTGCCACTACATAAGAACTGTTGGTATTTGTTTGCCTTTACATTCAAGGGTAAACAATTAGCATGGACAAGATTGCCACAAGGTATGGTACACTCACCAACTTTGTACTCTGAAGCAATGCAGACCGTGCTAAAAAATTTCATCCCAGAACCAGGAGTAGTCATTCTACAGTATGTAGATGACTTACTTATTTGTTGCCCTGATGAACAGACGGCAGTTACCTCAACTGTTAATTTCTTAATTTTCCTAGCGCAAGAAGGCTGTAAAGTAAATAGACAGAAACTCCAGGCTTGTCAACAAACAGTCGTGTTTTTAGGTCACTGCATATCACAGGGCATCAGACACCTCACACCTCAACGTACGGAAGCCATACGTAACATGCTTGAACCCAGGAATCACAAACAGCTGCGTGCTTTCCTAGGTATTGTTTCACACTGTAGACAGTGGATCATACATGCAAGTCAACTCATGCAGCCTTTATATGACTGTATTGCCAACACACCATATTCACTCAGTGAAGAGGCTAAACAGTCATTTTCCTCTTTGAAAACAGCACTGGTATCAGCTCCGGCTTTGGGACTCCCAGACTACACTAAGGGTACCGTCACACAGTGCAATTTTGATCGCTACGACGGCACGATTCGTGACGTTCGAGCGATATAGTTACGATATCGCTGTGTCTGACACGCTCCTGCGATCAGGGACCCCGCTGAGAATCGTACGTCGTAGCAGATCGTTTGAAACTTTCTTTCGTCGTCTAGTGTCCCGCTGTGGCGGCATGATCGCATGGTGTAACATATATCGTATACGATGTGCGCGTAGTAACCAACGGCTTCTACATCGCACATACGTCATGAAATTATCGCTCCAGCGTCGTAGATTGCAAAGTGTGACAGCAGTCTACGACGCTGGAGCGATATTGTTACGATGCTGGAGCGTCACGGATCGTACCGTTGTAGCGATGAAAATTGCACTGTGTGACGGTACCCTAAACCTTTTCAATTGATGGCAGCTGAGATATCCTCACATGCTACAGGGGTGCTCACACAAAAACATGGAAACAAACAGAGACCTGTGGCATACATATCAGCTCATCTGGACCCTGTAGCTAGAGCCGCACCTTCTTGTGTAAGAGTAGTAGCCACAATTTCACTGTTATTAGATAAAGCTTCTGAGATTGTTCTTGATCACCCACTTCTAGTTCAGACCACTCATGATGTACATGGCATTCTTAACCAGGTCCAACCTAAACATATTTCAATGGCCAGACACCTCCGTCTCCAATGTTCCCTACTACTGCCGCCCAACATTTCCTTTGCCAGGATTCAGACTCTTAATCTCGCGTCTTTGCTCCCTTTAGAGTCTGAGGGGGGTACCATACCTGAGGAAACTGCACTCTCCAACTCCTTTGACCCATCAAAGTCAATGCATGATTGTGTACAATTAATGGAACAAGAGACTCAGGGCTTATGTAATGTACGTGACAAGCCACTCTGTAATGCTACATTTGAACTTTTCATAGATGGCAGTAGATATGCAGATATGAATGGACAATTTCATACAGGTTATGCGGTAGTAACTCAGCATGAAGTGCTGAAAGCAGAACCTCTCCCTGCTAATCAGTCTGCACAAGAAGCAGAACTTACGGCATTAGTTGAAGCTCTAAAAATAGCCAAAGATCAGACAGCAAACATATACACTGATTCTAGATATGCACATGGCATTATTTTCGATTTTGGCGTAATATGGAGAGCCAGAGGTTATATGACTGCATCAGGCCAACCTGTTAAACATGCCTCCCTCATTAGACAGATTCTGGAGGCAGCACAAGAAACTAAAGAAATAGCGGTGATAAAGGTAGCTGCACGTGAGACTCGACACCGAGGAAGCCAGGGGTAACGATAAAGCCGATAAGGCAGCAAAACAGGCAGCACGTAAACCCTTACATCATGCCCACACACTAGATAGCTCTGAAGATGATGAGGAAAGATTGAAGGAAGCTCAGAAACAGGTAGACGACGAAGAACGAGGGCAGTGGCAGAAAAAAGGGGCAGAAGATCAGCAAGGATTATGGAAAAAAGGAACTTTGTTGTGTTTACCCAGAGCCTGGCACACAATCCAGGTCAGGCCATTAAAACCCCAACCAAGCATCATGTAAGACCACTGTATCCCTTTCAAAGACTCCAGATCGACTACATCCAACTTCCTAGGTACAATGGATACGAATATGTGCTTGTGTGTGTGGACATGTTCTCAGGGTGGCCAGAGGCTTATCCAGTTCGTAAAGCCTCAGCAAAAACTACTGCCATTAAAATAGCACATGAACTGATACCCCGTTACGGCATGCCTGAGGTGATCGAGTCAGCTAGGGGTACCCATTTTACTGGGGAAATATTCCAGAATGTTATGAAAATGTTGGGAGTAGAAAACCAGTTTCACACTCCATATCATCCACAGAGTTCAGGTAAAGTGGAAAGATTAAATGGGACAATAAAATTAAAAATCCAGAAGGCCATGGCAGAAACAGGAAAGCCTTGGACCGAGTGTCTACCACTTGCCCTGTATTCCATCCGAAACACCCCAAGGGGGAAGGCTAAGCTGTCACCACATGAGATTCTTTTTTTTTTTTTTTAAATTCGTTTATTGATTTCAGGAAAGATCATACACATTTTGCTCGTATTCATCATTTTCCATTAATTACAGGAAATTACCATACATAGCCATGTATAAGATATTATAAAAATAATAAATTGTGCATGTTGATCATTAATGCCTTATTTTAAACTTTAACTGTAACTACATTAACTTCTAATAAAGTCTTTAATACAAACGTAGTGCCGCTTACAAAGAATATTTCTAAATACATCCCGCTCTGTTGGTAAATAATGTCTAGAGAGTCATACACCCTTTTCTTATGCGTATACTGAGTCCTTTTAACTTATACAGTGTGATAGGATGAATTCCATCTTCCCCATATCTTCTCAAATTTAGTTGGACAACCCCTATTCTGATAAAGCGTCCGCTCATACGGAATAATTGAGTTTATTAAGTCAACCCATGCTCTAAGAGATGGACCAGAGCCTCCCATCCAACGCAGCGCCAACACCTTTCGTGCCATGAACAGTGACTCCCTCAGGAATATTCCTGTGTGGTAATCCCAAGCCTCCGCCTCCCATACTCCAAACAAACATACCAGTGGCTCAAGTGGAACAGGGATCGACACCAAAGATGTCAATAGTGCCGTCACTTCTCTCCAATATTGAAAAATAACAGGACACTTCCATATCATATGGATAAAATCTGCGTCACTAGAGTGACATCTCAAGCAGTCTGATGAATGAAGACGGCCCATTTTAAAAAGACGAGTCGGGGTCAAATAAGATTGATAGATTATATATAATTGGATCATCTTATTATTGATTGACGGGGAGACCTTAGTTGGAGATTCCAAGATTTCATCCCATTCTTCTCCTAGTGTATCCGGAAGAAGTCTCCCCCACTTTCCCTTAATTGAATCTGTAACAGATACTTCGCCTATGGATATTAGGTAGGTGTATAAAGAGGAAATGAGTCCCTGAGGGCCCTGTGAATTAAGAATTCCTATTAACGGCAGAGTTGAAATAGCTCGACCCGCACCCGTATTTCGTACATGTGATTGGAAGGCAGATCTTAGTTGCAGGTAGCGGAAAAATTGAGACTTCGGTATATTATGAGTATTTTGTAATTGTTCAAAAGAAACAAAAACCCCCTGGCTATGTATATCGCTCACCGTAAGGACACCACACGATATCCAAAATTCAGTAGATGGGTGGCCCAATAATCCCGGAAAGTAACCATTATTCCATAACGGCATTTCGGCTGCTATATCTACATATTGTGTCACTTTTTTAATTTGTCTCCATACTGATCGTGCCAGGCGAAGCAAAGGAAGCAAACGAGGGACAGCAATTTTCTCCATCTCTAGAAAACCCAGCGGGCAATCAACTTTAGCTGAATGTAATATATGACTTTCAGAGTTGGGGAGAGACCTCCCGGGCATCCACTCACTTATCATTTTGGCCTGTCCAGCAAGGTAATACAGATAGAAGTCCGGCAAAGCCGCCCCGCCCCCCCGCTTAGGTCTCTGCAGGGTGGATAATTTAAGTTTAGGCCTAGCCTTCCCCCATATGAAGGATGTAGTAAGGGAGTTTAGGGTTGCAAAGAAAGATTTAGGTATTGAAACGGCACTATGTTGAAAACAATAGCTCAATTTTGGGAGTAAAATCATTTTGATCAGATTAATACGACCAGCCACCGATAGCGGGAGCTTATCCCAGGTAGCATATTTAAATTTAACCACGTCAATTAGTGGATATATATTGAGATGTAGATCAAGGTGACTGCGCTGAGTCATATGCATCCCGAGATACTTAAAATTGGAGACAATGGGCAATAGCGAGAGGGTTTCAAGGTTTGGCATTGGGGTATGGGAGAGAGGCATCAAAGCAGACCTATCCCAGTTTATATATAGGCCAGAAAACTTGCTAAATTTATCAATCATCGTTATTACTTTTGGTAATGTATCCTCCGTCTGGTCCATAAACACCACCATATCATCAGCATATAGACCTATAGTGTCCACCCGATCAGCAATATGTATCCCTTTAATATCTACAGAAGACCTCATCCGTATTGCCAAGGCTTCTATTGCCAAGGCAAATAAGGCTGGGGAGAGAGGGCATCCCTGGCGAGTTCCCCTATGCAAAGAAAATGGCGCAGACACAGAGCCGTTTACCACCATTCGCGCCCCCGGTTTCGCATATAGTGTACCTATCCCTCTCAGAAATTTATTCCCAAACCCATATTTCCGTAGACATGCAATTAAAAAAGACCACTCAAGGGAATCAAAAGCCTTGGCTGCGTCCAGCGAAGCCAATGCCCACTTATTGTCTGGTTCTAGTGTACTATATTGAATAACCGATTGCACCCGTCTGATATTAATAGAGGTGTTTTTCCCAGGCATAAAACCAGTTTGATCTGGGTGTATGAGATCCAATATGATCGTATTCAGTCTGGTAGCTAGAATTTTCGTAAAAATCTTATAGTCAACATTCACCAAAGAAATTGGTCTATATGATCCACAATCTAGAGGATCCTTCCCTTCCTTCCTGAGCACGACAATATTAGCATCATAAAATGTTTCAGGTACAGATTCACCCTCCCATATTCCCCTAAGTACCTTTAGCAATATAGGTGCCAATTTATCACGGTATTTCCTGTAAAATTCAATGGGGAACCCATCAGGTCCCGGGGCCTTCCCAGTAGCCATATCCGCTATTGCATGTTCTACCTCTTCCAGGGTGAATTCAGCCTCCATAAGGGCTCGTTGAGATGGGCTTAGTAAGGGGAATGTTATATCTGATAGATAATCCAAACATTCATCAATATCAAAACCACTTTTAGATTTGTATAATGAAATGTAGTAATCGTAAAAGCTCTGAAGTATTTTATCAGTAGAGGATACCAACGAGCCATCAGACGCTCGGATCTGCAATATTGTGTTGGAGGTGTTATGTTGGCGCACCAAAAAGGCCAGGAGTGTACTGGCTTGATTGCCTAGCTCAAAATAGGACTGCCGAGTGAAAAATAGTTTGCGTTTTGACTTAGCGTCTGCATGTTGGGTATATAGTCTCTGGGAAGTAAGCCATTCAATTCTATTGCTGCTGGACTGATTAGCTATATAAGTGGCCTCTGAGTCTTTTAATCTTTGCTCTATCTCCTCATCCTCCCTCGCCGTTACCCTCTTGATGTAGGAAATAGTTGAGGACAAGCACCCTCTCAGGTATGCCTTCAGGGTATCCCAAAATAGACCAGAGTTTTGGAGTTCCGAATGTGTTAGAGTAAAATCATTCAACTGATCAACCGTCCTATCACTAGAGTCTATCAATTTCAACCAGAAGGGATTCAGTTTCCAGAACCCACCACTATTATCGGATTTCTCATATTTAAGTTTAAGAATAATTGGACTATGGTCTGAGATCCCCCGATTACCATGTTCAATGCTATCCACCCGTAATGCCAACTCACCCGACCCAAATATATAGTCTATTCTAGATAGAGATTGTCTAGTTGACGAGTGGCAGGTGTACCCTCTAACTTCCGGATGATTTATTCTCCATAAATCTAACCACCCGCTCCCGTTCATAAACAATGCTAATTGAGAGGGTTGTTGAGGTAAAGCGTCCCCTGATGTTACGTCATCCAGTCTCAATCTATCCATGGATTGATTCATAACTAAGTTAAAGTCCCCCATACAAATAACTTTGGCTTCCGGATATTTTAAGGAAAAGCCTAGAGCCATACGGAGGATTGACACATTGGCAGGAGGAGGATTATAGATGCACAATAACACATACTCTCGTGAATTAATAAATGCATGCACAAAAACGAAGCGGCCCTCTGGATCACGTCTCGCCTCCCTGGCCTCCCACCTGACCTCCTTGTGTATCAGTAGAGAAACCCCTCTAGAGTAGCTAGTGTGGAATGTGTGCAAGGACCATTGTACCCACGGTTTCTGCATACATCGAACTGTGTCCCTTGTTAAATGTGTCTCTATTAGTGCCACAACATGAGGGTGATATTTTTTTATCTGCGAGAATACCTTAATTTTCTTTCGTGGGGTCTTTATACCTCGTATGTTCCAGGTCATACATATAATTTCAGCCCCCATGTTCACTCTTAAAGGGAAAGTGAATGCATATCATTACTATTCGGGTGTAGTTCAGCGGCATCGCACAGAGCAAAGAGTCAGCATTAGCGGCAACCATACCTAGTAAACAATCTAATCTAATACATAAAACCAAACTGAACAAAACTTGAACAATAGGGGAGTATATTTCCATACTCCCACAGTCAAATTGAAAAAGGGATACCCTCACTGGATTCAGTGTCCGGTATTGTTGACATTCCCTGCACCCAAACAAAGAGCTCTATCTATACTGCCATTAGTCAGGGAGTCCAGGTTAGGAGTTTTCCGCATTTGACCCCACACGGGACCGCAGCCACTCGATCGCCTCCGCTGGGTCTGTGAAAAATAAGGAGGAGCCCTTATAAACAATACGGAGCCGGGCCGGATAAAGCATAGAGTAGACGATGTTCCTCTCTCTAAGTTGCTTCTTGACATCCATAAATCGTGCCCGCTGCTTTTGAAGCTCCATGGAAAAATCTGGAAAGATCGAAATGGTAGCATTATCGAATTTAATGAGGCCCTTCTGTCGCGCCAAGCGGAGGATGGCGTCTCTGTCTCTACAATTAAGGAGACGCGCCAGAAAGGGTCGCGGAGGGGCTCCAGGAGGGAGAGGTCTCGTCGGGACCCTGTGGGCCCTCTCCACCGAAAATGTCGAGGAGAATCCATCTCCCAATGTAGACTTAAGCCATTCCTCCAGAAATTGCTCAGGCTGCTGGCCCTCTGACCGCTCCGGGAGACCTATGATACGGATATTATTGCGGCGCAGTCTATTTTCTAAGTCATCTGCCTTTTGCTTCCAGGCATTCACGGATCCAGCAGCTTTATTCAGTTTAGCTTCCATAGGGGTGATAGTGTCCTCTATATGAGACACCCTCGTTTCAACCTCTGAGATGCGCCCTCTCATAGCCTGCATGTCATGTCTCAGGCGCCCCACCTCGGTATGTACATCCTCTATTTTCTCCGTGAGAGATGATCTAGTGAGAGATATAGCTTGCATCAACTGCTCTGATGCCTGTTTAAGAGTCAGTTCATCCTCTCCTCTCTCCTCATTACCATCAGAGGGGCGACCTTTACGCTGAGATGGTGCGGGGTTATTTCTAAGACTGCGCACATTATCAGGGGGATCATCCTTGGCATATTTTTTTAATTTTTCAGCAGCTGCAGCTCCTCTAGGGTGCTGCATGGTGAGTGTTTACAAGAAGATTATGCAAAGCGACCTCAGGTGCAATTATGGGGAAGCTCAAAGTCACTTGTAGCACGCAGGCCGTGTAATTTCACAGTTACCCCCGGGGAAGCAGCTAAAAAGGGGTTAATCCCTGTAGTATTATGTCACTGGTAGGGAAAATGTCCACCCGACAGGGGGGCACAGGTCCCGCTTTTTCAGGGCACACACTGTACCACCCCTACTTCTTCAGGCGCCCATTCACCGCCCAGCGCCGCTGATGTGGTTAAAAGCGTAACTCCCTATCTGCCAGGGTGTGCGCTATATTAATGGCCGCTGCCCCAGGCACTTTCCAGCACCTATCAGTCCTCACCGCTTCTGCCTGCAAGCTTCCCGCCTCTCTCTCCAGCACCATCCACCGCCGTTACTTCTGAGGTGAGAGGAACCCAACAGAGAGCAGCGCTGTGATTCATGCGCCCTCCCTGCTCACACATGTAGGTGTCCCGCCGCTCTCACCAGCGCGGTCAGCCGCCGCCGCCTCCGGGATAACAGGGGGGTTCAGCTCCAGTAGTTGGCAGCACCGCGTCCTGTGCTCCCTGGCGCGTGCTCAGAAAATGGCCGCCGTCACCTGCGGGGATCTCCTGCCCGCTCCGGTTCCCGCGGCTCCCGACTCCACGGAGCTCTGCAGCGGTCTCCCAGAAGATCCAGGGGACTCTCTGGTATGTAGGGCTCAGGTTTGGGTTGGTACCGCTAGGTCCCGCTCAGTATTTATGGCAGATATGCCTCAGGATGTACGGAGCTCTCCTAAGATGCTTCCGTCTTCTTCGGCTACATAGCCACGCCCCTCCATGAGATTCTTTTTGGTAGAGCAGCAAATTTGGGTTGTTATTTTCCACAACAACTGATGTTGAATTCTGAGACTTTAACTGCTTATGTACAAGAATTACAAAAACGTTTAACTAAAGTGCATTCGCAAGTTTTTGCTTCCCTTCCAGATCCAGAAAATCTCGAAGGAGGCCACAAGTTGGAACCTGGTGATCAAGTCTACGTGAAAAGACACACCAGAAAGACTCTGGAACTGAGATTTGACGGACCTTTCCAAGTCCTGTTAACAACTCCAACAGCAGTCAAGCTTGAAGGAAAGGCATCATGGATACATGCAAGCCATTGCAAAAAAGCAGTAAAAGAGCTGCAGATAACTCACCACGTCCCTCGGGGAGGCCGCATATAGTACAAATGGGAATTCCCAACAAAATTGCTAGTACCATTTTTATTTATCCTATGTTAACACAAATGTGGGATAAATTAGTTAGAGCCACGGATTATCTAGATGATCAGATTTGGGATATATTGGACATATTAAATACTAGTATAGCTGTACAGAATCAGCTTATAATAGTCACTAACCAACATACCCTGGTATTGGATTACCTAACTGCCTCACAAGGGGGTATGTGTCAAATCATCGGACCCACCTGCTGTCATTATATAGACCCGAATAGTACTATGAGTATGAGATTTAAATTAAAAGACGTACAACGACTCAGGGATCAGTATGACAAAGACAATGACCAAAATAAGGATAGCTGGTGGTCAGATACCTTTTCTTTTCTTAACCCGGCCAATTGGTTCTGAGGGATCGGTGGGTGGGTTACCGGGATTATGCAAAGCCTAATACATACAGTTATGGTTATTGTAATTATATATGTATTATTCAAGGTTGTACTCAAGGGTATCTCGGTATGCACAAATAAATTTTGTGTAATGGATGCGAGAATATAAAGTTTTTTTTTGTAATATCACAAAAAGAATGACTAAAATGATCGACAAGGTTTTGAATGGAATATGTCAAAGGGGGGATTGTGAAGAGCAGAACAAAAATGATTACCTCAATGAACAAAAAAAAAAAAAAAAAAGAATTTGTGATAAATATTGACCTGTCCATTCAAGGACATTTTAGCTATAGTATGAAATCCTGTTTTTCTTGTCTGTGGAATTGCCTTTGTACTGTTTGTTGTGAAACTGCCGCCCACGAAACTGTTTTCTTTTCTTTTCTTTCTTTCCTGTTTTGTCTCTTTGTTTAAACATGCAAAACTTGTATAACCACTAAACCGACTGAAGCAACTATATAAAGAAGGGATAGCACTTTGAAGGCAGGCGTGCTTCAGAGACTTCCCAGTGATACACTATACAAGACGTGTCTTGTGTATTATTTCTGGTGATTCACCACTTCCAAAGGCTGCTCCGACTGAGTATGATCCCGACATAACAATCAAAGTGAACCTTAAATACAGCATCAAATGCAGCCACTGATATCGAAAAGCCTAAGTGGGAAGCAAGCTGAAGGGACACTATTGTAAGCTGTGTGCATAACCTAAGCCATATAGGAGCGGTGATTAACCCTGCTGTTCTGTTGGTCAAAAATGACCGACTTTGAACTTCAATATTCTTTAAAATATTCAAGATGCGGCTCTGAAACCCGTGGCCGACCGACCCATCCTCATTTAAGTCAATCAACCACAAGTTTCAGAACCGCATCTTGAACACCCCAAAAAATACCAAAGTTCAAAATAGGTCTCCCCAGACCGAACAGAACAGCAGGGTTAAAGTGCATATATAGGTATATTACCTGTGGCGTGCCCAGTCCTGGATGAACGTCCCACCCCGACGAGCGTTTTGCCAGTTCTTCTTCCGGGGGCTGCATTTGATGCTGTATTTAAGGTTCACTTTGATTGTTAATTATCAAGTTTAACACTTGGGTCATTAGGAGTGCGGTTCAGCATTGATTGTCAAGTATGCCTTAGCCTTGGTGATTCATAGTTGTGTTGTGAGGTACTCAGGTGTCATCATTTTATATGTTTATTTTGTGAACAAAATTGGTATATTTTGCATTCCTTGAGCCATAGTAATTTTTGTGGTTTTTGTGTATTGATATTGTACTGTCCACAGAAGCTGCATTCTTAGTTCTAGAATTTGCCATATATATGAATTGGACATTGCAGAAACCTTCACACACTTGTCATGTGTCCAAGCACAACAGTTGTGATGAGTGAAGTGTCAAAAAAAAGCTGGTGGGAATAGGATCCAGATGCATTTATTTATAGGTGGACGTTGGCTATTTCTGCCCTGAGAAAGGACACATTTTAGGCTGCTATTTTTAATATTACACTTTAAGGAATAATGACAGATGTGTCTGCTCTAAAAGTTTTTGAACATCTCAATTTTTACCAACTAAAAAAAATTCCAATAAAATAATAAATAAAATATCCCAATATAACACAGTATTCCTCCAGGGACTACAGCATAAATATGCGATATTAAGTTATAATAGGGTTGAAAATAATTATAATAATCTCACCCTTTCAAGTCTTGGCGTAGTTCATCAAAATTAAGTTTCCCCCCTCCTTGTCGGAGGCTTTCGGATATATCATCCACTGCAGTTTTCTTGAGCTTCAGCTTCACCATTGCTTTACTGCAACCCTGTAATTAATAAGTACATGTAATATACCCCATTTAGTGCCACATGTGATTATACCATTATGGCCAGTTTCACACATTTGCATATCATAGTTCTATGGACTGGCTGTTGGACTCCGGACCAGAATTCAACAATCTCATATACGGCTACAGGGCTGCAAAGTTCTGGTGAGCGTTCCCATGGCTAGTGGGAGATAATGGGGAGATTCTGGAACCTTATAGAGATAATTCTTCCATTCTGTTAATAGGGTCTTAACTGACCAAAGTTGTCATTTTAGAGGTTGCCCCAAATCTTTACTGTATTTAAACCTGGTCAGTAAAGCTACTAAAGCTAGAAAAGAGCAGGAGACCGATGTGTCAAGTGTTGCATGTTGTGATATTAACATATTAACTCTATATCTGCAGGTTAATAGTGTTACAATGCTGCAAACAGGTGCAAGCAGTCACGACTATTCAATATAACCAAGAAAACACAGCTGTACTCTGAAATGCTAAAATATGCAAACGTTGAGTATATGAAATGAGAACTGCATTACTGCTATAGAAAATAGCTAAAAAAATATGTTGAAAAATAGTCATTATGGCTCGTACCTGTTCACACTTGAATTATTCTATTTGGGGGTGCGGGTCATTTTTTTTATTTAAGTGCCCAATCTGATTAAGGGCTCATGCAGACATTAGTGGAGCTTGGTCTGATCTCATGTGTTGTGAATTCTGCTCTTGGGTTCCCTCCAGTGGTTGTTGGTGGGAATGCAGTTGTCTCTGACTCTCAGTCCTGGCCAGGTGTATCGGATAATTACAATTCTGACTGGGATATTTAGGTGTGCTGGATTCATTAGTTGTCAATGTTTCTTTGGAAGTATTGGTTCTCTGCCTGGCCTCACCTGCTTAGCTGACAAATTCAGCAAAGATAAGTGTTTTGTTTTTGTATCTGTGGCACACTGCTGTGTGCTTGTTTCAGTTTATTCCTGCTCTGTTTGTAGGATTCACTGGAGTTGCAGATATACGCTCCTACATCTTTTATTAGATGTAGGAAGTTTTTGTATATCTTGCTGTGGATTTTTTGAAGGGTTTTAATACTGACCGCACAGAACTCTGTCCTATCCTGTCCTATCTAGCTAGAGTGGCCTCCTGTGCTAAATCCTGTTTTTTCTGGCTGTGTATGTTTTTTCCTCTCCGACTCACCGCCAATATTTGTGGGGGGCTGTCTATCCTTTGGGGATTTTCTCTGAGGCAAGATAGTATTCCGATTTCCATCTTTAGGGGAATTTAGTCCTCCGGCTGTGACGAAGTGTCTAGGTGTGTTAGGTACACTCCACAGCTACTTCTAGTTGCGGTGTTAAGTTCAGGGTTGCGATCAGTATAGTGGCCACTTTCTCCAGTGAAAGTTCTCATGCAGCTCCAAGGTCACCGGATCATAACACTCATGCCACAATACATGGACAGGGAACGGTTCTCTAGATCCGAGTGTGACGACTATATATATTTATGTAGGTGGAGAGCCGCGGCCGGCACATGCAATAGCGGTCCCATGTTCGGACGTCTTCATGAGCCCTAACACATGAGTCGCTAATACCGCACCGACTCCTTCTACCCGTTATTACAGTAAATGAGAACATTAGAAACTTTACCTTTTTAATAAGATCGGCCAGTTCCATTTCACTCTTTTGCTGAGCCATGTCAGTTTTCACTTCTGAATAGGTGTCACTGATGATGGCCAAAAACATGTTCTGTTAAGTATACAAACAGTGATTAATAACACAAACGCACATTTTTCCAGACGTAGAGTCACAGACTAATGCTAGTATCCTGGATTCTGCGCCTAACAAGCAATCTGCAGATGCGACAATGTCCGTCCCCAAATGTGAAGAAGCATTTGTGGGCCTCAGTCATTTCATCTTTACACTTGTGAACTAGTGATGAGCGAACATGCTGGCATAAGATGCTATCTGAGCATGCTCGTGTGCTAACCGAGTATCTTCGGCGCGCTCGAATAATATGTTCGAGTCCCCGCGGCTGTACATCTCGCGGCTGTTTGAAAGCTTCAACACCTGCAAAGATTGTCTAACAAACAGGTAATCCCGGCATATATTGCGGCTGTCGAACAGTGACGAGATATACAGGCGCAGGGACTCAAGGGTATTTTTCAAGAATGCCGATGTCACTCGGATAGCACACGGGCATGCTCGGGAAAACACCTTATCCCACAAAGTTTGCTCATCACTATTGATAACAAGTAACATAGGAATTGAAAAATTGTACTTTTCATCCGTTTTAATGGTCAAGGAAGACCACCCATAACAAAATCTTTTTTGAATGACTTAAAGGCCAAGGTCAGGAAAGTGTAGAAAAAAATTGTCCGATTTCCATCGAGAAAACTTGGGGATGATTTTCATCACTATTGTCATGCATGCGTTATCAGCGCGTCCGTATTTCTCGTGTGTGTGCCGCACATTTTTATACATCAATATTTTAAAATATTTGTGATAAAGTACAGTTTTCCAGGTTAATAATGTCGATATATCCCCAAAAATTGGATGCTTTACCGATGATCCATATGGGATGCTTTTGCCCAACCATAAAATTGTAACGAGAATATTGAGTGCTGCGACTTTTTTGGTCACACGGACACTCACTTCATGCGAGGAAATGGTCATCTGGACAACCCCATTGAATTACATTGGTCTGATTTTTACTCGACAAGTCCGTCGAATACACTTGTCTGAACAAAGCCTGACACCGATGTCATAAAATATAGCTGCCAAACCAGTATACAGAAGCTTACGATTAAAGTATGATCATAATGACCTTACATTGGTCGCAGATTAAATAGCAGAATAAACGGACTGATAACATCCACAAAAAATAATGAACTAATGTAAAAAAAAAAAAAAGATGCGACTAGATGGGAAATGTAACAAATAATATAAATCACGTACCAAAAGGATGAAGAACATAAAGAACACAAAAGATGTAAAATAAATGGGCCCCAAGATTCGATTTGCTTCCTCAATCTCAGTGAAGTTGAAATCTCCCAAAAGAATACGAAACTGAGTAAAACTAAAAGAAAAAGTCAATAGAGCTCAATTAGATCAGGTTCTCCAGGTAAAAGTCACTTTACAGCTCATGTTTCATGGTTGGTTACTGAACAACGATAAAGAAATTGCCCCAGTCTACAAGAAGTCCAGATAGCGGAGCCCTCACATACACAGACTAATGGCAGCCAAACCTACTGATAATGATGGGTTTGGGCGACAGTGTACTGTATATGGGGCATCGGACCGATGATCATTGGGGAAGTAAAGGATCTGCCATGTCTGATTTCAGACTGGCGAATCTTTTTTTGCTTCTTAGATAAGCTGCCAGTAGCAATGTCTGGAACACAGAGAACACAGGAGCACTTGGCAGACCGAGAGCGCTCCTATGTATGTGAGAGATGGAGAAGATGATTGCCGGGGACGAATGATCGGAATAACCGTCGTTTCCCAACAGCCATCTAACGTGGGGCTCTAGTCTTAGGACACCGTTTTAAGGGCTTCAAAACTTGGACTGAGATATCTGAAGACCCTGTTCACACGGTTTTCCTGGGTTATAAGGGGGTCCACAGCATTCTTGCTTTGAAAGTCTTTGACTTTTGAAAATGATGCATGAAATTTCTATTTGGTACCAGACAGAAGAGCACAGTAGAAAATGCTGATATAATGAACACCGAATAGGATGGAATCATGACACTTGAGTGAACAGTAGGTGGTCCGGTGGTGACAATAGAGAAAAGAGAAAAAAAAAGGAAAATTGGACATAACTTCACACAAAACCCCAAAAATGGTCCAGACAAAATTGTTAGCACCCTCAACTTAATTGGTTGCACACCCTTTGCAATAAATTGCTGCATTCAATTGCTTCCTATAACCATCAACAAGCTTCTTACACCTCTCAACTGGAATTTTGGCCCACTCTTCTTTTGTAAATTGTTCCAGGTCTCTCATATTTGAAGGGTGCCTTCTCTCAACTGTAATTTTAAGATCTATTCACAGGTGTTCAATGGAATTTAAATCCAAACTCATTGCTGGTCACTTCAGAACTCTCCAGTGCTTTGTTTTCCATCATTTCTGGGTGCTTCTTTAAGTATATTTGAGGTCATTCTCCTGCTGAAAGACCTATGACATAGGACGCAAACTCAACTTTCTGACATTGAGCATTACATTGACCCAAAATCCTTTGGTAATCTTTAAATTTCATGATGCTTTGCAAACAGTAAAAGGCACCCAGTGCCAGCAAAACAACCCCAAAACATCTTTGAACCTCCACCATATTTGACTGTAGGTATGGTGTTCTTTTCTTTGTAGGCCTCATTCTATTTTCAGCAAACAGTAGAATGATGCGCTTTACCAAAAAGCTCTACCTTGGTCTCATCTGTCCACAAGACGCTTTCCCAAAAGGATTTTGGCTTACTCACATACCTTTTGGAAAACTGCAGTCTAGCTTTATGTCTCTGTGTCAGCAGTGGGGTCTTCCTGGGTTTTCTGCAGTAGCGTTTCATTTCATTCAAATGTCGACGGTATTGTTCCCACTGACACTGATGCACCCTGAGCCTGCAAGACAGCTTGAATTTTTTTGGAACTTTATTGAAGCTGCTTATTCATCATCCAGTCTATCCTTCTTTTGCAACCTTTCATCGATTTTTCTCTGACATCCACATCTAGGGAGATTAGCTACAGTGCCATGGGTTGTAAACTTCATCATTAAGTTGTGCACCGTGGACAAAGAAACATCAAGATCTCTGGAGATGGAGTTTCAAGGGTGCTATAACTTGTAGCCATGACTGTATAAAGTACTCGTTATAAGATACTTCACCATTTCAGATAAAAAATCTGGACCTCAAATATTTATAACTAAACTCTGAATACAAATTGCATAGGAATAACTACTTACATGCAGTCTTGAAAGCTACTGAAGTCGTCAACCTGGGTGCCAAACACAAGGTAGGCAAACTGGGCGTATGCAAGGAATATGATGAAAAACATGATGGAGAAGCCTAGAATGTCCTTTGCACAGCGAGACATGGTGGTTGACAACTGAGTCATAGTTCTGTTGAAGTTCACAAACTTAAAGAGCTTTTGGAAAGAAAATTACAAAGTGTCAGTATAGATACAATTACATTCCATAAGGGTGCAGTCAGATAGACATATACAGTGGGTACGGGAAGTATTCAGACCCCTTTACATATTTCACTCTTTGTATCATTGCAGCCATTTGGTAAATTCAAAAAACTTCATTTTTTTCTCATTAATGTACACTCTGCACCCAATCTTGACTGAAAAAAACAGAAATGTAGAAATTTTTGCAAATTTAATAAAAAGAAAAACTGAAATATCACATGGCCATAAGTATTCAGACCCTTTGCTCAGACACTCATATTTAAGTTACATGCTGTCCATTTCCTTGTGATCCTCCTTGAGATGGTTCTACTCCTTCATTAGAGTCCAGCTGTGTTTAATTAAACTGATAGGACTTGATTTGGAAAGGCACACACCTGTCTATATAAGACCTCACAGCTCACAGTGTATGTCAGACCAAATGAGAAGGTTACAAAAGAATTTCTGCAGTACTCAAGGGCCTAAGAGCACAGTGGCCTCCATAATTCTTAAATGGAAGAAGTTTGGGACCACCAGAATTCTTCCTAGAACTGGCCGTCCAGCCAAACTGAGCAATCGTGGGAGAAGAGCCTTGGTAAGAGAGGTAAAGAAGGATGAGCTCCAGACATGCAGTAGGGAGGTGGGAGAAAGTTCCACAAAGTCAACTATTACTGAAGCCCTCCACCAGTCGGGCCTTTATGGCAGAGTGGCCCGACTGAATACTCTCTTCAGTGCAAGACATATGAAAGCCCGCAGGCACTGCTCATCACCTACCCAATACAATCTCAACAGTGAAACATGGTGGTGGCAGCATCATGCTATGGGGGTGTCTTTCAACTGCAGGGACAGTACGACTAGTTGTCATTGAAGGAAACATGAATGCGGCCAATTACAGAGATATCCTGGATGAAAACCTCTTCCCGAGTGCTCTGGACCTGAGACTTGGCAGAAGGTTCACCTTCCAACAAGACAATGACCCTAAGCACACAGCTAAAATAACAAAGGAGCGGCTTCAGAACAACTCTGTGACCATTATTGACTGGCCCAGCCAAAGCCCTGACCTAAACCCAATTGAGTATCTCTGGAGAGACCTGAAAATGGCTGTCCACCAACGTTCACCATCCAACCTGATGGAACTGGAGAGGATCTGCAAGGAAGAATGGCAGAGGATCCCAAATACAGGGGAGAAAAACTTGTTGCATCATTCCCAAGAAGACTCATGGCTGTACTAGCTCAAAAGGGTGCTTCTACTCAATACTGAGCAAAGGGTCTGAATACTTGTGACCATGTGATATTTTAGTTTTTCTTTTTTAATAAATTTGCAGAAATTACTACATTTCTGTTTTTTTTCAGTCAAGATGGGGTGCAGAGTGTACATTAATGAGAAAAAAATGAACTTTTTTGAATTTACCAAATGGCTGCAATGAAACAAAGAGTGAAAAATTTAAAGGGGTCTGAATACTTTCCGCACCCACTGTACATCGGACAAAGATCGGAATGCAGTGCATGGTCTGGTGCGGCTCTCCTGACTCAAACGTGACAGCTTCATTTTCTTCTATGCAGCTGTCACGCTTGGGTTGGGAAAGCCACCGGCTAGTCCGTGCACTGCATTCTGATCTTGGTCCAATTTATACGGCCATCTGATGGGACATTATGCTAAACAGTTATGTTCAGTGGCAAACTGTGGAGGCTTCAAAATGTTTAGGCAGGGGTATACATGTATTTCTTGCAGTGCAACAGCCGTTTCACCTGCAAAAAAGTGTGGCCATTATGATCGATCACAGTCTATCTTAATAGCTGCGTGATCTTGTAGGTTAACCAGACTTGATTATGCCAAGGAATAGCAGAAAGACCGCAGAGCCACAGGACTGCTGCAGCTAAAAGCCACCTAATAATAGAGTATAATGGGAACTGTTACCTTAACCCAAGCGAAGAATACAGTGACTGCAGCCACGTTATTAAACTGGTTCTGCCAGTAAGCTAGAGATTCCAGGTTGTGGAATAAGTTCATGTCCGCTAGGAGCTTGCTCAGAGGTCCTTCCATTGACATTCTGCACAGATTGAAGCCCATCGCCACCACAGAGAGCTGCACAAACAATATGAGCAATCATAAAAAGGATCAACCATTTCTGAAGGTTCTGTTACACAAGGAGGTCACGGGTACAGAAAATTACAAGGGGTTCTCCAAATACTTTCATGACTGGTCAATTATGGGTAATGTTATTTCAGTAAAACAGGGAAAATAATTGGCTCTCAGAACAGATTAAACATGAAAACCCATCTTGTCCAAACAAGTTTCCCTCAGACGTTATCAACTGCCATTACCAATAAAAATATTATTGTCTATGACCATCCTAAAAATACTAAACCTAGAAATAAATGAGGAAAGTAGCAGAAGATAACCTTGCCAAATACTGTTTATTAGTCTGTGAGATTTTCTTCTTGGCAAGCTATCAGTCTTGTCGAAATCCTGCAGAGATCACAGCGGTTAATCTTCTGCCTTGTTCCATTTTCATTTTTTTTTTTGTCTTACTGTAGACAAAGCAATGGGGGGAGGCTCCTGCTGCAGCCAGTTTTATAGTAAAAACTCTATAAATGCCCAATTCATCCTGTATTTCTAAAACTGCACAAGGTTGTAGTCTTGGGGAAAAGACAGGGTTAGTCTAGGACTAGAAAAAAATTATAAATACCTTTGGCCAAATGCACAACATATCATATATATCTGCTCTCTATGGAGATCTACAGCCTGTCAGTTATGTCCCAGACATCACAAATGGAAACTAGTAATGCAACGCAAGCCTGCTCAGTTGTAAATTACAGAAGTACTGCCTGAGGCTGGGTTTACACGTCCTGATATTTCCGGTACCAGAGATATATGTGTTCATGTGTGTCATACTTGTGGCACACATGTGGCAACCGTGTGCTGCATCAGTAGCACACGTACCGGCGCCTGAGAAACAGCGGTAGAGTTATTACTGTTTTCCCCCGGTGCCAGGTGCTGAAGACGACTCACATCATTTTCCCGCTGCTCTGCCGGCGATCAGAGCAAGCAGGGGAGAATGATGAAAGTTGTATTCAAGTGATAACAATGAGGGCAGGTGGCGACTGATGGGATTATTACTCCCATCAGCCTATGCCTGCTGCCACTAATAACAGCGAGAGCAGGCAGCAACCGATGGAAGTATTCATCACCCGCCGCTTGCGCTATAAATAAATGAAAACAAAAACGGTGTGGGTTCCCCTGTATTTTTGATAAACAGGCAAAACTGACAACTGAGGGTTGCATCACTCAGCTGTCAGCATTAGCAAGGTTGGTTACCAAGAATAAAGGGGTCACCAAGCATGTTTTTTTTCAATTAAATACTTCAAAAAAAACGGCGTAGGGTCCCCCCCCCATTCTTGAAAACCAGCCAAGCTAAAGCTGACAGCTGGGGGCTGTTATTTTCAGGCTGGTAAGGGGCCATTGATACTTACCCGGACCAGTCTAAAAATAGCAGCCCACAGCTGTCCAGAAACTGTACATCTATTAGATGGGCCAATTCTGGAACTTTTCCTGGCTCTTCCCACTTGCTCTGTAGCGGTGGCAATTGGGGTTCGTATTTGTATATTTGTGGGGTTGATGTCACCTTTGCATTATCAGGTGACATCAAGCCCTATTAGACACCTCTCCATTATTAATCCTATAGTTATATGGTAAATAAAGACAGAGCAAGTATAAAGTCCTTAATGAGAAATAAAACAAAACAGTTTTCCATTTTTATTTAAAAATAACAAACACAGTTATACTCATCTAACGCCTAATTCCATTGAATCCCTCGTCTCTTAAAATAAAAGAAAAGTGAAAAAACAACAATATCCCTCACCTGTCTGTCATTCTGTCCCACACCATAATTCATGTCTGGGGGATAAATAGTTTTCAACCTGGACGGGGCCAAAATGTGACTGTCCAGGCTGAGAACCACTGATGAATGAGCTATGGCCAGCGCAGCATCAGTGACTGGCGGTGACATCATCAAGGTTACCGTGAGTCACTGAGTTCCCAGCTGGGTTGAACTGCTGTGATCTCAGCACCGTAGGGAAAAGTCAATGATAAGGTCACCGCAGTTCAAGGTCAGTGACTTCACCTCAGATAACAGTGAGAAATTCTCACGGTGCTGAGGTCACCACTGTTCAGCCAGGCTGGGAACGCTGCCTCAGTGACCGGCAGTAACCTTGATGAAATTACCGCTGGTCACTAATGCTACGCTCGTAGCAGCTCATTCACAAGTGGTTCTCAGCCTGGATGGTCGCATCTTGGCACCGTCCAGGTTGAAAACTATTTATCACCCAAATAAAGATTACGGCGGGGGACACAACGACGGACAGATGAGGGATATTACTGTTTTTTTTATTTTTCTTTTATTACAGGAGACGAGAGATTCAGTGGAATTATGAGTTAGAGGAATATAACTGTGCTTGTTATTTTTAAATAAAATGGAAAATTGTGTTTTGTTTTATTTCAAATAAAAGACTTTATTCTGGCTGTGTCTTTATTTACCATATAACTATAGTATTAGTAATGGATAGGAGTCTTACAGACGCCTCTCCATTACTGAGCTGTGGGCGTGATGTCACCTGACAATACAAAGGTGATATCAATCCCACAAATATGAACCCCACTTGCCACCGCTACAGGGCATGTGGGAAGAGCCAGACAAAGCACAAGAATTGGCGCACCTAATAGATGTGCCTTTTCTGGGACAGCTATGGGCTGCTATTTTTAGGTTGGTGGGGGGGGCAATTTCCATGGCCCCTTACCAGCCTGAGAATTCCAGTCCTCAGAAGTCAGCTTTAGCTTGACTGGTTTTCAAAAATGGGGGGACCCCACATTTTTTTTGTAAAATTATTTATTTAAATAATTTACAAAAACAGTGTTGGATCCCCTGTATTCTTGATAACCAGCCTTGATAACGCTGACAGCTGAGGGATGCAGCCCCCAGCTGTCAGTTTTACCTGGTTGGTTATCAAAAATTCAGGGGAACACACGCCTTTTTTTCATTTATTTATATCGCAGGAGGCAGGTGATGAATACTCCAATCAGCAACCGCCTGCTGTCACTGTTATTAGTGGCAGCAGGTGTAGGGTGATGGGAGTAGTCCCATCAGCCGCCACCTGCTCTCGCTGTTATCAGTTGAATATAACTCTCATCATTCTCCCCTGCTGGTGCTGATCGCCGGCAGAGCAAAAGAGAATGATGAAGGCCGCCTTCATCACCCGGCGTCGGGGATCAGCGGTAACTATACCGTTGCTTTTCAGGTGCCGATGTGCGTCACACTGATGACATCTCTAAGTATCATCTGTGTGCACATGTGTGGTACGTTTTGCGGCCCGTGCTGCTGGTAAAAAGCAGGCACGTCAGCGTATTTTGCCCACAGACACATGGTCTAAGGAAACATACTGACATGTGCACTTTGGTCTATGTGTATAAGTGTCTCTGGTAAGTGTGAAAACTGTCACCACACGTACCGGACACACTGACGTCTGAAAGAGACCTGAGATACATTACATACCACAATGATAACAATATCCAGGCAATTCCAGAAGCTGTGGAAATAGTGCAGGCGGTGATTATAGATCTCCAGGAATTCCTCCACCATATAATACAGGATGAAGATGCAGAATGCTATCTCACAGGCAGCCAAGAAATAGTCGAATGTGGAGACATAGTGAATCAGCTTTACCGTCTGGAACTGCCAGGAAGTAACTAGCCCTCCAGTTGCTGGGAATTCTACCAACAGCCTAAAAATAAATAAAAAATAAAAAACCAGCATCATATAAAGTTAATAGATAAGAGAGCAGAATATACTACAATATATGTACACAGTGAAGAATATTAGGGTAAGGCTCCATATCTCATTATCCACTTTTGCTTTAACCCCTTCATGACCTTGGGATTTTCCGTTTTTCCGTGTTAGTTTTTCGCTCCCCTCCTATCCAGAGCCATAACTTTTTTATTTTTGGCCATGTGAGGGCTTATTTTTTGCGAAACGAGTTGTACTTTTGAACGACATCATTGGTTTTACCATGTCTTGTACTAGAAAACGGGAAAAAAATTCCAAGTGCAGTGAAATTGCAAAAAAAAGTGTAATCCCACACTTGTTTTTTGTTTTTACTAGGTTCACTAAATGCAAAAAATGACCTGCTATTATGATTCTCCAGGTCATTACGGGTTCATAGACATCAAACATGTCTAGGTTCTCTTTTATCTAAGTGGTGAAAAAAAATCCCAAAGTTTGCTAAAAAAAAAAGTAAAAAAATTGTGCCATTTTCCGATACCCATAGCGTCTCCATTTTTCGTGATCTGTGTTCGGTTGAGGGCTTATTTTTTGCGTGCCAAGCTGACAATGATACCACTTTTGTGCAGATACGTTCTTTTGATCGCCCTTTATTGCATTTTAATGCAAAGTCGCGGCAACCAAAAAAACGTCATTCTGGCGTTTCGATTTTTTTTCTTGCTACGCCATTTAGCGATCAGGTCAATCCTTTTTCTTATTGATAGATCGGGCGATTCTGATCGCGGCGATACTAAATATGTGTAGGTTTGATTTTTTTAATTGTTTTATTTTGAATGGGGCAAAAGGGGGGTGATTTAAACTTTTATATTTTTTTCACATTTTTTTTAACTTTTTTTTTTTTTACTTTTGCCATGCTTCAATAGCCTCCATGGGAAGCTTGAAGCTGGCACAACTTGATCGGCTCAGCTGCATGGGAGCGATCATCAGATCGCTGCTATGCAGCAGAAATGCAGGTGTGCTATGAGCGCTGACAACAGGGTGGCGCGCATAGCAATCCGGCATCAGCAACCATAGAGGTCTCAAGGACTTCTACGGTTCCTATGCAGACGCATCGCTGACCCCCGATCATGTGACGGAGGTCGGCGATGCGCTTATTTCCGGCCCGATGGCCGGAAGCGCCGGTTAAATGCCGCTGTCAGCATTTGACAGTGGCATTTAACTAGTTAATAGCAGCGGGTGGATCACGATTCCACCTGTCGCTATTGCGGGCACATCTTGCGGCTTTGATGTGGGCTCACCGCCGAACCCCTGCATCAAAGCGGGGTATCTGACCTCGGACGTACTATCCTGTCCGAGGTCAGAAAGGGGTTAAACTTGATACTGCCATCATTTTATAGACAATCTTGGATATCTCATACTTAAACTTGACTTGTAACTATAATTACCGTAGTTATGCAGATTATTGCCATGTAACTGCATTGTTATGGTTTTGCTCCTAAAGATCTAAATTATAATTTGTATTATTTTGTTAGTATTTTGTAAATCCTCCATTGGTTTTCAACATTGCCTGAATCCTTCTGGGCATACTCTCGGTCAGATTGAAACATGTGTCGACAGAAATGAAATTTGACAATTCTCTTGGCCAAGAGATCGCTATCGATGAGCTGGATGATGCAGTTTCTCTTTTCTTGAGAAATCTTCTTTATGGCTGCTCCTCGATTTGAACCAATAACCTTTGACTTAGGAATCAGCCTAATACCACACTGAGCTATTAGTGAATGTGAGAACCACCGCCAGGAGCAAAACAATAAGAATGCAGTGATATGACAAGAATCTGCATAACTAAGCATATACTAAATAGGTGCAAGTCAAATTTACATATGAGATGGCCAAGATGATGGTCTATAAAATGATGGTAGTGTCACGATCAAAGCAGTAGTGGATGGTGAGATATGGAGCCTGAAAGTCAAAAGTACAAAACATTGATAGCCTTTTGCTCTTCACTGTAAAAAAAAAAAAAAAGACTATGTGCACACTTGTGTTATGCTATTTCCACCAGGCAGACTATGTAGTGTTGTTCTTGATTATGAAAAATACCGGAATTCATATTCAAACCTAACAAGCCTAACTATAAGTCAATGGGTTCGACCACGATCATGCCTCCATTAGGGGTTCATGCCATGAAGCCAGCGGGCACAGAAGCTAAAGTTTCCATTCGTGACCTACCTGATAATGCAGAAGAGATTAATATTTGCATTATATATTGTGAAGTCCATAAACACTGCTCGGGTGCCTCGGTCCAGCCACAGGTTACTCTTCAGGGTCCCAATCTGAGCAGCAGCCTCTTCTCGGCTCCTTGACAGATCTAAGTAATACCCGGCCCCGCTGTATGAGGATATGAGGCCCCACTGACTTCTGCCATTTAAATCCCTTTCTTTGGTGTATGTCCACCTGTATAGGTATATGGTTACACATAGATTATAGTCCCGACAGTATGATGCAACTACTATAATTCACTTATCGATCCCCTTCACGTTCATATAATATCAGTAACCACCGTATTTTTGGACTATAAGACACACCTAGCCATAAGACGCACCCAAGGTTTAGACAGAAGAAATATAAAAAACATTTTTCCTATTAATTAAAACTTCCCTTGTGTAAAGTGGAGGCGTCATTACCATTACTCAACTAGGGTAGAATAGGGCTGACCTCTAATAAATGTATTGTTAGTGTTTCTCTGCAGCGTGTATTATACGCACACAGTTCTGTTATATATGCACATATAGACATGCACAGCTCTGCTTCACGCATATTAAGACACACACAGCTCTGGTACATGCACATAAAATCACGCACAGCTCTGCTACATGCACATTTACATACACACAGCTCTGCTCTATGTACACACAGCTCTGCTACATGCACATAAAATCACACACAGCTCTGCTCTATGTACACACAGCTCTGCTACATGCACATTTACATACACACAGCTCTGCTACATGCACATTTACATACACACAGCTCTGCTCTATGTACACACAGCTCTGCTACATGCACATAAAATCACACACAGCTCTGCTCTATGTACACACAGCTCTGCTACATGCACATTTACATACACACAGCTCTGCTACATGCACATTTACATACACACAGCTCTGCTACATGCACATTTACATACACACAGCTCTGCTCTATGTACACACAGCTCTGCTACATGCACATTTACATACACACAGCTCTGCTACATGCACATTTACATACACACAGCTCTGCTCTATGTACACACAGCTCTGCTACATGCACATTTACATACACACAGCTCTGCTACATGCACATTTACGTACACACAGCTCTGCTCTATGTACACACAGCTCTGCTACATGCACATTTACATACACACAGCTCTGCTACATGCACATTTACATGCACACAGCTCTACTACATGCACATTTACATACACACAGCTCTGCTACAAGCACATTTACATACACACAGCTCCGCTACATGCACATTTACATACACACAGCTCTGCTACATGCATTTACATACACACAGCTCTGCTACATGCACATTTACATACACACAGCTCTGCTACATGCACATTTACATACACACAGCTCTGCTACATGCACATTTACATACACACAGCTCTGCTACATTCACATTTACGAAAACACACAGCTCTGCTACATGCACATTTACATACACACAGCTCTTCTCTATGTACACACAGCTTTGCTACATGCACATAAA
Source organism: Ranitomeya imitator (assembly GCF_032444005.1). Lineage (NCBI taxonomy): Eukaryota > Metazoa > Chordata > Amphibia > Anura > Dendrobatidae > Ranitomeya > Ranitomeya imitator. Next base: position 908,026,950 of record NC_091282.1, read on the forward strand.
ATCACACACAGCTTTGCTACATGCACATAAAATCACACAGCTTTGCTACATGCACATTTACATACACACAGCTCTGCTACATGCACATTTACATACACACAGCTCTGCTAAATGCACATTTACATACACACAGCTCTGCTACATGCTCATTTACATACACACAGCTCTGCTAAATGCACATTTACATACACACAGCTCTGCTACATGCACATTTACATACACACAGCTCTGCTACATGCACATTTACATACACACAGCTCTGCTACATTCACATTTACGAAAACACACAGCTCTGCTACATGCACATTTACATACACACAGCTCTTCTCTATGTACACACAGCTTTGCTACATGCACATAAAATCACACACAGCTTTGCTACATGCACATTTACATACACACAGCTCTGCTACATGCACATTAACATACACCCAGCTCTGCTACATGCACATTTACATACACACAGCTCTGCTACATGCACATTTACATACACACAGCTCTGCTACATGCACATTTACATACACACAGCTCTGCTAAATGCACATTTACATACACACAGCTCTGCTACATGCTCATTTACATAAACACACAGCTCTGCTACATACATATACAGACACAGCATTTATATGCGTACACAGATCTACTACATGTACATTTACACACACAGCTCTGGTACATGCACATATAGACACACAACTCTTATACATGCACATTTATAGACATACACACAGCTCTGCTACATGCACATTTACATACACACAGCTCTGCTAAATGCACATTTACATACACACAGCTCTGCTACATGCACATTTACATACACACAGCTCTGCTACATGCACATTTACATACACACAGCTCTGCTAAATGCACATTTACATACACACAGCTCTGCTACATGCTCATTTACATAAACACACAGCTCTGCTACATACATATACAGACACAGCATTTATATGCGTACACAGATCTACTACATGTACATTTACACACACAGCTCTGGTACATGCACATATAGACACACAACTCTTATACATGCACATTTATAGACATACACACAGCTCTGCTACATGCACATTTACATACACACAGCTCTGCTAAATGCACATTTACATACACACAGCTCTGCTACATGCACATTTACATACACACAGCTCTGCTAAATGCACATTTACATACACACAGCTCTGCTACATGCTCATTTACATAAACACACAGCTCTGCTACATACATATACAGACACAGCATTTATATGCATACACAGATCTACTACATGTACATTTACACACACAGCTCTGGTACATGCACATATAGACACACAACTCTTATACATGCACATTTATAGACATACACTCAGCTCTGTTCCATGAACACTACATAAACAGACACACTATACATTATCACATCTTGTAGTTCCTCCCAGGCATATGACAGATTAGCTAGTCAGGTGGAAAGTCCTTCACCTGCTCAGGACGTGCAGGTCCCAATATCATCCTGCTCCGCACCGATCACATAGATCAGTGTGGCGCAGGATTGAAAAAGAGCACTTCTCTGTGATCAAGAAGGACATGGTGCCTATGTTTTAACTCATGACAGCAAGCTGCCTGCGGACTATAAGACGCACGCACTTTTAACAAGTTTTTCTTGCTAAAACGTTCATCTTATAGTCTGAAAAAATACGGGAATGAAAAATTGTTTCAGTTTCCCATTACTGAGAGCATGAGCCCGCTTACAATATGCATGTGATTTGTGTACAAAGTCATTTTTACACAATGCTAGTATATAATCCTAATGGCAGTCAATCCAGGAAGGCTACTACACCTTGTGACAACAGCTTGATTTTAGCATTTCGTTAAAAATGTTGATAACTGAAAGTGGCACATACGCAGTTCCATTACGTAGTCCAAAGGGGGCAGTATCTTCATTACTGACAGAGTACATATCATAGCACTCTGTGATTTCATCCTTCAAGTCTTCTGGAACCGAACAGGAGCCGTTCTTCACTTTCAGCTGACGTAGGCGAGGTACTCCAAGAAGCAGGTTCTCGTAGTAGATGAAGCTTTGATTTTCTGCTATAGTCCTGTTCTTGTACCACATGTCCCAGTACAGGCCATCCACTAGAGGCCCCTCAGCAAACTGCAAGGATAAAAATCATATTAAGTGGAGATTAAGATCTCGAATATTTAGCTGCGATGTCAAAAACATAAAGGGAACCTCTCCGCTGTTTCATGCTGCCAGAGCCACGGTTAGCAGGAATTCTAGACAGACCTACTCAACACAGCGAGCTAGGCGCTAATCTAAAAACTGCAGGAAAGCATAGCTTAAAAAATAAGTCGGGCAAAGGTAGAGGAGTCATGGCACAGGTAAAGTCTAGATTTCATGTGGTCTGTCGCACAGGCAGCATGAAAGAGCTGAAAAATTCCCTTTACATTGATAATCAATTAATTAATTTAATTAATTTAAGAACCGTAAAACAAGTACATGGTGGATGCACCTGCCCACATTGTTTGTCAGTCAGCAGGATTTCTTGCATATTTCTGAAACAAACAGTCTTGTAGAAACCATCACTTTAACAATCATTTTGCACATTGGGCAGAGGGGGGAGGCTCCTGCTGCAGACAATTATCTTACAGTCTGATGTAGGACAGTGAGGAGGGAGAAATTCCTTAGTTACTAGGACACAGTTACCTTTGCTTGGCTTTGGTTAAGGACTCCACTTTCTAAACAAATTCAATCCAACATTGCAACACATAAACAAGACATTTGACGGGCTGCAACTCACATCACAACCACTGGGTGGGCACAGCCACATATAGCATATAAATCATGTGACAGACTCACAAAATAACGTTTTGTTTTTTTTAAAGTTGTTAATATTGCACCATACATCTCGAGATATCTTGAGCCAACAGATGGATATGGAAAGAGGTTTCATATGATTAATATATATCTATGTCTGCTTCTACTAGGACAGGAAGGTTGTTCCTCACCTCTTGGGGAACTGACCACGGCATTTATGTGGATTTCGTGCAAAACTTTCTAATCATGCAATCATCTCAGGGATATTGAGATCGGGGCTCTGTGGGGCCGGTATCATCACTTCCGGGACTCCTTGTTCTCTGTTACACTGAATTTAGTTCTTTGTTTGGGTTCATGGTCCTGCTGCAGAACAAATCTGGATCCAATGAACACCTCGATGATGGTACTGCATAATAAATAAGTCTCTGCCTGTGTTTCTCAGCTTTCTCCATCAGCCCCAAACTTGCAAGAAACCTCCACCGTCCTTCAGTTGCCAGCAGACACTTATTTTTGTACCGCTCTCCAGCCCATCGGTGAACAAACTACCTTCTGTTACAGACAAATATTTCACACTTTGACTCCTCACTCCAGAGCACCTGGTGCCATTTTCTGCACCCTAATTCCTATGTTTTCGCACTTGGCCTTGCTCCCATTTCCAAGGTATGGACTTTAGCCACAATCCTTCCATGTGGACCACTTCTGCCCAGACTTCTCCAAACAGTAGACACTGGATGGGTCCCACTGGTTGCTGCTAGTTGTGAGCTGATGAGACTGTGGGACATGTACTGATTTAGAAAGGAAGTAGGCCTGATGCATAGGTCATCTGATATACTAAGGTTTTTGGCCAACTACTGCGTCTACAGTTCTCAACGTAGCCCATTTCTTGATGTCCTCAATGCAGAGGTAGATACTTCTACATCAGGGAGACATCCGATTAGCTCCAAATTTATTCTGCAACAGGACAATGATCCCAAACATACAGCCAAAGTTCTACAGCCCATCTTCATCAGAAATAAGAACAAGTGTTCCTGGAAGTGACGGTACAGCCCTCACAGAGCAAAGGAGTGACACAAGCCTACATCCACAGATCTGTGGTTAGTTCTCCAAGATTCTCGGAACAACCTCCCAAGTTCCTTCAAAAGCTGTGTGCAAGTGTCTCTAGATGAATTGGTGCTGTTTTGAAGGTAAAAGGTGACCACACCAAATACTGATTTTTAAGGCATTCTTAACTTGCAGGACTTTTTCCACTCCTACCTCACACCTACAAAGAGTGGAATGAAATGCTCCAGCAGTGCGGGTTATCCGGAGAGTGGTGCTGGTGGCGATGCAAAGGGCACGGCCAAGGGTGGTGAGAAGGGCAGTGCTGTCAGCGGGGCATGTACCTGACCTGTGTAGATAGATGAACACAGCACGCCGCCTGACTACTACACTGCCAAACGCAGCCGAAAGTTTCAGTGCCCACTACACTACTGTGCAGCAGAAATCTGCCAATCAAAGTGTACATTTTAATTAAACGGTAAGTCCCAGGTAAGAATAGAGAAGGATATTGGGCCTCATACGCTCCGACTTCTAGAATGCATGGATCCACAAGTGCATGAGGACCTAGTGCTTTTATTACAAGTTAAAAGGGTTGTCCACGCTTAGGGTTAAAGTCTGTAGTCACTTTATGTGACTTCAGACTTCTGAATCTTCAAAGTGCACAGTGTGATGATTCTCCAGGAACGAGCAGGCGAGCGTGTGACCGCAAGTATGTGATTTGGATACATGCTGTCATGTACCGACTAGACGTGTGAGGCTTCAAGCTATACAAGTGTATCGAGCGAGGCTGAAAGAGTTTAGTCGAAATGTGGGCGGAAGTATACAACTGCATACTCGCTGTCACATGACCTGCTGGCCCCAGAGAATCCTGACAGTGCGCACGCTGCACACTGCTGCAGACTTGAGCCCCAAGCCTGGAGAACTTCTTTATATAAGATGCATGTAGATAATGACATTCCCAATGTGTAAACGCTATTAACCTGCAGATATGGGGCTAATCCGCAGGTACACAGTGTTCTACAATTGTGTGGCCGCCGCACTGAAATCCCGGCTACTGGGAGGAAATGAACTTTATTTCTTCCGACAGCCTCTGACTTTCAGTTATAGAGACACGGCTACAATCACCACTCAGTACGTAGTGAGGGGCGGCTGTAAGCATGTCCAGACACTTTGATTGACAGCACTCTTTGAAGAGCATCAGTACAGAGTCAGCTGTCAGTCAGTGCTGGGGTGTGGTTACAGCCGCCGCTCTCTCCCCATAGTTTGTAAGCTTGCGAGCAGGGCCCTCACTCCTCCTGGTATCTGTTTTGAACTGTATTTCTGTTATGCTGTAATGTCTATTGTCTGTACAAGTCCCCTCTATAATTTGTAAAGCGCTGCGGAATATGTTGGCGCTATATAAATAAAAATTATTATTATTATTACTGAGCCACGCTGGGCAAAGTGCAGCCCGCATGCCACATCCGGCCCCCTGACTCTTCCAGTCCAGACCAAGACAGCCGTAGGGATGAAAACAGTGGCCCACAGGCCACACCATGCCCTCCCCTGCCCCAATATCACCATTATCTGCATCCATCTTTTCCACCAGTCAGTGTGTGCGACTTGAGACAGCAGACATGAAGACGTTACTATATCATGTCTGCCGTGCAGAGTCAGTGCACCAAAGACCGGAACAGAGTATGTGTATGGGACTATATATGTGTATGGGATGTGTGCCTGTATATTGGGGGCTATGTGAGGGCTCATACTGAATATAGAGAAGATATGTGTGGGCTTACACTGTATAAAGAGGGCTATGTGGGGGCTCACACTGCATATATGAAATTATTTGGGGCTTACAATGTATATATGGGGCTATGTGGGTGCGCATACTGAATATACGGTGGCGCAGTGGATAGCACTGCAGCCTTGCAGCGCTGGAGTCCTGGGTTCAAACCCCACCAAGGACAACACCTGCAAAGAGTTTGTATGTTCTCTCCGTGTTTGCATGGGTTTCCTCCGGGCACTCCGGTTTCCTCCCACATTCCAAAGACATACTGATAGGGAATTTAGATTGTGAGCCCCAACGGGCACAGCGATGATAATATGTGGAACCTGTAAAACGCTGCGGAATATGCTAGCGCTATATAAAAATAAAAGATTAAATATAGGAGCTAACTTCAGGCTCATACTGTATATAGTGGGCTATATGAGGGCTGATACACAATATGGGCTGTGTGTGTTCACATGACATACAGAGGGCTTTGTGGGGGATAATACTGTATATAAGTGGCTATGTGGAGACTCATGCTGTATATAGGGAGGCTATATGAGGGCTCATACTGTATATAGGGGGACTGAGTGAGGCACATACTGTATATAGAGGGACTGTGTGGGGGCTCGTTGTATATAGGGGGCTCATACTGCATACTGATTTGGGGGTCCTTATATTGTATATAAGGGACAGTAATTATTATTTATTAAAAAAAATTGTAAAATTTATAAAAAGGCCACATATCCATATTACACATAAACATACCCCAGGGGGAATAACAACAGACCAAAGTTTACAAAATAATACCAAAGCAAATTTATGGAATCATATTATCTTTACCCAAAGCAGATCACACAAGGGGTGTAATATGATTAAATTACATAATATAAATTGCCATGAGAAGTGCCTATCAACAAACTATTAAATATGGGCTCAGAGCATCAATTCAGGTAATCATCCCAGAACAAAAAAACCACGAGCACTATCTTCACTTTATCTGAAAATAGGTAACGTTACTCGCACTTTAGATATGTGTGTTTTTTTTTCTTCTCATGACAATTTATATTATGTAATTTAATCATATTACACCCCTTGTGTGATCTGCTTAGGGTAAAGAGAATATGATTCCATCAATTTGCATTGGCATTATTTTGTAAACTTTGGTCTGTTGTTATTCCCCCCTGGGGTATGTTTATGTGAAATATGGCTATGTGGCCTTTTTATACATTTTACTAATTTTTCTAATAAATATATTTTTTTTATTTATTTATGGTCCGCTTCATAAAGGTGGTGGGATAATTACAGCCCCTTTGATTTGTACATAGTATTTGGAAGAGCCATTTTTTGCAACTTTGGGACATATTGTTGACTTACTGTATATAAGGGCCTATGTGGGGGCTTCCCCGAGGAAGCAAGTGTGCGAAACGCGCGTTGGGGTCCCACTCTCCGCATTCAGGTACAGGCTGGCTCTATTTACCATTTACCCTCAACTCTTCTTCTTTCCTATGTCGCAAATTTGCCCTATGTACTTTTACTCTGGTTGCATATAGTGCTGCATAATCTCTGTATGTATATTTAAAACACTTACACCCTAGTAGACCATATTGGCTGTGTATCCCCAACTTATGGGTTATTAATTAGTACTAGCCATATAGGTCAGTTGGGTTATTGCATTTATTTGCATCTCGGCTTCGGGAAAATGGCCGCCGCGATCTCCATCTGCGCACGCGCGGCATCCCGCGGCCATTTTCCTGAAGCCCCATGCAGCAGAACACTCCATCTGCGCACGCGCGGCCTCAGGAAGATGGCCGCCCCCACCGATGACAAGGGTAATAGCGCAGATCGCGCGCTTTTTCTTCACCTGCGCGCAGTGGATTCGGCACTTGGACATGCGCACACCACTACGCCACCAACGGAAAGCTGGGGAAGAAACAGCGATGTCACCACGCCCACCCGACCTGACCAGCCTGATTGACAGGCGAAAACGGCAACTTTGGTAATGTATTTCACAGCATAGGTGGGGAATCAGGGTACACTACATACACTATTGTAACGCACAGCGCAGGCCCTATTTAACAGTATTTTTATCTCAATCTGAAAAAACGGGGTGACAGGTTCCCTTTAAGCACTATGCACTTTAAATTGAAGAGATCATGTGTAGGATAATTTGAGCCTGTGGCCATGTCTTTAGGCTATATTTTGTAATGCACTTTAGCACTTGGCACTTTTTTATGACTTGATTACTTGTTTGACATATTGAGCCTGTGTGTATACGCACGTTAGTTTTATGATTCAGGCCATTATGATTTTTCTGTGATAGAATTAATTAATTCTCTGTACAAGTTGTATTCTATTATCTTGTGGCTTTTGTCAGTGCCATTTGTGTCTTCTGTTTCTCTGATGCAGTACTAGGTTGTTCTCTATCACTTTTTTCTGTTGCATCTACTACCATTTTTTTATTGTGGTTTTTTAATTATTTATAATAAAGGTTTATATTATGTAATTAGCTCTAGTGTCCATTTATTTTCGGTTTACTATATGTAGGGGCTGTGTGTGGGTTCATATGGTATTATAGGGGGGTGTCAGCATATTTAATTGTTCTTGATATAAAGTGATATAATGAATACAATATAATTATATGTTGATATTACCTGAGTGGAATTAATTACAGCCTATAGCTTTGGTCCTCCTCAACAGTCAGAGTCTTACATGTCGCCCCTTTGGAAAATAAATTGCCCACCCCTGCTATACAGGGGTAGCATTACATTTTTTTGTGCTTGGGATACCCAATTGGTAGTTAAGAGCAAACAGCTTCTTTTCCATGTGGCATTAAAGTTAAAGGGTTCTGTCCTAGCACAGAATCTCATCAATGGCCAATCTAATGTATTTCCCTAATAGCAGAGACCTTATCCCACAGTTTACAGAACCAATTAGTTTTCTATAGACCATTTCTCATAATCTCATACCCCAATTAGCCCCTTACCACTCCAACATACCTGCCCCCGACAATGTCTCAGCACTCACACCACTCATCTATGGACCATGCATTCCTTTACCTTCCAGAAGTCGCCCATGGTCATCAGGGTTTTGAAGTTGGTGTTTTCAGTTTTTGACACCGGCGTATCCAGGAAAAGCTGTGTCATAACTTTAGTGTAATAAAACATACTGGAAGTCACCATGCCATATGTCACTGCAAAAACAAGAAACAAGACAGATCCATTTACACTAGTTACATCTTAACTAACTCCTTCAGGTCAACATTATGTGCAGCCAATAATCACTGGTAAGTGTAAGGTAAGGTTAAGGTTGTACAAAACAACAATATTTGATTTAAAGGGCTCGTCCAACCATAAAGTTCTAAATTAACAGATCTGATCACCGAATATTTAGTTCCACTCTGTGCTGCAGTCAGTGGTTCCCCTCTACTTACATATCCCAGATAATAGTGAAGTAATCCCTGTTGGCTGTGAGAAGACTATTAGCAATGACCTGCTCACAGAGGATAGCCAGGCTCATGTAGATCATGTCCTCCCAGCATGCTCTTGTCCCTTGTCGGACTGTTGGAAGCCCATTATATCAGTATGCCGTAAGGAATCATCTTGCATTTGATTGCAGAATACAACGCTCCCTTTTACAAACTATGCTTAGCATTTTTGCGTTTTGCGACACAAAGCTGGTCATTCCGGCAGGTGACTTCAGGGTTACCAGGCTGAACACTATGCAGCATGATCTTCCATTAATGATGGTATGCACATTTAACTCAATGCAGCATGAAGTATACACTGCATAGACATAATTAGGCAAATTGGGAGTCTACGGTCATGGTCTGATTGGTTACTGGATGTCCTCTCCAGACTGATAACCGGCATGTATGAACATTGATGAAAACCCAAAAGTCATTATCTCAATAAGTTAGAATAATTAACAAAAAAACAACTGCAAAGGCTTCCTAAGCGTTTAAAAAGTTCCCTTAGTCTGTTTCAGTAGGCTCCACAATCATGGGGAAGACTGCTGACTTGACAAATGTCCAGAAGGCAGTCATTGACACACTCCACAAGGAGGTTAAGCCACAAAAGGTCATTGCTAAAGAAGCTGGCTGTGCATATGAATGGAAAGTTGAGTGGAAGAAAAAAAGTGTGGTAGAAAAAGATGCACAAGCAACCGGGATAACCGCAGCCTAGACAGGATTGTTAAGAAAAGACCATTAAAAATTTTGGGGAGATTCACAAGGAGTGGACTGATGCTGGAATCATGGCTTCAAGACCCACCACACACAGTCGTATCCAGGACATGGGCTACAAGTGTCACATTCCTTGTGTCAAGCCACTCATGACCAATAGACAACGCCAGAAGCGTCTTACCTGGGCCAAGGAGAAAAGGAACTGGACTGTTGCTCAATGGTCCAAGGTGTTGTTTTCAGATGAATGTAAATTTTGCATTTCATTTGGAAATCAAGGTCCCAGAGTCTGGAGGAAGAGTGGAGAGGCCACAATCCAAGCTGCTTGAGGTCTAGTGTGAAATTTCCACAATCAGTGATGATTTGGGGAGCCATGTCATCTGCTGGTGTAGGTCCACGGTGTTTTATCAAGGCCAAAGTCAGCACAGCCGTGTACCTGGAAATTTTAGAGCAATTCATGCTTCCCTCTGCCGACAAGCTTTTTGGAGATGGAAATTTCATTCTCCAGCAGGACTTGGCACCTGTCCACACTGCCAAAAAGTATCAATACCTGGTTTAAAAACAACAGTATCACTGTGCTTGATTGGCCAGCAAACTCACCTGACCTTAACCACATAGAGAATCTATGGGGTATTGTCAAGAGGAAGATGAGACACCAGACCCAACAATGCAGACAAGCTGAAGGCTGCTATCAAAGCAACCTGGGCTTCCATAACACCTCAGCAGTGCCACAGGCTGATCGCCTCCATGCCATGCCGCATTAATGCAGTAATTGATGCAAAAGGAGCCCCGACCAAGTATTGAGTGCATTTATTGAACATACATTTCAGTAGGCCAACATTGCAGATTTTAAAATCATTTTTCAAGCTGGTGTTATAAAGTATTCTAATTTACTGGGATAATGACATTTTGGGTTTTCATTGGCTGTAAGCCATAATCTATCTATATGATCGTCTAAGGGGTACTTCCGTCTGTCTGTCTGTAACGGAAATCCCGCGTCGCTGATTGGTCGCGGCCGGCAGGCGAGACCGCTAAGTTATCTGAGTAATTTCACAATGCATCACTGCGAACGGAAGCTGGCGGCAGCATTGCGTGCATTGGGACAGCTTCGGTACACGCCGGAGGGTGAGTATATAACTATTTTTTATTTTAATTCTTTTTTTTAACAGGGAAAACGTGCCCACACTGCTATATAGTACTTGGGCTGTGTTATATACTGCGTGGCTGCTATATACTACGTGGGCAGTGTAATATAATGCGTGCGCTGTGTTGTATACTATGTGGGCTGTGTTATATACTGCGTGGGCTGTGTTATATACTACGTGGGCTGTGTTATATATTATGTGGGCTGTTATGATCAGGTGGCCTTGGAGCAGCATGAAATGACCTTCGCTGGAGCAGTGGTAACTTTACTGACCGCAAACCCTGATCCTATCACCGCAACTAGAAGTAGCCGTGGGGTGTGCCTAACCAGACCTAGACACCTCGACACAGCCTAAGGACTAAATATCCCTAAAGATGGAAATAGGAAAACTCTCTTGCCTCAGAGTAGATCCCCAAAGGATAGGTAGCCCCCCACAAATAATGACTGTGAGTAGGAGAGGAAAAGACACACGCAGACAGAAAACAGGGATAAGCAAAGGAGGCCACTTTTACCTAGATAGGAAAGTACAGGATACTATGCGGTCAGCATAAAAAACTACAAAATATCCACAGCAGAGAAATACAAAAACTCCACCACCTAACTAAAGATGTGGAGAGTATATCTGCGACTCCAGCGAGTCCAACTAGACTGAGAAAAACATCAGGCACAGTCTAGCAGGAACAAAATAGAAACAAGATAAGCACAGAAAATAAACACACAGCAGTGTGTCTAAAAAAATGAAGCAAACACTTATATTAGCTGAATTGGCAGCAAGCAGGAGAGGCCAGGCAGAGGACCAACACTTCCAAAGGAACATTGACTACTGGCAAGGACTAATGAGTCCTGCACAGCTAAATACCCCAGTCAGAATTGCAATTAGCAGAAACACCTGTCCAAGACTGCTGCTCAGGAATAACTGCATTACCATCTACAACCACCGGAGGGAGCCCAAGAGCAGAATTCACAACAGTGGGCTGTGTTATATACTGCGTGGGCTGTGTTTTATACTGCGTGGGCTGTGTAACATATTGCATGGGCTGTGTTATATACTGCGTGGGCTGTGCTATATATTACGTGGGCTGTGTTATATACTACGTAGCTGTGTTATATACTACGTCGCTCCGATATACTACGTGGCTGTGCTATATACTACGTGGCTGTCTGTGTTACATGGGCTGTGCTATATACTATGTGGCTGACATATACCTACATACATATACTGTATATTCTAGAATACCCGATGCGTTAAAATCGGGCCACCATCTAGTCATGAATATTAACAGAAATAAACATTTGAAATAGATCACTCTGTTTGTAATGACTCTATATATGAGTTTCACCTTTTGTATCGAAGAACTGAAATAAATTAACCCCCTGCTTTAAGTAAAGGTACAACACGTCAATAATTTACCACCATAGTGTATTCAGCATAAAAACACTAAAAAAAGGATGTGTAGGCTGCATTCAGGACGCGCGAGGACAAGTACCCATCTCAGGAAATAGAAGAAAACTTTGAAAATGTTTCTCTTTTTCTATGTTCTGGGACCCACTCCAATTTTTTATAATTAGTACTGTCCCAAAAAACAGATGGATCGAGCCTTCCCCTGCCACATCCACTGAGATATGGCACTATAAACAGTTCAGATATTCGTGGACTCACTTGAATGACTAGTAAAACACTAACCAGCTCAGCAGGAGCCCTACAGGGAGCGGAAGAAGCTGCGCTCTGCAGGAGTCCAGTTTGCTCAGGTACAAGGTCACACATTCTTCTGCAGGTATGCAGGAGAGGGCAAGCTACAGCCAAAGCAGATGGGCCACTCTCATTTAACTCTTTAATGCTGCATTATAAGTGCACCATGATTAAAACTTGTTTTTCTTAAAAGAGGATTTTTTGGGACACAGGGTACAGGCTCTTGCCGCTAGGAGGAAAAGTTAATGCGAATAATGAAAAAAATCCACTGTTCTTGCTCATGTCATTGGTGGACACAGAAGATCTGGTGACATCCTAAAGCTGTCCCTGGGGACTGGAACAAAAGACACAGGTCTACTAAACCATTGCTGCCTGAAGGCATTTGATTGTGAAATCCATCCGAGGATGCAGAAGGGTGCACATAACCAAAATGTGGAGTAAGGACCAGGTAGCAGCCTTACACATCTGTAGACCAGAAGACTGATAGCCAAGAGGCCCCCAGAGGTCTTTTGGAATCAGCCTTGACTCAGAAGAGTAGTCCTCTGTCTTATGCACAACGCCACACAAATGGCCATTCTGAAAGTTGTCTTGGATGGTCAGACTGAGTAATGAAGATTGTTTGGCACGGACGAGTCTACACGGCGACAAACTTATGTGGTGTTGTATAGGATATGTGAGAGGGGGAGGGAAATGACCACCTGTAGATTGAGGAAGAGAAAAGTATGCAGTTTGGAAGGAAAAACTGCCAACTCAGATGAAGGTGACAGCCCCCCAAAAATATCACCCGGGAAGAATCAGGGGAGAGATTGCACACATAGGATGATTACAAAGATGACAACAAGGTCACAAGTGGTTGGAGACAACAAGGAGAGCAGGATAGATAACCCCTTGGAGATAATATCTACACGTAAATTCGGGGAAGTAAGAGGGCCAAACCCAATTCTGCTGTGGAAAAACAAGTTTTCTCACACTAGCAGCAGGAGGCCTTCTAGGTCGTGTACAAAACAGGAAAGAACTTCTGGATTTCAACATGGTTCTGATGACTCTTTCGGAGAAATCATAAGATCTTAGGAATGTGGTTTCAAGCATCGTGCCGAACTCTGGAAGAAAAGGTCATCCCTGCTAAGTCGACAGCAGTAGACATTGGACAGAAATGAAATAATTTGGGGGTGCAGTACCACGCAAGGCCCATCTGGGAGTAACTGGACTTTTGGGATGTCCTATGTTTTGATAAAAATTGTGGGAAGAGGAGGCAGAAGCCAGCTAATGTGGCAAACTCTGCCCGACTACATCTGCATTTTCCCTGGTCTGACATCAAACATTAAAGCGGGTTGTCTGAAGATCATTGGTCAGGTGCGCACCGCTTCCCAGCCTCCTCGCTTCTTGCTTGCCAGGGCATGGTGCGCTACTGATTGATGGACAGCTCAGCGGCATGGATACTCTTGATCGCACAGAATATGATAATACTTTGATAATGGAATAAAATCATAAATACTTACAAACACATAACAGGAACAGAAACACTACGTAAGTAACCAGCTCTCGGAGGATGGTCTTTAAGTATTTTTCCCTTGTAGTTATTCGATCTGCTGTATATCTTGTGCCCCAAAGACCTGTAGAAAAGAAGAAAAATGTATAAGAATCTAAAAAAGAAAAAAAACGCATAAAAAAAAAGGGAAAACATAACATAATATTTTTTTTCTGTGCTAACTTAAAATGAGTGTGTAGGTTTTTATGATAAATGGAATTTTTTATTTTCCAAATATCTATCTATACTAAAGATTTAAAAATCAGGAATCTTGAACTTTTGCCAATGACAATTAAAGGGAACCTGTCACCCCGTTTTTTCAGATTGAGATATAAATACTGTTAAATAGGGCCTGCGCTGTGCGTTACTATAGTGTATGTAGTGTACCCTGATTCCCCACCTATGCTGAGAAATACATTACCAAAGTCGCCGTTTTCGCCTGTCAATCAGGCTGGTCTGGTCAGGTGGGCGTGGTGACATCGCTCTTTTCTTCCCCAGCTTTCCGTTGGTGGCGTAGTGGTGTGCGCATGTCCGAGTTCCGAATTCCCTGCGCGCACGTGAAGAAACAGCGCGCGATCTGCGCTGTTATCCCTTTCATCGGTGGGGGCGGCCATCTTCCTGGGGCCGCGCGTGCGCAGATGGAGTGCTCTGCTGCACGGGGCTTCAGGAAAATGGCCGCGGGATGCCGCGCGTGCGCAGAAGAGATCGCGGCAGCCATTTTCCCAAAGCCGAGATGCATTTTCCTGAAGCCCCGTGCAGCAGAGCACTCCATCTGCGCACGCGCGGCCCCAGGAAGATGGCCGCCCCCACCGATGAAAGGGATAACAGCGCAGATCGCGCGCTGTTTCTTCACGTGCGCGCAGGGAATTCGGAACTCGGACATGCGCACACCACTACGCCACCAACGGAAAGCTGGGGAAGAAAAGAGCGATGTCACCACGCCCACCTGACCAGACCAGCCTGATTGACAGGCGAAAACGGCGACTTTGGTAATGTATTTCTCAGCATAGGTGGGGAATCAGGGTACACTACATACACTATAGTAACGCACAGCGCAGGCCCTATTTAACAGTATTTATAGCTCAATCTGAAAAAACGGGGTGACAGGTTCCCTTTAATTAAAGAGGCAGCTACTGAAAAGTATCTGGACAGAACAGAAAGAATGAGTGGACCCTATAAGTTAGCCCTTGGGAGTGAATCAACATGACAATGTGGCCCCCGGACCAGAAAAGGTTGTGCACCCACTAAAGACTAACATCCACTGAGATAACTCTTAGCCCAAAAACAGGAGTAAAACGCCATATGTGAACATACTATTGTGCAACTACAACTCTCAGCATGTCCTGACAGTGGCAGGCCATGAAGTGTACCCACGCATGGGCAGACACCACTTATGGAAAATATGCATTGGAGGATATTCACTACAGTACGTGCCAGCCAGACGATCTCAGAGGGCATTAGTAGAGTAGTGAGAAGTGGGGAGAAGCTTCCCGGGGGCCACAAACCCTCCTTTTCTAACCGGTAAAAGATACTGTGCCATGTCAGATCCTGAGAATCACCAAATACTCAGAGAAAAATATGTAGAATTGAGAGTCCTCAGTGGTTGATACCTTTTAATGGCTAACTGAAAAGATGGTGACAAATTGCAAGCTTTCGAGACTACACAGGTCTCTTCATCAGACACAGACTAATACAACATCTGAAGAATCACATATTTATGCACAACATAGCCGAGAACTGTAATTCTCTATCTACTGCTAACACGGTACTAAGACATATATCTTTCCTGTATCAAATCCTCCTAGAAATGAATGTGAAGACCACTGGCTCTCTGGCGACACCTACAGGCAGCTGCCATGCAAGGCAGACACCAGGAAGAATTCTTGGCCAGTTTTATGGAATGTGAGGACATAATGGAAAAATCCGCACCCCCTCACTGCCAGCCATGTTATTGAGGGCGGTGGAAATTCTCTGTAACTGTTAGAAAAGGCACTTAAAACTCCAGGACAAACTGCTGGCTGCAATAAATGCATCTGTATAACACTGCTTCAGTAAATTATTATTATTTTTATTATTTATTTATATAGCACCATTAAATCCATGATGCTGTACATGAGTTCTCCTGGATTCAGAAAACCCTCTCTCCCCACAGCTGCAGTTTCTTTTTTCTAAATTGTGACTTCCTCACCCTCCCCACAACCAGTGCTGAGGCTCCATCACCACTCCTGGTGTCCGTGATTGGCTGCAGTGCTGACAACATGGTGACCGCTGCAGCCAATAACTGAGCTGAGCAGCTCTGCCAAAGTGGAAGACATGGGCCTATCTCACTGATTGGCTGCAGTGCTGACGACACATTGACAGCGCTGCAGCCAATAACTGAGCTCAGTGGCTCGGGCACAGTGGACAGCATGGGCCTACGAGCTCACTGATTGGCTGCAGTGCTGACGACACATTGACAGCGCTGCAGCCAATAACTGAGCTCAGTGGCTCGGCCACAGTGGACAGCATGGGCCTACGAGCTCACTGATTGGCTGCAGTGCTGTGGACCTGACATCAGCACTGCAGACAATAACAGGCGCAGTGGTAGAGACTTATCACTGGAAACAGAGGGGGTGAGTAAAGCACAGGTAATTTTTACAACAGTAGCGCCCCCCTGAGGCCAAAGTGCAGAAAGTGCTAGTGCCTAAGGTCACCCGTCACTTCGGTCACTGCCCATGGGATTGGTGGATACAGGCAGCAGCGCAGCTCTCAGTGTCAGGATGCCATTAATGAAGCTGTCCACTACTTGGACAATCCCTTCTCACACCCGACCCTCGGCCCCGAAAACATAATAATGCCTATACTCACCTCCCGTGCTGGTGCCATTCTCACGGTGTCGGCACTCGCTCTCCCTGTACGGTGTTACGCTGCCGGCACCCAGAAACAGACGATCGGCTGCAGCCCGGACTTACTCTTCATGCTCACAACATCCGAAGGAAGGGACAGTGACGCCAGCGCTGATTGGGTGCCGCCATCTTAACACTGCACAGGAGCCCCGGGGAGAGCGAGTGCCCACACTGTGTGAACAGCGCCAGCACGGGAGGTGAGCATAGGCTTTATTATGTACATTTCCATCCACTACCCCTTTAACCTGCAGATTAACCTCATATCTACGGTTAATAGTGTTCTTTAACATGACAGAGTCCTTTCACTTGGTTAAAAGCCATAACCTTTTGCCTTATTTTATTCTCACTGGTCACCTGAGCGCTCCATATTTTTTTATCTCCCATACAGTTTCAGAGATATGGGCCTATTTATTTAGTGGTCATTGGGGGCGTGGCTCAGTAATGCAGACCACCTTACAGGCCGCCCCCAGGGAATCTGTGAGCCACGCCCCATTGTCACCACCATAAAGATAAGCACTACATGAAAAGCCCAATATAACTAGGGGGCAGGACAGTGAGGGGCCAGCAGTCTGCATTAAGCAGAGCACCACATGCAGACCCCACAACCACAAGACGGATTTCATCACCAGTGATCATTGTAATCAGTATAACGGCGCCGACCTGACACTGTCTGTAGGTGACTGCGCACAATCCTGCTGACAGGGCACTTTAATGTACTTGCAGCAGAAATCAGAGTGTTCGCAGGAAAAACGCTGCATAAAACATGGCCTTCTTTGCCGCATTCTTCCTGCGTTTTTTTCCCAATCATTTGAATGAGTGAAAAATGTTGTCAAAACGCTGAGGCTATGTGCACACGCAGAGGATTTGACGCTGCGGATTCGCAGCAGCTTTCCACGCGTTGTACAGTACCATGTAAACCTATGGAAGACAAAATCCGCAGTGCACATGCTGCGGAAACGTAGCGGTTTATATTCCGCAGCATGTCAATTCTTTGTGCGGATTCCGCAGCGGATTATTCTTGCTCCATAATAGGAATCCGCAGGTGTAAAGCCGCAGGTGGAATCCGCGGTAATTCCACAATGCGGATTTACCAAAATCAGTGCGGAAAAATCTGCACACCTTTCCGCAACGTGTGCACATACTCTGAAAGAACGGACATGCTTCACATTTGGAAAATGGTGATGGTTCCAATCTGCAGGAAAAAACCACCAGCATGATCCATTCTTCTGCACAGTAACGCTGCGGTTTTCTTGCATGCAATAAAATGACAGTGTGTGAACAAGTCCTAATCCTGCACGGTGTAGAGGAGCGCGTCTCCATATGGTGAGAAGAACAGAACTTACAAGGACTCGGATATCACCGTACAATAGTGAGAGATTGCTGAGCGCTATCACAGGATATGACCAGCTACCCTGCAGGGGTTCATGGGAAATCAGAGACATCGCTGGGTGGTTTTCATCCCATTATCCCCATCTCATCGGCCCAGTATCCCCATCACATCTGCCCAGTATCCCCATCATATCGGCCCAGTATCCCCATCTCATCGGCCCAGTATCCCCATTTCATCGGCCCAGTATCCCCATCATATCGGCCCAGTATCCCCATCTCATCGGCCCAGTATCCCCATCTCATCTGCCCAGTATCCCCATCTCATCTGCCCAGTATCCCCATCACATCGGCCCAGTATCCCCATCATATCGGCCCAGTATCCCCATCATATCGGCCCAGTATCCCCATCTCATCGGCCCAGTATCCCCATCACATCGGCCCAGTATCCCCATCATATCGGCCCAGTATCCCCATCTCATCGGCCCAGTATCCCCATCTCATCTGCCCAGTATCCCCATCACATCGGCCCAGTATCCCCATCTCATCTGCCCAGTATCCCCATCACATCGGCCCAGTATCCCCATCTCATCGGCCCAGTATCCCCATCACATCTGCCCAGTATCCCCATCACATCGGCCCAGCATCCCTATCTCATCAGCCCTGTATTCCAATCACATCAGCCCAGTATCCCCATCTCATCGGCCCAGTATCCCTATCACATCGGCCCAGTATTCCAATCACATCGTCCCAGTATCCCTATCTCATCAGCCCTGTATTCCAATCACATCAGCCCAGTATCCCCATCTCATCGGCCCAGTATCCCTATCACATCGGCCCAGTATTCCAATCACATCGTCCCAGTATCCCTATCTCATCAGCCCTGTATTCCAATCACATCAGCCCAGTATCCCCATCACATCGGCCCAGTATTCCAATCACATCGGCCCAGTATCCCCATTACATCATACCATTATCCCCATCTCATCGGCCCAGTATCCCCATCTCATCTGCCCAGTATCCCCATCTCATCTGCCCAGTATCCCCATCTCATCTGCCCAGTATCCCCATCTCATCGGCCCAGTATCCCCATCACATCGGCCCAGTATCGCCATTACATCGACACAGTATCCCCATCACATCGGCCCAGTATCCCTATCTCATCAGCCCAGTATTCCAATCACATCAGCCCAGTATCCCCATTACATCAGACCATTATCCCCATCTCATCAGCCCAGTATCCCTATCACATCGGCCCAGTATTCCAATCACATCGGCCCAGTATCCCCATTACATCAAACCATTATCACCATCTCATCGGCCCAGTATCCCCATCACATCGTCCCAGTATCCCTATCTCATCAGCCCAGTATTCCAATCACATCAGCCCAGTATCCCCATTACATCAGACCATTATCCCCATCTCATCGGCCCAGTATCCCTATCACATCGGCCCAGTATTCCAATCACATCGGCCCAGTATCCCCATTACATCAGACCATTATCCCCATCTCATCGGCCCAGTATCCCCATCTCATCTTCCCAGTATCCCCATCTCATCTGCCCAGTATCCCCATCTCATTGGCCCAGTATCCCCATTACATCAAACCATTATCCCCATCTCATCGGCCCAGTATCCCCATCACATCGGCCCAGTATCCCCATCTCATCTGCCCAGTATCCCCATCTCATCGGCCCAGTATCCCCATCACATCGGCCCAGTATCCCCATCACATCGGCCCAGTATCCCCATCACATCGACCCAGTATCCCCATCACATCGGCCCAGTATCCCTATCTCATCAGCCCAGTATTCCAATCACATCAGCCCAGTATCCCCATTACATCAGACCATTATCCCCATCTCATCAGCCCAGTATCCCTATCACATCGGCCCAGTATTCCAATCACATCGGCCCAGTATCCCTATTACATCAGACCATTATCCCCATCTCATCGGCCCAGTATCCCCATCTCATCTGCCCAGTATCCCCATCTCATCTGCCCAGTATCCCCATCTCATCTGCCCAGTATCCCCATCTCATCTGCCCAGTATCCCCATCTCATTGGCCCAGTATCCCCATTACATCAAACCATTATCCCCATCTCATCGGCCCAGTATCCCCATCACATCGGCCCAGTATCCCCACCTCATCTGCCCAGTATCCCCATCACATCGGCCCAGTATCCCCATCACATCGGCCCATTATCCCCATCTCATCGGCCCAGTATCCCCATCACATCGGCCCAGTATCCCCATTACATCAGACTATTATCCCCATCTTATCGACCCAGTATCCCCATCTCATCTGCCCAGTATCCCCATTACATCAAACCATTATCCCCATCTCATCGGCCCAGTATCCCTATCACTTCGGCCCAGTATTCCAATCACATCGGCCCAGTATCCCCATTACATCAGACCATTATCCCCATCTCATCTGCCCAGAATCCCCATCTCATCTGCCCAGTATCCCCATCTCATTGGCCCAGTATCCCCATTACATCAAACCATTATCCCCATCTCATCGGCCCAGTAGCCCTATCACTTTGGCCCAGTATTCCAATCACATCGGCCCAGTATCCCCATTACATCAGACCATTATCCCCATCTCATCTGCCCAGTATCCCCATCTCATTGGCCCAGTATCCCCATTACATCAAACCATTATCCCCATCTCATCGGCCCAGTATCCCCATCACATCGGCCCAGTATCCCAATCTCATCTGCCCAGTATCCCCATCTCATCGGCCCAGTATCCCCATCACATCGACCCAGTATCCCCATCACATCGGCCCAGTATCCCTATCTCATCGGCCCAGTATCCCCATCACATCGGCCCAGTATCCCCATCACATCGGCCCAGTATCCCCATCACATCGGCCCAGTATCCCCATCACATCGGCCCAGTATCCCCATCACATTGGCCCAGTATCCCCATCACATCGGCCCAGTATCCCTATCTCATCGGCCCAGTATCCCCATCACATCGGCCCAGTATCCCCATCACATCGGCCCAGTATCCCCATCTCATCGGCCCAGTATCCCCATCACATCGGCCCAGTATCCCCATCACATTGGCCCAGTATCCCCATCACATTTGCGGCCCTGGTACTCACCTCTCACAATGTGCAGGATTCTGCCCACTCCCTGCGGCTCCTGGGGCTGCTCAGTGCCTTGGCCCACTCTGCCACCTCCAGGGCCAGGGTCGCCCCTTCTCCTGCGGCCCCTCTGCCCCTGGCTGCCGATGCTGTTGTGATGATACCCGACGAGCCCAGTGCTGCCCCCACTACTGGAGGACACCAGAGACGAAGACCTCCTGCCCGGACCAGAAGGATGCCACTCTACATCCATCTCCACCACCATGCCCTCCTCTCCGTCCTCTTCTTCCTCCATCCCGTCCTCCTCGGCCTCGAAGCCGGGATTGTCTCTGCTCCACGCCTGTCGGGAGCAGGAAGACAGCGGTGACGGGGTGGGTCCAGCAGGGGGCAGACTGACAGCGGGTGCGGGAGGCAAGTCCTGCCTGGGCAGAGGGTCCATCTCCAGCATTGTCTGCCCCTGCAGCTCGGGCTGCGGCTTCACTCTGCTGGGGTTCACCATGCTGTAGCAGCCATTTTATTATTTGGGGTCTTTCTGTGTTTCCCGTGGCTTTCTCCGCCCTCCTTCCTCACACTCCGCTCCGTTATCCGGGGGCAGGCCGTCACTGCCCAGCTCCAGCACGGCGCTGCTTCTGGGCACCAGCTTAACCCGTCCCGAGCCGCTGCCCTGCCATTATGTCGGTGTGCTCCCTGGAGAGGAATGCACAGGACTGTTTGGGAGTCTGGTCTCCAGGCAACGGTGCCCCTACATGGGGGGAGGGCTGCGGATCAGTCACCAATTAACTACCCCGTGCAGATAGTGATCAGGCTGCACATGAGGAGGAGGATGGCAGCCTGGGCTCTATTGTGAGGGGCACCCTCTGTATTGTCAGGGGCATCCTCTGTGTACTGTGAGGGGCACCCTCTGTATTGTCAGGGGCACCCTCTATTGTCAGGGGCACACTCTGTGTACTGTAAGGGGCACCCTCTGTATTGTCAGGGGCACCCTCTATTGTCAGGGGCACACTCTGTGTACTGTAAGGGGCACCCTCTGTATTGTCAGGGGCACCCTCTGTGTACTGTGAGGGGCACCCTCTGTATTGTCAGGGGCATCCTCTGTTTATTGTCAGGGGCACCCTCTGTATTGTCAGGGGCACCCTCTGTGTACTGTGAGGGGCATCCTCTGTGTACTGTGAGGGGCACCATCTGTATTGTCAGGGGCACCCTCTGTGTACTGTAAGGGGCACCCTCTGTATTGTCAGGGGCACCCTCTGAGTACTGTGAGGGACACCCTCTGTGTATTGTCAGGGGCACCCTCTGTGTACTGTGAGGGGCACCCTCTATTGTCAGGGGCACCCTCTGTGTACTGTAAGGGGCACCCTCTGTATTGTCAGGGGCACCCTCTGAGTACTGTGAGGGACACCCTCTGTGTATTGTCAGGGGCATCCTCTGTTTATTGTCAGGGGCACCCTCTGTATTGTCAGGGGCACCCTCTGTGTACTGTAAGGGGCAACCTCTGTGTATTGTCAGGGGCACCCTCTGTGTACTGTGAGGGGCACCCTCTGTGTATTGTCAGGGGCACCCTCTTTGTATTGTCAGTGGCATCCTCTGTGTATTGTCAGGGGCACCCTCTGTGTACTGTGAGGGGCACCCTCTGTTTATTGTCAGGGGCACCCTTTGTGTACTGTATGGGGCATCCTCTGTGTACTGTGAGGGGCATCATCTGTGTATTGTCAGGGACACCCTCTGTGTATTGTCAGGGGCACCCTCTGTGTATTGTCAGGGGCATCCTCTGTGTACTGTGAGGGGCACCCTCTGTGTATTGTCAGGGGCACCCTCTGTGTATTGTCAGGGGCACCCTCTGTGTATTGTCAGGGACATCCTCTGTGTACTGTGAGGGGCATCCTCTGTGTATTGTCAGGGACACCCTTTGTGTACTGTGAGGGGCATCCTCTGTGTATTGTCAGGGGCACCCTCTGTGTATTGTCAGGGGCACCCTCTGTGTATTGTCAGGGGCATCCTCTGTGTATTGTCAGGGGCATCCTCTGTGTACTGTGAGGGGCATCCTCTGTGTATTGTCAGGGGCACCCTCTGTGTATTGTCAGGGGCACCCTCTGTGTATTGTCAGGGGCACCCTCTGTGTATTGTCAGGGACATCCTCTGTGTACTGTGAGGGGCATCCTCTGTGTATTGTCAGGGACACCCTTTGTGTACTGTGAGGGGCATCCTCTGTGTATTGTCAGGGGCACCCTCTGTGTATTGTCAGGGGCACCCTCTGTGTATTGTCAGGGGCATCCTCTGTGTACTGTGAGGGGCATCCTCTGTGTATTGTCAGGGGCACCCTCTGTGTATTGTCAGGGGCACCCTCTGTGTATTGTCAGGGGCACCCTCTGTGTATTGTCAGGGGCATCCTCTGTGTATTGTCAGGGACACCCTTTGTGTACTGTGAGGGGCACCCTCTGTGTATTATCAGGGGCATCCTCTGTGTACTGTGAGGGGCATCCTCTGTGTATTGTCAGGGGCACCCTCTGTGTATTGTCAGGGGCACCCTCTGTGTATTGTCAGGGGCACCCTCTGTGTATTGTCAGGGGCACCCTCTGTGTATTGTCAGGGGCATCCTCTGTGTACTGTGAGCGGCATCCTCTGTGTATTGTCAGGGGCACCCTCTGTGTATTGTCAGGGGCATCCTCTGTGTACTGTGAGCGGCATCCTCTGTGTATTGTCAGGGGCATCCTCTGTGTATTGTCAGGGGCACCCTTTGTGTATTGTCAGGGGCATCCTCTGTGTATTGTCAGGGGCACCCTTTGTGTACTGTGAGGGGCACCATCTGTGTATTGTCAGGGGCACCCTTTGTGTACTGTGAGGGGCATCCTCTGTGTATTGTCAGGGGCACCCTTTGTGTACTGTGAGGGGCATCCTCTGTATTGTCAGGGGCACCCTTTGTGTACTGTGAGGGGCATCCTCTGTGTATTGTCAGGGGCACCCTTTGTGTACTGTGAGGGGCACCCTCTGTATTGTCAGGGGCACCCTTTGTATACTGTGAGGGGCACCATCTGTGTATTGTCAGGGGCACCCTTTGTGTACTGTGAGGGGCATCCTCTGTGTATTGTCAGGGGCACCCTTTGTGTACTGTGAGGGGCACCCTCTGTATTGTCAGGGGCACCCTTTGTGTACTGTGAGGGGACCCCTCTGTGTATTGTCAGGGGCACCCTTTGTGTACTGTGAGAGGCACCCTCTGTATTATCAGGGACACCCTTTGTGTACTGTGAGGGGCATCCTCTGTGTATTGTCAGGGGCACCCTTTGTGTACTGTGAGGGGCATCCTCTGTATTGTCAGGGGCACCCTTTGTGTACTGTGAGGGGCACCCTCTGTGTATTGTCAGGGGCACCCTTTGTGTACTGTGAGGGGCACCCTCTGTGTATTGTCAGGGGCACCCTTTGTGTACTGTGAGGGGCACCATCTGTGTATTGTCAGGGGCACCCTTTGTGTACTGTGAGGGGCATCCTCTGTGTATTGTCAGGGGAACCCTTTGTGTACTGTGAGGGACACCCTCTGTGTATTGTCAGGGGCATCCTCTGTTTATTGTCAGGGGCACCCTCTGTATTGTCAGGGGCACCCTCTGTGTACTGTGAGGGGCACCCTCTGTGTATTGTCAGGGGCACCCTCTTTGTATTGTCAGTGGCATCCTCTGTGTATTGTCAGGGGCACCCTCTGTGTACTGTGAGGGGCACCCTCTGTTTATTGTCAGGGGCACCCTTTGTGTACTGTATGGGGCATCCTCTGTGTACTGTGAGGGGCATCATCTGTGTATTGTCAGGGACACCCTCTGTGTATTGTCAGGGGCACCCTCTGTGTATTGTCAGGGGCATCCTCTGTGTACTGTGAGCGGCATCCTCTGTGTATTGTCAGGGGCACCCTCTGTGTATTGTCAGGGGCATCCTCTGTGTACTGTGAGCGGCATCCTCTGTGTATTGTCAGGGGCATCCTCTGTGTATTGTCAGGGGCACCCTTTGTGTATTGTCAGGGGCATCCTCTGTGTATTGTCAGGGGCACCCTTTGTGTACTGTGAGGGGCACCATCTGTGTATTGTCAGGGGCACCCTTTGTGTACTGTGAGGGGCATCCTCTGTGTATTGTGAGGGGCACCCTTTGTGTACTGTGAGGGGCATCCTCTGTATTGTCAGGGGCACCCTTTGTGTACTGTGAGGGGCATCCTCTGTGTATTGTCAGGGGCACCATTTGTGTACTGTGAGGGGCACCCTCTGTATTGTCAGGGGCACCCTTTGTGTACTGTGAGGGGACCCCTCTGTGTATTGTCAGGGGCACCCTTTGTGTACTGTGAGAGGCACCCTCTGTATTATCAGGGACACCCTTTGTGTACTGTGAGGGGCATCCTCTGTGTATTGTCAGGGGCACCCTTTGTGTACTGTGAGGGGCATCCTCTGTATTGTCAGGGGCACCCTTTGTGTACTGTGAGGGGCACCCTCTGTGTATTGTCAGGGGCACCCTTTGTGTACTGTGAGGGGCACCCTCTGTGTATTGTCAGGGGCACCCTTTGTGTACTGTGAGGGGCACCATCTGTGTATTGTCAGGGGCACCCTTTGTGTACTGTGAGGGGCATCCTCTGTGTATTGTCAGGGGAACCCTTTGTGTACTGTGAGGGACACCCTCTGTGTATTGTCAGGGGCATCCTCTGTTTATTGTCAGGGGCACCCTCTGTATTGTCAGGGGCACCCTCTGTGTACTGTGAGGGGCACCCTCTGTGTATTGTCAGGGGCACCCTCTTTGTATTGTCAGTGGCATCCTCTGTTTATTGTCAGGGGCACCCTTTGTGTACTGTATGGGGCATCCTCTGTGTACTGTGAGGGGCATCATCTGTGTATTGTCAGGGACACCCTCTGTGTATTGTCAGGGGCACCCTCTGTGTACTGTGAGGGGCACCCTCTGTGTATTGTCAGGGGCACCCTCTGTGTATTGTCAGGGGCACCCTCTGTGTATTGTCAGGGGCACCCATTGTGTATTGTCAGGGACATCCTCTGTGTACTGTGAGGGGCATCCTCTGTGTATTGTCAGGGACACCCTTTGTGTACTGTGAGGGGCATCCTCTGTGTATTGTCAGGGGCACCCTCTGTGTATTGTCAGGGGCACCCTCTGTGTATTGTCAGGGGCATCCTCTGTGTACTGTGAGGGGCATCATCTGTGTATTGTCAGGGACACCCTTTGTGTACTGTGAGGGGCACCCTCTGTGTATTATCAGGGGCATCCTCTGTGTACTGTGAGGGGCATCCTCTGTGTATTGTCAGGGGCACCCTCTGTGTATTGTCAGGGGCACCCTCTGTGTATTGTCAGGGGCACCCTCTGTGTATTGTCAGGGGCATCCTCTGTGTACTGTGAGCGGCATCCTCTGTGTATTGTCAGGGGCACCCTCTGTGTATTGTCAGGGGCATCCTCTGTGTACTGTGAGCGGCATCCTCTGTGTATTGTCAGGGGCATCCTCTGTGTATTGTCAGGGGCACCCTCTGTGTATTGTCAGGGGCACCCTCTGTGTATTGTCAGGGGCATCATCTGTGTATTGTCAGGGGCATCCTCTGTGTATTGTCAGGGGCACCCTTTGTGTACTGTGAGGGGCATCCTCTGTGTATTGTCAGGGGCACCCTTTGTGTACTGTGAGGGGCATCCTCTGTATTGTCAGGGGCACCCTTTGTGTACTGTGAGGGGCATCCTCTGTGTATTGTCAGGGGCACCCTTTGTGTACTGTGAGGGGCACCCTCTGTATTGTCAGGGGCACCCTTTGTGTACTGTGAGGGGCACCATCTGTGTATTGTCAGGGGCACCCTTTGTGTACTGTGAGGGGCATCCTCTGTATTGTCAGGGGCACCCTTTGTGTACTGTGATTGGCACCCTCTGTATTGTCAGGGGCACCCTCTGTGTATTGTCAGGGGCACCCTCTGTGTATTGTCAGGGGCACCCTCTGTGTATTGTCAGGGGCACCCTCTGTGTATTGTCAGGGGCATCCTCTGTGTACTGTGAGCGGCATCCTCTGTGTATTGTCAGGGGCACCCTCTGTGTATTGTCAGGGGCATCCTCTGTGTACTGTGAGCGGCATCCTCTGTGTATTGTCAGGGGCACCCTCTGTGTATTGTCAGGGGCACCCTTTGTGTACTGTGAGGGGCACCCTCTGTGTATTGTCAGGGGCACCCTTTGTGTACTGTGAGGGGCACCATCTGTGTATTGTCAGGGGCACCCTTTGTGTACTGTGAGGGGCATCCTCTGTGTATTGTCAGGGGAACCCTTTGTGTACTGTGAGAGGCACCCTCTGTGTATTGTCAGGGACACCCTTTGTGTACTGTGAGGGGCATCCTCTGTGTATTGTCAGGGGCACCCTTTGTGTACTGTGAGGGGCATCCTCTGTATTGTCAGGGGCACCCTTTGTGTACTGTGAGGGGCACCCTCTGTGTATTGTCAGGGGCACCCTTTGTGTACTGTGAGGGGCACCCTCTGTGTATTGTCAGGGGCACCCTTTGTGTACTGTGAGGGGCACCATCTGTGTATTGTCAGGGGCACCCTTTGTGTACTGTGAGGGGCATCCTCTGTGTATTGTCAGGGGAACCCTTTGTGTACTGTGAGGGGCACCCTCTGTATTGTCAGGGGCACCCTTTGTGTACTGTGAGGGGCACCATCTGTGTATTGTCAGGGGCACCCTTTGTGTACTGTGAGGGGCATCCTCTGTGTATTGTCAGGGGCACCCTTTGTGTACTGTGAGGGGCACCCTCTGTATTGTCAGGGGCACCCTTTGTGTACTGTGAGGGGCACCCTCTGTGTATTGTCAGGGGCACCCTTTGTGTACTGTGAGGGGCACCATCTGTGTATTGTCAGGGGCACCCTTTGTGTACTGTGAGGGCATCCTCTGTGTATTGTCAGGGGCACCCTTTGTGTACTGTGAGGGGCCTCCTCTGTGTATTGTCAGGGGAACCCTTTGTGTACTGTGAGGGACACCCTCTGTGTATTGTCAGGGGCATCCTCTGTTTATTGTCAGGGGCACCCTCTGTATTGTCAGGGGCACCCTCTGTGTACTGTGATGGGCACCCTCTGTGTATTGTCAGGGGCACCCTCTTTGTATTGTCAGTGGCATCCTCTGTGTATTGTCAGGGGCACCCTCTGTGTACTGTGAGGGGCACCCTCTGTTTATTGTCAGGGGCACCCTTTGTGTACTGTATGGGGCATCCTCTGTGTACTGTGAGGGGCATCATCTGTGTATTGTCAGGGACACCCTCTGTGTATTGTCAGGGGCACCCTCTGTGTATTGTCAGGGGCATCCTCTGTGTACTGTGAGGGGCACCCTCTGTGTATTGTCAGGGGCACCCTCTGTGTATTGTCAGGGGCACCCTCTGTGTATTGTCAGGGGCACCCATTGTGTATTGTCAGGGACATCCTCTGTGTACTGTGAGGGGCATCCTCTGTGTATTGTCAGGGACACCCTTTGTGTACTGTGAGGGGCATCCTCTGTGTATTGTCAGGGGCACCCTCTGTGTATTGTCAGGGGCACCCTCTGTGTATTGTCAGGGGCATCCTCTGTGTACTGTGAGGGGCATCATCTGTGTATTGTCAGGGACACCCTTTGTGTACTGTGAGGGGCACCCTCTGTGTACTGTGAGGGGCATCCTCTGTATTGTCAGGGGCACCCTTTGTGTACTGTGAGGGGCATCCTCTGTGTATTGTCAGGGGCACCCTTTGTGTACTGTGAGGGGCACCCTCTGTATTGTCAGGGGCACCCTTTGTGTACTGTGAGGGGCACCATCTGTGTATTGTCAGGGGCACCCTTTGTGTACTGTGAGGGGCATCCTCTGTGTATTGTCAGGGGCACCCTTTGTGTACTGTGAGGGGCATCCTCTGTGTATTGTCAGGGGCACCCTTTGTGTACTGTGAGGGGCACCCTCTGTATTGTCAGGGGCACCCTTTGTGTACTGTGAGGGGACCCCTCTGTGTATTGTCAGGGGCACCCTTTGTGTACTGTGAGAGGCACCCTCTGTATTATCAGGGACACCCTTTGTGTACTGTGAGGGGCATCCTCTGTGTACTGTCAGGGGCACCCTTTGTGTACTGTGAGGGGCATCCTCTGTATTGTCAGGGGCACCCTGTGTGTACTGTGAGGGGCACCCTCTGTGTATTGTCAGGGGCACCCTTTGTGTACTGTGAGGGGCACCCTCTGTGTATTGTCAGGGGCACCCTTTGTGTACTGTGAGGGGCACCATCTGTGTATTGTCAGGGGCACCCTTTGTGTACTGTGAGGGGCATCCTCTGTGTATTGTCAGGGGAACCCTTTGTGTACTGTGAGAGGCACCCTCTGTATTGTCAGGGACACCCTTTGTGTACTGTGAGGGGCATCCTCTGTGTATTGTCAGGGGCACCCTTTGTGTACTGTGAGGGGCATCCTCTGTATTGTCAGGGGCACCCTTTGTGTACTGTGAGGGGCACCCTCTGTGTATTGTCAGGGGCACCCTTTGTGTACTGTGAGGGGCACCCTCTGTGTATTGTCAGGGGCACCCTTTATGTACTGTGAGGGGCATCCTCTGTGTATTGTCAGGGGAACCCTTTGTGTACTGTGAGGGGCACCATCTGTGTATTGTCAGGGGCACCCTTTGTGTACTGTGAGGGGCATCCTCTGTGTATTGTCAGGGGCACCCTTTGTGTACTGTGAGGGGACCCCTCTGTGTATTGTCAGGGGCACCCTTTGTGTACTGTGAGAGGCACCCTCTGTGTATTGTCAGGGACACCCTTTGTGTACTGTGAGGGGCATCCTCTGTGTATTGTCAGGGGCACCCTTTGTGTACTGTGAGGGGCATCCTCTGTGTATTGTCAGGGACACCCTTTGTGTACTGTGAGGGGCATCCTCTGTATTGTCAGGGGCACCCTTTGTGTACTGTGAGGGGCACCCTCTGTATTGTCAGGGGCACCCTTTGTGTACTGTGAGGGGACCCCTCTGTGTATTGTCAGGGGCACCCTTTGTGTACTGTGAGAGGCATCCTCTGTGTATTGTCAGGGGCACCCTTTGTGTACTGTGAGGGGCATCCTCTGTGTATTGTCAGGGGCACCCTTTGTGTACTGTGAGGGGAACCCTCTGTGTATTGTCAGGGGCATCCTTTGTGTACTGTGAGAGGCACCCTCTGTGTATTGTCAGGGGCACCCTTTGTGTACTGTGAGGGGCACCCTCTGTATTGTCAGGGGCACCCTTTGTGTACTGTGAGGGGCATCCTCTGTGTATTGTCAGGGGAACCCTTTGTGTACTGTGAGGGGCATCCTCTGTGTATTGTCAGGGGCACCCTCTGTGTACTGTGAGGGGCATCCTCTGTATTGTCAGGGGCACCCTTTGTGTACTGTGAGAGGCACCCTCTGTGTATTGTCAGGGGCACCCTTTGTGTACTGTGAGAGGCACCCTCTGTGTATTGTCAGGGACACCCTTTGTGTACTGTGAGGGGCATCCTCTGTGTATTGTCAGGGGAACCCTTTGTGTACTGTGAGGGGCATCCTCTGTGTATTGTCAGGGGCACCCTTTGTGTACTGTGAGGGGCATCCTCTGTATTGTCAGGGGCACCCTTTGTGTACTGTGAGGGGCATCCTCTGTGTATTGTCAGGGGCACCCTTTGTGTACTGTGAGGGGCACCATCTGTGTATTGTCAGGGGCACCCTTTGTACTGTGAGGGGCATCCTCTGTGTATTGTCAGGGGCACCCTTTGTGTACTGTGAGGGGCATCCTCTGTGTATTGTCAGGGGCACCCTTTGTGTACTGTGAGGGGCATCCTCTGTATTGTCAGGGGCACCCTTTGTGTACTGTGAGGGGCACCATCTGTGTATTGTCAGGGGCACCCTTTGTGTACTGTGAGGGGCATCCTCTGTGTATTGTCAGGGGCACCCTTTGTGTACTGTGAGGGGCACCCTCTGTATTGTCAGGGGCACCCTTTGTGTACTGTGAGGGGACCCCTCTGTGTATTGTCAGGGGCACCCTTTGTGTACTGTGAGAGGCATCCTCTGTGTATTGTCAGGGGCACCCTTTGTGTACTGTGAGGGGCATCCTCTGTGTATTGTTAGGGGCACCCTTTGTGTACTGTGAGGGGCATCCTCTGTGTATTGTCAGGGGCACCCTTTGTGTACTGTGAGGGGCATCCTCTGTGTATTGTTAGGGGCACCCTTTGTGTACTGTGAGGGGCATCCTCTGTGTATTGTCAGGGACACCCTTTGTGTACTGTGAGGGGCATCCTCTGTATTGTCAGGGGCACCCTTTGTGTACTGTGAGGGGAACCCTCTGTGTATTGTCAGGGGCACCCTTTGTGTACTGTGAGAGGCACCCTCTGTGTATTGTCAGGGACACCCTTTGTGTACTGTGAGGGGCATCCTCTGTGTATTGTCAGGGGCACCCTTTGTGTACTGTGAGGGGCACCCTCTGTATTGTCAGGGGCACCCTTTGTGTACTGTGAGAGGCACCCTCTGTGTATTGTCAGGGACACCCTTTGTGTACTGTGAGGGGCATCCTCTGTGTATTGTCAGGGGAACCCTTTGTGTACTGTGAGGGGCATCCTCTGTGTATTGTCAGGGGCACCCTTTGTGTACTGTGAGGGGCATCCTCTGTGTATTATCAGGGGCACCCTTTGTGTACTGTGAGGGGCATCCTCTGTATTGTCAGGGGCACCCTTTGTGTACTGTGAGAGGCACCCTCTGTGTATTGTCAGGGGCACCCTTTGTGTACTGTGAGAGGCACCCTCTGTGTATTGTCAGGGACACCCTTTGTGTACTGTGAGGGGCACCCTCTGTGTATTGTCAGGGACACCCTTTGTGTACTGTGAGGGGCACCCTCTGTGTATTGTCAGGGGCACCCTTTGTGTACTGTGAGGGGCACCCTCTGTGTATTGTCAGGGGCACCCTTTGTGTACTGTGAGGGGCATCCTCTGTGTATTGTCAGGGTCACCCTTTGTGTACTGTGAGGGGCATCCTCTGTGTATTGTCAGGGGCACCCTTTGTGTACTGTGAGGGGAACCCTCTGTGTTCTGGCATAGACAGTGGTGGATCAAAGGCTTTTAACCCTTTAAAATACCAGCTGCTTTTTCAAACCTGAATAGTGTGTCCAGCTGCCATTTTGAAGCTAGTTTTTATACCTATAACCATGTTGGGCCAGGACAGAGCTGTTATGTGCGCGGTGTGGTGGGAGACTGTGGCCCAAAGTCAGTTCACCTGTTAGGTTTACGCTGTCCAAACCACAACCTGCATTACTCAGACACTGGAGGAACGTTTGCAGTCTCAGAAACGAGTTCCAGAGAAAACATAGGCCCGAGTCATCCAGACCATCTTTTTTCTCTTGATGAGGGGCGTGCTGGAGTCAGACACTCCTGATTCATGAAGAGGCGCATTCCTCTTCACAAATGAGGAGCGTATGTTGAGCGTTGTGCTCTACAACAGAAATCTTACTCCAGTCAGGGACAGGAGTGAGATTTCTGGCGTTGGCAATGCCACAGCTTGTTGTAAATTAGACAATCTGTTGCATTGTGGCCCTCTTCCCCTCCGCACCTCTGTCCCGTCACGGCTCAGCGCAGTTTGGCTGAACTTTGAGAATCTGGTGTGAAAGTGCTAAAAGTTTTAAAATGTGGGCTAACCGTTGTGATTTTTAAAGATTTTACGTCAGAAATCTGGTGTGGATCAGGCCCATAGGGACATTATGTCTAGGCTGGTCCAAGGGGCACCACCCACTCCTCTACACCTACTGTTCTTTTCCTGTATGTGTATGCAAAAAGATAAATGTCAGTCTAAAGGTACCGTTACACTAAGCGACGCTGCAGTGATATAGACAACGAGCCGATCGCTGCAGCGTCGCTGTTTAGGTCACTAGGAGACGTCAAACACTGTAACAGCAGAACGATGCAGGAGCGATCCAGTGACATACTTATCATTCTCGCTGGTTGTTAGCTCCATGAAGAAACATTGCTGGCATCGTTGCTTTTGCTGTCAAACAGGACGAATCACGCCGACCTGACGACCAAATAAAGTTCTGGCCTTCTAGCTACGACCAGCGATGGCACAGCGGGATCCAGATCGCTGCTGCGTGTCAAACACAACGAGATCGCTATCCAGGACGCTGCAACGTCACGGATCGTTGTCGTTCTCGTTCTAAAGTTGCTCAGTGTGAAGGTACCTTAAGGCTGCCCGGCTGGGTGAAGTGGCAATGGACCAGAGACTGGAGTAAGGTTAGTGGCAGAAGGAACGCCACTTCTTATGAATTAGTTACGCAGGGGTTTCCAAGCCCCCATCCTAGCCCCAGCTCCACCCACTTTGTTGGAGCTGGTCGAAAATGGTGTAAGAAATCCAAGAGTTACAAAATTTTAGCTCAGCTTTGGTTATCTGACGGCAGATATTGATGCAAGTCCCAAATGTGGAGGTGCCATGTCAGCCCAGAAAGAAAGTATAATTTCTTTTGATTTATTACACCATGCTGGGCCTATTAAAGGGAATCTGTCAGCAGGTTTTTACTATATAATCTGAATAACTCACCACTTCCCCTCTCTGACCACAACATTCTCTCCTTCACGCTCACAAATCCTCGCTCACCCCAGCACACTGCTACCTACCCCTCAGTCAGAAATCTACACGCCATTAACCCTCATACACTCACAGACTCCCTACACTCATCATTGTCCCCAATCTCCTCTTTTTCCTGTCCTGATCTCGCTGTACATCACTACAATGACACTCTTAGAAGCAACCTGGATCAAGTAGCGCCCCTCACCCTCAGAACCTCCAAACACAGAGTGAAACTACCCTGGCTCACATCGCAAACCCGATTTCTCCTTCAGTGTTTTGTTTGCTGGCTCCACTTCATCTCCTCTTCCTCTCACTGTCGGGGTACCTCAGGGCTCAGTCCTTGGCCCCCTTCTCTTCTCTCTCTACACGGCCCCAATTGGACAGACCATCAGCAGATTTGGCTTTCAGTACCATCTTTATGCTGATGACACACAACTATACACATCCTCCCCTGACCTTACCCCTGCTGTACTACAGAACACCAGTGACTGTCTGTCTACAGTCTCCAACATCATGTCCGCTCTCTATCTGAAACTCAACCTCTCCAAAACTGAACTTCTTTTGCTCCCGCCATCTACTAACCTCCCTAAATCTGACATCTCCCTTTCCGTGAGTGGCACCATAATAACACCCCGGCAGTAGGCGCGCTGTCTGGGTGTTATATTTGACTCCCGATCTCTCCTTCACATCCCATATACAATCTCTTGCCTGCTCTTGCCGCTTACACCTAAAGAACATCTCTAGAATCCGCCCTTTTCTCACCATGGAAACAACAAAAACCTGCACTGTCGCCTTGATCCACTCCCGCCTGGACTACTGTAAGGCTCTATTAATTGGCCTCCCCCTTACTCGACTTTCCCCTCTCCAGTCCATCCTTAATGCAGCAGCCAGGGTTGTCCATCTAGCTAATCTGTATTCAGACGTCATTTCTGTCTATCGGCCTAGCCGACCTCTGCGCTCTGCAAATGACTTTCGACTGACCTCTGCACTAATCCGTACCTCCCACTCCCGTCTCCAAGACTTCTCCCGTGCTGCACCAATCCTCTGGAATGCTCTACCCCAAGATATTAGGACCATCCACAATTTGCATAGTTTAGGCGCACAACACATTTGTTCAGAGCGGCCTATCACATTCACTAATCAAAGTCATTTTATGTTTGTGTGTGTGTGTAGCCCATTCACTATCCCCCACCCCCTGAAGATGGCTGGACCATCATTGTAAATACACACCTGTACTTTGTATCTCCCCCACCTCATTGTAGATTGTAAGCTCTCACGAGCAGGGTCATCTTATTTTGCTTTAATTATTGTATTGTTAACGTTGTTACTTATGACTGTAGTGTTTGAAATTGTTAAACTGTTAAGCGCTGCGGAATATGTTGGCGCTAT
Source organism: Ranitomeya imitator (assembly GCF_032444005.1). NCBI lineage: Eukaryota > Metazoa > Chordata > Amphibia > Anura > Dendrobatidae > Ranitomeya > Ranitomeya imitator. Next base: position 908,062,317 of record NC_091282.1, read on the forward strand.
GTAAATAAAGATTATTATTATTATTAAGAGAGTAGGGGATAGAGCCTGAGACATTGATTCCAGGGATATGTCACTTGTCAAAGTGCATGCTGTGGTTTAGTAACTGTGAAGGATTTATCACTAAGAGATTAACATTGCCAGAGTAGTTCAGCAGCTCACTGTCTATGGACTTTGTACACCTGCCTGGTGTGGGTGGGGTTATGTGTGGTGTGGGCGGGGTTACCTTCCTCAGCTCTGCTCCAAATATAAAAGCTCTGATTGTATCAGAACGGCTGCACCCAGGAATCTGACACTCAGATGATGCAGCAAAATCCTACTGACAGATTCCCTTTAACATTAAGTTTTAAAGCAGTGGACACCCCTTTTAAGTAGCTCTCAGGTAGATTGGGGGAAAAGGAAGAATTTTCCAGCACATCAAACCACAAGGATATTTCATCTCATATATGTTGCTACACATTTTTCAAGCAAGCAAATGTGACAACGTTTTCATTTATTAATAATGAAGAATAATCTTGATATTTCAATGTCAATAATAATTTTTGTTTATATTGCACTAATACTTTCCGCAGCACTTTACAGGGGGACAGAAAAGGTAGAACGTGTTGTTATGTACGATCCAGACATCATTATTATAGTAAGGGTTTTCACCTCCAGCTGCATGATCCGGACATCAACCAGGATCTATTTAACGCAGCTTAAAATTAGCATAAAAATGCAGCAGAAAAACACAGTAAAAATATAACATGTGAACATGGCTTTAGTGCAGTTACTGTGTGCTATTGGGTACATGAAGGATGTGGAGACTGATGAATAGTCAGGAGAACATTTAGAAGGAGGCTAGAGGGGAGAGAGGTTAGTGAGTTGAGGTGATAGGCTTGTCTAAAAATGAGTTTTTAAAGCACGCTTAAAAACATGGGGCCTAGGTATCAGTCAGATCGTTTAGGTAGTGCATTTCAGTAGATTGGCGCAGTATGAGAGAAGTCTTGGAAACGGAGGTGCGAGGTTTGGATTATGGGGGATGTTAGTCTTAGATCAATTGCAGAACGAAGGGCACGAGTAGGGTGATAGAAATGAGGGAGGAGAGCTAGGGTGGTGCAGAACTGTGGAGAAATTTCTGGGTGAGAGAGATGAGTTTATATTGGATTCTATAGCGGATGGGTAACCAGTGTAATGACTGGCACAGGGTAGAGGCATCGGTGAAGCGGCTGGACAAAAAATATTACCCTGGTTCCCGCATTCAGGATGGACTGTAGTGGAGAAAGTTTGGCTAGAGGGAGAGCAATAAGAAGCGAGTTGCAGTAATCTAGACGAGTGTGAATAAGAGCGATAGAGTTTTTGCAGCTTCAAAGTTGAGAAAAGGTCAGATTCTGGAGATGTTTTAAAGGTGCAGGTGACATGAGCAAGTGAGTGATTGAATATAGGGAATAAAGGAAAGTTTTGTGTCAAATATAACCCCAAGACAGCATGCGTGCTGCTTGGGAGTTATGGTTGAACCAACCAAAGAAATTGAACTGTCAAGTATATGTAGGTTAGTATAGGGAGAAAACACAAGGAGTTCAGTTTTGGAGATGGAGGACATGATATTAGAGACAGCAGACAATCTCTGGTACTTTATATTAAAGTGGGGGTGATGTCAGGTGAAGAGGTGTATTGGTGGGTGTCATCAGCATAGAGATGGTAGTGGAAACCAAATCTACTGATGGTTTGACCAATAGGGGCGATATATAAGAAGAGGAGGAGGCTTAGGACTGAGCCTTAAGGAACCCCAATTGTAAGGGGATGAATAGAGGAAGAAGAAACGGCAAAAGATACTGTGAAGGAGCAGTTAGAGAGGAGGAAAGCCGGGAGAGGGCGATGTTCTTGAAGCCGATAGAGTGGAGCACGGTGAGTAGGAGCTAGTGATCCAGTGTCAAATGCAGCAGGGAGATGCAGGAGAAATAGCAGGGATTAGTGTCCATTGGATTATTGGACAATCAAGATCTAATGTCATCAATGATTAATCATATATCTACATACCATATCTTCACCACTTACACATGCAGTCAGTATGAGCAGAGCTTGAATGGTTTTCCAGTAGGTTTTCCGGTAACATACTTCATATTTCTGGAAATGCTGGGTACTGTTAGGTCAATATCTCTGCTCTCCTAGAGGTTGTCACTTACCTTTCTTCCTAAACACCTGATCTCAAGATTAAAGGGGTTTTCCACTATTTGGACAACCCCTTCTGTACCCCTATGTTTCACCCTAGTAAAATAACACTTATACTCACATCCGGTGCAAGTGCCGTATCAATAGTGTCGGCACTGACTCTCCCATGGCTCACATGACATCGCTATGTCATAAAATCCCTGCTGCCAATCAGTGCTGCCTTCACTCCCCCTCCTACTGAAGTAATTAGCATATGGAGGAAGTGAGAGAAGAGCAGCAGCTGTGTTGTGAATTCTGCTCTTGGGCTCCCTCCGGTGGTTATGAGTGGTAGTGCTGCTGTCTGTGGATCGCAGCATTTATCAGGTGTGTTCAATTTGGACTCAGCTATTTAGTCCTGCTTGATCCTTTAGTCAGTGCCAGTTGTCTATTGTTTTTGGAGGATTCACATCCCTTCTGGTCTCTCCTGTTTGCTGTGCTTTTCTTCAAAGATAAGTCCTGGCTTTGTTTTTGCTGTTCACCTGCTGTGGACCTTATAGTTCTGTGCATTTTCATGTTTCGTCTTGTCCAGCTTTGTCTGTGAAGGATTTTTTGCAGCCAAGCTGTGTCTCTGGAGATGCAGATATACCCTCCATGTCTTTAGTCAGATGTGGTGATTTGTATTTTCTGTGTTGGATATTTTCTAGTGTTTTAATACTGACCGCATAGTACTCTGTTCTTTTCTTTCTTTTTAGCTAGTATGGCCTCCTATGCTAAATCCTGATTTCATGTCTGCGTATGTTATTTCCCTCTCCTCTCACAGTCAATATTTGTGGGGGGCTGTCTATCCTTTGGGGATTTTCTCTGAGGCAAGATAGGTTTCCTGTTTCTGTCTTTAGAGGTAGTTAGTTCTTAGGCTGTGTCGAGGGGTCTAGGGAGTGTTAGGTACCCCCCACGGCTACTTCTAGTTGCGCTGCTAGTTCAGGGTTTGCGGTCTGTACAGGTACCACCTTCTCCAGAGTACGTCTCATGCTGCTCCAAGGCCACCAGATCATAACACAGAGAGGATAACAGGAGGACAAATGAGTCAAGAAGAACATGCCAATATTAAACAAACGTGAAAAAATCTTTATTAAATACAAATGAGATAAAAACAGAACTATTATAAAACGTATTTACAGTTCAACGGAGCAATCAATATATCAGATGACAATATAGTAATGGTAGGTGTAAGACAAGAATTCCAAAAATCATAAGGAACGGTGAGACTATGCCCTCATGATGGGTACACAAAGTGTGGTATACTAGTACAAAATGTCTCAAAAGACTGCGGTACGATATATGGGAGACAGGTAACAACCAAATAGGTTAATAAGACTGGTTATATAATGTATAAATATACAAAAAAAGAGGGGAAGGGGGAGGCCTGTATATGGAGCACAGCAGGTCGAGTGGTCTCCATTGCTCCCAAGCACACCCACACCAAATAGCCCAGAAAGTATCAATAACCAGTCAAATAAAGAGTTAAGAACGGTAATTACCCATATGGTGAGAGGCAAGTGTGACCGGTCCTTAGTCCCCAACGCACGTTTCGGTGCGGGTACACCTTCTTCGGGCCCCCCCAGGACTGCCCTGAATAAGGTCACTGTGACGTGGTGGGATGACTATAACATTTTTTTAATGAAAATTAAGTTAACCGAGTACCCTGTATTATTTTTATGCACTATTGCTATTTATTTATTTACCCCAGGGTATTTGTTGATTCTGTTTTTATCTTGGGTTTTGCATGTAACACCATGATTGATTCTTGGTCACTTAAAACAACTAAGTACATATTGCCTTTCTATTCCCTATTCCGCCTTTTACCTCTTGTCTTGTTTTTAGTTTCTGCTCAAAACTTGTGAATAATCAATGAAACCATTTGTCAGTCCTACTTTTATAATTAAGTCTCCTTCCAATTTACCTAGCTACCCCACAGTCATCAAGCATTATTTGTTAAGACACTATACTTTTTGTCTAGTAGGCAATCGTTAAACATTTGAGATAGTTAATGTCTTTTGATATGTTCCTAATGCACTTCGAGTAATTCCACTATGCTTTGTGTTATGATGAGGTAATTCAGTAACACAATGGACATAGAAGTCAGAGCACATACAGTGACCTGACAATAACCCAAAAACATAGAACGAGCTCTGGGACGTGGGAACTCTGCTGACCGCAATCCCTAATCCTCTCCAACCACACTAGAGGCAGCCGTGGATTGCGCCTAACGCTCCCTATGCAACTCGGCACAGCCTGAGAAACTAGCTAGCCTGAAGATAGAAAATAAGCCTACCTTGCCTCAGAGAAATACCCCAAAGGAAAAGGCAGCCCCCACATATAATGACTGTGAGTTAAGATGAAAAGACAAACGTAGAGATGAAATAGATTTAGCAAAGTGAGGCCCGACTTTCTGAACAGAGCGAGGATAGGAAAGGTAACTTTGCGGTCAACACAAAACCCTACAAACAACCACGCAAAGGGGGCAAATAGACCCTCCGTACCGAACTAACGGCACGGAGGTACACCCTCTGCGTCCCAGAGCTTCCAGCAAGCAAGAAAAAACAAATAAGCAAGCTGGACAGAAAAAACAGCAAACAAAATAATAAAAGCAGAACTTAGCTATGCAGAGCAGCAGGCCACAGGAACGATCCAGGAGGAAACAGGTCCAATACTAGAACATTGACTGGAGGCCAGGATCAAAGCACTAGGTGGAGTTAAATAGAGCAGCACCTAACGACTTCACCACATCACCTGAGGAAGGAAACTCAGAAGCCGCAGTACCACTCTCCTCCACCAACGGAAGCTCATAGAGAGAATCAGCCGAAGTACCACTTGTGACCACAGGAGGGAGCTCTGCCACAGAATTCACAACAGTACCCCCCCCTTGAGGAGGGGTCACTGAACCCTCACCAGAGCCCCCAGGACGACCAGGATGAGCCATATGAAAGGCACGAACAAGATCGGGAGCATGGACATCAGAGGCAAAGACCCAGGAATTATCTTCCTGAGCATAACCCTTCCACTTAACCAGATACTGGAGTTTCCGTCTTGAAACACGAGAATCCAAAATCTTCTCCACAATATACTCCAACTCCCCCTCCACCAAAACCGGGGCAGGAGGATCAACAGATGGAACCATAGGTGCCACGTATCTCCGCAACAATGACCTATGGAATACGTCATGAATGGAAAAAGAATCTGGAAGGGTCAGACGAAAAGACACAGGATTAAGAACCTCAGAAATCCTATACGGACCAATGAAACGAGGTTTAAACTTAGAAGAGGAAACCTTCATAGGAATATGACGAGAAGACAACCAAACCAAATCCCCAACACGAAGTCGGGGACCCACACAGAACTTTATTCGTCCACCTATCAGGGACAAACAGTTTCTCCGCTGGGCAACGATCAGGTTTATTAGCCTGAAATTTTTGCAGCACCCGCCGCAAATCAGGGGAGATGGCAGACACAATTACTCCCTCTTTGAGAATACCCGCCGGCTCAGATAAACCCGGAGAGTCGGGCACAAAACTCCTAGACAGGGCATCCGCCTTCACATTTTTAGAGCCCGGAAGGTACGAAATCACAAAGTCAAAACGGGCAAAAAACAGCGACCAACGAGCCTGTCTAGGATTCAACCGCTTGGCAGACTCGAGATAAGTCAAGTTCTTATGATCAGTCAAGACCACCACGCGATGCTTAGCTCCTTCAAGCCAATGACGCCACTCCTCGAATGCCCACTTCATGGCCAGCAACTCTCGATTGCCAACATCATAATTTCGCTCAGCAGGCGAAAACTTCCTGGAAAAGAAGGCGCATGGTTTCATCACCGAGCAATCAGAACTTCTCTGCGACAAAACAGCCCCTGCTCCAATCTCAGAAGCATCAACCTCGACCTTAAATGGAAGCGAAACATCTGGTTGACACAACACAGGGGCAGAAGAAAAACGACGCTTCAACTCTTGAAAAGCTTCCACAGCAGCAGAAGACCAATTGACCACATCAGCACCCTTCTTGGTCAAATCGGTCAATGGTTTAGCAATACTAGAAAAATTGCAGATGAAGCGACGATAAAAATTAGCAAAGCCCAGGAACTTTTGCAGACTTTTCAGAGATGTCGGCTGAGTCCAATCATGGATGGCTTGGACCTTAACAGGGTCCATCTCGATAGTAGAAGGGGAAAAAATGAACCCCAAAAATGAAACCTTCTGAACACCAAAGAGACACTTTGATCCCTTCACAAACAAAGAATTAGCACGCAGGACCTGAAACACCGTTCTGACCTGCTTCACATGAGACTCCCAATCATCCGAGAAGATCAAAATATCATCCAAGTATACAATCAGGAATTTATCCAGGTATTCTCGGAAGATGTCATGCATAAAGGACTGAAACACTGATGGAGCATTGGCAAGTCCGAATGGCATTACTAGATACTCAAAATGGCCCTCGGGCGTATTAAATGCAGTTTTCCATTCATCGCCTCGCTTAATATGCACAAGATTATACGCACCACGAAGATCTATCTTGGTGAACCAACTAGCCCCCTTAATCCGAGCAAACAAATCAGATAACAACGGCAAGGGGTACTGAAATTTAACCGTGATCTTATTTAGAAGGCGGTAATCTATACAAGGTCTCAGCGAACCATCCTTCTTGGCCACAAAAAAGAACCCTGCTCCTAATGGCGACGATGACGGGCGAATATGCCCCTTCTCCAAGGACTCCTTCACATAACTTCGCATAGCAGCATGCTCAGGCACAGATAAATTAAACAGTCGACCTTTTGGGAATTTACTACCAGGAATCAAATCGATAGCACAATCACAATCCCTATGCGGAGGTAGGGTATCGGACTTGGGCTCATCAAATACATCCCGGTAATCAGACAAGAACTCTGGAAACTCAGAAGGGGTGGATGACGAAATACACAGAAATGGGACATCACCATGTACCCCCTGACAACCCCAGCTGGACACAGACATGGATTTCCAATCTAATACTGGATTATGGACTTGTAGCCATGGCAACCCCAACACGACCACATCATGCAGATTATGCAACACCAGAAAGCGAATAACCTCCTGATGTGCAGGAGCCATGCACATGGTCAGCTGGGTCCAGTACTGAGGCTTATTCTTGGCCAAAGGCGTAGCATCAATTCCTCTCAATGGAATAGGACACTGCAAGGGCTCCAAGAAAAACCCACAACGCCTAGCATACTCCAAGTCCATCAAATTCAGGGCAGCGCCTGAATCCACAAATGCCATGACAGAATAAGATGACAAAGAGCAGATCAAGGAAAAGGACAAAAGAAATTTTGACTGTACCGTACCAATGGTGGCAGACCAAGCGAACCGCTTAGTGCGCTTAGGACAATCAGAGATAGCATGAGTGGAATCACCACAGTAGAAACACAGCCCATTCTGACGTCTGTGTTCTTGCCGTTCAACTCTGGTCAAAGTCATATCGCACGGCATAGGCTCAGGTTTATGCTCAGATAATACCGCCAAATGGTGCACAGATTTACGCTCACGCAAGCGTCGACCGATCTGAATGGCCAAAGACAGACTCATTCAGACCAGCAGGCATAGGAAATCCCACCATGACATCCTTAAGGGCTTCAGAGAGACCCTTTCTGAAAATAGCTGCGAGCGCACCTTCATTCCATTGAGTGAGTACGGACCACTTTCTAAATTTCTGACAATATACCTCTATCTCATCCTGAGCCTGACACAGAGCCAGCAAATTTTTCTCTGCCTGATCCACTGAATTAGGTTCATCGTACAGCAATCCGAGCGCCAGGAAAAACGCATCAATATTACCTAATGCAGGATCTCCTGGCGCAAGAGAAAATGCCCAGTCCTGAGGGTCGCCACGTAAAAAAGAAATAATGATCCTAACTTGTTGAACTGGGTCACCAGAGGAGCGAGGTTTCAAAGCCAGAAATAGTTTACAATTATTTTTGAAACTCAGAAACTTAGTTCTATCTCCAAAAAACAAATCAGGAATAGGTATTCTAGGTTCTAACATAGATTTCTGATCAATAGTGTCTTGAATCTTTTGTACTCTTGCCGTGAGCTGATCCACACATGAAGACAGACCTTTAATGTCCATCGCTACACCTGTGTACTGAACCACCCAAATGTCTAGGGGAAAAAAAAGGCAAAACACAGTGCAGAGAAAAAAAAATGGTCTCAGAACTTCTGTTTTCCCTCTATTGAGAATCATTAGTACTTTGGGCCTCCAGTACTGTTATGATGAGGTAATTCAGTAACACAATAGACAGAAGTCAGAGCACATACAGTGACCTGACAATAACCCAAAAACATAGAACGAGCTCTGGGACGTGGGAACTCTGCTGACCGCAATCCCTAATCCTCTCCAACCACACTAGAGGCAGCCGTGGATTGCGCCTAACGCTCCCTATGCAACTCGGCACAGCCTGAGAAACTAGCTAGCCTGAAGATAGAAAATAAGCCTACCTTGCCTCAGAGAAATACCCCAAAGGAAAAGGCAGCCCCCACATATAATGACTGTGAGGTAAGATGAAAAGACAAACGTAGAGATGAAATAGATTTAGCAAAGTGAGGCCCGACTTTCTGAACAGAGCGAGGATAGGAAAGGTAACTTTGCGGTCAACACAAAACCCTACAAACAACCACGCAAAGGGGTCAAAAAGACCCTCCGTACTGAACTAACGGCACGGAGGTACACCCTCTGCGTCCCAGAGCTTCCAGCAAGCAAGAAAAAACAAATAAGCAAGCTGGACAGAAAAAACAGCAAACAAAATGACAAAAGCAGAACTTAGCTATGCAGAGCAGCAGGCCACAGGAACGATCCAGGAGGAAACAGGTCCAATACTAGAACATTGACTGGAGGCCAGGATCAAAGCACTAGGTGGAGTTAAATAGAGCAGCACCTAACGACTTCACCACATACCTGAGGAAGGAAACTCAGAAGCCGCAGTACCACTCTCCTCCACCAACGGAAGCTCATAGAGAGAATCAGCCGAAGTACCACTTGTGACCACAGGAGGGAGCTCTGCCACAGAATTCACAACAGCTTTGGTTTTGTATATTTTGTTTATCTAAAATGAAATAAAAATTACAGTTAAAATAAAATAAAGATATATGCAATCAGGAACTTGAAGTAGGGAAATGGCTAACCAGAGGATAGCAACAAAGTATTAGTAAACTTGCTTGCATAGATGTGGTTCATATGTAAATTGCCGAAATGTATTGGCAAACATGTAACTTGCTTGCAGAGATGTGATACCTTGATAGCAGGGACTGTGTTGAGAACAGCGACGAAGCAAAGAGGAGGAAGGAAGACTTACCGGAAGGAACTTCAATGTATAATAAAATATATAACAACTTTATTCACATCAACCCAACAAGCAAGGCGAGTATAAAATCAGTTAAAGTAAGTGCAATGGGTTCCCAGACCTGAAAATCCCAAGTAATGCATAATAAGGTGTAGAACAATGAGTCAGTATCAATCAAAATGATAATGCAATAATTTTATATATTCACAATAATGCACCTCAATCAATACAACCCAGGAAAAGTTACATTACTGAGTCAGATAGGAAAAATTCCATAATAAATACTGAAATAGCTAACCTAGGCCGTCAACAATATACCGTATATTTCTTATCCACAGAATACCCTTTTGGAAGATCTGTCCTGGGATATTACATCAAACCTCAGCAGGCCTTTATCGGCAATGAGATATTCACTGGACCCAAAAGATACTACACATGACGCTCTGCTTATATGTGCAGATCTGGATGAATAATCTTTAGGCCATTCTTCGAGGTATACTGGTACAACCATCATCGACCCAGTCGTGACCGGCCTGTCTGTCTCACTTCTACTTCTCCTTCTCCTTTTGAACTTCTGGTTCCTTCATCATGAGATGTCTTGTGAATTCAGCAATTGACTTCAGGATATATGGGTATGAATATTTAATTTACCTCCCCATGAACCTTTTTGGCTCATGCTTTATATTCATATTTACTTCCCCTTGGAATCTTATTCATCTGATATAGTGTCATACCATATAGAATTAATATCTTATAACCATGATTAACCCCTTTCTGACATCGGACGGAATAGTACGTCCGAGGTCAGATCCCCTGCTTTGATGCGGTCTCCGGCGGTGAGCCCGCATCAAAGCTGGGACATGTCAGCTGTTTTGAACAGCTGACATGTGCCCGCAAAAGCGGCGAGTGGAATCACAGTTCACCCGCCGCTTAAATGCCGCTGTCAAACGCTGACAGCGGCATTTAACTATCGCGTCCGGCCATCGGGCCAGAAATGAGCGCATCGCTGACCTCCGTCACATGATCGGGAGTCAGCGATGCGTCGGCATAACAACCATTGGTCTCCTTGAGACCTCTATGGTTGTTGACGCCGGATTGCTATGAGCGCCACCCTGTGGTCGGTGCTCATAGCAATGCAGTAATTCTGCTAAATGGGGATCTGAGCATCGCCTCTGTGTAGCAGAGCCGATTGATATGTGCCAGCTTCTAGCCCATGGAGGCTATTGAAGCATGGCAAAAGTAAAAAAATGTTTTAAAAAATATGAAAAAAATATAAAAGTTTAAATTACCCCCCTTTTGCCCCATTCAAAATAAAACAATAACAAAAATCAAATATGCACATATTTGGTATCGCCGCGTTCAGAATCACCCGATCTATCAATAAAAAAAAAGATTAACCTGATTGCTAAGCGGCGTAGTGAAAGAAAAATTCGAAATGCCAAAATTACTTTTTTTTGGTTGCCGTGATATTGCATTAAAATGCAATAATGGGCGATCAAAAGAACATATATGCACCAAAATGGTACCACTAAAAGCGGCAGCTTGGCGTGCAAAAAAATAAGCCCTCACCCGACCAGAGATCATGAAAAATGGAGACGCTAAGGGTCTCGGAAAATGGCACAATTTTTTTTTTTTTTTTTTGCGAAGTTTGGAATTTTTTTTCCACCACTTAGATAAAAAATAGCCTAGACATGTTTGGTGTCTATGAACTCGTAATGGCCTGGAGAATCATAATGGTAGTTATCAGTTTTAGCATTTAGTGAACCTAGCAAAAAAAGCCAAACAAAAATCCAGTGTGGGATTGCACTTTTTTTGCAACTTCACCGCACTTGGAAATTTTTTCACGTTTTCTAGTACATGACATGCTAAAACCAATGATGTCGTTCAAACGTACAACTCGTCCCGCAAAAAATAAGCCCTCACATGGCCATATTGGCGGAAAAACAAAAAAGTTATGGCTCTGGGAAGGAGGGGAGCGCAGAACAAAAATGAAAAAAAAAAACGAAAATACCCGTGGTCATGAAGGGGTTAAAGTTTTGTATTTAGTTGCTTGTGGTACTCCCTTTCTCTTTTTATTTTTCTACTTATATGTAATTCCGTTTCTTCTTATTTCTTCCCCTTCAATTCAGTATGTCCTTCAACATACAAACACTATCTTCCCTTTTTTTATTTCATTATCCTTATCTTTCCCTACCCTTGTTTCAATAATTTTTTTACATTTATTTTTCTTTTCCAATAGTTATTATTGCCTTCACATTTTCCCATTTTATTCTCCATTTTTATGTGCAATTTTCTGCTCCCCAACATTTTTATGGTTTCATTCTTCTATTTCTCATTTGTCACTGCTACAATTCCCTTGCTGCTATTTCCACTCCTCTCTTGTCGTTCGCCTTTTTCAGTAACAAAACTAAAGACGAAAAAATATATCGTTGACGACCCATGTAAAGACCAAGTCAGCCTAGGTTAGCTATTTCAGTATTTATTATGGAATCTTTTCCTCTCTGACTCAGTAATGTAACTTTTCCTGGGTTGAATTGATTGAGGTGCATTATTCTATATATAAAATTATTGCATTATATTATCATTTTGATTTTTACTGACTCATTGTTCTATACTTTTATTATGCAATACTTGGGATTTTCAGGTCAGGGAACCCATTGCACTTAATTTTAACTGATTTTATACTCACCTTGCTTGTTGTGTTCTTGTGAATAAAGTTGTTATATATTTTATTATACATTGAAGTACTTACAGGTAAGTCTTTCTCCTTCCTCCTCTTTGCTTCTTCGCTGTTATCAACACAGTCCCTGCTATCAAGGTAACACATCTCTGCAAGCAAGTTACATGTTTGCCAATACATTTCTGTGGGGGTAAAGTTGTTATAGATTTTATTATACATTGCAGTGTGCACGTAATTACAGGTAAGTCTTTCTCCTCCCTCCTTTGTGTATACTACCTGATGTAGCATCTCCTTGATATATCTCGTTTTTGATACTTTCTTGATTTTGTCATGCACCCTTACCCATTACTACCTGAGAACAGCTGCGAGACCAGTTGCAAGAATTTGGTAAAGGAAATCATTTTTGAAGACGATCCCTGTGTGGCCTATTTATAATTAAAAAAAAAAAAAAAAAAAAAGGTTCCTCGCATCATGTTCTCATACACTTTATGCAGTATTAGCCCTCTGTGTCTGTACTGCTACATACTTAGGCAGGTAACTGGTTCATGCAGCTTTACATGAACACCTGAGCCTTACACTATAGCTGGTCCGAATAACTAAAGCAATTGTTACCATCCACCTCTCGTGTCTCCCCTTTTCCCCATAGTTTGTAAGCTTGCGAGCAGGGCCCTCACTCCTCCTGGTATCTGTTTTGAACTGTATTTCTGTTATGCTGTAATGTCTATTGTCTGTACAAGTCCCCTCTATAATTTGTAAAGCGCTGCGGAATATGTTGGCGCTATATAAATAAAATTATTATTATTATTATTATTATTAGGGTAGAGTACAGCCTAATAAGCTGAACTGAGCTGTTTTTGATGGTGGACAGCATGGGTATCTGACTAGTCCATGGCTTAGCAACGTCAATGTATATTCTGATTCCTCGCTATTATAACCACCATTAACACTTGCAGCAATGTGTTCTGTAGTAGCTGGACCAGAAAGGCAATACTTTACTTCCCACGCATGTCACTGAGCCTTGGTTGCCCATGATCCATTGCTACTTGCTTCACCTGTAAGTGGCTTTAATGTCATGGCTGACCGATGAAGAGCATGTCCCTATGACTGCACTCATAGGCCCTGATTCACTAAAGCGATTGCCCCAGAATTCTGGTATAAAACGTTTTGAAGGTTGCAAAAATGTTGCGCGATGCAGAGTTGAGCGAAAATTTTGCAACATCTGACTGTTTTACACCTCTTTCAGCCAGCTCCACCAAAATGGGCAAAGTTTGGGCGGGATGGGTGCACCACGAGGCATGGCGATGCCTGCTCATCTACTTCATGACAAGTTACAGAGTGCATTAGACCCCAAATCTTACTTCAGTCCCTGACTAGGGTAAGATTTTTTGGGGAGGCTCATGCCACGTTTCATACGCGTCTCATTCGTTAAGAAGCGCACACCCCACCTCATCAAGATTGGCAGTCATAATGATTTTTGCTCTAGCCATAATGTTTTTGCCTTAGTAAATCAATGCAAAACACAATATTTGTTCTATTTTAAATGTTTATTACACTTCAACTAAAACATTCCAAAATGTGATATTTATGTAAATGAGATATAAAGGAAGTGTCAGAAAAATGCATGTAAAACATATAGGCGGTTCATTCTATACAGTTAATTACATGTTACAATCAAGTATTAATGTATTTATGCAATGCACAAGGCGCTGGAAATTGCATACATGTCCCTAGTGTTATAGAAGTAGTCTCTAAATAAAGTGTTCCTTACACATCAGCAGCCGATATAGTAAACTCTTATGTCCAGAATTGTAATCAGCTCTCGTTAGATGAAGCCTAGCACAACGCTTTAGGGCAGGCCAATTGTATAGATTATCTCGTCTGGTGCTTTAAGACATTTTTGAGAATTTCTAAATAGCGTGATGTATGGATTTTCTATTCTTGACAGCCCTTTTTCCATCCATCATGCCTGTGTCATGCACATTTTTAGACTTGTAGTATAGTAACAAGTGTCAATACTGGTGAACCACTGTGGAATTCAATTAATTTTTACAGCAGCTAGATTGGTAGACACTTATATCAACTAGTGTCGGCAGGTTCTACATTACGGAGGGAAGAAAGGCCACCAAATTGAATTTTATGGAAGTGGTGGCCACTATTTACACACCACATCCATTGGCGTTAAAGTGGGAAGTTGTCAAAAGACCTGGACGGGCTTAGGGTTTCTATGCTAGCACAAGTCAGATTGGTTACTTAATGTAGTAAGATTTGTGCGGGGTTTTGAAAATGAGTGAGGATAGGGCTTCTTCGATACTGCTTCATACCCGAGTATGAACTGAACTCCGAACTGGCTCAATGTATATTATCAGAACAGGACAGAATCATTCACACAACTAGAAAGAGAGGACAGCAGAAGATATTGTAGAGACAAGTTGTCACGCTCAGGGTTGGAATGCTGGAGTTGTCCTCTCCTCTGAGCTTTCTTCAGATGTGTTTGGATCTGTTGTGGTTAAACCAAGGATGCTTTGTAGTAGGTTCATCTTAGGGGTACGCTCATCGCTGTCTTCTTCTGAACTAACAGATGGTTGGGACTGATGACTTGTGCTCTCTGTGGTCACACTTTCTTCAGAATGGTGTGAGGAGCTTCCATGTGCCACCTGTGCCAAGTAACCAGACTGTCATGTATCTGCATGATTTGCCATCTTTATTGGAACTTTTACTAACAAAAAACATAGGGTGTCGGGCTGCTGCAATTCATACTTTTTGTAGCTACTTTCCACTCCAGAAAAATCAATAAAGTTCTTAAATGATAAAGTTACCTCTATTGTTTTAGAATATCCTATTAATGTACTTAAAAATGTGGTTTCTAAAACCAGACAATTCTGTTAACCTCTAAAAGGAACCCGTTAGGTCCCCTGAATGTTCCCAACCACTGCTATCTCTGTATACGTGGCAGTTTTTTGGTAGCATTAAATTGCTTGATATTGCATACAAAAAAGTAATTGTTGAAGAATGAACTTTGATCCTACATTATCCTAAATTACTAGTGAGGCAGGACTAGTCAACATGACGTCTCTTCCCCCATACTAGTCCTGTCTTGAACCTTCTAATCATTCCTTGGGCATCACTGACTGCTTGCATACCCTCCTCTTTATGGTGGGACCGTTGTGGAGGCTGTCAGTCACGCCCATGGAGGTTTGATTAGAAGATCCGAGACAGGACTAGTCAGCATGGCATCTCTTACCCCATACTAGTCCTGCCTTGGATCTTCTAATCACTCCTTCTTGGGCGTCACTGACAGCTTGCATACACTCCTGTTTATGGTGGGACCGTTGTGGAGGCTGTCAGTCACGCCCAGGGAGGTTTGATTAGAAGATCCGAGACAGGACTAGTCAGCATGGCGTCTCTTCCCCCATACTAGTCCTGCCTTGGATCTTCTAATCACTCCTTGGGCGTCACTGACAGCTTGCATACACTCCTGTTTATGGTGGGACCGTTGTGGAGGCTGTCAGTCAAACCCAAGGAGGTGTGATTAGAAGATCCGAGACAGGACTAGTCCAGGGAAGAGACGCCCTGCCCATGCCATGCTACAGGAGTTCATTTTTGAACAATTGCTTTGTTATTATGGAAAATAAAACACCGTATTGGAATAAAGGAATTGCCGTGTAAACTGATATAGTTGCGGTTGAGAACACTCAGCAGACACGACAGGTTCCCCTTAACCCCTTTTGAACTGAATTTAGATAATTTCTATTGAATGTATGCAAATGTAAAAATCTGCTGGTTGCAGGTGAAAAGTTTTTCTAGTGAGATATTTGAGCCAACAACTATGCAGTAAATGGTTTGCAACAGGAAAGCAGAAAAATTCTGAATTTGACCATGTGCAATATCATTATGAAATTTGCATGTTCCCACTTTTCTTCCAGTTACTGGACTGTGTATAGTGTGTATTGGCTCTGTACTGATGCCAGCACCTCATCTCTACAGCCAATACACATACATCTCTATGGATAAATCAAGTCTACATGGATGAGTTCATATGTCAAGTTTTGTTTTTTTTCCAACAATAGGACTTTTTCATCTAAGACTGGGTTCACACAGCATTTTCTCCTATGGTGAGTGGTTCCGTCAGGTCTTACATAAGATCACCCCACAGAACAGTATTTAGGCATATGGCTTATGGGGCCATTAACTAAAATGATACAGATGAAGTCAGTGTGCTCTGTCGGGCACCATTTTCGTCTGTATATGCCAATTGAAGGTGGGCAGCAAAACACAGTAGATAACATCTTGACCTTAAAGGGACTATGTCACCTGAATTTGGAGGGAACAAACTTCAGCCATAGAGGCGGGGTTTTCGGGTGTTTGATTCACCCTTTCCTTACCCGCCGGCTGCAATATTGGATTGAAGTTCATTCTCTGTCCTCCATAGTACACGCCTGCGCAAGGCATAGTACACGCCTGCGCAAGGCAAGATTGCCTTGTGCAGGCGTGTACTACGGAGGACAGAGAATGAACGTCAATCCAATATTGCAGCCAGCGGGTAAGGAAAGGGTGAATTAAAAACCCGAAAACCCCGCCCCTATAGGTAAAGATTGTTCCCTCCAAATTCAGGTGACAGAGTCCCTTTAATACCGGGGAAAATGAGCACGATGTGACTCCACCTGCATAATTGTAGTCAATAACCCTGTTGGGACATACCCACGAATCCCAGTTTGCGGGGTGCCCTTATGTAATCCCATCAGAGCCACTGGCTGTAGGAGAAAACGCTATGTGAACCCGGCCTTAGGGAAAATGATGGGATCTGAAAACTACAATACCATCAAACAATTTGTTCTTGGAGCAATAGACAGGATATCTATATATATTTTCTGCAATTTATTTAAATACATTTGATGTGTTACCTGATTAAGGGAACGTCTACGGCGAAGTGGGTTACCCCTTGTCTGCTGGGGTGTTGGGCTATCAGAAGGGGAGACGCCGTGCTCTTCTGACGAGGAGGAGTGAGAATCTGATTTTGATATACTGTGGCTTTCTACTGAGCTTGTGCTCTGTGAGGACAGAAGATCAACCAGTTACCAACTATTCACATATAGGAAAGATGTATATCTCAGTTCCATTCACACTCCTTATCTATGAACTGTTCCAATATTTATGGACACAACTGTTTATCACTCTCATAGTGGTAGATCTGCTTCACGTCACCTGTCTTATCTATGGCATTATTTCTGGGCTATGTTGTGCATAAATATGTGATTCTTCAGAATTTCTTTTAGTCTTTGCCTGATGAAGAGACCTGTGTAGTCTCAAAAGCTTGCAATTTGTTACCATCTTTTCAGTTAGCCATTAAAAGGTATCAACCACTGAGGACTCTCAATTCTAAATATTTTCCCAACTATTCACAGGCACAGACAATATCTGCACGGACTTTGTATGTCCTCCCATTTGTTTTCATGGATTTTTACTCTATTGTCACCCAGTATATATATGTTTTGTGACTGGGAGATTTGATCGTGAGGACAGGGATGGGTGTCAGTGATGACAATCTCTGTACCGCGCTACGGAACATGCTAAGCCATGCGAGATCCACAAGAAGTAACCAATTAGATTTCATACTATGTATTCCATATATGACACTAGTTGTGATAATGAAGATCTACTAACCTGGGGAGAAGATTCTGAAGACTGGAAGAAAAAGAAAAAATGAAGTTATTTCTCTGAGCTTCAAAAATGCTCATGTACGTAGCATATAATACATTAGTTACAGAATACAAGTTATCAGACAAAATCAGCCTTTATAATATTTACACTGGAAATGGCAGGAAATCACTAATCTCTCCGATTATTACAAAATATTGGCATAAAGTAAGCCTATGTCTGATGTTACGAGAGATAACGAAGAGCTTTACTATATACACTCTTAAATGGCCGTCTATAATAGTTCACATGAAGAACATTACACTTTTGACTGCACGTCTGCGGCGCAAGCTGTCTCCTCTGGCAAAGTCTTCAGTAATGATTGACTGGGCAGTCGCTCCGCTCGCGGTTGGGGCAGTTCTGGATCTTTCTTCTGACGATGAGGAGGAGGAATCTGAATGTGAATCAGATACAGACTTGCTTTGGCTGATACTCGAGTCCTGAAAATGTGACAGTACAGCGTGTAATTGGTACAAATGTGACTGAAAGCCAGTTATAATGCGTTTCTATCTGTAGTAGAATTGGCGGCTACTGCTTCACAGACATCGCCCCCTAGTGGTTACCAATGGTTACTACACTCTACTTTTATATCTATTGAATTATTGTCACTGTGTTATGTACTGTATACAGTCTGTAAGTATAACTATGGCAGAGAAGCGTTATGTATAAAGAACCTGTCACTCATTTATGCTGCCCAGGCCAGAGGGTAACATGAATCAAAGCCAGGAATACTTTTGTCTGAAAATTTTAAGGTTAATGATCGGCCTGGGGGCCATAGGGAGGGACTATACTAGTCCGGTGCCAGCACCCACCGGCTTGATTGACAGGCTTCTCCCATGTGTTAATCACCTGGAGAGGTGAAAGACATTTTTAAACTAATTTTTCTATTGCTTAATCTGTCTCATGGTGTTTTAAAAAGTGACAAATTTTAGCACAATTATGTGACAAGTCATCATTTCGGAATACAGGTAGATTATCTAGCTTGTAATAGGACTCTTAAGACTCGTGCAGACGGCCGTAGATTAACTCATTGGAGAAATTTGGGCCGATCATACAAATGACACTCTGATCAGACTCTGATCTGACTGTTTGATCCGAGTGTCAGCATAGTATGACTCAATCTTCTTTTATGAAAGGATAAGAGCTCAATGTGAGAAAAAGAACAGAATGTCTTCTTTGTGTCAGTCCATGGAAATGAGACTGCACTCAGATGCCATCTGGTTGCAGTTTGATGATTTCCACGCACTCTTTGACTTGCATGGCCGATGCGATCAGAATATCAGATCAAACTCGGACATGCAGCGATTTGTTTTCTTTACTTAAACAGAAAATGCGACCTGTGCACAGACCCCAGTATCATTGGTATTGCGAATACGTCCCTCTGCACCTGCCCTCATTGGGGGGGGGGGGGGGGGGGGCTAACAGAAATGCTTATACTACAAGGTCAGCTCTGCTATATAGGCATTTTGTAAATGTAGACAAAAATTTGGTACCATCAGGAATGATGATATACTAACCTGTGAAGAATCTGAGTGTGAAACCTGAAAAATAAATAGATAAAATAATAAAACAGACTAATCTCTTAATTACGCATCCTGGCATTATAACATGGTAATAATCAGATGTAGTCAATATATATTTCATAGATTTTATCCTCTTTAAATTTGACATATAAAGAATCTAATATTGTGCTTATCCCTATAAATTCCGCTCCTTAAAGCTTACAGGGACTTAAGAGAATAAGGAAATACTCTATCTCTGCATGTAGGTCTTAGCTATAGGAAATGTATACGCATTGTCAGCGGTACTCACAGGTAACGTGCAGGAGATGCCTATGAGGCAGACGATGAACACAGCGGTTTTCATTTTCAGCAGAATATCTATAAAATAAGATATATTCCCATGTAATTATTGGAGTAGTCTGCCATTGTGCAGCAGAACAGCCCTTGCTATATATGCAGTACCTTGTCTGTACTCCAGATGGCGCTGTATATGACCAGGAGCTCTTCCCCAATGTTCAGCAGTGGGTTGTGTGACAAGCTGGGGCAATGTTGTGCTGTGGATTGGGCCGGGGCTCGCAGAATTTAAACCGCGTCCACAGACCTCAGCGGCCAATCAGCATGCAGCTAGGGTTATGACACCGTGAGGTTTCTGACCACCTGATCTGCCCCCACTCACCCACACTTCCCCTCGGTTTTTGTGGTTTTTCTGTCAACAGAACGTGAAGGTTTCTGCGCTGACATTACAGTATAATTAGCTGCTTTCATTCGGATGCATGCAATGTAGCAATATGTAGGAAGTTATAGCTGTGATTTGCTTTTTTCTGAAGAGACTACATTGTGGTGAAGGAATGTACCTGTCTTAGTGTCTGGGTGCACTAGTGATGAGTAATATAGTCCAGCATCGGTAATCGAGGCCGAGTCTGGTAGACTGAAACCGGTGACGCAGGTGAATAATCAATTACAATTGTTAATGGGACACAGGAAATTCAGAGCTTTTCATTCTTCATGAGCCCCTGTCTGGTCTTTGAGTTAATATTTTAACTATTGATATTACGGTCCCTTTACACAGAGAGAATTCTGCCCCATACAAAGCACCGATCGACAGTTTCACTAGTCAATCTGTGCTCGTTTAAAGGCAGCCTGTCAGGATTCAGTAACGCTATTAACCTGCAGATATAGGGTTAATCGGGATGTCAAAGGGAACATTTCACACAAAAAATACTGTTATCATGCAGATATAGGGTTAATCTGGATGCTAAAGGGAACATCACACAAAAAATACTGTTAACCTGCAGATATAGGGTTAATTTGGAGGCTAAAGGGAACATGTCACACAAAAAATACTGTTAACCTGCTGATATAGGGTTAATCGGGATGTTAAAGGGAACATTTCACACAAAAAATACTGTTAACATACAGATATAGGGTTAATCTGGATGCTAAAGGGAACGTCACACAAAAAATACTGTTAACCTGCAGATATAGGGTTAATCGGGATGCTAAAGGGAACATGTCACACAAAAAATACTGTTAACCTGCTGATATAGGGTTAATCTGGAGGCTAAAGGGAACATGTCACACAAAAAATACTGTTAACCTGCAGATATAGGGTTAATCGGGATGTTAAAGGGAACATTTCACACAAAAAATACTGTTAACATACAGATATAGGGTTAATCTGGATGCTAAAGGGAACGTCACACAAAAAATACTGTTAACCTGCAGATATAGGGTTAATCGGGATGCTAAAGGGAACATGTCACACAAAAAATACTGTTAACCTGCAGATATAGGGTTAATCTGGAGGCTAAAGGGAACATGTCACACAAAAAATACTGTTAACCTGCAGATATAGGGTTAATCGGGATGTTAAAGGGAACATGTCACAAAAAATACTGTTAACCTGCAGATGTAGGGTTTATCGGGATGTTAAAGGGAACATGTCACACAAAAAATACTGTTAACCTGCAGATATAGGGTTAATCGGGATGTTAAAGGGAACATGTCACAAAAAATACTGTTAACCTGCAGATGTAGGGTTTATCGGGATGTTAAAGGGAACATGTCACACAAAAAATACTGTTAACCTGCAGATATAGGGTTAATCGAGATGTTAAAGGGAACATGTCACACAAAAAATACTGTTAACCTGCAGATATAGGGTTAATCAGGATGTTAAAGGGAACATGTCACACAAAAAAAACTGTTAACCTGCAGATATAGGGTTAATCTGCAGGTTAAGGCCGGCGTCACACTCAGCGTAGGGAAATACGGTCCGTATTTTACGGCCGTATTGCACAAAAAAAATCCAGAAATCGTGATCCATATGTAATCCGTCGGCAAGGTGTGGTCGCGTATTTTGCGCATGTAATGTTGCGTATGAAATCCGTATGCCCACTGTAATGCGTTTTTTCCACGCAACCTGACAAAATGGACATTTAACGGTTTTGGAGCCTAAAATTAATTTAAATCAGCATCAGCAACCCTATTTAAGGCCTCTACAACAGGTGGCTCACTCCCATATGGCCATTTTGTGGTTGTGCATCTGTTGGTGTGTTGTGGTAACGTTTGCACCATGTCTGACCTACTGCAGTTCACCCCAACTCAGCGAGCTTTGTTTAACTGGGTCTTGTCGCGTCGGTTTGGCCAGCCATACCCTGTGATTGTAGATCCGCGAAGGAGGAGAAGATAAATGTGGGTGCCTCCTCTTTTCACCCAACGCCTCACTAAAGGCCATTTTCATAGGCTCTATACAGCTCTGCGTGCACATCCTGATAAGTTTTACCATATACTGTTGAATGACAATACCAACATTTGATATCTTGTTGGAGATAGTACGTCCAGGACTCATGTGTCAGGACACCAGGATGCGAAAAAGCATATCCGCAGAGGAGCGTCTTCTCCTTACCTTGCGGTATGTATTCAACATCTTCACATACTGTATGTTGATAATGTTTTTTTTTTCAGGGTTGTTTGCTAGCAGCTATTTTAAAATATATGTGTTACTTAGGACCAAACCACAATAAAAATATGTATTTTTAATGTTCTACTTATGTACCCTAGGTAAATATCGATTAATTTAATTGATATTCGTGTGTTTTTTAGTAAACAACATACTTGCGCTTTATCATGTTTTCTCTAAACTAGTTACCTAACTAATATGATTTTTTGTGTCCTTTCAGCTTCCTGTCAACTGGATTGTCTTATGCGGCACTACACCTGGAGTTTCTCATTGGTCGCTCCACGATTTCTGGCATTGTGCGCTCAACATGTAGTGAAATATGGTCGAAACTACATGAACTTGTGATGCCTGAGCCAAAAATGGCTGATTGGCTCAAAATAGCCCGTGGGTTCAATGACACTTGTGACTTCCCACCCTGCATTGGAGCTGTGGATGGGAAACATATCAGGGTGCATAAGCCGCCGAACTCTGGCTCCCAATTCTACAATTATAAGCAGTTTTTCTCTGTAGTTCTGTTAGCTGTGGTTGACAGTAACTACAAGTTTATAATTGAAGACATTGGGGCCTATGAGCGAACAGGAGACTCAAGGGTCTTCAATTCGTCCATTATGGGTCGGCGGCTACGTGAAAACCAGTTAGACCTCCCACCACCACAACAACTCCCAGGCTCCAATGCTGAAGTAGTGCCATATGTTCTTGTGGGAGATGAGGCCTTCCAATTGACAAGGAATGTCATAAGGCCTTATCCCAGGCGCAACCTGGATCACCGTGTTTTTAATTTGAGGCTTTCCCTAGGGCACGTAGACTGGTGGAGTGTGCCTTTGGGATTCTGTGTTCCAAATGGCGTCTCCTCCAGTCTGCCATTCAGCTGAGTGAGGCTACTATTAATGAAGTTATTAACCCTGCTGTTCTGTTCGGGTCATAGTGACCCGAACAGACTTTTTGCGGCCCTGTAGATTTTTTTCTGTAAGTCTCTAAATCTTGAGACTCCTTGACTGTTCCTCATTTGGGGGGACCTACCTATGAGTATTTTTTTTTTTTCGTTTACTTTTTGCTACACGCAAAAAGTTACACTTGTTGTGTTCGGGTCATAGTGACCCGACATCGTTTTTTCCAGCTGTGAGGCCATATTTTCAGTGAAATAAAGGAGTTATAACCTCAGTTGGGTCTATTTATTGCATCTACTATTGTATATCAATTGATTTATTTCCTAAATTATTTCAATGGGGTCGTACACGCGCTCTACCTGGGGTATGCATTGAGATCTGCGCACCATAAAAATGGCTTTATATTGAATTATTTTTGGTGCGCAGTCTATTCTAAAATGTAGAGTGCATCCGGAGAGATCACTAGGTGTGCACTACACGTGTATATTATGCGCAGAACGGACTGCTCAGAACGCGCTGTCTAAGACTTTTTTTCGTAAAGCTGAGCTGTAAAGTCTTGCAAATAATTTTTTTTTGCTAAGTAAGTCTGTCTTCCTGGCTTATCTGCTTGTTTTCAGAAGGGTTCTTATCTTCTCTGCTCTTATCAGTACACATATGCTAGCCCAGACATGTTACCTTTCAGTTTCTTTGGAGAGCAGCTGTGTGCTTCTACCCCCATGGCCTCTTCTACTTGTGACAACAAGACGAGTATAACATGTTCTGGCTGTAAAACATTTCTATGCAAAAATCATGTGTATTGTTTTTCATGCAAGAATCCGTAAATTTATATGATCATGTAAATATATTCACATTGTAATGTTTATTATCTTTAATTTTTTATCACAAAATGTTTGATTTGATTGTTTTGTTTTTATTTTTTTTACAAAATATGTGTAGTTTTCTATTTTCGTTTTGCTCATTGGATGGATCTGTTTTTTCAGAATAAAAACAACAAAAAAAAGATTTCTAGTTCATTTTTCTTTTTTTTTTTACTACCAAACATGTTCACAAACAGTCTAGTAAGCAAAAAGTATAAAAAAAATGGAGTTAGAGTGTCTAAAATCAAGGTTTAATAAGCCGGGTCATAGTGACCCGGAACACTACAAGTGTATAGTAAATGCGAACAAAACAGCAGGGTTTTAAAGCGTGTGTTGTTTTGCCCAATTTTACTAGACTTCATGATTGCCCGTCATCTGTTATTGGTGAAGAAATGTTGCCCAATGAGAGTAGGCCTTCACCACATGGCCCTCCTCCACGCCGTCCCCTTTCTGGACTAAAAGTTAGAGATATTTTCAAAAATGATTTTGTTTCTCCTCAGGCTGCTACTCCCTGGCAAGATTATGCTGTTTCTCAGTTGTGATTTCCTTATTTTATAAACATTATCACCATAAAATATTTTATGCCTACAGAAATTGTACTCTGTGTGTTGCATTTACTTAATTACGAGATGGTTATGAACAGAGCATATGTGTGTGATGTAAGAATGATTGTCCCACAAACGCCATTTGGCTTTCGACAACATTTTTTACTTATATCAAAAGCCTTTTGGTCTTAACTTTTAACCATATTTGTTTCATATGGTTTCTATTTTTTTTTTTTTTGGGGGGGTGGGGGGGGAACCACAACAGAACAAAGTGCAATTACAGCACAAATGTAACCCAAACATGGTTAGGCGGAACAAATATAAAAAAAAAATAACTTTAGCTTACAAATTTCGGTAAGTAGGTGGAGGTGATGGAGGCAGCTCAGGGTCCTGCTCAGGTGGCCTTTGTTGGGCCAATTGTCCTTCACCCTGTGTGGATGCTGTGTGTGGCGGATCATAATACAGGCCTTGGTTATATTGGCCAGTTGGGTATTGGCCATAATGGATTTGTCTCTGGCCCTCATGCTGCTGAATATATTGGCTGGACTCATAGCCACCCCCAATATTGCCATGTTGTCCAAACCCAGGTTGGGACCAGCCTACAGCACTGGGTCTGGAAAAGTGGCCATATTGGGAAGGTTGGTTGTAGGCTGCCATATGGTACGGTGCTGGCCTTGGTTGATTTTTGGTGGGGAGGGGTTGAGGTGTAGGCACATGTGGAGGAGGTGCTTCAAATCCTGATTGACCATGCACCTGTTGAGTTCGGGGAAGGCACAAGAGGTTATGTGGTGAAAGCTGCCTTCTCTCAAGAAATTCAAAAACCTCACAGGGGTCATTTGGGGAGTTGCATAAATCAATCAGGATTTGAATACACCCTCTCACATGTAGCCTCACCTCACGGGGAAGGGGACGAAGGTACCGGGCAAGGCGGCGAGCAAAGGCCTCCTCTCCATCATCCTTGGCTGCCCTGGCCAAATAATTGAGGACCCCAGCGTCCACATCCCTCCTACTGGCTTGCAGCTCTCTCCTTCTGCGGCCTCTGCGTAAAGGCACAGCTGCCTGTGGGGAGGACACTAGTGGGACAGTAGGGCTGCTGCTGTGTCCTTGCTCTTCCTGACTTCCAGGATCACGTGCTGCATCTTAGACACTTGTTGCTGTCTCTTGGGATGCAGAAGCCGATGGTCCAGGAAGGATGGAGGTAGAAGATGCCAAAGATGGGCCTGCCACCTCTTCTTCTCCACCAACCAGATCTATGACAACCTCCGAGTCCGACCCGGTCTCCCTCTCAGTGAGGTTGGACTGTGTTCTGTTAGGAAAAAAACAATTACCGTATATACTCGAGTATAAGCCGAGATTTTCAGCCCAAATTTTTGGGCTGAAAGTGCCCCTCTCGGCTTATACTCAAGTCACGGTGGGCGGCAGGGTCGGCGGGTGAGGGGGTGAGGGCGCTGAGGCATACTCACCTAGTCCTGGCGCTCCTGACGCTGCCCCTGCCTGTCACACTGTCTCCAGGTGCCGCAGCTCTTCCTGTCAGCGGTCACGTGGGACCGCTCATTAGAGAAATGAATATGGACTCCACTCCCATAGGGGTGGAGCCACATATTCATTCCTCTGAGTGGTGCCAGTGACTGCTGACAGGAAGAGCTGCGGCACCCGGAGACAGTGTGACAGGCAGGGGCAGCGTCAGGAGCGCCAGGACTAGGTGAGTATTTTATATTCACCTGTCCGCGTTCCACACGCCAGGCGTCGCTCCATCTTCCCGGCGCTGCTCCATCTTCCCGGCGTCTCTGCGCTCTGACTGTGCAGGTCAGAGGGCGCGATGACGCATATAGTGTGTGCGCCGCCCTCTGCCTGATCAGTCAGTGCAGAGAGACGCCGGGACGGGACGCCGGGAGCTGCAATCAAGAGAGGTGAGTATGGCTTCTTTTTTTTTTATTATTGCAGCAGCAGCAATGGCAGAGCTTTATAAGGAGCGTATATGCGGCAAGAATGAACGGTGCACAGCTTTATAAGGAGCATTTATGGGGCAAGAATGAACGGTGCAGAGCACTATATGGCACAGATATGGGGCAATAATGAACGGTGCAGAGCACTATATGGCACAGCTATGGGGCAAGAATGAACGGTGCAGAGCACTATATGGCAGAGCTATGGGGCAAGAATGAACGGTGCAGAGCACTATATGGCACAGCTATGGGGCAAGAATGAACGGGGCAGAGCACTATATGGCACAGATATGGGGCAAAAATGAACGGTGCAGAGCACTATATGGCACAGCTATGGGACAATAATGAATGGTGCCGAGCACTATATGGCACAGCTATGGGGCAATAATGAACTGTGCAGAGCACTATATGGCACAGCTATGGGGCAATAATGAACGGTGCAGAGCACTATATGGCACAGCTATGGGGCAATAATGAACGGTGCAGAGCACTATATGGCGCAGCTATGGGGCAAGAATGAACGGTGCAGAGCACTATATGGCACACCTTTCTATGGTACATATATGGGGCAATAATGAACGGTGCAGAGCACTATATGGCACAGCTATGGGGCCATAATGAACGGTATGGAGCATCTATTTTTATTTTTGAAATTCACCGGTAGCTGCTGCATTTTCCACCCTAGGCTTATACTCGAGTCAATAAGTTTTCCCAGTTTTTTGTGGCAAAATTTGGGGGGTCGGCTTATACTCGGGTCGGCTTATACTCGAGTATATACGGTAATACCCCTAATTAATATTTGAGTAAATTGCTAACATAAGTTTATTATACATCTGCGTCCTCGTCTCCCGGTACTTACCTACACGCAACCAACGATACTCACAAGATCTCCTTCTCTACTCCCCTCTTATCTCCTCTTCCCACAATCGCATACAAGATTTCTCTTGCGCATCACCCCTACTCTGGAACCCTCTACCACAACATATCAGACTCTCGCCTACCATTGAAACCTTCAAAAAGAGCCGGAACACCCACCTCTTTTGACAAGCATATAACCTGCAGTAATCAACGATCAACAAAACCAATGCATGACCATCTCTACCCTCACCTACTGTATTCTCAACCATCCCTTGTAGATTGTGAGCCTTCGCAGTAAGGGTCCTCTCTCCTCCTGTACCAGTTATGACTTGTATTGTTTAAGATTATTGTACTTGTTTTTATTATGTACACCCCTCCTTACATGTAAAGCGCCATGGAATAAATGGTGCTATAACAATCCAAAAAAATAATTACAAAAAGAATATTAGTAATAATTGTGTTGTGATGTTTTTACTTACGGTCTTAGATCCATACTGGGATCCAAAAAGGAAAGCCGATCGTAGTATATGTACTTTCGCTTTTTGGGTGGAGCTGCTGACCCACTTCTTGCCCGCTGCTGCTTCCCGGCAATATTGGTCCCTGATGCTGCGCCATCGTGTCATAACATCTTCCACTGCAATGACATGTTAAAAAATATTCTGTAAGCTCATTCTGAACATTGATTAAAACAGTTGGCATTGATTGATCATATTTTAACGATGCTAATAATATGCCTTATTACATGAATTACCTAAAGTTTAAATTGCTTAAAACAACAAATACATTATACACAAAAAAATGAAACAACACAAGGACAGGGTCCACTCCCCTCTGTACCAGTCTGGCGTTACCAAAAATAGTACCCAACGCAACATCTATATTATGTATGTACGTAAACACTTTCTCATGTTCAGCATCTTTGTTTGGGGGCAACAAAAAAAAAAACAGACTAAGCCAAAAAAATCTGCAAGAAATCATGTAGGTAAAGCATTTTTCAAGGTTAATTAATGTTGCAGCATGAGTGTACTTACAAAGTTGTGTCTGCTCCGCACGTGTGCGTTGCTCATAATCTGGGAATAGGATCCCACAGATGGTCCTCCAAGCTGCCTCTTTCCTGGCCCGGTTGGAGTAGTTTGGATCCCGCTGGTCCAAGATTTCAGGCCTTTCCTGGACCAGGCTGAGGAGCATATCCACATTAATGATGGATGCCATGCTGCTTGCAACTCCGTGGAGGCGAGTGCCAGACTTCCGGGATGTCTGTGTGGCTTTTCCAGCTAATTAACATGTCTGAGATTCATGATTGAGGGCTTGGCTCAATTCCTTGCACCTGGCGATGTCTGGAGATGTCTGGCGTATTTCTCGCAAGTCACACTGTTGGTCCGTGTGTAATCCGTATTTTTCTCGCCCCCATAGACTTGCATTGGCGGATTTTTTGCGCAATACGCTGACAAACGCAGCATGCTGCGATTTTCTACGGCCATACAAGACCGTATAATACGGATCTGTAAAATACGGCAGATAGGAGCTACCCCATAGAGAATCATTGTACCGTGTGCAATCTGTATTTTCTGCACCTTTCATACGTCCATAAAACTCGCTAGTGTGACACCGGCCTAATAGTGATGGGGCGGCGCCGTTGCTGGTTCAGTCACCACTCTGTGTATAGAGACTTGCAGCTGTAACCGAGCTCCCAGCACTGACTGACAGCCGGTCCTAATGCTGAGCGAGCTGTCAGCCAGTGCTGCCGTGCAGTTACAACCGCCCGTCTCTATGCGCAGAGCGGTGACTGACACCCGAACGCTGCCTGGGGGAATAAAGTTTATCTGCTCCTGACAGTGGGGCTCTAACTGTGGGCGCTGGGCAGGTTCACAATGTAATTAACTTGCAGATGAAACCCATATCTGCAGGTTAATAACGTTTTCTCACTTGATAAGTTCCCTTTAATAGTGCTATAAAGGTGCCCGGCCGCGGTACTGAAATTGCGGCGCCAAGAAAAAATAAACTTTATTCATCACTCCCATGAGCTGTAGCTTTCAGTCATGCAGGCATGCCCGAAGCAATTAGTCACCACTCGCAGTACTGAGACCGGCAAGCATGCCCCGACACTGACACATGTACTGTAGAGACGCGGTTTAGTAACTTTTTTTACTACTAATAGGGCTCGCTCACATGAGCATATAACTCGGCCGTGTGCTATCCAGTGTTTTATTGGATAGCACTGGGACCGATGTTATACTATGGGGCGGTGCTGATCTGCGATTTTTTTCTGCAGACCAAATATGATTCTGATCACAGAAACCCATACAAGTCTATGCTTGCATGTGAAACATCGGACTGCAGTCAGATGTCATCCAAGTGCAGTCCGATATCGAGAATGAAATTACCGTAAGCTCTCCAACTACTCTGCACCTCCAATTCTCGCATGCAAGAGAATTGGATTACACTAAGATGACGCTCGGATCAGAGTTTGAGCCAAGAGTCATTAGCATAATCATTGTGATTCCTTGCATGAGAGAATCTACGATCATGTTAGTGGGCCATTAGGTCCACCTGCATTAAGCTGCCAAGTAGAAGAGCATAGAGCAATTTTTGGGCAATACGACCTGTGCCACCGCCAAGGTGTATCTATAAAAAAAATAAAAAAAAGTTCATGTGTCACTGAGGAGAGGGTAAGGTGTTTCTACATAAAATGCTGGGTCTATCACTTTAATGCACAAGCGGAAGGAACTTTTGTCTCTTCTTTATATTAGGAAAAAGGATTATAAATATGCTGTGACTTAAAATAACTCATTTCCGACATGGCCTTATGATGGTGGTAATGA
The DNA here is from genome assembly GCF_032444005.1 of Ranitomeya imitator. Classification (NCBI taxonomy): domain Eukaryota; kingdom Metazoa; phylum Chordata; class Amphibia; order Anura; family Dendrobatidae; genus Ranitomeya; species Ranitomeya imitator. The sequence goes on from NC_091282.1 coordinate 908,092,563, forward strand.
ATGGAAAGATGTGTTGTAGTCGACATTGTGTCTGACCCACAGGGTTGATGACAAATACTCTGTGGGAACACTGTAACTTGAGACCGCTTTTTAAAATTAATTTTCTAGCAGAGTTTCTGTAGACACACATTTTACCAAAGGAATAGTTATGGGTTCAGTTCAGGGGGGACGAAACATCTGAGTGGTCCCTACCCAGGTAAACATGTTTACAACTATGGTGGAGGACCCTAATAGTGGGCTTGGGGGAACCTCCGCAGATGATATCGATTCAAAGACAATGCCAGTCCTGTGGAACATTAAGATGTCAGTACAGTTATAGATAGTAACTTACAGCGGACGTTCTTACTGATAGAGTGGCTCATTTTTTCCATCTGGTCCAGACCGACTTAACAATTTCCAGACAGGACTCTGCAGAGTTAACATCAAAGACACAAAGGACTTCTCATATTTCCTGCACAGTTCCCATCTGTTCCCAACCTGCAGAAACTCCTCAACCCAATGCTGAGTGTGTCCCTATTACACAATGCTATGTGTCCCTATTACTGCACTTGCTGTTTGGCACAAAAACAGAGCTCCTCTTAGGCTACTTTCACACTAGCGTCGGAATCTCCCCGTCGCAATGCGTCGGGCAGAGATTCCGACGCTAGCGTTTGACGCACTGCACAACGGGTGCAGTGGATGCATTTCTCCGGCGCATCCACTGCCCCATTGTGAGGTGCGGGGAGGTGGGGACGGAGTTCCGGCCGCGCATGCGCGGTCGGAAAACGCGGTCCGTCAGGAGCAAAAAACATTACATTTAACGTTTTTTGCTCCCGGCGATCCGCCACAACACGGCGCAACCGTCGCACGACGGTTGCGACGTGTGGCAAAGCGTCGCAATGCGTCGCTAATGTTAATCTATGGGGCAAAAACGCATCCTGCAAACAACTTTGCAGGATGCGTTTTTTGCCATAAACTACACATTGCGACATCTGGCAAAAAATGCCAGTGTGAAAGTAGCCTTACTGCCCCATATAATAATGACCACCACTGTGCCCCTTACAAAGTGTAATGCCTCCTTTGTGCCCTCTAGAGGGTAAAACAGATTCCTAGAAAATATTAATGCCCTCTGCAAGTGTCCTAGAAAACAATGTTCACATTTTACCCTCTAGAAAGTAATAATGTCCCATGTGTGTCACTTTGATATTCACAATACCCTGTGTGCCCCTACAATGATATGAGTCAGTTTAACATTTAATAATGTCCCCTCATTCCCCTCTAAACAGCTCCACTAAACTCAGTATGATGTCCCCACAGCTCTCTTCTACACAGAATGATGTCCCTACAGCTCCCTTCTACACAGTATGATGTCCCTACAGCTCCCTTCTACACAGTATGATGTCCCTACAGCTCCCTTCTACACAGTATGATGTCCCCACAGATCCCTTCTACACAGTATGATGTCCCTACAGCTACCTTCTACACAGTATGATGTCCCCACAGCTCCCTTCTACACAGTATGATGTCCCTACAGCTCTCTTCTACACAGTATGGTGTCCCCACAGCTCCCTTCTACACAGTATTATGTTCCCACAGCTCCCTTCTACACAGTATGATGTCCCCACAGCTCTCTTCTACACAGTATGATGTCCCCACAGCTCCCTTCTACACAGTATGATGTCTCCACAGCTCTCTTCTACACAGTATGATGTCCCCACAGCTCTCTTCTACACAGTATGATGTCCCCACAGCTTCTTTCTACACAGTATGATTTCCATACAGCTCCCTTCTACACCGTGTGATATCTCCACAGCTCCCTTCTACACAGTATGATGTCCCCACAGCTCCCCTCTACACTGTATGATGTCCCCACAGCTCCTCTCTACACATCATGATGTACCCACAGCTCCCCTGCACAGTATTATATTGCCACAACTCCACTATTCACAATATAATGTCCTTGCAGTGCCCCTATGCACAATATAATAGGCCTGCATCTCCTCTATACACAGCTCCCCTATACATAGTATGATGAGCCCACAGCTCCACTATACACAGTATACTATGATTGGTATTATTGTGACGTGAAAGCATCGAGGAGTTAGAACAGCCCAGCTCTTAGTCATGGTTTTACCAAGTGTTGAAGGGTAAAAATCTCCATTTCTCTGTTGTATCACTTAAAGTGTTTGTCAAGTACTGAACTATTGATGGCATATCCAAAGCACATTGTTCATTTGGTGGGTTCCCAACTCCTGGCAAATCCACCAATCAGCTAAAAACTGCTTTGTCAGTGGATGTAACTATATGATGTATGGGGCACAACACAGCAGCCCTGTAAATTGCTTACTGGTCATTGTTGAGTACTATACCTTAGCTTCCATTCCAAGTTAATGCAACTACAACTATGAATGAATAATCAAAAAATAAATTCATAGTTCCAAACTAGAGATGAGCAGATCGTTTTGTGGAACTCTGGTCCAGTGTCCAGGTCAGTGGTACCTGGCAGCTAGACAGGAGGCCCACAAAACTGTTACCCTCTGGCATTCCTGACTCGGCATTTGATTTGTCATGGCTTGGACGTCTTCATCTGTGCGACATAATGCACAGATGATGTTGTGTCAGCCCTGGCTAATCATAAGCCGCACTGGGAACGCCAGAAGATAAGATATTCACGGGTCTCCCGTCCAGCCGCTGGATAATATTGACATGGACACTGGACCGGAGACCCGCTCATCTCTAGTCCCAACCATCCCAAGTACAGCCTGGATTTGGGTCTATGCCCTGCAGTCCCGGGCTGTCTGATGAATGTACCTCAATACCACCGCCCCCTCTGACATCTGCCAGGGTAGAAATGGTACATGGGCATGGCTTGGGGTGTGGTTAGGGGCATGGTAAACATTTGCCATACACTGTATAGTTTGTCCTTTCTGTTCTTTAAGTTTGAGAGGTATGAAAAGTCACAATAGCATTTGTGAGATCAGTCACTGATGTTGGATGAGAAGGCCTGGCTCTTAAATGGCAGTCCATTTTGGCATAGTAGCGAAAAATTTCCATATATATTTTCCAATATATAGTGGAAAGCCTTTCCGGAAGAGTGGAGGCAGTAAGAGATGGGTCATTATTTAGTTGTGATAGTCAGGTGTCCACATGGCCATATTGCAACAGCAAAATATATATAGTCATGTCTGTAAGTGTTGGCACTCTTGAAATTGTTCAACAAAATTAAGTATTTCTCCCAGAAAACTATTACAATTACACATTTTGTTATACACATGTTTATGTCCTCTGCGTGTTGAAGAACAACACACAAAAAAAAGATTAAACAAAAGCATATGTGCAAATTTGACATAATTTCACACAAAACCTCAAAAATGGGCCAGACAAAATTGTTGGTACCTTTCCAAAATTGTGTGACAATAACTTTGTTTCAAGCATGTGATGTTCGTTCAAACTCACCTGTGGCAAGCAACAGGTGTGGGCCATATGAAAATCACACCTGAAACCAGATAAAAAAGGGAAGAAGTTGGTTCAATATTTGCATCTTGTGTCTGTGTGTGCCAGACTGGAGAACAGACAGAGGAGAAGAAAACTGAGGACTTGAAAACCAAAATTGTTGAACGATATCAACAATGTCAAGGTTACAAGTCCATCTCTAAAGATCTTTATGTTCCTTTGTCCACGCTGCGCAACATAATCAAGAAGTTTGCAAACCAAAGCACTGTAGCTATCTCCCTGGACGAGGACGGCAGAGAAAAATTTATGAAACACAGGATAGCCTAGATGGCGGATAAGCAGCCCAAATCAAGTTCCAAAGAAATTCAAGCTGTCCTGCAGGCTCTGGTTGCATAAGTATCAGTACAAACTATCCGTCGACATTTGAATGAAATGAAATGCTATGGCAGGTGACCCAAAAGGCCCCCACTACTGACACAGAGACATAGAAAAGCTTGACTGCAGTTTGACAAAATGAACATCAGCAAGCCAAAATCCTTCTGGGAAAGTGTCTTGTGGATAGATGAGACCAAGATAGAGCTTTTTGGTAAAGCACATCATTCTACTGTTTACCAAAAGTGGAATGAGGCCTACAAAGAAAAGAACACAATATCTACAGTCAAATATGGTCAAATATGGTGGAGATTCAAAGATGTTTTGGCATTGTTTTGCTGCCTCTGGCACTGGGTGCCTTCACTGTGTGCACGGCATCATGAAATTTGAAGATTACCAAAGGATTTTGGGTCGCAATATAGTGGCAAGTGTCAGAAAGCTGAGTTTGCGTCATAGGCCATGGGTCTTTCAGCAGGATAATGACCACAAGTATACTTCATGAAGCACCCAGAAATGGATGGAAACGAAGTGCTGGTGTTCTGAAGTGGCTAACAATGATTCCAGATCTAAATCCCATTCAACACTTGTGAAAAGATCTTAAAATTGCTGTTGGGAGAAAGCACCCTTCAAATATGAGGGACCTGGAGCAGTTTACGAAAGAAGAGTGGTCCAAAAATTCAGTTGAGAGGTGTAAGAAACTTGTTGATGGTTATAAGAAGCGAATGATTGCAGTCATTATTCCAAAGGTTGTGCAACCAAATATTAAGTTGAGGATGCCAACAATTTTGTCCTGCGCATTTTTGGGGGTTCATATGAAATTATGCCCAATTTGCCTTCTTTTCATTCATTTTTTTGCATTGTTCCAGTACACACAAAAGAAATAAACATGTGTATAACAAAGCATGTGTAATTGTAATAATTTTCTGGGCAAAAAACTTAATTTTCTGTAACAATTTCAAGGGTGCCAACACTTTCAGCCATGACTGTAACTATCCTACATGCTGTAGACATCTCGGAATTGGTTGTCTATGCTCAGTCCTGTTTCTAGTCTTGTAAAGTTCTAGATTAGTTACTACCGGATTATAGGCGTTATCCTGTATAGATTTTATTCCCTTTTTGTATTTTTTTTATAGTAAACCCAGATATAAAAGTGTTGCTCTGCTCTTCCTTCTTTGACATAAATACCTAAAGTACAGTAGACAGATTATGTTTATGCGTGGTCAACCATGGAGAGAAGTGACTGTGTCACTGGGGCCTGAATGTTGACATGGTCTATTCTCGAGTCGTACAAATTCAGTATGTGGGCACTTTATTTGTCTACATGAGTTCACTTCCAGGAGCAGCACCCACTCTCGGTGAATTTATTGCCTAATTGCAAAAGGGCTTTAGAATGAATGTGTGAATTGTTGTCTCTTTCCTGTGGTTTTCAGGCCACACTAAGCAGTAGGAAAATGTGAAATGTTTCCAGTTACTAATTTACTTAAGCCGCAGATAATTACACTCATCAACTTGAGGGAATTTGATGCAGTTTATGATAGATAGTTAAAAGGGAACACATGCCTAGAAATATGGCACACAACCAGAGGACAAACAGGCAAAGGAGGAATAGGACACCATGCACTTGTTTCCCAAGACATATTCTCAGAACATCATAGACAACAACGGGGCTGACACCTGAAACTGGAGGGAGGAGGAAATGTAAGTGGAGGAAATGGAGTTATGATGTGATGAGTTCTGCTTGAGTTGTCTTGGTGGGGCTATTATGGAGCATGGTGGTGCAGGAAGGGCATATGGTGAGCCATATATTGGCTGCTTTTTAACCCTTTGATACCTATGTGAAAGGAAGAGACGTAAGACTGGTGGGTGGCTTTAACCCCTTTCTTACATTGGGCGTAATAATACCTGTGCCCTGGGTCTTATTGACCAGGGATGGATAATTATGTCATGACGATCGTGCGCGCACCGCTCCCGGCACTTTAACCCCCTAAATGCTGCGATCAAACGTGATCGCAGTATTCCGGGAACCAGCAGAAGGGTGACAACACCTCTGCCCTTGGATCGCAGACCCCACAGCGTGACCCAGGGTCCCGTTCGTTGCCATGGTGACCCGATGCTGTCATGCAGGTCACCAGAGCTAGAACAGTTGCTTGATCATGTGCAGTGCATGAACAGCAACTTTCTCTGTCCGTGCAGAGCTGTCAGTTTGCTATGCAACCAGCCCGCAAAAAATGATAGTCCCATAGTGGGACAAGTTGAAAAAAAGTTTAAAAAAAAAAGATATAAAAAAAATTCAAAAGATATTGTACCCATAAATAAATATTTGTATGAAAAGAAAAACAACAAAAAAAAACCCAATGAAAGTACACATATTTGGTATCGCTGCGTTCGGAATGACCTGACCTATAAAGGTTTCCCATTAGTTAACCACTTTAGTGAACACCGTAAAAAAATTAAAAACAAGGCAAAAAACAACGCTTTATCATCATACCGCCAAACAAAAAGTGGAATAACACGCGATCAAAAAGACAGATATAAATAACCATGATGCCGCTGAAAACGTCATGTTGTCACGCAAAAAAAAAAAAGTCGCCATACAGCTCCATCAGTGGAAAAATAAAAAAGTTATAGCTCTCAGAATAAAGTGATACAAAAATAATTATTTTTTCTATAAAATAGGTTTTGTGTAAAAGCGCCAAAACTTAAAAAAGCGATAAAATGAGGTATCACTGTAATTGTACTGACCTGGAGAATAAAACTGCCTTAGGCCGGTTTCACACATCAGTGGCTCCGGTACGTGAGGTGACAGTTTCCTCACGTACCGGAGCCACTGACACACGTAGACGCATAAAAATCAATGCATCTGTGCAGATGTCATTGATTTTTTGCGGACCGTGTCTCCGTGTGCCAAACACGGAGACATGTCAGTGTTCGTGGGAGTGCACGTATTACACGGACCCATTAAAGTCAATGGGTCCGTGTAAAACACGTACCACACACGGACGTTGTCCGTGTGCCGTGCAGGAGACAGCGCTCCAGTAAGCGCTGTCCCCCCCACATGGTGCTGAAGCCGCGATTCATATCTTCTGTGCAGCAGCGTTTGCTGTAAAGAAGATATGAATAATCCATTTTTTTTGTGGTTTTTCGTGTATAAAATAAAGGTCCATGTCCCCACCCCCTGTGCGCCCCCCCGCTGTTCTGAAAATACTCACCCGGCTCGCTCCCTCGCTGTCGCTGCTTCCTGTTCTGGCCGCATCTTCTCCTGTATGCGGTCACGTGGGGCCGCCGATTACAGTCATGAATATGCGGCTCCACCTCCCGTAGGGGTGGAGCCGCATATTCAGTATTGTAAATGAGCGGCCCCACGTGACCGCATACAGTAGAAGGTGCGGCCAGGACAGGAAGCAGCGACAGCCAACGAGGGAGCTGGGTGACTATTTTCAGAACAGCGGGGGGGCGCACAGGGGGTGGGGACATGGACATTTATTTTATACACGAAAAACCACAAAAAAAATGGATTATTCATATCTTCTTTACAGCAAACGCTGCTGCACAAAAGATATGAATCGCGGCTTCAGCACGATGCAGGGGACAGCGGTAAACATTAGCGCTGTCTCCTGCATGGTGCGTGTGGTAACCAGTGGGCACACGGGTGGCACACGTGTGCCGCACGTGTGCCACACTGATGTGCCACAGAAACACAGGGGCACACGGACACGGATAATTCCGGTACCGATTTTTTCCAGTACCGGAATTATCTGGACGTGTGGGACTGCCCTTATCAATTTTAACACTCGCGGAACTACATAAACCAACCCACCCCCCCAAAAAAATTCCTGAATTGCTGGTTTTTGTTCATTCTGCCTGCCAAAAATCAGAATAAAAAGTGATCAAAAAATGTCATGTGCCTGAAAATGGTATCAATAAAAAGTCAACTCGTCCCGCAAAAAATAAGACCTCACATGACAAAATATTGAAAAATTATAGCTCTCAAAATGTGGAGATGCAAAAACTATTTTTTACAATAAAAACCGTCTTTTAGTGTGTGACGGCTGCCAAACAAAGAAAAAAATGGTATAAATCTGGTATCGCAGTAATCGCACCGACTCGAAGAATAAAGTCGCCTAATCACTTATACCGCATGAGGAACGGCTTAAAAAATAAATAAAACCAGTTCTTCACCTGCTGTTGATTTTTTTTCATTCTGCCTCCCAAAGATCGCTGTGTTAAGTAAAATATGTCATAAAAAACAATCTCAGAATCAGTGGGATCCGTTGAAGAGTTATTACCTCATAAAGTGACAGTGGTCAGAATTGTAAAAATTGGCCTGGATATTACCGTGCAAATCACCTTCAAGGGTAGCAGGTTTTTACTATTTAATCTGAGAGCACTATAATAAAGGACACCAGACCCGGATTCCAGGGATGTGTCACTTATTAGGCTGTATGCTGTATCTTCAATACAAACAGTATTTTATCAGAAGGAGATTAACACTGCTGGACTACAGTTCAGGTGACCTAATCTGTGTAACCCTGCCTCCATCACTGAATAGCAGCTTGCTCACAATGCTCAGTGTACACAGGAAGCTGCTGAGTTCTGCTACATCTAAATTAGACAAAACAGGTATTCTGTGAAAACTACAAGCAGCCCAGTAAGTGACACATCACTGGAATCCCGTTTTCTTGCCCCATGTAATGCTGCTGTCCATTAATATAGGATGGTTCAGGAAAACACTGATGGTGTTTTTGTTTTTTTTTGTTTTTTTAGGAAACATCTTTGTTGGCATTTTTCCCATTGTTTTTGCGGCGGATTCTTATCCAATATCTTTTTTTTAATAATTTGAACTTTAAATAGCCAGCGGTTTTCAAGCAGAAGCCGCCCAAAGAGAGAACATGTTCTGGAAGCCTGAAGCAGTTATACTGAATGACAGAAGATGGAACCGTATGCACAGAGTCGTTTTTACATTGCCGTGCATTATGCTGTAGTGGGTTTTTTCAGGAGGGTTCCAGGCACGTGCACATACCCTAATACAGTCATGGGCTAGGACACCACAGGGAATTGCGGATATATTAATATTTCATTGTAATTGAATAGGATCCATAGTATAAGTGGACAAAACTCTTGGCTTTTATGGCTCCAGCAGTTTCTGTAGTCCAGATTCCCACAACACGGCGTAGAGATGCCGTATGCAGACAGGCCAATGGTGTTAGTCACTAGACCGTAGAGGCTAGCCTGGAGACCAGTCTCCGGAAATGTCTACAACACTCATATCACAGGAAAGTCCACACTTGCATAATTATTGCTTACACTAAAAACCAAATCTGGTGGGAGTGTTAAGTCTACAAGATACACGTTTGTTCATTTACCTTATGAAAAATGGTTTGTGCACAAAACCTAGGACTGTGCTGTTACGCGATGCCACCGTCCCATAAATGAGTATATCACAGCATTTCAGTAAATACGTTGGTAGTTGGCATAGTGGACGGAGACGGGGAGCAGATATTTCTAAATAAAACTGTGGTCTAGCTGAAAGGAATGGCATGAGGACAGGTGCAAAATAACACGGGTGATTTTGTCTGATTTCAGAATATTAACTGGACTCTTTGACCTTCTTTGGTAAATATAATCTGAGGTAAAGCTAAAGAATTGTATGTATTATTTTATTCTATGAATAAGCTCTCTAGTTTATATCAATGATAAAAGGATAGAAATGCTTACCATTATTCTGAGCAATATACATTGGACCCTGTTCGCTTGTTTTTACCTTTTCACTGATGGGACACATTACATCCCCATCTGAGGACGACATTTCCCCTGCACCCCGTCGCATACCGCACTGGCGAGGAGAGTGCAGTATTGTACTGTTACCGTATTAAGCTTTAGTAAACTCCCACTGGTTCTCCTCTTGTAAGACCAATATGGTCACCTACTATTTGTGCTGCTTGGAATATTCATCTTACAAAGGAAGATGGCTTCTGATGCAGGCTGCTGAGTTGGGAACTGATTATTTAGCAATTTTATAATTTTTTATGGGAGTGGGTAGTCTGGGACAGAGGCATTCGTAGAAATAATGGAGCTCCATAGCAAAAGTCATAAATGTCCTCCCCAAAAAATATTCATCAAATAGGCGAGGTAACCGTGGATATGGGCCTAGTCCCAATCGAGACACAGATGGGCATATGTCCCAACTTGTAAAGACAGGGATACAGTATGTATTGCGGAACTTCCTTAATAACTCTGCCCCTACTGAAGCCCTTTATTGTGCTCACTCAATACAATACCCCTTTCATAGCACCTACAGATTATGCCAACAAAAAAAGCCTTCCACACTCAGTGTAATTCTCCCACAGTAAACTCCCCACAGTCCCCATCACACAGTATCAGTATATCATGAACCCACAGTGACCCCAGCAAAGTATGATGCCCCACAGTGCCCTCAACACGGTATGATTCTGCCACAATGACCCCAACATAGTTTGATGCCCCTACAATTTCCTCCACAATGTATTATGTCCCCACTATTCCCCCACACATTATGAGGTCCCTAGTGACCTCCAACTCAGTATGACCCCAACAGTCCCCACCACATGGTATGATGTCCCCACACCTCCGCACACAATATGATGGCCCCGACAACCTGATGCCCCCAGTCTTCCACACACAGTATGATGTCCACATAACCCCCCACAAAGTAGGTTAGCCCCCACAATATGATATTCACTGAGTTCCCCATGCAGTATGATGGTCTCCACAGACAGTATGATGGCCCCTACACAGTATGATGGCCACTACAGCACCAAACATAACATGATACCCCAAAGCCTCCAAAACAGTATTATGCCACTACAGCTCCCCCATACACAGTATAGTTACCCACATAGTCCTCTCCCAAACAGTATGATGCCCCAACTTGATAAACTTAGTGGTGGCAATCATGTTTTCTAATAGTTTTGTATTTGAAAAAAACAAAGCCCAAATTGTTGTACAGACAACATTGTAGGAGATGTGGAGATATTTATCTATTCAGATAAAAAATAAAGTGTCAAAATCACTTTAACCCCGGTGGTAACTTTAATTTACTTTTTTTTGTTAACATAGCCATATGAGAGTTGTTTTTTAGCAAGACTAGTTATGGTTTTGAATGACACCATTAATTGCTTTAACCTCTTTATAGTTTCCATCTGATCGTAAGGTCATGGCATATGCTTGCAATATGACATCATTTTACAAGATTGCAACAGTTTTTTAAAGTGGTTCACCCCTCAACTTAATGTAAAAACTACCCAGCAAGCTCAAAAATAATGTATACTCACCTTATCTATTGCATTAACTTTCTCTTTCAGGGTTGCATGGGTCCCGTGTTAGTGTCCAAAATACCTTGTCCTAAGGACATGTGATTGTTGCCGCAGTCATATACCTGTCTGGCTTAGGCCTCCGTCACACTAGCGAGTTTTACGGACGTATGAGCGCAGAAAATACGTCCAGAAAATACGCATTGCGCACGGCCCAATGATTCTCTGTGGCCCAGCTCCTATCTGCCATATTTTACTGATCCGTATTATACGGTCTTGTATGGCCGTAGAAAATCGCTGCTGTAAATCCATCTGAAGGGGTTAAATCATTTTACACCCAGGAGCTCTGCTAATGCAGCTGTGCTCCTGTCTGTAAAACTTGGTGAATGAATGGAATGTAGGGGAATGTACTGTAGTTACCTCGAGTCGCGGTGATGCGCCCTCTGCTGGATGAACTCCTATGAACTCAAGCTTGGGAACTTTTCAGAATATTGTGTGGGACAAGACTGAACGACGGAAGGTATGGAATATTGTTGTTTGTTTTTTTTAACTTTGTTTCAGGTGACAAGGGTCTTCAGGGGGGATTAAGAGTATAATAAATTAAAACACCATGTGTCCTTCATTAAAATACTTTTTAATAATGTGTGTGTTTTATTAACTATTTCATACTATTGGATTAATAACATTGGGGAACAATTTGAAAAAAAATTTCTGTTGAGTTAGGTTTTTGAGCTGATTTATACTAAAATTGGCATGCTGATTCCAAAAATGTAGTCAGTTTTTTTCTAGCACGTCAAGTTTTTCCTCCACAACTTACCTGCCAGAGAAGCACAATTGCACTGATATCTGTAATAAGACTTGTTATCTGATTACAATTCGACTCATATAGAGCTACGTGGCAACTTGTAAGAGTAGTCACAACTGAGACAGTGTGGTGAGAGGTGTGTGCAGCTCCCAATACGTCATAATTATCAATATCTTTACACAAAAAATTTATCATAGTAGGAATAAATAGGATTTGTGATAGCTTTTCTCTATACATTGGGCGCTTAGTTGTAATTTATATATCTTTTATGATTTTTTTCTTTGTTAGTTTTCAAAGCTTGTAACTTTCCATCTCAGTGTTTTATTTACATATGTACATATTTCCTTTGTTTCAGATCATGTCTGCTCCTTCTTCCTCTCGTCGTAAATGCCTATTTGTACTATTTAAAAAAAAAAAAAAACACTTTTTAGGTACTGTAGTTTACATATTTTTGAGAAGACAAAAATCCTATAGTTCAAAAACTTGACGTGATAGAGAAAAACTGAGATCATTTCTGGATTCAGCATCCAAAAATTAGTTAAGAACAGTTGTCTGACCTAACTCCTAAAAAATTGTGTTCCCCAGTGTAATGGATAGGTGTCATAATTGACGCCTCTCCATTATTAACCTGGCTTAATGTCACCTTACAATAGCAAGGTGGCATTAACCCTTCATTACCCCATATCCCACAGCTTCACAGGAGTGGGAAGAGAGTGGCCAAGTGCCAGAATAGGCACGTCTTCCAGATGCGCCTTTTCTGGGGTGGCTGGGGGCAGGTGTTTTTAGCCAGGGAGGGCCAATAACCGTGGACCCTCTCCAGGCTATTAATATCTGCCCTCAGTCACTGGCTTTACCACTCTGGCGGAGAAAATTGCGCGGGATTTAACCCTTTAATTTAATAGCTAGAGACACCAAATTTTACACACAGACACTTGTTACATTAGTAAAGAGGAATATGTAATAGAATAAGGGATATGAGATGGTTTACTGTATGTAAACCATGTCTGATATCCTGTCGGGTTTGTGAAGGAGATAGGAAAGGCGGCAATTGAATTACCGGCTTTTCTGCTATATAGCGCTGTATGAAATATAAATATATATATACATATATATATATATATATGTGTGTGTGTATATATGTTTTTAATAATATTTGAGCCGATGGATCCATGATATGTCGATTTTGCAAGCCTGCGAGAAAAAAATCGCCGTACGGAAGCCATACGGATGACTCACGGATAAATTTGTGCGTAAAAATCGCATCCTCGCATTGAATACCGAACAGTGTTTTGGGACAATTACTGCGTATTACGGCCGTAAAAAAACTGACCGTATTTTCATACGCTGAGTGTGACGCCAGCCTTAAAGGGAATCTGTCACCAGGTGTTTACTACCCCATCTGAGAACAGCTCTATGTAGTAGCAAAGTCCTTGATTCCAGCGATGTATCACTTACGGAGCTGTTTGCTGTAGTTTTGATAAAATTATTATTTTATCTTCTGCAGATCTACTCCTTCTCTGAATGCTGAGCTCTGTATAGCCTCGCCCACACTGCTGCATAGGCAGAAAGCTGCCAATCATTGGTGGGGGTGGGGTTAAACAGAGCTTATACATAAATATGGAGGACAAAATGGCAGCAGGATCACCAGTTTTCTAGTCATAATCTCCTGCTGATGAAACTGTGATTTTATCAAAACTACAGCAAGCAGCCCAGTAGGTGACACCTGGTTGGAATCAGGGTCTCTGTCTCTACATTATGCTTCTCTCAGATTAGGTGGTAAAAACCTGGTGACAGAATCCCTTTAATAGGAAGTGCAGAGTGTGATGAGGGACCTGAGTAGTGCTGAAAGAGGAGGAACAAGGGATTGGTAAAGTAAGTATGCATTATTTTATTCATTTTTGAGCATGCTGGGTAGTCTCTACAAACTGGTTTACGGAGTGGGCAGTGTTGTGAATTCTGTTGTCAAGCTCCCTCCTGTGGTCATGAATGGTACTTCGGCTGGTTCTGTCCATGGGCTTCCTCTGGTGGTTGTGAGTGGAGCTGCGGCTTCTGAGTTTCCTTCCACAGGTGACGAGGTTAATTCGTTAGCTGGCTGCTCTATTTAACTCCACTTAGATCATTGCTCCATGCCACCTGTCAATGTTCCAGTATTGGTCTAGTTCTCTCCTGGATCGTTCTTGTGACCTGTCTTCCCAGCAGAATCTAAGTTCCTGCTTGTTTTTCTCTGGTTTGCTATTTTTCTGTCCAGCTTGCTATTTTGATTTTTGTCTTGCTTGCTGGAAGCTCTGGGACGCAGAGGGAGCGCCTCCGCACCGTGAGTCGGTGCGGAGGGTCTTTTTGCACCCTCTGCGTGGTCTTTTTGTAGTTTTTTGTGCTGACCGCAAAGTTACCTTTCCTATCCTCTGTCTGTTCAGTAAGTCGGGCCTCACTTTGCTAAATCTATTTAATCTCTGTGTTTGTAATTTTCATCCTTACTCACGGTCATTATATGTGGGGGGCTGCCTTTTCCTTTGAGGAATTTCTATGAGGCAAGGTAGGCTTTATTTTTCTATCTCTAGGGTTAGCTAGTTTCTTAGGCTGTGTCGAGTTGCATAGGGAGCGTTAGGAGCAATCCACGGCTATTTCTAGTGTGTGTGATAGGATTAGGGATTGCGGTCAGCAGAGTTCCCACGTCTCAGAGCTCGTCCTATATTATTAGTAACTATCAGGTCATTCCGTGTGCTCTTAACCACCAGGTCCATTATTGTCCTTACCACCAGGTCATAACAGTACAGGTGGCCCAAAGTATTAATGCATCTCAATAGAGGGATAAGAGAAGTTCTGAGACCATTTTTTTTTTTCTTTGCAGTGTGTTTTGTCTCTCTTTTCCCCTTTACCTCTGGGTGGTTCAGGATATAGGTGTAGATATGGACATTCAAGGTCTGTCCTCTTGTATGGATAATCTCACTGCATGGGTACAAAACATTCAAGATTTTGTGGTTCAGAATCCGATGTTAGAGCCTAGGATTCCAATTCCTGATTTGTTTTTTTGGGGATAGATCTAAGTTTCTGAATTTCAAAAATAATTGTAAATTGTTTCTTGCTTTGAAACCTCGCTCCTCAGGTGACCCTGTTCAACAAGTGAAAATCATTATTTCTTTGTTACGTGGCAACCCTCAAGACTGGGCATTTTCCCTTGCGCCAGGAGATCCGGCATTGCGTGATGTTGATGCGTTTTTTCTGGCGCTCGGATTGCTTTATGATGAACCTAATTCAGTGGATCAGGCAGAGAAAATCTTGCTGGCTCTGTGTCAGGGTCAGGATGAGGCAGAAATATATTGTCAGAAGTTTAGGAAGTGGACTGTACTCACTCAGTGGAATGAATGTGCCCTGGCAGCAATTTTCAGAAAGGGTCTCTCTGAAGCCCTTAAGGATGTCATGGTGGGATTTCCCATGCCTGCTGGTCTGAATGAGTCTATGTCTTTGGCCATTCAGATCGATCGACGCTTGCGTGAGCGTAAAGCTGTGCACCATTTGGCGGTATTATCTGAGCATAGACCTGAGCCTATGCAATGTGATAGGACTTTGACCAGAGCTGAACGGCAAGAACACAGACGTCGGAATGGGCTGTGTTTTTACTGTGGTGATTCCACTCATGCTATCTCCGATTGTCCTAAGCGCACTAAGCGTTTCGCTAGGCCTGCTACCATTGGTACGGTACAGTCGAAATTTCTTTTGTCCGTCACTCTGATTTGCTCTTTGTCATCCTATTCTGTTATGGCATTTGTGGATTCAGGCGCTGCCCTGAATTTGATGGACTTGGAGTTTGCTAGGCGCTGTGGTTTTTTCTTGGAGCCCTTGCAGTATCCTATTCCATTGAGAGGAATTGATGCTACGCCTTTGGCCAAGAATAAGCCTCAGTACTGGACCCAATTGACCATGTGCATGGCTCCTGCACATCAGGAGGATATTCGCTTTTTGGTGTTGCATAATCTGCATGATGTGGTCGTTTTGGGGTTGCCATGGCTACAGGTCCATAATCCAGTATTGGATTGGAAATCTATGTCTGTGTCCAGCTGGGGTTGTCAGGGGGTACATGGTGATGTTCCATTTTTGTCTATTTCGTCATCCACCCCTTCTGAAGTCCCGGAGTTTTTGTCGGATTACTGGGATGTATTTGATGAGCCCAAATCCAGTGCCCTACCTCCTCATAGGGATTGCGATTGTGCTATCAATTTGATTCCTGGTAGTAAGTTTCCTAAGGGCCGACTGTTCAATTTATCTGTGCCAGAGCACGCCGCTATGCGGAGTTATGTAAAGGAATCCTTGGAGAAGGGTCATATTCGCCCGTCGTCATCACCATTGGGAGCAGGGTTCTTTTTTGTGGCCAAGAAGGATGGTTCTTTGAGACCTTGTATTGATTACCGCCTTCTTAATAAGATCACAGTCAAATTTCAGTACCCTTTGCCGCTGCTGTCGGATTTATTTGCTCGGATTAAGGGGGCTAGTTGGTTCACCAAGATAGATCTTCGTGGTGCGTATAATCTTGTGCGTATTAAACAGGGCGATGAATGGAAAAAAGCATTTAATACGCCCAAGGGCCATTTTGAGTACCTGGTTATGCCATTCGGGCTTTCCAATGCTCCATCAGTATTTCAGTCCTTTATGCATGACATCTTCCGAGAGTACCTGGATAAATTCCTGATTGTATATTTGGATGATATTTTGGTCTTCTCGGATGATTGGGAGTCTCACGTGAAGCAGGTCAGAATGGTGTTCCAGGTCCTTCGTGCGAATTCTTTGTTTGTGAAGGGGTCAAAGTGTCTCTTTGGAGTTCAGAAGGTTTCATTTTTGGGTATCATTTTTTCCCCTTCTACTATCGAGATGGACCCTGTTAAAGTCCAGGCCATTTATGATTGGACTCAGCCGACATCTGTGAAGAGTCTGCAAAAGTTCCTGGGCTTTGCTAATTTTTATCGTCGCTTCATCAGTAATTTTTCTAGTGTTGCTAAACCGTTGACTGATTTGACCAAGAAGGGTGCTGATGTGGTCAATTGGTCTTCTGCGGCTGTGGAAGCTTTTCAGGAGTTGAAGCATCGTTTTTCTTCTGCTCCTGTGTTGTGCCAGCCAGATGTTTCGCTTCCGTTTCAGGTCGAGGTTGATGCTTCTGAGATTGGAGCAGGGGCTGTTTTGTCACAAAGAAGTTCTGATGGTTCGGTGATGAAACCATGTGCCTTCTTTTCTAGAAAGTTTTCACCTGCTGAGCGCAATTATGATGTTGGCAATCGAGAGTTGTTGGCCATGAAGTGGGCATTTGAGGAGTGGCATCATTGGCTTGAAGGAGCCAAGCATCGCGTCGTGGTCTTGACGGATCACAAGAATTTGACTTATCTCGAGTCTGCCAAACGGTTGAATCCTAGACAGGCTCGTTGGTCGCTATTTTTCTCCCGTTTTGATTTTGTGGTTTCGTACCTTCCAGGCTCTAAGAATGTGAAGGCTGATGCCCTGTCAAGGAGTTTTGTGCCCGACTCTCCGGGTGTTCCTGAGCCGGCGGGTATTCTCAAAGAGGGGGTAATTTTGTCTGCCATCTCCCCTGATTTGCGGCGTGTGCTGCACAAATTTCAGGCTGATAGACCTGACCGTTGCCCAGCGGAGAAACTGTTTGTCCCTGATAAATGGACTAGTAGAGTTATCTCTGAGGTTCATTGTTCGGTGTTGGCTGGTCATCCTGGAATCTTTGGTACCAGAGATTTGGTGGCTAGATCCTTTTGGTGGCCGTCTTTGTCACGGGATGTGCGTTCTTTTGTGCAGTCCTGTGGGTCTTGTGCTCGGGCTAAGCCCTGCTGTTCTCGTGCCAGTGGGTTGCTTTTACCCTTGCCGGTCCCGATGAGGCCCTGGACGCATATCTCTATGGATTTTATTTCGGATCTCCCTGTCTCTCAAAAGATGTCGGTCATTTGTTTGGTTTGTGATCGCTTCTCATTTGGTACCCTTGTCTAAATTGCCTTCCTCCTCTGATTTGGTGCCATTGTTTTTCCAGCATGTGGTTCGTTTACATGGCATTCCGGAGAACATCGTTTCGGACAGAGGTTCCCAGTTTGTTTCGAGGTTTTGGCGAGCCTTTTGTGCTAGGATGGGCATTGATTTGTCTTTTTCCTCGGCTTTCCATCCTCAGACAAATGGCAAAACCGAACGAACTAATCAGACTTTGGAAACATATCTGAGATGCTTTGTTTCTGCTGATCAGGAAGATTGGTTGTCCTTTTTGCCTTTGGCTGAGTTCGCCCTTAATAATCGGGCCAGCTCGGCTACTTTGGTTTCGCCGTTTTTCTGCAATTCTGGTTTCCATCCTCATTTCTCTTCAGGGCAGGTTGAGTCTTCGGACTGTCCTGGTGTAGATACTGTGGTGGATAGGTTGCAGCAGATTTGGACTCATGTGGTGGACAATTTGACATTGTCCCAGGAGAAGGCTCAACGTTTCTCTAACCGCCGGCGCTGTGTGGGTCCCCGACTTCGTGTTGGGGATTTGGTTTGGTTGTCGTCTCGTTAAGAGGGCATTCTTTGCGTCTGGAGGAGAGAAGGTTTTTCCACCAACATAGAAGAGGATTCTTTACTGTTAGGGCGGTAAGAATCTGGAATTGCTTGCCTGAGGAGGTGGTGATGGCGAACTCAGTCGAGGGGTTCAAGAGAGGCCTGGATGTCTTCCTGGAGCAGAACAATATTGTATCATACAATTATTAGGTTCTGTAGAAGGACGTAGATCTGGGGATGTATTATGATGGAATATAGGCTGAACTGGATGGACAAATGTCTTTTTTCGGCCTTACTAACTATGTTACTATGTTATGTTCCTATGAAGGTTTCCTCTCCTAAGTTTAAGCCTCGTTTCATTGGTCCGTATAAGATTTCTGAGGTTCTCAATCCTGTGTCGTTTTGTTTGACCCTTCCAGCTTCTTTTGCCATCCATAATGTATTCCATAGGTCATTGTTGCGGAGATACGTGGCGCCTGTGGTTCCATCCGTTGATCCTCCTGCCCCGGTGTTGGTTGAGGGGGAGTTGGAGTATGTGGTGGAGAAGATTTTGGATTCTCGTATTTCGAGACGGAAACTCCAGTACCTGGTCAAGTGGAAGGGTTATGGTCAGGAAGATAATTCCTGGGTCTTTGCCTCCGATGTTCATGCTGCTGATCTGGTTCGTGCCTTTCATTTGGCTCGTCCTGGTCGGCCTGGGGGCTCTGGTGAGGGTTCGGTGACCCCTCCTCAAGGGGGGGGTACTGTTGTGAATTCTGTTGTCAAGCTCCTTCCTGTGGTCATGAATGGTACTTTGGCTGGTTCTGTCCATGGGCTTCCTCTGGAGGTTGTGAGTGGAGCTGCGGCTTCTGAGTTTCCTTCCACAGGTGACGAGGTTAATTCGTTAGCTGGCTGCTCTATTTAACTCCACTTAGATCATTGCTCCATGCCACCTGTCAATGTTCCAGTATTGGTCTAGTTCTCTCCTGGATCGTTCTTGTGACCTGTCTTCCCAGCAGAAGCTAAGTTCCTGCTTGTTTTTCTCTGGTTTGCTATTTTTCTGTCCAGCTTGCTATTTTGATTTTTGTCTTGCTTGCTGGAAGCTCTGGGACGCAGATGGAGCGCCTCCGCACCGTGAGTCGGTGCGGAGGGTCTTTTTGCACCCTCTGAGTGGTCTTTTTGTAGTTTTTTGTGCTGACCGCAAAGTTACCTTTCCTATCCTCTGTCTGTTCAGTAAGTTGGGCCTCACTTTGCTAAATCTATTTCATCTCTGTGTTTGTAATTTTCATCTTTACTCACAGTCATGATATGTGGGGGGCTGCCTTTTCCTTTGGGGAATTTCTCTGAGGCAAGGTAGGCTTTATTTTTCTATCTCTAGGGCTAGCTAGTTTCTTAGGCTGTGTCGAGTTGCATAGGGAGCGTTAGGAGCAATCCACGGCTATTTTTAGTGTGTGTGATAGGATTAGGGATTGCGGTCAGCAGAGTTCCCACGTCGCAGAGCTCGTCCTATATTATTAGTAACTATCAGGTCATTCCGTGTGCTCTTAAACACCAGGTCCATTATTGTCCTTACCACCAGGTGATAAAAGGGCAGCTCCTTTACAGAATAAAGCTGAATTCTGATTTGTTATTATGGGGAAAATAGCTAGTTTTTAAAAACGAGACCTATTATGTCCCTGATCGACAGGACCTACTGTATATATGAAGGCAATAATATGCATTTTAAATCGTGTATGTATTTTTTAGTTAGAAACTTCATACTGTTGCTTTGCTTTCATGTAGAAATATCCCTGGTATCAGCTAGATTGATTTCTTCTGAAGCCCACATAGAATAATTAACCTAACCAGTTACCGTAGTTCCTCCTACAGTAATACCACTGATGAATAATACTTTCCAGTATTTATTCTAAAAAAATAAATCCTCGTGGTCTGTAAATTAGTGAGAATACTCTTTTGCTATGAGCTGTAAGAGCATGTGATAAATGATATTAATTCATATTTTACACACTACACACAGCTGGAGAGAGAGAATGAGAGAAGAAAAAAAGAAAGAAAAATGGAAAAAGATTGATCGATCACTGGATGGTAGAAGCAGCGCCTGACTGTGGTATTTGTAACACAGATACTTCACTTTCCAGGAATTAAAGGGGTTTTCCATCCTTAAGCTACAAGTCTAAGTGACTGCAGACTTGTGAATCCTCACATTGTGCGCACTGCGTGCTGTGAGAATCCTCCAGTGCTGCTGGCATTTGAATCAGGCAAGTCATGTGACTGCGAGTATGCAATATGCTTCCTTACAGCCACATTCAGACTAGACTGCACTCATCTAGTCGGCACGTGACCGCATGTATGCAAATCACATACATACATGTGAGGATTCACATTCATATAGAGTGCCTGCAGACTTGTAGCCTGAGGCCAGACAGCCCATTTAAAAACACCAAATAGGAGCTGATCTTTAGTACGCAGCAGTGACCACTACATTTTGAACATGGCTAAGCTGCCCAGCAACTACATCTGGCTGCCAATTAAGCTGATAACAGCTTATTAATGAAGTTCCTCCTTGGCTAAAAAGACTAGATCTATATACCGAGAGCAAAATGTAAAAATGGTGCAGGACATAGCAGTTATATATAATTACACGTCTGGTCAATACAAAGGACTGACACATGACTGGAATTAGGAATATTCCAAGGACCACACTAAGGATCAGGGGGCACTCATTACGGGTGGAATAAAGGCGATTCCAGCAGCTAAATAGGAAAGGGTTCTTTACAGTTAGAGCAGCCAGACTCTGGAATACCCTACCACAGGAGATAGTAATGGCAGACACTATAACAGCTTGTAAAAAAGGTGTTACGGGTTACGGAACCACTCAGCGACATGCATCTCACATGGAACCTATTATACATACATATAACTGCACAACATATTCTGGGTGCTGAGTGATTCCGTAACACGTAACAAAGGGGCTGGAGGATTTCCTCAGTACACAACATTGCGGGTTATACATAATTTAGTGACAAAATGTACAAGTGGTGGAGAAAGGTTGAACTTAATGGACCTAGGTCTTTTTTTAACCTATGTAACTATGTAACTCAGTAATGGAGAGGAGCAGGAACAAAAAATCAATGCTAAATTCAGAAGAGCAGATGCATTTGTACTGGGTTAAAAAAATGCGAAATGTATGTCAAGTGGCAAGCCATCTTTATACAGCTCGCTCCACTTTAACCCAAAGTGTCCCCCAAGCACTTATACATGGTAAAATAGCGAACAGAGCAGGTCCTCACCCTTCTGCCGTTGCTCCAGTCCATTTGTTTTGACTGCAGCGGTGACTTTGGAACTACAGCACACATCACCGCTGCTGTCAATCACTAAGCTTGGTGTACTGTGCATGGCACCAAATGCTGAGCTCAGTGATTCACTGCAGCGGTTCTGCGTGCTCTAGTTGTGACATCCCTGTATTGTGGGATAACCCCTTTATCTTTATGATAAGTAATATGTCTAAATGATGTCATGGGGACTTACATAGAGTAATATTGATGTTTGTATCACTGCTGCTCAGTTGGGAGCATTTATACTGATTTATTTATACTTAACTTCGAAACAAGATTTTTTTCAGCAAAGCACAAACTGTCTATTTAGCTTCCTGTTTTTTTACGCATAACCATCTTTTTACTATTTAAAACCAAGCTTCAACTTCTTCAGGTCAGGAATTGGAGAATCTTGACCTAGAGCCCAGGGCAGGAGGTTCATGGCACGCCACAACATGTGGCTCTGTTACCCTGCAGCCCTTGCCTCGGCGTGACCTCGAGACAGCCATACAGTGTCTGTGAATTGCAAAACATTTACAAAAATGGGAGTTCTTATACTTGAATGATAGTATTTGTGTATTTACTAAATGTGTAACCTGGTCACATAGCAAACACACAGCTATAACAAGTACCTGTACAAGATTACTCTTTGAAGCATTGGAAGTACAATAATATCTAAGTTATAATTCTTTTTCATTAAAATAAAAGTCTCATGATCTGAGAGTCATGAGTTCGGTCCTCACACTACTCATTCTGGATTTCATTTATTGGATAAAAATGTATTTTTTCTTCATCTACCTGAGTGCCAAGTTCCATATCTACTACAGAATCCTACAAGTGCACCAACTGACACGAAGTGACATGCTCCTTTAGGCTGCTTTCACACATCAGTTTTTTTGCCGGATGCCGGATGCGGCGTCGCGACGCATCGCCGGATCCGGCTTTTTAAAAATAAACCGGAGGCAACCGGATGAGCCGGATCCGTTTTTTTAGCCGGATCAGTTGTCCGGATCCGGCAAAAAACCGGATCCGGCTCATGCGGTTGCCTCCGGTTCGTCCGGTTTTCTTTCCATTTTTTTACGGATCCGGCTTTAAAAAACGCCCCCTGAAAGGCTAAAAAGGTGATTGGCCGGCTGAAAACTATATATACAGTGTTCTTAACATCTGTGACGGGTTGGAGAGGAGCAAGATACAGAGAAAGATGGATGTCATTATTGCAAAGATTCTGCAGAACAACGTGGATTTCATCACAGAGGCGAATCGATTAAAAGCTATTGTGATTGAGAAAGAGTGTCATGCGTCTGCGACGCCGCCGTTTGTGGATCCACCCCATCACGGCACAGAGAATGACCCGGGGAGTCTTTTCAACGTTGTATATGGAGCTTCGAGGTGACCCTGAAAAGTTTTTCAGCTATGTTCGGATGAAAGCGGAGAACTTTGATATATTGGTGGAGCGGGTTCAACATCTGATAAGAAGGAGTGATACCTATTGCCGATTCTCCATTACCCCGGCTGAGCGTCTGATGGTCACTCTTCGGTAAGCATTCTTTTTGAATCAACTTTTGTTGTGGACTCTTTATTTGATATTTTGATTTTGTAGTAATTTCTGCCTTCCTTTTCTTCATAGATTCCTAGCAACCGGTGAATCCCTGTCTTCACTACATTTTCAATTTAGACAGGGCATTTCCACAATATCAGGAATAGTGAGGCACACTTGCCGTGCACTGTGGGACTGTCTGCATGAAGAATACATTCCACATCCCACAATGCAGACATGGTTGGAAGTAGCTGACAGATTCCTGGAAGTGTGCCAGTTTCCCAATTGCTTGGGTGCGGTGGACGGGAAACACATCCGTATCGTGAAACCGGCTGGTTCTGGATCTCCGTATTTCAACTACAAGAAGTACTTTTCCATCGTGCTGATGGCCATCGCCGATGCAGATTACAAATTTGTGGCGGTGGACATTGGGGCGTATGGCCGTTCTAATGATTCGCAAGTTTTCAAACTGTCTTCTATGGGCCGGCATTTATATGGCCAAACCTTTCAATTTCCCCCCCCCCCCCAAGACCACTGCCTCAAACCTCTGAGCCACCAATGCCATTTGTATGTGTTGGGGATGAAGCTTTTCAGCTTTCAGAGCATCTTTTGAAACCCTACTCCAGCCGTGGTTTAACCAATACTAAAAGAATTTTCAACTACAGACTCACACGTGCAAGGAGAATGGTGGAGTGTGCGTTTGGCATCCTAACCGCCAAATGGAGAGTTCTCTTGACATCCATAAACTTAAAGACAGACACTATGGATGAGGTGGTGAAAGCGTGTGTTGTCCTACACAATTATGTTATATCCAAGGAACAGCTTTCCATTGAGGACCACTCTGCCGAAACCACCTTGATGGATTATAGCAACCAGACATACAGAAGTTCTGCCACAGTTTCCAGAATACGGGATCACTTTGCAGAATATTTTATTTCACCCCAAGGAAGAATACACTGGCAGGATGATAGAGTTTAAACATGTTGTATGTACCTAGTAATTACTTTAACCTTGACCCATGTTGTGTACCTGTTGTTTTTACCTTAATGTGTACCAGTTTGGTTTGTACCCTCATGTTGCGTACCTGTTTGTGTTTACCTTTTACCCATGTTGGGTACCTGTTCGAGTTTATTTTTGAACCAAGATTTGCATCTTTTTTGGTTTGACCCAAAGTACTACTGTAACCAATAAACCTTTTCTAACAAAAGTCTTATTTGTGCCTAATGAATAAATACAAGAGAGTTTTCAACCAAAAAATTTTATTAACATAATTAAACAACACACAAAAAAAGGGGTAACTAAATGTTTTCATACGTCGGGGTGGAGATAATATCGGAGGGACTGTCTGATAGGGACACTTCGACAGTGGGAGTGTGGAGAGAGGAATGTGATGGTGGTGGAGATTGTTCAACGGTTTGGGGTGAAGGAGTGGAGAAAGCTATTGAGCGGGTGGACAAGAAAGTGGGATTCGGGTTAGAAATTTGGTAGGATGGAGGGGTGTAGGAAATGTTTTGTGAGGATTGGGTGGCAGAATGAGTGATGTGTGTAGAAGATGTTTGGGAAGAGGGTGATAGAGTCTGTTGGAAGTGGGCAGGGAGAGGAGGCGAGGATGAAGTAGATGGGAAGTTGTATGGGTCGGGATCATCATATGGGTGGGAAGTGGCACGGGCGGGAGGCTGGTAGTGTGGATGGTGGGAAGGGGCACGGGACTGGTGGTGTGGCTGGTGGGAAGGGGCACGGGAACGCGGATAGTGTTGTGGCTGTTGGGACGGGGCACGATGTGGATGATGGCTAGTTGGGCGGGATGGGGCAAGGTCAGTTTGGCGATACGGGTCAGGAGGATGGTACTGGCTGTAGTGGTGGACAGTGGAGGAAGGGGGGCCAGTTGGAGGATGGTTGGAAAAACTATCTGCTCTAGAGGCAATTAGCGCTAGAGTAGACTGGCAGGATTCCATTACTTGCATCTGCTGAGAAGTAGATAGCGTCTCCATTTGCTGAAGCACCAACTGAAAATAAGTGTTGTTCGGTGACTCTTTTGCCTCTGAACGCATCGTTACCAGAAGTGTATGCATCTCGAGCATACTTTTATTTATGAAATTGAATCCTGCAGCCATTTGCTCGGACAAAACTTTCAGACAGTTCTGGAACGATGCGTTCAGGTGCAAGAACTCGGGAGCATAACTATGTACCTGACCCATCTGGCGAAACCGCCCCGATGCTACAGGTGTACTAGAGGTGGCTGCAGCAGAGGGGTGTGGTACAGGAAACGCTATGTTCTCACCAGCAGCTACATGCAATGGAACCGGCCAGGATGCTCCAGCGCTCGTGGATGGGAAAGAGGGATCAGTACAGTGGGAAGGTGCAGAGTGGGAAGGTACAGAGTGGGAAGGTGCAGAGTGGGAAGGTGCAGAGTGGGAAGGTGCAGAGAGTTCCTCACTGTCAAAGTGTCCCTCGGTGGCGGCCTCCTGAGGGATCGCCCCAGAAGTGTTCAATTGTGCTGCAGGCTCCCGAGTGCTCCCAACGGTACTGTGGAAAAAGAGAGAAACAAACAATTAATATACTGTCATTGCATGGCCCTGGCTGAAAGAGCAAAAGAGGTTAGACATGTTAAACATTAGTGCATGTGGTGGGTAATATTTACCTTCGGGTGACCATTGTTGACCTGAGGAATGACAGAGCCCTTGCGTATTTGTACGTGCTCCTGCGTCCTCCAGATCCACTCGGGGCCCGCATCTCTTTATTGAACTCCTTCTTAAAGCGATCCCTGATCGACCGCCACCTTTTCACAATCCGCTCACCTGTTAAAATAGGAGAAAGACAACTTGGTTAGAAACAGCATTTTAGAATGCATCACCAAAACTGAACTGAGGATACTTACGTTCTTGAATCTGGGCCTGAACATCTAGGTCCTCCCACCTCGGAATCAATTCACAGCAGATTTGCTCCCAGCGTCGACGGGTCACTGAGAGATCAGCATGGCAGCGGTCACCCATATTCCACAACGGCTCCCTGTCTCTGACAAGATCGATGAGGAGGTCAATATCAAGGCCGACCTCCCCACCGTCCGAATCTTCAGCACGCTGTGAAACCTGTTTGAAAAGGGGGAAAAAAATTAACAACAAATTTGAAACATTGCTAACCTCCACCCAAAAAATATCAAAAAACCTACACGACGACGGCCGCCACGTGAATGTCGCCGACGACCCCGGGAGCCCCTGGAAGGTCCTATTGCTTGGGCACCAGATTCAGAACTCTAGAAGAGAAAAATAAAAAAATTATGTGCTTGTTGGTAGCCATTCTATGTGTTGTGTGCCATGTGATATATATGTTTTGTATGTGTTGTGTGAGGTTTGAAAGTATCAGTTTCTATGTATTTTGACGTAAGAATCTACTGTTATGTTTTTGTGTGTAGTGTAGGGTGTGTTTCCGCAATACATCACAGATACATACCAATTGTGAGCCTTCTCCGTGGGTTTCTCCACCCCTTCCCTCATCTTCGGGGACCACCTCTTCTCCTGGGGACTCAGCCTCATCAGCTTCCTACGGTGAAAGATAAAAAAATACATGATACACACACACACACACCTTAGCTTCATACTAACCTCTGTGCGTTGACGGCGAGGACGGCAAGGAGGAGGAGAGCTCCCCGAAGACATGGCTGCAGGCTCTCGGCTCTGTGGCAGGCTCTCGGCTCTGTGGCAGGCTCTGGGCTCTGTGGCAGGCTCTCGGCTCTGTGGCAGGCTCTCGGCTCTGTGGCAGGCTCTCGGCTCTGTGGCTGGCTCTCGGCTCTGTGGCTGGCTCTCGGCTCTGTGGCAGGCTCTCGGCTCTGTGGCAGGCTCTCGGCTCTGTGGCAGGCTCTCGGCTCTGTGGCTGGCTCTCGGCTCTGTGGCTGGCTCTCGGCTCTGTGGCAGGCTCCCGGCTCTGTGGCAGGCTCTCGACTCTGTGGCAGGCTCTCGACTCTGTGGCAGGCTCTCGGCTCTGTGGCAGGCTCTCGGCTCTGTGGCAGGCTCTCGGCTCTGTGGCTGGCTCTCGGCTCTGTGGCAGGCTCTGGGCTCTGTGGCTGGCTCTCGGCTCTGTGGCTGGCTCTCGGCTCTGTGGCTGGCTCTCGGCTCTGTGGCAGGCTCTCGGCTCTGTGGCAGGCTCTCGGCTCTGTGGCAGGCTCTGGGCTCTGTGGCAGGCTCTGGGCTCTGTGGCAGGCTCTCGGCTCTGTGGCAGGCTCTCGGCTCTGTGGCAGGCTCTCGGCTTCTGTGGCAGGCTCTGGGCTCTGTGGCAGGCTCTGGGCTCTGTGGCAGGCTCTCGGCTCTGTGGCAGGCTCTCGGCTCTGTGGCTGGCTCTCGGCTCCGTGGCAGGCTCTGGGCTCTGTGGCAGGCTCTCGGCTCTGTGGCAGGCTCTCGGCTCTGTGGCTGGCTCTTGGCTCTGTGGCTGGCTCTGGGCTCTGTGGCAGGCTCTGGGCTCTGTGGCAGGCTCTCGGCTCTGTGGCAGGCTCTAGGGCAGGCTTCTGGCTCCTTCCGTCTTGTCATGGTGTGGCAGGGTGTTGGCTCTTCTGCTTTTGGGCTGCAAATGGCTGAAGGCCTCATGGCCCTGCTTTATATATAGTCCAGGGGGCTGATCAAAGTTTTTTGAGCATGCTCAGTGCAAAAAGCCGGATACGGCCGCCGGATCCGACTTTTTCCGGATCCGGCTCTTTCCAGCGTCCATAGGCATGCATTGTTGTAAAAAGCCGGAAAGGCCGGATCCGGCCTTTCCGGCTTTTTCGCCGGAGACAAAAAACGTTACAGTAGACGTTTTTTCCAGACCGGATCCGGCATCACACTGGAAGGACCGCTGGCCCATCCGGCGCCATCCGGCACCAATAATATTCAATGGGGGAAATGCCGGATCCGGTTTCTCCGGTTTTCTATTCCGTTTTTTATCGGAAGAGCCGGAATTCGCCTGAAACAAAAAACCTGATGTGTGAAAGCAGCCTTATTGATAAAATAAAAATATCAACATTTTTACATTTTCTCCAACATACAGAATCATTAACCCCTTTTTGTGCTCTTCAACACTAATTTAAATGAACCTGAAGAAAAAAAATATATTACCCATAATCTTATGAAGAGCAGAATTACTGGGTCATCTTCTGGCCTGTATAGGTGACATCATACTGTGCTGCCATTATGCCTCCTGCATTGAGCTGCAAAGTGCATAGGAAATTGGCCATCTGGTCTCCGAACCTTGGCACCACACCGTTGTCTTGCGCTCTCAGCAGTCGAGAACGGTGCAAAGCCTTCAATATATCATGATGACATTCTCAAGCCCAGACACTTGAAGCCTATGATAGAGAATGCATGGCCGGAAGCTGATGGCATTCAGAGGTTCGCCCTGGTGGTTTATCTTGACAGGAGTTCAGGGAGAGACAGTAAGGCTATGTGCACACATTGCAGATTTGCCTGAGGAATTTTCTGTGCAGATTCTTTGCAGAAAAGGCATTAATAAATCCACACGTTTTTTATGCTTTTTTTTCATGCGGATTTGTCTGCCTTTTTGTAAGCTAAATAAAAATCTATTATATAACAAAAAAAAAGAATTGTGATGTAATTTCCTTGTCCAACCTCTTCATTTACATACTCCATTGACGAATAATGTTTACACACACAGATAGATAGATTAGATAGATATCTATCTATCTATATCTATCTATCAAGCAAAACGTTAGAACAGCATCTGATGTTACCTCAAGTTTCATGCAAAGCTTTCCCAACCAGTAGTTAAATGGTTTCCAATAATGAGTAAAAAAAGGAAAACACCTGTTTTCCTTTTTTTACTCTTATATCTATCTATAGATATATCTAGATAGAAAAAAAATGGAACAGCACATACAATTAAATGGGTGCACAGGCCTCCAAGCAACTAATCCATATACTTGCCAAATATACAGGAACCAAAAAAAATGGAAGGCAGCACTCCAGGTTTTAGCAAAAATATAAGTGGACTTTATTGGGCCCACATGGCGTGGTGTAACGTTTCGGCTTCCAAAAGCCTTTCTCAAGCAGTCCAAGTAGTCAAGCAGCTATCTATAAATATATCTATTTATCTATAGATATATCTATCCATCTCTCTATAGATATATCTATAGATACTGCATGACAAAGGCTTTTGGAAGCCGAAACGTTGCACCACGCCATGTGGGCCCAATAAAGTCCACTTATATTTTTGCTAAAACCTGGAGTGCTGCCTTCCATTTTTTTATCCCTGTATATCTATAGATAGATATATCTATAGAGAGATAGATAGATATATCTATAGATAGATAGATAATAGCAAGCCCGATGTTTAGTAATAAACATAATGAAATGGTACATAAAGAGTTAAATAAAGACACACAAACACACAAAATCTGCCTTAGGCCAGTGTCACACTTGCGAGAAACTCGCATGAGTCTCGCACCTCAGTACCCCGCACTGCCGCGGGCACTGGGACCGGAGCGTTCAGCTGCTTAGAAATACATGCAGCCACACACTCTGGTCCGAGTGCTGGGTATTGAGGTGCGAGACTCGTGCAAGTTTCTCGCAAGTGTGACCCCGGCCTTAAACAAAATAATGTATATACAGTGGGGCAAAAAAGTATTTAGTCAGTCAGCAATAGTGCAAGTTCCACCACTTAAAAAGATGAGAGGCGTCTGTAATTTACATCATAGGTAGACCTCAACTATGGGAGACAAACTGAGAAAAAAAATCCAGAAAATCACATTGTCTGTTTTTTTAACATTTTATTTGCATATTATGGTGGAAAATAAATATTTGGTCAGAAACAAACAATCAAGATTTCTGGGTCTCACAGACCTGTAACTTCTTCTTTAAGAGTCTCCTCTTTCCTCCACTCATTACCTGTAGTAATGGCACCTGTTTAAACTTGTTATCAGTATAAAAAGACACCTGTGCACACCCTCAAACAGTCTGACTCCAAACTCCACTATGGTGAAGACCAAAAAGCTGTCAAAGGACACCAGAAACAAAATTGTAGCCCTGCACCAGGCTGGGAAGACTGAATCTGCAATAGCCAACCAGCTTGGAGTGAAGAAATCAACAGTGGGAGCAATAATTAGAAAATGGAAGACATACAAGACCACTGATAATCTCCCTCGATCTGGGGCTCTACGCAAAATCCCACCCCGTGGGGTCAGAATGATCACAAGAACGGTGAGCAAAAATCCTAGAACCACACGGGGGGACCTAGTGAATGAACTGCAGAGAGCTGGGACCAATGTAACAAGGCCTACCATAAGTAACACACTACGCCACCATGGACTCAGATCCTGCAGTGCCAGACGTGTCCCACTGCTTAAGCCAGTACATGTCCGGGCCCGTCTGAAGTTTGCTAGAGAGCATTTGGATGATCCAGAGGAGTTTTGGGAGAATGTCCTATGGTCTGATGAAACCAAACTGGAACTGTTTGGTAGAAACACAACTTGTCGTGTTTGGAGGAAAAAGAATACTGAGTTGCTTCCATCAAACACCATACCTACTGTAAAGCATGGTGGTGGAAACATCATGCTTTGGGGCTGTTTCTCTGCAAAGGGGCCAGGACGATTGATCCGGGTACATGAAAGAATGAATGGGGCCATGTATCGTGAGATTTTGAGTGCAAACCTCCTTCCATCAGCAAGGGCATTGAAGATGAAACGTGGCTGGGTCTTTCAACATGACAATGATCCAAAGCACACCGCCAGGGCAACGAAGGAGTGGCTTCGTAAGAAGCATTTCAAGGTCCTGGAGTGGCCTAGCCAGTCTCCAGATCTCAACCCTATAGAAAACCTTTGGAGGGAGTTGAAAGTCCGTGTTGCCAAGCGAAAAGCCAAAAACATCACTGCTCTAGAGGAGATCTGCATGGAGGAATGGGCCAACATACCAACAACAGTGTGTGGCAACCTTGTGAAGACTTACAGAAAACGTTTGACCTCTGTCATTGCCAAGAAAGGATATATTACAAAGTATTGAGATGATATTTTGTTTCTGACCAAATACTTATTTTCCACCATGATATGCAAATAAAATGTTAAAAAAACAGACAATGTGATGTTCTGGATTTTTTTTTCTCATTTTGTCTCCCATAGTTGAGGTCTACCTATGATGTAAATTACAGACGCCTCTCATCTTTTTAAGTGGTGGAACTTGCACTATTGCTGACTGACTAAATACTTTTTTGCCCCACTGTATCTGTTTAATTAAAAAAAATTGAAAAAAAAAAATGGCGTGGGCTCCCACACAATTTTCTGCACCAGAGAGGGAAAGTCAGTGACTGGGGGCAGATGTTTAAAGCCTAGGAAGGGGTTAATATCCATGGATCTTCCCAGGCTATGAATATCAGCTTGCAGCTGAATATTTAGCCTTTACTGGCTATTAAAATAGGGGGACCCCCCAAAAAATGACGTGGGGTCCCCCTATAATTAATAAGCAGAACACAAACACCAGCTCACAGCTGCCCCAGAAATGGCGCATCTCTGAGATGCGCCAATTCCAGCACTTAGCCTCTCTCTTCCCACTGCCCTGTAGCTGTGGCATATAGGGTAATATTTGTGGGGTTGATGTCACCTTTGTATTGTAAGGTGGCATCAAGCCAGTTTAGTAATAAAGAGGTGTCAATAAGACACCTATCCATTACTAATCCTATAGTTGTTAAAGGGTTAAATCAAGACACAGCCAGAATAAAGTATTTTAATGAAATAAAACACTAAACACATTTTTCCCATATTTATTGTACTGCTAATCCATGCAAAGCCCTCGATCTCCTGCAAAAAAAATAAAATAATAAACCAACACAAATACTCCCTCTTCCGATGTAATCCATTTAATAATGAGTGTCCCACGATGATCTCCCATATAGAGCAGTCACATCAGGTGATGTGAGCACTCTATAAGCCTCCCGCCATCCACTGACAGGAGGTAATGGCTCCTGCAGTGCATCACTGAAGAGGTTAACGGAGTTCAGGCTCTCGCTTTACGGCAACGCTGCATGATAATTTTCTCATGCCAGCGTTGCCGCTGACAGCATGAACTCAGGTGACCTCTCTCCCTGCAGCGGAGGATTACCTCTGCTCAGTGCATGCCAGAGGGCCTTGTAGAACAGTGACATCTCCAGATGTCACTGTTCTTCATGGGAGATTGTCGTGGGTCACTCGTTAAATGGACTACAGCGGAACAGGGGGTATACTGTTGGTTTATTATTTTATTTTTGTAACAGAAGGACGAGGGCGTCGGGTGTTATGATCTGGTGGTTTAGGAACAACATGAGACAAGCTCTGAAGGAGGTGGTATCTTTACTGACCGCAGACCCTGAACCTAGCAGCGCAACTAGAAATAGAAGTTGGGGGTACCTGACGCTCCCTAGACCCCTCGGCACAGCCTAAGATCTAACTTCCCCTAAAGAAGGAAACAGGAAACCTATCTTGCCTCAGAGAAAATCCCCAAAGGAAAGATAGCCCCCCACAAATATTGACGGTGAGAGGAGGGGAAAATAACATACACAGAGATGAAATCAGATTTTAGCATAGGAGGCCAGTCTAGCTTGATAGATAGGACAGGAAAGGATACTGTGCGGTCAGTATAAAAACTACCAAAACAATCCACACAGAGTTTACAAAATCTCCACACCTGACTAAAGGTGTGGAGGGTAAATCTTCCAGCTAACAGAAAAAATCCATAATGACAAGCTGGACAAAAATAGAATGCACAGAACAAAAAGTCCACAACATGTGGACAGAAATGAGCAAAGCCAGAACTTATCTTTGCAGAACTGGTCAGGAAACCAGGAGAATCCAAGCAGAGATGTGAATCCAGCCAGAGAACATTGACAAGTGGCATAGGCTGAAGACTAGAGCCAGGTTAAATAGCAGAACCAGGAGAGACGATTAGTGAAAGCAGCTGCTAAAGCTAAACCCAAGGAGCGGCAGTTCCACTCAAAACCGGAGGCAACAACCCAAGAATTATCCTCCTGGCCATAACCCTTCCACTTGACAAGATACTGGAGCCTCCGCCTCAAAAAACGAGAATCCAAAATCTTCTCAACCTCATATTCCAACTCTCCCTCAACCAACACCAGGGCAGGAGGGTCAACCGAGGGAACAACGGGCACCACATATCTCCGCAACAAAGATCTATGGAAAACATTATGAATGGCAAAAGAGGCTGGAAGAGCCAAACGAAAAGAGACCGGATTAATAATTTCAGAAATTTTATAAGGACCAATAAACCGAGGCTTAAACTTAGGAGAAGAAACCTTCATAGGAACATGACGAGAAAGTACTGCAGTACACAAAGTACTGCAGTGCGCAGGCGCCGGGCCTCTGACCTTTCCGGCGCCTGCGCATTGCAGTACTATCCTCTGCCCTCAACAGGGCAGAGCAAAGTACGCCTGCACCGGAGCCGTGGCT
This sequence comes from Ranitomeya imitator, assembly GCF_032444005.1. Taxonomy (NCBI): domain Eukaryota; kingdom Metazoa; phylum Chordata; class Amphibia; order Anura; family Dendrobatidae; genus Ranitomeya; species Ranitomeya imitator. The sequence goes on from NC_091282.1 coordinate 908,126,212, forward strand.
GAAGATCAGAAGAGGACGTCTTGTAATGAAGATGGGAGGTGCCGCAGCGGACCGGAGACGCCCATCCGACCTGACCAGCAGCGGGACCGCCCCTGGGTGAGTATAATATAACGTCTTTTTCTCCTTTTTCAGGTAATATCGGGGGCTTATCTACAGCATTACAGAATGCTGCAGATAAGCCCCTGATGCTGGTGGGCTTACCTCACCCGCGATTTTCGGGGTGACAGGTTCCCTTTAAGCTCTTGAAAGGCCTCAACAGCCTCAGAGGACCAATTTGTCACATCAGCGCCTTTCTTCGTCAAATCAGTAAGGGGCTTAACCACACTGGAAAAGTTGGCAATGAAACGGCAATAGAAATTAGCAAAGCCCAAAAATTTTTGAAGACCCTTCACAGATGTGGGTTGGATCCAGTCATGAATAGCTTGGACCTTAACAGGATCCATTTCTATAGACGAGGGAGAAAAAACAAAACCCAAAAAAGAGACCTTCTGAACTCCGAATAGGCACTTAGAACCCTTCACAAATAAAGCATTATCAAGAAGGGTCTGGAACACCATCCTGACCTGCTTCACATGAGACTCCCAATCATTGAAAAAAATCAAAATATCATCCAAATATACGACCATGAATTTATCAAGATAATTGCGGAAAATATCATGCATGAAAGACTGGAACACAGATGGAGCATTAGAGAGCCCAAATGGCATCACAAGGTATTCAAAATGGCCTTCGGGCGTATTAAATGCAGTTTTCCATTCGTCACCCTGTTTAATACGAACAAGATTATATGCCCCTCGGAGGTCAATCTTAGTAAACCAACTAGCCCCCTCAATCTGAGCAAACAAATCAGTAAGCAAAGGCAAGGGGTATTGGAATTTGACCGTGATCTTATTAAGAAGACGATAATCAATACAGGGTCTCAAGGAGCCATCCTTCTTAGCAACAAAAAAGAAACCCGCTCCCAATGGTGACGAAGAGGGCCGAATATGCCCTTTCTCCAAAGATTTCTTAACATAGCTCCGCATGGCGGCATGCTCTGGCACAGACAGATTGAAAAGTCGGCCCTTAGGGAACTTACAATCAGGAATCAAGTTAATAGCACAATCACAGTCCCTATGTGGAGGAAGGGAACTGGACTTAGGCTCATCAAATACATCCTGGAAATCCGACAAAAACTCAGGGACCTCAGAAGAGGGGGAAGAGGAAATTGACATCAAAGGAACGTCACTATGTACCCCTTAACAACTCCAACTAGTCACAGACATGGTTTTCCAATCCAGCATCGGATTATGTTCCTGTAACCATGGAAATCCCAGCACAACAACATCATGCAGGTTATGCAACATCAGAAAACGGCAATCTTCCTGATGTGCAGGAGCCATGTACATAGTCATCTGTGTCCAGTACTGAGGTTTATCCTTAGCCAAGGGTGTAGCATCAATACCCCTCAAAGGAATAGGGCTTTGCAAAGGCTGCAAGGAAAAACCACAGCGCCTGGCGAATTCTAAGTCCATTAAGTTCAGGGCAGCGCCTGAATCCACAAATGCCATGACAGAAAAGGACGACAATGAGCAAATCAGGGTCACAGATAAGAGAAATTTAGGCTGTATCGTACTAATGGTAACAGACCTAGCGACTCTCTTAGTACGCTTAGGGCAATCAGAGATAACATGAGCCGAATAACCACAGTAAAAACACAGCCTATTCTGACGTCTGAATTCCAGCCGTTCTATTCTAGTCAAAATCCTATCACATTGCATAGGTTCAGGACTATGCTCAGAGGATACTGCCATATGGTGCACAGCTTTGCGCTCGCGCAGACGCCAATCAATCTGAATGGCTAGAGACATAGATTCGTTCAAACCGGCAGGCGTAGGAAAGCCCACCATAACATCTTTAAGGGTTTCAGAAAGACCTTTTCTGAAAATAGCAGCCAGAGCCTCTTCATTCCATTTAGTGAGCACAGACCATTTTCTAAATTTCTGGCAGTATAACTCTGCCGCTTCCTGACCTTGACACAGGGCCAACAGTGTTTTCTCAGCATGCTCTACAGAGTTAGGTTCGTCATACAATAATCCGAGCGCTTGAAAAAATGCGTCTACATTCAATAATGCCGGATCCCGTTTCAAGAGAAAAAGCCCAGTCCTGCGGATCACCACGCAGCAAGGATATGATGATTTTCACCTGCTGAATGGGATCACCTGAAGAACGGGGTTTCAAAGCAAAAAACAATATGCAGTTATTTTTAAAGTTCAAAAACTTGGATCTGTCCCCATAGAACAAATCCGGAGTAGGAATTCTGGGCTCTAAAGCCGGAGTCTGGACAACATAGTCCTGGATACTCTGTACTCTTGCAGCCAGTTGATCCACACGAGAAAACAAACCCTGAACATCCATGCCAGAGCATATATCCTGAACCACCCAAATATCAAGAGGAAAAAAGAGGCAAACCAGAGCACAGAAAAAAAAATGGTTCAGAACTTTCTTTTCCTTCTTTTGAGATACATTTAATTCATTTTTGGCCACTTGTACTGTTATGATCTGGTGGTTTAGGAACAACATGAGACAAGCTCTGAAGGAGGTGGTATCTGTACTGACCGCAGACCCTGAACCTAGCAGCGCAACTAGAAATAGCCGTGGGGGGTACCCGACGCTCCCTAGACCCCTCGGCACAGCCTAAGATCTAACTTCCCCTAAAGAAGGAAACAGGAAACCTATCTTGCCTCAGAGAAAATCCCCAAAGGAAAGATAGCCCCCCACAAATATTGACGGTGAGAGGAGGGGAAAATAACATACGCCGAGATGAAATCAGATTTTAGCATAGGAGGCCAGTCTAGCTTGATAGATAGGACAGGAAAGGATACTGTGCGGTCAGTATAAAAACTACCAAAACAATCCACACAGAGTTTACAAAATCTCCACACCTGACTAAAGGTGCGGAGGGTAAATCTGCTTCCCAGAGCTTCCAGCTAACAGAAAAAATCCATAATGACAAGCTGGACAAAAATAGAATGCACAGAACAATAAGTCCACAACATGTGGACAGAAATGAGCAAAGCCAGAACTTATCTTTGCAGAACTGGTCAGGAAACCAGGAGAATCCAAGCAGAGATGTGAATCCAGCCAGAGAACATTGACAAGTGGCATAGGCTGAAGACTAGAGCCAGGTTAAATAGCAGAGCCAGGAGAGACGATTAGTGAAAGCAGCTGCTAAAGCTAAACCCAAGGAGCGGCAGTTCCACTCAAAACCACCAGAGGGAGCCCAAGGGCAGAATTCACAAAAGTGCCATTTACAACCACCGGAGGGAGCCCAAGAACGGAATTCACAACAGTCGGGGACTAGGTGATTGGTGAGTATGTACTGTATGTTGTATGTACTGTATGTTGCATGTTTTTTTTTTTTCACTACTGTCCCATCATCGGCAATGCTGTCACTGTCATATGTGACAGCATTCATAGCCGGATGGGAGCAGTAGTCCCATCTGACGATGCCTGGCTAAACAGACCCGCACACAGCAGCACACACAGAGGGACACTTGCACACACACAATGCTGCAGATTTGACTGAATCAATGGAAGTTAATGGGTGCAGAAAGGTTGCAGATATGCAAAAAGAATTGACATGCAGTGGAAAATAAAACGTTGCAAATCCGCGCGTATTTTTCTGCAGCATGTGCACACCAAATTCTCAATTCCCCCTCCCCCCCCCGCTGTTCTGAAAATACTCACCCGGCTCGCTCCCTCGCCAGCGCTGCTTCCTGTTCTGGCCGCATCTTCTTCTGTATGCGGTCACGTGGGGCCGCTCATTTACAGTAATGAATATGCGGCTCCACCCCTATGAGAGGTGGAGCCGCATATTCATGACTGTAATCGGCGGTACCACGTGACCGCTGATACAGTAGAAGATGCGGCCAGAACAGGAAGCAGCGCCAGCGAGGGAGCCGGGAGGGAGGGCGGGGGGCACATAGATCTTTATTTTAAACACGATTATTTATATCTTCTCTACAGCAAACGCTGCTGCAGGGAAGATATGAATCATGGCTTCAGCACCAGTGGGGGGGACAGCGCTTAATGTAGCGCTGTCTCCTGCACGGCACACGGACTGTACACGGACAACGTCCATGTGCGGTACGTGTTTTACACGGACCCATTGACTTTAATGGGTCCATGTAATACGTGCGCTCCCACGAACCCTGACATGTCTCCGTGTTTGGCACACGGAGACACGGTCCGCAAAAAATCAATGACATCTGCACAGATGCATTGAGTTTTATGTGTCTACGTGTGTCAGTGTCTCCGGTACGTGAGGAAACTGTCACCTCAGGTACCGGAGACACTGACGTGTGAAACAGGTCTAACACAGTGTTTCTCAACTCCAGTCCTCATGACCCACCGGCAGGTCATGTTTTCAGGATTTCCTTAGTATAGCATAGGTCAGCGGTCCCCAACCCTTTTGACCTTGAGAGCCACATTCAGCACTGAGAGAGGGTCGCGAGCCACATTCAGCTCTGAGAGGTGGTCACGAGCAACATTCTGCTTCTGTCCCCCTCAAAGTCGTGTCAACCAAAGCCACCATTATGGGTATAATGATAACCGAAGCTTTTCCACAGAAATCACTCCAAAGCAGTACACTGAAAGCCAGGGGTTCCCACAATGCCATAATTCAGTATTATCTCATCAAGGACTCCCAACACACTGTTGCATCCAGCTTCAAGAACCTCCTCTAATAGGTAGTATCATTCTCCAGCATACCATACCTAAAGCATCTCTAAACCCCTAAGACCAGTATATGTGCATCCAGATCTGATCTTCAGTGCTGGGCTATTCAAAAATTCACAATTTTGAGATGTGCTCTTCATACCTGTTTGCTAGACCTGAAGCTAATGCACCAAGCCGGCAGACAGTCGCGAGCCACAATTCCTGGGACTGCGAGCCACATGTGGCTCCCGAGCTACAGGTTGGGGACCCCTGGCATAGGTGATGGAATTAATGCTTGACCAGGTGATGAAATTATCACCTGTGCAATACCAAGGAAATCCTGAAAACATAATCTGTTGGTGGGTCTTGAGGACTGGAGTTGAAAAACACTGTCCTAACACCAATCCTTGATTATACCACCTTTGTGGCATGGTGCATTGTCCTATGTCATAACAAGTAACAGTTGCCATAAAGAAAATAAATTGGTTAGCCACATCAAGAGACCCAGGGCATGCCAGTAAAACATTCCCTATGAAATTAGTCTACACCCAACTGTGTACACCTTAAAGTTAGGGGTTTTTTTTAATAGAGATGAGCGAGCATCAACATGCTCAGATGCTCGTTACTCGAACTGGGCAATTTCTAATACTCTTATACTAGTTTCGAATAACGAGTATAATGGGAGTCAATGGGAAATCAGAGCAGTTTCACGGCAGACCCTACAAGAAAGTCTGCGGGGTAGTGAAAATTTTGAAATGGATGGAAGAAATGGAAGGAGAACAGCATGGGGAAGACCCCTGCAATCATCTCTGACTTCCAGATCACTGCTGAGAACAATGGTGTCACACATTTACTCAACTGTAAGGACTTACAATAAAAGATTCAAAATTGAAGATTACTTGTTGTTTACAGACAAAAAATGTTAAGAAACATTTTTTCCCTGTATTATGACTTTTACATAATGCAAAAGTTAAAAAGGATAAAAAAAATAATTATTTAACCCCTTTCTGCCAGCTGATGGGATAGTACGTCAGCTGGCAGACTCCCCCGCTTTGAGTTGGGCTCCGGCGGCAAGCCCACCTCAAAGCCGCGACATGTCAGTTGTTATCAATAGATGACATGTGCCCGCAATGGCCACGAGTGGAATCGCGATCCGCCCGTGCTCATTAACTAGTTAAATACCGCTGTCAAACTCTGACAGCGGCATTTAACAAGGGCCGCTGGCTGCGCGGCCGGGAGCCCTCGCACCGCTGACCCCTCGTCACATGATTGGGGGTCAGCGGTGCATTGCCATAACAACCTGAGGTCTCCTTTTATGGTTGTTGATGGCAGATTGCTGTGAGCGCCACCCTGTGGTCAGCGCTCAAAGGAATGCTGCATTTCTGCTACACAGAGGTGATCTGTGCTTCACCTCTATGTAGCAGAGGCTATTGAAGCATGCCAGAAAAAAAAATGTGTTTAAAAATATAATAAAAATGTAAAAATATAAACGTTCAAATCACCACCCTTTCGCCCCAATCAAAATCAAACAATAAAAAAATCAAACCTACACATATTTGGTATTGTCGCGTTCAGAATCGCCCGATCAATTAAAAAAAAGGATTAACCTGATCGCTAAGCGGCGTAGAGAAAAAAAAAATCAAAACGCCAAAATTACGGTTTTTTGAACGCCACGACATTGCATTAAAATGCAATACGGGAGATCAAAAAAAAGTATCTGCACAACAGTGGTATCATTAAAAACGTCAGCTCAGCACGCAAAAAATAAGCCCTTACCCAACTTTTAGCAAAGTTTGGATTTTTTTTCACCACTTAGATAAAAAAGAACCTAGACATGTTTGGTGTCTATGAACTCGTAATGACGTGGAGAATCACAATTTCAGGTCAGTTTTAGCATTTAGTGAACCTAGCAAAAAAGCCAAACAAAAAGCTAGTGTGGGATTGCACTTTCTTTGCAATTTCATCGCACTGTTTTCTGTTACACGACATGGTAAAAACAATGGTATCATTCAAAATTCCTACTCGTCCCACAAAAAAATAAGCCCTCACATGGCCATATTGATGGAAAAATAAAAAAGTTATGGCTCTGGAAAGAAGGGGAGCGAGAAACGAAAACGAAAAAAATAAAAATAACTCCGGGGGTTAAGGGGTTAAGTATACAAAAATTGAATTTTGATTTAAAAAATGAGAATTGCATTGTAATTTATGAAGGAAGCAAGAATTGCCAAAAAATAAGGGACTCGGATGCACCCTGTATTAGACATAAAGTAGGGCATCATACACATTCTGTTCAAATTGTCATGTAGTGGTACTCCTAAACTCATAAAGACTATGCAATGAGTGCAAGCAGGGTCACCCATACACCCTTCAAGGTACCAATTGTAGTACATCATTCAAATATTGTGAAGAAAGTGTAGCTGTGGTACTTCTATGCTCATAAAAGCTCTGCATACTGTGCAAAGCATGTCGGTGTTATGAAATTGGCTCAGTCGTTTGACAGTGTACTCCTACCTATGCTGTAACTGGTGGGTGTCACCCTTGCCTCTCCTCCTTGGTTGGGCAAAGAAGCTTGCACTCTGTCGATAGCATTGTCTGATGGGAATTTGTGAGCATATTTTCCACAATGGCCTACTGCTATAGCACGATTTTAGTAGACCTCTCCACCTCAGGAAGGTGTAAGGTAAGGTTATCCTTGTAGCATGGGTCTATCAGGGTGAACAACCAGTACTCATTTTTGGCTAAGATTAATGTAAAGCAAGGGACACGGGAAAGGCAGCTATACATAAAGTCTGCCATATGTGCAAAGCTCCCTACAGCCAACACTTCCCTGTTACACCATGATGACTACTCTCCCTCTCTTCCTGCTCATTCCCCTCCTCAGTCCATCCAAGTATTAGACACAGGATGAAACTTGTGTGCGTACTAGCCTCTGTTGCCAGCTCCTGTTCCTCCTCCTCTCCCTCCACCTCCTCGTTGTTATCCAAACCGCGCTGAACAGATGAAATGAGGCTGAGCTGGGTAGAATCTCCATCTCATGTCTCTCTCCAGCTTCACCTGGTCCACATGCAAATATTTAAGTTTAGTTGTCAGCAACAACTGTTTAAGAAGGCACAGAAGCGGGATCATTGTGCTGATGATGGCATCATCACCGCTCACTATCTATGTGGAGTCCTCTATGTCTTGGAGAACCACACAAATGTCAGACATCCATGTCCACTCTTCAGTTCTTGTGTGCGGAGGCTGACCAGAATACCGACGGGCATGTTGGATCTGGTATTCCACAAGTGGCCTCTGTTGTTCACAATGCCTTGCCAGCATGTGCAGTGTGGAGTTCCAGAGCGTGGTTACGCATCACACCAATCGGTGAGATGGCACTTGCATGCGCTGCTGCAGCACTGCGAGAGCCGCAGCAGCTGTAGCTGACTTGCAGAAATGGGTGATGACGGGGCGTACTTTGACCACAAGCTCTGGAAAATCTGGATAGGTTTTCAGAAAATGCTGAACTACACAAGTACACAAGTTGAGCATGTGAGCCAAGCACAGTACGTGTGTGAGTTTGCCAAGCTTCACAGTCGTCACCATGTTATGGCCATTATCACACACAACCATGCCTGGTTGTAGGTCCTAGAGATAAGAGATACAGCAAGAGTGCGGTTTGTCTCGTAGACAAATTAGCTTCAGCAGAGCCTGTTGGCATTTCGCAGTGCTGCAGAGCTTCCAGCTTCCATTTGATGTGGACGGCAAGGAATGTGGAATTGTTTTTTGTAGTTTTATAAGAAACTGTAATGTAACACTAACCATGGTAAATTCTCGATATGACAATATTGTCAATTTTTTCACCCAAATAAAAAAGAATGTGGTCACGTGCAGTAGCTATATATTTAGCAATGGACTGCAAAGCACTAAGCTCTACCTTGAGGTCGGATTCTGCCACTCTCCCTGCTAATGCAACGGTCCCTAGGCTAAATGTAGAATGTATCTGATATAAACAGCAAAGTACAAGATTAGCCCCTAGAAGGACCGTTAGTATAATGGTTCAGTAAGAGCACCAGGAGCAACACTAGAGGTCTCTGATTAGTTAAACTGTGCACACACAGGCCTGGATAACTACTCTGTTGTTCCAAGAGAGCTACGGCCTTTCACACATCAGTTTTTTAGAATCAGTCACAATCCGTCAAAGTGCTGAAAAAACGGATCCTGTGCTGATTGTAAAAAACGGATGCACTGGATCCGTTTTTTTGACGGATTCATCAAAGTAGGTGCTGCCTGAATTTAAAGAGTTCTGGAGAGAGAGAGATTTGCCCCTGAATGGAAATTCTTCCAGGCATGCTCAGTTTCAAAAAACGTAATCTGTCGCTGGATTCCTTTTTTTGACGGTCAGGGACAGATTTTTTTCTCACTGCGCCAGCGTTCAGGTTAATCCTTTTTTTTATTGATAGATTGGACGATTCTGAATGTGGCAATACCAAATATGTGTAGGTTTGATTATTTTTTTAAAATTTTGATTGGGGTGAAAAGGGGGTGATTTGAACTTTTATATTTTTTTATTTTTTTTATATTTTGTAACACATTTTTTTTGGCATGCTTGAATAGCCTCCATAGAAGGCTAGAAGCATGCACTACCCGATCGCCTCTGCTACATAGAGGTGAATCACAGATCACTTCTATGTAGCAGAAATGCAGCATTGCTTTGAGCGCCGACCACAGGATGGCGCTCAAAGCAATCTGCCATCAACAACCATAGAGGTCTCAAGGAGACCTCAGGTTGTTATGGCAATGCACCGCTGACCCCCGATCATGTGACATGGGTCAGCGGTGCAAGCGCTTCCGGACGCGTGGCCGGTGGCGCTTGTTAAATGCCGCTGTTAGAGTTTGACAGCGGCTTTTAACTAGTTAATGGGCACGGGCAGATCGCCCTTTGCGGCCACATGTCAGCTGTTGATAACAGCTGACATGTCGCGGCTTTGAGGTGGGCTCACTGCCGAAGCCCACCTTAAAGCGGGGGAGTCTGCCAGCTTACGTACTATCCCGTCAGCTCTTAGAAATGGGTTAAAGGGCTGTCCATGAAATAACTTGATAAGCCTAATTCTTCCAAGAAAAGTCAAGCTCTTGGTCTCTGAAAGAGGTGAAAATAAAATAAAAAAATAAAGTTTAAATAAGAGTAAAAAAAGCTCATGTTAAAAACAGGAGATCCTGGAACAGGTAGTACTGGTGTACAGGTTTCACACTGGTATATGTGTGCAGTTCTTCGCACCTTGGCAGAGTTTCACTGAGTTCTTCTTTCCTGAAGGTAGATACAGATGGTTGCAACATTTGCTCATACAATAACTATGTTCTAAATATATGTCATCCGAAGTTAGAACTGGAATGTTTTTTTTCCGGAATACATGCCGCTTATGTATAGTTAATGATATGCCAATATAATGAACATATAATTTACAGGAACTATTCGAAACCACTGTTGTGATTGAACACAACAGGAAATGAGATTGACAATGTAACCGTAAGAGTAAAGATTTACACTGTATCTGTTTAACTTAGCAGACTTACAACACCACATCCTTCACTCTGGTTTGTGTTTCCTCTACATTTATTATATATGATAACAGGCTATATTCCTCTGAACTGAAAATGTCCACTTGTGGGATTTTGGGAGACAAACCAATGAGCCTTGCAAATATGTCATAGGCAATTTTGTGTTACAGTTTATTTTTTCAGCTACTGTATTATCGTCACTAAGACTAGTTTAATGCTCTTCCCCATGAACAATAATTAGTCAAGCAAACTCTAAAAATGTCAACAGGCTCTAATGACAATCTAATATTTATGACAATGGTTAGTTTGGCCACGTTAGATTTTACCATAGTAATCATTTGTTGATCTCAGAAATAACTGTAGCCAGATATGTATTGAAGCTGCTTCTGGTTCTTATCTTATGACAATGGAGGTAGAACTTTATACATAAGTACAGACTCTAAAGACTGCCATGTGCACTAGATGGCTATCGGCCATCGGCTGATCATTCGGCCATCAGCTGCTTAAGTCGGCTCTCCCATACACAGGAGCGCTCTCTCGGCCAAGCATTTCTGTGGTCTCTATGTGAGAGCCACTGCCAGACATGTCTGATGTCAGTTTATTTTTGAGTGAACAAAATGATCGGAAGTCCAAAATCAGACATGCCGATCTTTAAGGCTACCTTCCCACGATGAGTTTTTGCTGATTTTTTTTCACACTGCATATTTTAGAAAAATTGCAAGTAACCTATTTCATTTAATGGGTGCACAAATGCTGCAGAATCTGCAACACCAAAAAAATCACTAAAAGCTCAATGTGGGAACATAGCCTAGCACTCCCAACAATAATTCTCCTGGGCCCCCATACAGTTTAGACTGTTGGGTTCGATTGGCTCTAGCGTAATGTGTATGGGAGTGTTTTCAAAATAGACGGTTCACAATAAGCAAATAAGTAGCGAATGGAAAGTAGAAATCAAGGCACTCACCATGGCTAAGTTTTACTTCCTTTATTTGCCTCGGTGTAACAGGCCAAAGTTACCCCTGTCCAGATTAAACCCAGGCATAGTTTGGCCCAGGCCAGAGAATTCCTCGGGGGATAAATTGTCCTAGGCCAAACTAAATCCTGGAGTGTAAAACAGCCTAGGCCAAACTAAACCCCTCTGGGCTAAAATATACCCTTCTATTTTATGAGTCCTTGTAAATGAGATGGATTTTACATGCCATTTTCTACTAACTTAAAACTGACTTACACGTAGTGGGAAGCTATTTGTGTTGTTCATCACATAATGAAGATTGTGTCACGATTTATCTTTGGATTTGTGGCAGCTCTGGTTCCGCTACAATTTAAATGCAGTTTTTTTCCTTTCAGGCCAGCAAGGGTTAAATGTCAGTGTCCTTGCTGGCAGCTACTGTGTTGCTGGACAGCTGATGTGGGTGGTGACCACTCCCACCATTCTCTAAATAGTCACCTGACGCATCAGCTGACTGTCGGTGATAACTCTATGTTGACCAAGCATGGAGTAAGGAGCTCTCTGGTTGCAGAAGTGAATCTGCTGTTTTCATGCAGTTCTTTGTCCTGGTGCCTAACCCTCTGCTGTGTGGGTGCTTTGCAGCAGAGACAGTTATTACGTTCCCCTCAATCTGTCTGTCTTGTGATTGTCACTCTCCCTGTGTTGTTCATCATTTGCAGTGGTGAGGCTAGCATCCATGCCGGCCAGTGCACTAGCAAGGGATTAGTTGATTTGACAATCAGGGTCCAGGAATGTGACGACAGCGGGGGTAAGGACCCGCTTAGGTCGCTAGGGGAGTGTAGGGACAGGCTCAGGTTGGAGTTCGGGAGGTGCCCCCATGCCTCATTCCCTATGGTTAGGGCCTTCCTCACCCCATTCCATCCCATTGAAAGTATAAGTTGTGTCATCCGCTGGTCTTAAAATTCTCGGTTCTGACATTATCACCCACCCGTATTTTTTTCCGGTGAACCCATGGCTCATGCTGAGGCTTTTGCTCGCCTGATCCAGTCCCTCACGGATGATATTTCCAAGTTGCGGACTCAGGTGGTGCTACAGCTTTAGCAGATGAAGGGGTTCTTGGTCTTGACTCAAGTGTTGGCTCAACCGGAATCTAAAGTATCTCTCCCTGACAGATTTTCTGGAGGGAGAGAAAAATTTATGGTCTTCAAAGAAGCCTGTAAATTGTATTTCAGGCTTTACCCTCATTCTTCCAGGAGTTAGAAACAGCATGTGGGGATTATAGTCTCCCTTCTCAAGGGTGATCCCCAATCCTGTGCCTTCTCCCTGCTGACTGATTCACCATCTTTGCGGTCGGTGGATGAGTTTTTTGTAGCATTGGCACTGGTGTATGGGGATTCTGATGGCGTCTCCTTGGCTGAGTCGGCCAGCTGATGACTACTGCTAGGAGTTTCGGAAATGGGCCACTGACACACAGTGGAATGACCCTGCTCTTAGTAGCGATTTCTGTCAGGGTCTGTCAGCTAGGCTTCAGGATACTCTGGTGCAGTATGCTACTCCTGGGTTATTGGAGACCACCATGGCCCTTACTATCCGGTTGGATAAATGCCTCAGGGAGAGACATACACCAAATCTACTCCTTGTTGTTCTTTCTAGGGTTGAGCCTCCTTTCAAACTAGGTTGCCTGTGGTTCACCGTGGGATGGGGGCATGTTTTTTCTGTGGTCTGCTCAGCTTGCACCAAAGTATGTACTTCATCTCAAAAGTCATATTCCCTTGGTGGAGTGAAGGGAGACGACCATGGTGTGTACATTTCCTCCATTTTTTCATCTCGGTGTACCATTCCTACAATTCCAGCTAAAGTTGTGGTTGGTGGCGTAAGGCTACGTTCACATTAGCGTTTCCCGACGCAGCGTCGGGAAACGCAGCGGCGACGCACGCGTCATGCGCCCCTATGTTTAACATGGGGGACGCATGCGTTTTTCGCGTTGCGTTTTCCGACATGTGCGTCGTTTTTGACGCTAGCGTCGGACGCAAGAAAATGCAACAAGTTGCATTTTTCTTGCGTCCGATTTTCGTCAAAAAACGACGCACGCGTCGCAAAACGCAGCGTTTTTGCGTGCGTTTGCACGCGTTTTTGCGTGCGTCGTGCGTTGCGTCGCCGACGCAGCGGCGCGCAACGCTAATGTGAACGTAGCCTAACTGAGACTATACCGTTGCTTGTGGATAATGGAACTGAAGTCAATTTGGTGGATTCTCGCTTTGTTAAGACCCATGGTCTGATCTGTAGGATACTGGCGAGAACCATTATCGTTCGGGCAATTGACTTTGTTTCTCTCAGCCAGAGGAGTGTGACCCAAGTCGTAGATAATATTAACCTGTGTATAGGAACTCTTGATGAGGAGTCCCTGTCGTGCTACATCTTGGAGGGTTTGCCAACTCCCATCATCTTAGACCTTCCCTGGCTGAAGAGTCACAACCCAGTCATAAATTGGCAGTCCAGGGAAGTAGTCAGTTGGGACCAGTCTTGTAAGGATTGCTGCCTGGGAGCTACGATCTCTACTGTCCTTCTCAAACCTACCCCTTCTTCTGGGAGTATGGGGAAGATTCAACTCACGCCACAAGTAAACCCTGAGTCTCGGAGTTCTCTCAAGAGGAGGATCAGGGGAAGGTGGTGTTTCCCTCTGTCTTTAGTGACGGTATGAGTTTGGTGACACAGGGGGGTGCCTCTGTTATCTGTTCCTCAAAGAGTTCACCATCCTTTGGCAAACGCATGCATGGAAATAAACGTTCAGATTAGGACCTGTGTGTGTGGTGTCCACCAAACACATCAGGTGGAAGTATGCATCTGGGACCTGGAGTTCTAGGGTGATCAGGTCGTATCGGGTGTCATCCATTCTCAGCCTGGGGACTTTTCAGCTGAAGTTACCCCAGTAATGCAGGTACATAACCATTTCCACAGGTCGGCGCTCTGGAGATTTGTTGCGCCTCCGGAGCCTATGTTACTGCCATCTCTATCGGGCTGCGTTTGACGTAACCTTGAGGATCAGGTGACTGCTGAGGTGAATTCTAGTGGTTGGAGATGTCATTTCCAGTAAAGTCCGGTCTTGAGGGTCCAGAGGACCCCGGTTGAAAGTGGGGTACTGTCACAATTCATTTTTGGATTTGTGGCAGCTCTGGTTCCGCTATAATTGAAATGCTGTTTTTTTCCTTTTAGGCCAGCAAGGGTAAAACGTCAGTTTTCTTGCTGGCAGCTGCTGTGTTGCTGGTCAGCTGATGTGGGTGGTGACCACTCCCACCATTCTCTAAATAGTCACCTGACGCATCAGCTGACTGTCGGTGATAGAGTAATCTATGTTGACCAAGCCTGGAGTAAGGAGCTCTCTGGTTGCAGTAGTGAATCTGCTGTTTTCGTGGAGTTTATGGTCCTGGTGCCAAACTCTCTGCTGTGTGGTGCTTTGCAGCAGAGACAGTTGTTAAGTACCCCTCTATCTGTCTGTCTTGTGTTTGTCACTCTCCCTGTGTTGTTCATCATTTGCAGTGGTGAGGCTAGCTTCCTTGCCAGCCAGTGCACTTTCGCCAGGGGATTAGTGAGGTGACAATCAGGGTCCAGGCATGTGATGGTGGTGGGGGAAGGACTCTCTTAAGGCAATAGGGGAGAGTAGGGACTAAAGATGAGTGAATTTGATAAGGTCAAGGCTTATACGGCAAACTATAGCGCTTACCGAATAAGCTGTAGAGAGAACCCGGCTTCATGGATCGCTCCGTCTGATCAGCTGTTTGGCTCCACAGCTGCATGTGTCACAGCTGTGTGAAAGTCACAACACATGCATGGAGAGCCCTACAAACAGACTCTCCGTGAATGTGTCGTGACTGTCACTCAGCCACAACACATGCAGCTGCGGAGCCAAAAAGCTGATCAGCCTGGAGCGATCCAGGAAGCCGGGTTCCTTCTGCAGCTTATTTGGTAAGCGCTATAGCTTGCCAAATAATCCCTGACCTGATCAAATTCACTCATCTCTAGTCCCTACATTCCCCCAATGCCTTAAGAGAGTCCTTCCCCCACCACCATCACATGCCTGGACCCTGATTGTCACCTCACTTATCCCCTGGCGAAAGTGCACTGACCGGCAAGGATGCTAGCCTCACCACTGCAAATGATGAACAACACAGGGAGATTGACAAACACAAGACAGACAGATAGAATGGTACTTAACAACTGTCTCTGCTGCAAAGCACCACACAGCAGAGAGTTTGGCACCAGGACCACAAACTCCACGAAAGCAGCAGATTCACTACTGCAACCAGAGAGCTCCTTACTCCAGGCTTGGTCTACATAGATTACTCTATCACTGACAGTCAGCTGATGCGTCAGGTGACCTGATCAAATTCGCTCATCTCAAGTATGGACAAGCTCAGGTTGGAGCTCAGGAGGTGCCCCCATCCCTCGTTCCCTACAGTTGGGGCCTTCCTCACCCCATTCCATCCCGTTGTAAGTATAAGTTGTGTCGTCTGCTGGTCTTAACATTGTCGATCATGACAAATTGATCTTACAATACAATGTACCTGGTACTGGACAACATTCATTACATCTGAGATTACACTGCTGTCCATTAAATGGGTTGTCCACTACTAGGACAACCCATTCTTGATCTAAATGTTTTGCCCTGATTAAATAAAATAGCTGATTGAACCAGTGCTGATAGAGTGCCGAGCACCACATGCCATGCATCACATGAGGGCACGGGGACTACAAGTGCCGACCCCTCTGGAACAGCGTTGGCACGGGAGACAATTATTAGCTTTTTTACTTTATCGGGGCCAAACATTTAGATCAAGAAGGGGTTGTCCTAGTAGTGGACAACTCCCATAAGATAAGTGCTTTTACCTTAGAATGCAATTGTAACTTGATTTTATCACTTCATTGGTTTTCTCACCCTGTGTCTGATTTGTTGAAAAGTGTGCAGTTCTCTTTCTGTCATACTCAGACAC
The DNA here is from genome assembly GCF_032444005.1 of Ranitomeya imitator. Classification (NCBI taxonomy): domain Eukaryota; kingdom Metazoa; phylum Chordata; class Amphibia; order Anura; family Dendrobatidae; genus Ranitomeya; species Ranitomeya imitator. The sequence goes on from NC_091282.1 coordinate 908,142,382, forward strand.
ACAGGTGCTTTTAATGTGTAACTACTGAGAAGTGCGGCAGCAGTCCTTACCTCATTATATCTATAAGTAATAAAGGTCTATGTGATTAGAACTTTAAGATTTAAGTCAATTATCTACTTACAAAACTTACCTAACAAACCTTAAACCCCAATAAGATGTTGAAAAATTTAGTAATTATTGTGTTTATCACTCAACGCTGCTTATATCAAGGAGGATATAATCTGACATGAGGAGGTATGAAATTGCCTCAGCTAATTTATACCCCGGAGTATAAATTGTCCTAGGCCACAACATACCCAGGGTATAATCAAGCCTAGGCCACTTTAACCCCGGGCATAGTATGGATAAACAATGGCATACAGTTGTTTCACGTCATCACACACCTCTTAGGGCCTCAGTAATTATTTGGACTTTGATGCATAATAAGCTTTTACCAATTTTAGCACTCAAAAACTTTTATGTTCTTTAAATCTTGTCACTTATCCATGTGTTGCTGGGTTGTGAAGGTCCACTAGGTCCTTAATTTGGTATATGATTTCGGACATGATTATTTATTAATTAATTTCTCTGTAAGGCCGGAAGACGGGACAGACTATGGATTTTGACCTATGTGCAACGCTGCTGCCTATTTAGACAGGTCCATAAATACATAGATTAGGAGCTATGCATGGGACACCTTAGGCATCATACAATTGCCTTGGCAACCTAGGCAGGAAATTGCAATTAAAATGCTACTATAATGTTTTGGTGTCAATATAGCGGCATGAAAAATCAGTTCAAATTTTGGATCCACAGTGAACTCCATAGGCTCTGTATTTTATTTGTTAGCGGTTGAGATGGAGAAAACATCAATTCTGCAGTTTATTAATGTTTTATTTCTTTTATTTGCACAATGAATTACATTTTGTAATATTTTTAATGTCTCATAATGTGCAAATCATATTTTTCTGTTAACGAGACTATGCATAATTGTTTTTTTTGCAGGACAATTTGATGTTTTTTAAAAACATTTTTGAGTACATGTGATTTTTTAAAATCACTTTATTGTAAGGGATGAGCAAAAAATAGCAATTTGTGTTGGTTCGTTACGACCGTGACAATTACAAAATAATTTAGTTATTAACATAATGAAAAAATCTGTTAAGTGGAAAAATGAAATTTGTTTTAGTTTAACTTTTTCATACATTAACCCCTTCATGACCTTGGGATTTTTCGTTTTTCCGTGTTCGTTTTTCACTCCCCTCCTTCCCAGAGCGATAACTTTTTTATTTTTCCGTCAATTTGGCCATGCGAGGGCTTATTTTTTGCGGGACGAGTTGTACTTTTGAACGACATCATTGGTTTTAGCATGTCGTGTACTAGAAAACGGGAAAAAAATTCCAAGTGCGGTGAAATTGCAAAAAAAGTGCAGTCCCACACTTGTTTTTTGTTTGGCTTTTTTGCTAGGTTCACTAAATGCTAAAACTGACCTGCCATTATGATTCTCCAGGTCAGTACGAGTTCATAGACACCTAACATGACTAGGTTATTTTTTATCTAAGTGGTGAAAAAAAATTCCAAACTTTGCTAAAAAAAAAAAAAAAAAATTGCGCCATTTTCCGATCCCCGTAGCGTCTCCATTTTTCGTGATCTGGGGTCGGTTGAGGGCTTATTTTTTGCATGCCGAGATGACGTTTTTAATGATAGCATTTTGGTGCAGATACGTTCTTTTGATCGCCCGTTATTGCATTTTAATTCAATGTTGCGGCGACCAAAAAAAGTAATTCTGGCGTTTTGAATTTTTTTCCCGCTACGCTGTTTAGCGATCAGGTTAATGCTTTTTTTTAGTTGATAGATCGGGCGATTCTGAGCGCGGCGATACCAAATATGCGTAGATTTTATATTTTTTTTATTGATTTATTTTGATTGGGGCGAAAGGGGGGTGATTTAAACTTTTATATTTTTTTTATTTTTTTAACATTTTTTTCAACTTTTTTTTTTTACTTTTGCCATGCTTCAATAGCCTCCATGGGAGGCTAGAAGCAGGCACAACGCGATCGGCTCTGCTACATAGCAGCAATCTGCTGATCGCTGCTATGTAGCAGAAATGGAGGTGTGCTGTGAGCGCCGACCACAGGGTGGCGCTCACAGCCACCGGTGATTAGTAACCATAGAGGTCTCAAGGACTTCTATGGTTACAATGGAGACGCATCGCCGACCCCCGATCATGTGACGGGGGTCGGCGATGACGTCATTTCCGGCCGCCCGGCCGGATGCGGTAGTTAAATGCCGCTGTCTGCGTTTGACAGCGGCATTTAACTAGTTAATAGGTGCGGGCAGATCGCGATTCTGCCCGCGCCTATTACGGGCACATGTCAGCTGTTCAAAACAGCTGACATGTCCCGGCTTTGGTGCGGGCTCCCCGCGGAGCCCTGCATCAAAGCAGGGGATCTGACCTCGGACGTACTATCCCGTCCGAGGTCAGATAGGGGTTAATGTTTAAATTTTTTTTCTTAACTTTTTACTTTTGTCTCATAAGAATACTTGAAATTCAATGAACTTGGTTGCTCACATGTTAAGGCCCACATGTCAAATGTGTGTAGGGGCGCCGACCGACTGATGGTCATGGGAGATGTTGATCGTGCATGTCTGATTTTGGACTGCATTGTTCTCCCGGAGATAAGCTGCCAGCTGATATGTTTGTCGATGGCTTCGTCATAAAGAACACAGAATTGCTCAGCCGTGTGAGCGTTCTAGTGTTTGGAAGAGTTGGCCAAGATGGTTGTCGGACAAATGATCGTCCGAAGTATTGTTCGGGCGACAGCCATCTAATGTGTATGGCCAGGTCTGTCAGTAGGGCTTCTTCTACTACAACCCCTGGCAAAAATTATGGAATCATCGGCCTTGGAGGATGTTCATTCAGTTGTTTAATTTTGTAGAAAAAAAGCAGATCACAGACATGGCACAAAACTAAAGTCATTTCAAATGGCAACTTTCTGGCTTTCTGGCTAAAAAAGTAACCATTACTGACTACCACATTTTTGTTCTTGATTTCTTTTAGTGTTTCTTAAAGCCAGAAAGTTGCCACTTGAAATGACTTGTCATGTTGACTCATGTCTGAGATCTGCTTTTTTTCTACAAAATTAAACAACTGAATGAACATCCTCCCAGGCCAGTGATTCCATAATTTTTGCCAGGGGTTGTAATAGTCTAGGAATAGAAGCAGTATCTGCACGAGCAACAAGATGTATGTGGTATATCCATTCATGGGGCATTAAGGGGTTAAGGGTAATGACAGATTTCACAACCTTTGGCAGACACAGACTCCCTGTAACTTGATATTGTTCCTCCAGAAAGCTGTTGAGGAATTTCAGTTTTCATTTCTTTCTTGGTCTATTTTCATTCAGTCACATTGGCAGGATTTTACATTCTGCCCCAGCATCTCTATTGGAAACAAGCCAGGCCAAACCAGAGCTAATTTTAATTTCTTTTATCAATTAAGATGCGTATTTACTGTCGCTAATTGGACTTTAATCTGGCTGCATAACCATTATAAGCATAAGCTATAGTTTACAGGCAGATCATTTTAAAAGGAATCTGTCAGAACAAATCTATCACAGGCGCTTGGTGTCATGGAGAGGTTCAGTGCACCTTCCTACTGTCATGGATCAGTTTGAGGATTCAATCCGGTGATCTGTCGCTGTGTGGTCAGTTGCTCTATCTGCTGAGCTATTGCCTTTTCTTCCCTGTCCAAACCATAATAGTTTCTATTGTCTGTTTTCCTTTCTTGCTTCCCTCCTCTCTGGGTGTTTCTCATTTTCCCGCTTTGGTTTGCGCTATCTTATTCTGGGTGGGGTATTACATATTCACCTTTCGCTGCACTACCACATTTCGAAGTTGTTTGCATGTATACAGGCGGATAAGAATGCCTGCTTCTACTCTACTCAAAGCCTGTAGTCTCACACAAGCAAGCACTCTACGTAGCGGTCTATGTCGGCTTCATACAATGCTTATCTGCCCAAACCAGATGACTCCTCAGTGTGATTAGACTCCATTCTGGTTATTTTGGAGGTTCTGGCTGCTAATAGTTGAATGCATAATTGAAGCCTAAGAAAGTGTATTATCTAATTATTGGGCGATGGGGTTGCCCAAATCGATAAGTCTGCAGGCACTCTCTGTGACTGTAGAGTTATGAATGCGCCGTACTGCAAGGATTTGCCAGTTTCTCAGCTGAGACTGGAGGGTATGTATGCCAGAATTCAGCTAGTTGACATGGTCTCCACACCCACGACCACTGGATGGCCGCATTACTAGTCGGGGCGCAGCTTTGCTCAATACTAGTGTATGGAGCGAGGCTGCGCCCACCAATGCATACATACCTGCCGGACCCGACTCAGAAACCGGCGCTGGGGGAGATTCATAAATCTGCAGTCACACAGAATGACTGCAGACTTATTGACTTAGACAACTCTTTTAAAACAGGATCTTAATATCAATACCATCTTAACATCAAGCTATGAGTAACCTTTCAATAAGCTCAGCACGTATATGGCTATAAGTGCACCAGAAATTCAAATGTACACCAACGATAAATTTGTACTATTAATTTGTATTAAAGGGAATCTGTCAGGTTTTTGCTATGTAATCTGAGGACAGCATGACATAGTGGTTAAAACTCAGATTTCGACAATGTGTTGTTTACCTACAATGAAGGTTTATCACCAGGACATTATCACTGCAGGGACCAGTTCTCATGCACTTGCTAGACTACCTCTCATGATTGGATTTCCTATAAGGCCAATCTAAACCATGGTCTACGGCACAACAGTCAGGGGGCGTGTATACAGAATAAATGACAGCCCAATATTTACAAACTTTTCAGTATTATTTTGAAAATCCCAAGTAAAATGCTGCTTTTTAAATTTACACCCAAATACATTAAATAAATTGAGCAGTACATTTACGTTGCCCATCTCTACAACTTGCGCTGTCTTGTTCGGTCACAGACAAAAAGCATTTGCTATTTCTCTCTTACACACTCAGTGTAAACCACGTGTTAAAGTAAGATTTCAGAGTCAAAGATTCCAAATGATTCATTATGCTCATATCACTTGCCTTCTACATACCTACTGATCAGGGGCTGGTTGGGGGGCAAACACAAAGCACTGGCCCAGGAGTGGTGGCCCATCATTAAGCTGCGGTCTCACATACCAACCGGCGCATGTAGTACACATCTGAAGTGTGGCTTCTAAGAAGCCATTTCATAAAACCCAATTGGAATCATCTTCCTAGCACAACAAATGCTACCTGAGACCGATTTTTTTTTATACACGCACATGACCCCAGTCTGTGGTGTAGATATTCTAGGTGTGTTCCTTTTAAAAAAAAAAATCAAACAAAAAACACTCCCACAAAACGTTTTATTACCTAAACGTGTGTAAATTTATATGTAGTGTAGTATAAGTGCAGTAATATACTCACTGATGGCCATCTTCCCTGGTTTCCAGGTCCTCTTCTGGATCACTTGGCTTCTATTCCTACATGCTAAATCACACTGTGCTCTGTTGTCCTGATTCATGAAGACGGGCGATTTTCATGCTGTTTTTGAGGGGGCGTGCTGGAGTCAGACGCTCCTGATTCATTAAAGGTACCGTCACACATAACGATTTCTTTAACGATATCGTTGCTTTTTGTGACGTAGCAACGATATCGTTAACGAAATCGTTATGTGTGACAGCGACCAACGATCAGGCCCCTGCTGGGAGATCGTTGGTCGCTGGTAATGATCAGGACCTTTTTTTTGGTCGCTGATCACCCGCTGTCATCGCTGAATCGGCGTGTGTGACGCCGATCCAGCGATGTGTTCACTGGTAACCAGGGTAAATATCGGGTTACTAAGCGCAGGGCCGCGCTTAGTAACCCGATATTTACCCTGGTTACCATTGTAAAAGTTTTAAAAAAAACACTACATACTTACATTCCGGTGTCTGTCACGTCCCCCGGCGTCAGCTTCCCACACTTACTGTGTCAGCGCCGGCCGGCCGTAAAGCAGAGCACAGCGGTGACGTCACTGCTGTGCTGTGCTTTACGGCCGGCGCTCACAGTCAGTGCGGGAAGGTGACGGCGAGGGACGTGACAGACACCGGAATGTGAGTATGTAGTGTTTTTTTTTTTTACATTTACAATGGTAACCAGGGTAAATATCGGGTTACTAAGCGCGGCCCTGCGCTTAGTAACTCGATGCTAATCCCTGGTTACCCGGGGGCTTCGGCATCGTTGGTCGCTGGAGAGCTGTCTGTGTGTGACAGCTCTCTAAGAGGTGCACACTTCTTAATGAATCATGGACGACAAAAAAAAAGAATAGACTAATTACGGTATGCACAACCACAACTGCTATAAAAATATCAAAACACCTTTATTAACACCTCACAATATACATAAAAACATTTAAAACACAGTAAAAAAATCAGTACAAAAGTCACACCCCAAAACACGAGCCCCCTATAATTGCAGAATCAACATAACAAATGGTATTGCATATGTATCGAACTCGGTGTATACAAAGATACCAACACTACATATGATCTACATTCGGTCCAAACCCACAATCCATATATCACAGGCAAATAGATATTACAATGTCCTCGGTTGCTGAGACCCAAGATAAATGTCCTTTTTGGGGTAAATGCAAAAGACCCCCCCAAAAGAAAAGACAATATGTGTAATCCAAATGGATACGACATGATCTGTCACTGATAGCAGAGTCAAAGTCCAAAGTCCACTAATCCTGAGGTCATTGAATAAGTCAGATGGACTGTGCGAATGCACCGGAGATATATAGGGAACGGGGCTCCAAACAATGAATTCCCTATCAAGAGGTAAAGCCGGGTATAATAACCTCAAAGTAAAGGGGGGGTGTGAGGAGAGCAGGCCCCACGCGTGTCGCTGCCATATCAAGTGCATCTGACAAGTGGCTGGAGTAAGATTTCTTGCATAAGGCATGCGACAGACCGTCGCATATTAGACCTGTGGCATTACAACACCAAGATGCTTCTGTCCTGCCCCAGCTCTGCCCATTATGGCACAGCTGTACAAAATTTGCGTGACAACGCCAAAAGTTGTAAAATTCTTAAACAAAAAGTTTTCTGCCGTAAAGGCTTTGATGAATCGGCGCATTTGTGTAAGCTGAAATTCGCTATTACAATGTAAGTCTGTGGAGCCTTGCTCTGACGATCCATTGACTCACATTGGAAAAGGTACTCTTAGTTCACAGAGACTTCAGTGTGATCGGAAGAGTTAGAATAGCAGTACATGACCTAAAAGAGGACTGCCAAGATGCTGGAAACTGGAGAAGTCCGTGAGCGTATTACATCGGCACTACAGTACATATACATTTACACAGGTTTAGGCAGTAAAAAGTTTTGTGGGACTTTAAGTATATTTTTTATTACAGCTTATTTGGCCAATGTCAGGACTTACAGGGCAACACGTGTATTTTGGAGAGAGTGTAACGTCGAACTAGCGACTCTTAACTGTGGGAAGGTCTTTGATGTGAGAATGATGTTACATGCAAGAAATATTGCTCAAGACATCCACACCCAAACTGTAATGTTTAATTTGAAATGGTCCAAGAAATGGAAGTGCATGTTATATTAGTCTGGACGGAGAAACTTACAAAGTAGATTTTTCCTTTATTGCCAACCACTTTTCCTTGGTACTGTAATGTCTGTCATCAAGATGACTGACTAGTAGAAATAAGTACTAAATCAAATTAATCACATTGCCCACGGAGTCTGAAGTAAGGAAGCATCCACAGTATATACTGTGCTTTGAAAAAGTATTCATATCCAGTGAGCTTTTCCACATTTGTTCATGTTACAGCCACAAATTTACATTTATTTTATTGGGATTTTATGTGATATACCAAAACAAAGTAGCAAGTATTTGTGAACTGTAAAGGAAATTATACATGATTTTCTAATTATTTACAAGGTAAATATATTTTTTCAGAACCTAACCCTGCTTTACTCTTCTCTACAACTTTATCCCTGACCTGTCTGGTGTGTTCCTTGGTTTTCATGGTGCTGTTTGAGCCTTAATGTTCTCAAATAAACCTCTTAGGCTTTCACAGAACAGCTGTGGTTATACTGAGAGTTAATTACATACAATTGAGTCAATTTATTAATTATGTGATGTGACTTGTGTAAACAATTGGTCACTCGGGATTTTATTTAGAGGTATCAAACTACAGGGGTCTGAGTACAAATGAACATGACAATTTTCAGTTTCATATTTTTAAAATATTTAGAAAGTCATATATCATTCCCTTTACACTTCACAAATACTTGCTACTATGTGTTGATATCTACTATATAATTGTCTAAGGGTTACTTCCGTCTGTCCTTCTGTCACAGATATTCATTGGTCGTGGCCTCTGTCTGTCATGGAATCCAAGTCGCTGATTGGTCGTAGCAAAACGCCCACGACCATTGCCACGACCAATCAGCGACGGCCACAGTCCGGCGGCAATATGGCTGCTCTTTCCTCCCCACAGTCAGTGCCCGCTCCATACTCCCCTCCAGTCATCCAGTCAGCCCTCACACAGGGTTAATGCCAGCGTTATCGGAGCGTGGTGTAACGCACGCCGGTTACGCAGCTAATAACCCTGTGTGACCAAGTTTTTACTATTGATGCTGCGTATGCAGCATCAATAGCAAAACGATCTAATGTTACAAATAATAATAATAAAAAAAAAATTATTCTCACCCTCCGACGTCGCGTCCTGTCCGCCGGCAGGTTACGGTGCTAAGGATGCTATGGGAGAAGGAACTTGCATGACGTCACGGTCATGTGACCGCGACGTCATCACAGGTCCTGCGTGCCTGCGCGAGAAGGACCTGCCATGACGTCACGGTCATGTGACTGCGACTTCATCACAGGTCCTGTGCGCCTGCGCGAGAAGGACCTGCCATGAAGTCACGGTCATGTGACCACGACGTCATCACAGGTACTGCGCGCCTGCGCGAGAAGGACCTGCCATGACATCATGGTCATGTGACCGTGACTTCATCACAGGTCCTGCTCGCCTGCGCGAGAGGGACCTGCCATGACATCACGGTCATGTGACCGCAACGTCATCATAGGTCCTGCGCTCATAGTCATACCAACCCTGGCACTGGAAGCCACCGCGTGCACCGTACACAGGAGCCAGGACTAAGGTGAGTATATGTTCATTTTTTATTTTATGTCACTGGCGAATATACTACATTACTGGGCAATATACTACGTGACTGACCAATATACTACATACTGCGTGGCTGTGCTGTATACTACGTGGCTGGACAATATACTACGTTGCTGTGCAATATCCTACGTAGCTGGGCAATATACTACGTTGCTGGGCAATATACTATGTGGCTGGGCAATATACTACGTGACTGGGCAATATACTATGTGACTGGGCAATATACTATGTGACTGGGCAATATACTATGTGACTGGGCAATATACTATGTGACTGGGCAATATACTACGTGACTGGGCAATATACTATGTGGCTGGGCAATATACTACGTGGCTGGGCAATATACTACGTAGCTGGGCAATATACTACGTGACTGGCCAATATATTATGTAGCTGGGCAATATACTACGTTACTGGGCAATATACTACTCTACTGGGCAATATACTATGTGACTGGGCAATATTATACTTGGACATGCATATTCTAGAATACCCGATGCGTTAGAATCGGGCCACCATCTAGTATCACATAAAATCCCAATAAAATACATTTAACTTTGTGAGTTTAATGTGAGAAAATGTGGAAAAGTTCATGGGATACAAATTCTTTATCAAAGCACTGTATGTAATACATTGATGAAGTCAACTAAAAGGGCTCTCCATTCTGTATATAGTGTCTAAAGCAATACGGATTTCTCAAAATGTGTATTCTATATATAGCATTCTTGGCAAAGAGTCAAAACCACGAGTAATAACATTGTCTGCCGACAGCATTGCTGCACTATTGTCTGTAGGAAATGAATTTCTGACACCCCCATGTCTGAGAAGCTGTACAATTAAAAACTACTCTTGTTTTCGTGGGGTTTTTCTCAATGATTTTGCTTTAGATAAATATTTTGAATGTTCTTATTGGCTAAAGTGAATTACGAATTATGCACTTAGTTCCAGGATATTTTCCTATAAGATTTTTTTCCCTTTCCTAGAAAACTAGGCTACTTTCCTTTGTCCTTCCATCTTTTCTGACAAAGACAGGGTGGCCTTAATTTCTTTGATTAAAGACAAAACTCTGGTTATCAATACTGCAGATAAGGACACAGCTATCGTGATCATGGACAGGACCATGTATATTACTGAGATCATGTCCCATTTAAGTAACAGAGAGGTATTTAAGATTCTTCTAGGTAATCCTACCTCAACTATCAAACAGAAGATTAAAACTATCATCGATCAATGCTTATCATCTAAGGTTATAGATAATAAGGTATAAGACTTCTTACAGAAGAAAGTTCCAATCATTCCAGTCTTTTCTCTATTCTACAAAATAAATAAAAGACTGGACAAACCATCTGGAGACCAATTGTGGCTGACACCGGTCCATTTCATTCCCTCCAGCCCTATTGTTGGGAAGGATCTTGACACCTTATGCTAACTATACAGCCTAATCCTTTTGGATATGGGAGACTTTCTGAAACTCATTCAGGACATCGAATTGATACCAACAACACCAATTTTGGTCACATGTGATGTTATACAGTATACATCCATTACCCATGAAAAGGGTCTACTAGTGGTCGATAAACGCCTTTGTGATAACAACCTGGGAACTGATGTCAAGGAGTTCTGTATGAATTTGATAAAATTGGTACTTACAGAAGACTTTTTTCTTTTCCAGGATTATTATTATTATTATTTATTGTTATAGCGCCATCTATTCCATGGCGCTTTACATGTGAGGAGGAGTATACATAATTAAAAACAAGTACAATAATCTTAAACAATTCAAGTCATAACTGGTACAGGAGGAGAGAGGACCCTGCCCGCGAAGGCTCATAATCTTCAAGAGATGGGTGAATTTTACAGTAGGTGAGGATAGAGCTGGTTATGCAGCGGTTTGGTCGATCGGTGGTTACTGCAGGTTGTAGGCTTGTCGGAAGAGGTGGGTCTTCAGGCTCTTTTTGAAGGTTTCGATGGTAGGCGAGAGTCTAATGTGTTGTGGTTGAGGGTTCCAGAGTAGGGGTGATACGCGAGAGAAATCTTGTATACGATTGTGGGAAGAGGAGATAAGAAGGGAGTAGAGAAGGAGATCTTGTGAGGATCGGAGGTTGCGTGTAGGTAAGTACCAGGAGACGAGGTCACAGATGTATGGAGGAGACAGGTTGTGGATGGCTTTGTACCTCATGGTTAGGGTTTTGTAGTGGAGTCTCTGGGCAATGGGGAGCCAGTGAAGGGATTGACAGAGGGGAGAGGCCGGGGAATAGCGGGGGACAGGTGGATTAGTCGGGCAGCAGAGTTTAGAATAGATTGGAGGGGTGCGAGAGTGTTAGACGGGAGGCCACAGAGCAGGAGGTTGCAGTAGTCAAGGCGAGAGATGATGAGGGCATGGACTAGGGTTTTTGCAGATTCTTGGTTGAGGAATGTACGGATTCGTGAAATATTTTTGAGTTGAAGGCGGCAGGAAGTGGAAAGGGCTTGGATATGTGGTTTGAAGGAGAGATCAGCGTCAAGGATTACCCCGAGGCAGCGAGCTTGTGGGACTGGGGAGAGTGGGCAGTCATGTACTGTAATGGATAGGTTCGTTGGGGGGGTCGCGTGAGATGGGGGAAAGATGATGAATTCTGTTTTGTCCGTGTTAAGTTTCAGAAATCTAGCGGAGAAGAAGGATGAAATAGTGGACAGACATTGAAGGATTCTGGTTAGTAGGGAGGTGATATCTGGTCCAGCGATGTAGATCTGTGTGTCATCAGCATAGAGGTGATACTGAAAGCCATGAGATTCTATGAGCTGTCCCAGGCCAAAGGTGTAAATGAAGAAGAGCAGGGGCCCAAGGACTGAACCTTGTGGGACTCCGACAGATAGGGGGCGAGGTGAGGAGGTGGTGTGTGAGTGGGAGACGCTGAATGTCCGGTCTGTTAGGTATGATGAGATCCAGGATAGGGCCAAGTCTGTGATGCCAAGGGAGCCGACAGGTCGAGGAGGAGGAGGACAGAGTAGTGTCGCTTGCTCTTGGCGATTAAGAGGTCATTGGTGACCTTAGTTAGGGCAGTTTCAGTGGAATGGTGTGACCGGAAGCCAGATTGTAAGCGGTCAAAGAGGGAGCAAGAAGAGAGATGGGAGGACAGTTCAAGGTAGACGTGTTGTTCCAGTAGTTTGGAGGCATAAGGGAGAAGTGATATTGGGCAATAGCTAGATACACAGGATGGGTCAAGAGAGGGCTTTTTGAGGATAGGTGTGATGGAGGCATGTTTAAAGCTTGAGGAAAAAACACCAGTTGTTAGTGATAGGTTGAAGAGATGGGTTAGGGTTGAGATGAAGACTGTGGTGAGGTTTGCGATAAAGTGGGATGGGAGCGGGTCAAGTGCACAGGTGGTGAGATGCGATCTTGAGAGTAGAGTGGAGAGCTGATCTTCTGTAATGGTGGAGAAGTTGGTTTTGGAGGTGGAGTGCTGGGAAGTCGGGAGGAAGGGCTCTGGGGGTTGTTGACCAAAACTGTCTCTGATGCTATCAATCTTCTGCTTGAAAAATGAGGCAAAGTCTTCAGCTGAGATAAGTTAGGAGGGAGGAGGTGCTGGGGGACGGAGGAGAGAATTGAAGGTGTTGAATAACTGTTTAGAGTTGTGAGACAGGGAGGATATGAGAGATGAGAAGTAGGTTTGTTTAGCTGTGGCGAGTGTGGTCTTGAAAGTAGTGAGGGACTGTTTGAATGCGATGAAGTGCTCATTGGAGTGGGATCTTTTCCATCTGTGCTCAGCAGCCCTGGAAGCTCGCCTCAGTTCTTTGGTCAGGCTGGTGTGCCAGGGCTGTCTGTTTATTTTGCGAGCTTTGGTATGTGTTAGGGGGCAGCGTCATCCGCATTGTGTAAGGAACTTATGTCTGTGAGAGGGAGGAGGGATTCAGAAAATGAATGTAGGTCAAGATGTTTAAGATTTCTGTGAGGGTGTGAATGTTTGTGGGGTGGGGATTGTAGACATGGAGTGGAGAGGGAAGAGAATGTGAGAAAGTTGTGGTCAGAGAGAGGAAGAGGTGAGTTAGAGAGGTTAGATAGGGAGCAGAGGCGGGTGAAGATGAGGTCCAGTGTGTGACCATCTTTGTGAGTGGCTGCAGAAGACCATTGAGTGAGGCCGAAGGAGGAAGTGAGAGATAGAAGTTTAGTGGCAGCTGAGAGGGAAGTGTCAGTGGGGATGTTGAAGCCGCCCATGATGATAGTGGGGATGTCCGCCGAAAGGAAATTAAGTAGCCAGGTGGTGAAGTGGTCAAAGAAGGTGGTGGCTGGCCCTGGGGGGCGGTAAATGACAGCCAGTTGGAGGTTGGAGGGGAAGTAGATGCGCACAGAGTGCACCTCAAAGGAAGGGAGGGTAACAGAGGGTGGCAGTGGGATTGGGGTGAAGGAGCAGTTATCTGACAGGAGAAAACCCACTCCTCCACCATGTTTGCTGCTGGGGCGGGGTGTGTGGGAAAGGTGGAAGCCACCGTAAGAGAGTGCAGCAGGGAAGGCTGTGTCAGAAGGGGTGAGCCAGGTTTCGGTGATGGTGAGGAAGGAAAGTTTGGTAGTAACAAAAAGATCATGGATGTAGGAAAGCTTGTTGCAGACAGAACAAGCGTTAACAGAGCTCCTGTTAGTGGGACTGGGGAAGCGGGGGCTGGGCGAATGGGTATAAGGTTAGAGAGGTTACGGAAGGTTGTGATAGAGCGTGGATGGGAGGTAGAAATGACTGTGGGAATGTGGTGAGGACAACCAGGATTTGGAGAGATGTCACCAGCAGTGAGAAGGAGCAGAGAAAGTGTTAGCAGGTGGGAGCAGGAGGGGGCATGAGGGGGCTGTCTGTGTTTGGAGGCAGAGGATTGTAGGTTAAGGAACAGTTCTGAGGAGGAGGTGAGACGGATGGGGAGGATTGAAGCAGAGAAAACAGTTCCTTTCTTGGTGTGGGGATTAGGGGAGTTAATAGAAAGTGAATGATTATAGGGGTGAAAGTGAAAACAAACTGAAACATTGTTTATAGTGACTGGCCAGTTACCTTCAGTTCCCTTCAGTTTCAATTCAGGTTTTAATTCTACTGCAATCCTCATACTTTTAGGACACACTTATAGGAATCACACAGCAGACTAAAGTCATTGCAGACTTGAGCTATGCAATATATGTAAAACTAAGTGCGTTCAGGTGTGAAGCAGAGAGGAGTGGTCTCTGTTCATCTTGGTCAGAGAATTAAGAGTGGACAAGATGCATACAATCAAGCATTGAGTAAACAAGGTCATAGATAACACGGGTGGGGTGAAGCTGGGGTTAGCTGAAAGGCATACCATGAGAATGCTAGGAGCAGAGGAAAGTCTGTATGCAAAGCTGGGTCATGTACTATGTGCACTTCATAGACAGACAGCAGAAGAGCAGGAGAGCTGGGTGGATGAACATACCATGAGAATGTTAGGAGCAGAGGAAAGTCTGTATGCAAAGCTGGGTGATGTACTATGTGCACTTGATAGACAGACAGCAGGAGAGTAGGAGAGCTGGGTGGATGAACATACCTGTCGGAAGAATAGAAATACTTGTTAGAGTGCAATGGTGGCAGGTAGCAGGGCACAGTCTGTATACATCTTTCAGGTTTTAATTCTACTGTAATCTTCACACTTTTAGGACACACTTATAGGAATCACACAGCAGACTAAATTCCTTTTTTCTTCAATTCCAGGGCACGGCTATGGGATCCAATGCCCCCCCTCCCCACATATGTGTATTGTTACACAGCTTTTGTTCATCTACAGCCCTACTTTTACAGCCAATTCTATATATAGGCTCCTGTATATCGCTGACATATTCTGCATATAGGGGGTACCTTGGATTCCTTCCTGGATTTTCATCATTTCATTAACAGTATTTGGCCAGAATTGCAGTTTATATTACATTATGATTCTAGTCGAATTTATTTTCCTGACACTACTGTGATCAGGAATGAGACAGGTGAATTAAGTACTGATCTTTTGTCAAGGAAATAGATAAAAATAATTTACTATATTAACCCCTTAGTGACGGAGCCAAATTTTTGAAATCTGACCAGTGTCACTTTATGTGGTAATAACTCTGCAAAGCTTCAACAAATCCCAGTGATTTTGAGACTGTTTTCTCGTGACATATTATACTTTATGATAATGGTAAAGTTAGGTCAATATGTTTTGTGTTTATTTATAAAAAATATCAAAAATTTGAGAAAAATGTTAAAAAATTAGCAATTTTCAAAATTTGAATGATTATCCCTTTAATCCAGATGGTCATACCACAGCAAAGCATTAATAAATAACATTTCCCACATGTCTGCTTTACATCAGCACCATTTGTAAAATGTTATTTTATTTTTTTAGCATTTTAGGAGGTTTAAAATTGTAGCTGCAATTTTTCATTTTTTCAAGGAAATGTACTACATTTATTTTTTTAGGGAACTCTCCATGTTTGAAGTGACTTTAGGGGTCTCATATATTGAGAAATCCCCAAACATGATACCATTTTAAAAACAGCACCCCCTGACATATTGAAAACTGCAGTCAGGTAGTTTATTAACCCTTCAGGTGCTTTACAGGAATTAATGCAAAGTGGTATGACAGAAATGAAAATGTGCATTTTTACCACCTAAATGTCGGTAACTTCTGAACAGGTTACAACAGCCGACAGACTCTAAGGCCGCTATTTGGTCATGAATTGCCACCGCAAACATCAGGACCACAAAATCAAGATCTGAGGGCGCCAATTGGGATAAAGAGGAAGCCCCCACACTCTGTTAACCATATATAATGATGTAGTCACTATTTACAGCAGCATCTAAGGGGTTAAACAGATTTTGACAGTGCAAACACTGATCATGGCTCATGCAGAAAGTTGTCAGCTATAGTGCACAACCGACAGATGCTGGATTGTTACCTGTATGGGGAGGCTATTCTCTTATATGTAAGGTCAGTTAAAAGGCGTATTGGCGGTCATTAAGGGGTTAAACTGGCTGCCACCCCTGGGTGACAAAGAAATCTATACCAGTCTTCAAGTGTGCACGTGTCAATAGAATTGTGACCTCTGAAAAGAAAACAATTGAGCGCTTTAATGAGATACATTTTAAATTTCTAGCCAGGGGCTATCTGAATGAGATCCTTAAAAAATGTATCAATAGGGACACTCGATTCAACACTAGCACAAACAAAGGAAAATTGCATTAGTGCAAACATTACATCCCTTTACATACAAAATCCATAAAATTATCCGCAGACACTATGACATCCTACACAAAAGGTGTCCCAATGTCAGTGAATTTCAAAATCCATTTTACTCATGTTTCCACTGTCCTCCAAACCTAAGAAACAAGTTATTTGGTTAGAACATATCTCTTCTTGTTACTACAGTAACGTACATAATCCATTTCATCCTTACATGGCACTGAGTAAAATGTTGGCACCATAACTGTTTTTTTTTTTTCATTTTTTTTTTTTATGTTTCATTAAAACTTTTGTTATTTTTTTTCTATCTTTTTACTTTTATCTTCATTTTTCTATATTTTTTTTTTTATTTTTTATCATTTTTCTCTTATTATTCTTTTTATTTCTATTTTTGTATTTACGTTTATTTTAATTTTTATTTCTGCTTCTGTTTCTATTCTGTATTTCCATTTCTTGTTCCCACTTTTTTTCCCTTTTTTCCCTCTTTCCACCTTTATCTCCATTCACATTCAACACTTTCTTTCCTCCATTATTCCCCCTAAGATTCTCTTCTGTCTCACTGTTTCCTTCTACACAGCTTCATTGTTGGTATCCGAGTGCAGTCCGATGTTATACATGCACACGATGCACTCGCAGCATGCTGCGACTATTTTCTCCTGACGATTCAGCATGAGAAAATAATATGAGATCTGCACTGCCCTATAGCATAACACTGGGCCGAGTGCTCTCCGATAAAACATCTCATAGCGCTCAGTCACATTATATGGCAATGTGAGCCAGCCCTTAGTGATATATTAACTTTTCTATGGGCCAGTACAATTACGGCAATATCAAATTTATGGCTTTTTTTGGTTTTCCAACCTTTGTGCGCTAAAATGAAACTTTATCCATTTTGTAAATCATCTGATTTTACGTTGCTATATTCTAAGAATCATACATTTTTTTTATTTTTTTGTTGACTTGGGGACTTGAACATAATTGAGTTTAACCCTTTATGGTCTATAAAGTACTATTACATCATGTAGCAAAGGTCAGAATGTTTGGAGCAGGCTCAGGAGCTGAGCCCGCTCCACACAGGGCAGATGCTAGCTATTTTACATGACATCTGTATTTAACAGCAGTGATTGGCGCTACAGCCAGTTGCTGCTGTTAGCATCTTAAATGCCGCTGTGAATCACTGACAGAGGCATTAAAATATTGCCATGACAGCCCACAACATCCTTGTCATTTTAATCCTTTTCTGACGTCCAGCCACAGGATGGGCATTATAGGAGACAGTGGTTTTTACTGTACAAAGCAATACAATAGTATTGATGTATATAGCAGAAGCGATCAAATGACTACAAGTTCAAGTTTCCTAAGGAAACTAAAAAAAAAAAGAAAAGTAAAAAAAAAGCTTTTCTAAAACATTAAAAAGCATAAAAATTCGAATCATTCACCCTTTTCCCACTTAAAAGTAAATAACTGGAATATGGTAATTAAAAAAATATATAGATACTTGGTATCATAGTGTTTGTAGAAGTCCAATCTATCAAAACATCGCAGCAAGCTCTGTAAAATATCCAATTGAAGAAGCGACCAAAACATAGTATGTACTGCAAAATTGTATACGTAAAAACATTAGCTTCTCATTCACAAAAACAACCCTCACACAGCTTCATTGCTGGAAAAATAACTCGGTTGGCGATCTCATAAAATGGTGGCAAGAAAGAAATTACATTTTTTTAAAGTTCTGGATTTTTTTTTAAGCCGCTTAGATTTACAAAATCTAAACCTGTTTGATGTCACCATAATCATACTGCCCAGGAGAATAATTTTGTCAGATATTTTTACTGCACAATTAAGGCCAAAAAAATAAATGCAATAATGGTGGATTTGCAATTTTTCTACCATTTCGCCACTCTTGGAATTTTTTGCTACTTTCCCTTACTCTGGAAGGTAAAATGGATGGTGCCATTCGAAATTACAACTCATCCCACAAAAAACAATCCCTTTTACATCTATGTCAGCAGAAAAATAAACAAATTATGGCTATTTGAAAAAGGGGAGGAAGAAATGGAGACATAAAAAATGAAAATTGTCTGTTTCCTTAACCAGGTGCGGGCAATTAATCTTCTTGAGGGGCCACATGAGAGACTGTGACTGTTGTGGAGGGCCGAACCAATATGATGAAATTAATTCTACTCAATATTAAGATCAACATTTTAATTATAATTATTTTATATTAATTTTATGACTTAATATTGAGCAGAATTGACTATGCTGACATCCCCCTATAAACCATATGAGCTCACACATAGCCTCCTGAATACAGCACAAACAAAGCCCCTATATACCGTAGGAACCCCCCACAGCCCCTGCATACATTATGAACTCCCACATAGCCTCATATATACAGTATGAGCCACCACATAGCCTCCTACATATACAGTATGAGGACCCACATAACCTCCATATACAGTAGGCATCCTCATGTAGCCTCCTATGTACAGTATAAGTCCCACACACCCTCCCATATACAGAATGAGCCCCAAATAGCCTCTAATATACAGTATGAGCCCCCACATAGCCTCCATATACAGTGTGAGCCTCACATAGCCTCTCTCTCTCTCTCTCTATATATCTATATATATATAATTGTCTAAGGGTCACTTCCGTCTGTCTTTCTGTCTGTCTGTCACGGATATTCATTGGTCGCGGCCTCTGTCACTCATGGAAATCCAAGTCGCTGATTGGTCGTTGCAAAACAGCCACGACCAAACAGCGATGGCCACAGTACGGAAGAAAATGGCCACTCCTTCCTCCCCGCAGTCAGTGCCTGCTCTGTACTTTCCTCCGGTCAGCGCTCACACAGGGATAATGGCAGCTTTGACCGCGGTGTAACGCACTCGGGTAACGCTGCTATTAACCCTGTGTGACCAACTTTTTACTATTCATGCTGCCTATGCAGCATGAATAGTAAAAATATCTAATGTTAAAAATAATAAAAAAATAAAAAGTTGTTACATACTCACCCTCCGGTGGCCCCCTCGGATTGAAGCAGCCTGTTACCGATGCTCCTCGCTATGCCCCGGTGACCGCTGCATGCATTGCGGTCTCGCGAGATGATGACGTCATCATCTCGCGAGGCCGCAATGCAATCTTCTGACCGGAGCGCACGAGGAGCATCGGTAACCGGTCGCTTCGATCCGGAGGCTCCAGAAGGTGAGTATGTAACTATTTTTTATTTTAATTCTTTTTTTTTAACAGGGATATGGTGCATACTATGTGACTGGCCAATATACTATGTGACTGGGCAGTATACTATGTGGCTCTGTGCTGTATACTACGTCACTGGGCAATATACTATGTGGCTGGGCAATATACTATGTGGCTGGGCAATATACTATGTGGCTTATACTATGTGCCTGGGCAATATATTACGTGACTGGGCAATATACTACGTCACTGGGCAATATACTACGTGGCTGGGCAGTATACTACTTCACTGGGCAATATACTACGTGGCTGGGCAATATACTACGTGGCTGGGCAATATACTACGTGACTGGGCAATATACTACGTGACTGGGCAATATACTACGTGGCTGGGCAATATACTACGTGGTTGGGCAATATACTATATGGCTGTTCAATATACTACGTGACTGGGCAGTATAGTACGTGTCTGTGCTGTATACTACGTGGCTCTGTGCTGTATACTACATCACTGGGCAATATACTATGTGGCTGGGCAATATACTATGTGGCTGGGCAATATACTATGTGGCTTATACTATGTGGCTGGGCAATATACTACGTGACTGGGCAATATACTACGTCACTGGGCAATATACAACATGGCTGGGCAATATACTACATCACTGGACAATATACTACGTGGCTGGGCAATATACTACATGGCTGGGCAATATACTACGTGGCTGGGCAATATACTACATAGCTGGGCAATATACTACGTGACTGGGCAATATACTACGTGGCTGGGCAAAATACTACGTGGTTGGGCAATATACTACGTGGCTGGCAAATATACTACGTGACTGGGCAGTATAGTACGTGTCTGTGCTGTATACTACGTGGCTCTGTGCTGTATACTACGTCACTGGGCAATATACTATGTGGCTAGGCAATATACTACGTGGCTGGGCAATATACTACATGGCTGGGCAATATACTACGTGGCTGGGTAATATACTACGTGGTAGGGCAATATACTACATGGGATGTGCAATATACTACGTGGACATGCATATTCTAGAATACCCGATGCGTTAGAATCGGGCCACCATCTAGTATATATATACAGTGTATATATATATATATATATATATATATAGTTGAAGACCCACATAGTCTCCCATATACAATGTAAACCCTACCTAGCCTCTTATATACAGCATGAGCTCCCTATATGCAGTATGAGCCCAACATAGCCTCCATATACAGTGGGGCAAAAAAGTATTTAGTCAGTCAGCAATAGTGCAAGTTCCACCACTTAAAAAGATGAGAGGCGTCTGTAATTTACATCATAGGTAGACCTCAACTATGGGAGACAAACTGAGAAAAAAAAAATCCAGAAAATCACATTGTCTGTTTTTTAACATTTTATTTGCATATTATGGTGGAAAATAAGTATTTGGTCAGAAACAAACAATCAAGATTTCTGGTTCTCACAGACCTGTAACTTCTTCTTTAAGAGTCTCCTCTATCCTCCACTCATTACCTGTAGTAATGGCACCTGTTTAAACTTGTTATCAGTATAAAAAGACACCTGTGCACACCCTCAAACAGTCTGACTCCAAACTCCACTATGGTGAAGACCAAAGAGCTGTCAAAGGACACCAGAAACAAAATTGTAGCCCTGCACCAGGCTGGGAAGACTGAATCTGCAATAGCCAACCAGCTTGGAGTGAAGAAATCAACAGTGGGAGCAATAATTAGAAAATGGAAGACATACAAGACCACTGATAATCTCCCTCGATCTGGGGCTCCACGCAAAATCCCACCCCGTGGGTCAAAATGATCATAAGAACGGTGAGCAAAAATCCCAGAACCACGCGGGGGGACCTAGTGAATGAACTGCAGAGAGCTGGGACCAATGTAACAAGGCCTACCATAAGTAACACACTACGCCACCATGGACTCAGATCCTGCAGTGCCAGACGTGTCCCACTGCTTAAGCCAGTACATGTCCGGGCCCGTCTGAAGTTTGCTAGAGAGCATTTGGATGATCCAGAGGAGTTTTGGGAGAATGTCCTATGGTCTGATGAAACCAAACTGGAACTGTTTGGTAGAAACACAACTTGTCGTGTTTGGAGGAAAAAGAATACTGAGTTGCATCCATCAAACACCATACCTACTGTAAAGCATGGTGGTGGAAACATCATGCTTTGGGGCTGTTTCTCTGCAAAGGGGCCAGGACGACTGATCTGGGTACATGAAAGAATGAATGGGGCCATGTATCGTGAGATTTTGAGTGCAAACCTCCTTCCATCAGCAAGGGCATTGAAGATGAAACGTGGATGGGTCTTTCAACATGACAATGATCCAAAGCACACCGCCAGGGCAACAAAGGAGTGGCTTTGTAAGAAGCATTTCAAGGTCCTGGAGTGGCCTAGCCAGTCTCCAGATCTCAACCCTATAGAAAACCTTTGGAGGGAGTTGAAAGTCCGTGTTGCCAAGCGAAAAGCCAAAAACATCACTGCTCTAGAGGAGATCTGCATGGAGGAATGGGCCAACATACCAACAACAGTGTGTGGCAACCTTGTGAAGACTTACGGAAAACGTTTGACCTCTGTCATTGCCAACAAAGGATATATTACAAAGTATTGAGATGAAATTTTGTTTCTGACCAAATACTTATTTTCCACCATAATATGCAAATAAAATGTTAAAAAAACAGACAATGTGATTTTCTGGATTTTTTTTTCTCAGTTTGTCTCCCATAGTTGAGGTCTACCTATGATGTAAATTACAGACGCCTCTCATCTTTTTAAGTGGTGGAACTTGCACTATTGCTGACTGACTAAATACTTTTTTGCCCCACTGTATATATACAGCGTGAGCCCCACACAGCCTCCCATGTACATACAATCATCACATACACATGAAAAATAGAAAACACCACATAACCTTAGTGTATGGATGGCAGGCGTGAAGGACAGCACGTAGCCCAAGTCTGTGCTAAACTACTGTTCGGCTAATGAGTATCTATTGTGTATTGTGCCCCTTAGGCTAGGGTCACATTGCGTTAGGGCAGTCCGTTTAGCGCATAGCGCTATGGACTGCGGTATCGCAATGTCCCAAAAGGGATCGCGTTAGCCGATCCCGCTAGCGCAGATCCCCGAGCAAGCAGCGTTTGAGGTCCGTCACTCAAATTATGGCACATCGCTAGCGCACACCCAATGTGGGCGTGCGCTAGCGATGCGTTCGCCATTACAAACAATGGCGGCGTTAACGGACTACGTTACACCGCGTTTTGCTGCGGTGTAACGTAGTCCGTTTAATGGAGTCACAAAACGCAATGTGACCCTAGCCTAAGAGACTTTTTACACAGGCAGATAAACTGCAACAAGTTCTGATCGGTAGGAAATCTTGTTCTTTAATAATTGCTAAGCAGTGACTGTGAGGGGTCATCTAGGAAGGACTTTTCATATAATTATTTATCCACCATCACTTTCATGAAATAATTTTTATGGCTGCGTACAGGTTGTGTTCAAACAACAATTTTCTGCTGTTTGAACACTGGTCCTGTTTACAACGGTCAATGTTGAGGAATGAACATTTCTATATATATCATCCTCATTTGTAAAAGGACCATAACAGAAAGAGATTATTATTACATACAATTTTGGTGGTTTTCCGAGAGCTGAAATACTTAATGTTTATTACTAGCGATGAGCGAATATACTCGTTACTCGAGATTTCCAGAGTACGCTCGGGTGTCCTCCACCTCCGAGTATTTGTAACTGCTCGGAGATTTAGTTTTCTTCGCCGCAGCTGAATGATTTACATCTGTTAGCCAGCATAAGTACATGTGAGGGTTGCCTGGTTCCTAGGGAATCCCCACATGTAATCAAGCTGGCTAATAGATGTAAATCATTCAGCTGCGGCGAAGAAAACTAAATCTCCGAGCACTAAAAAATACTCGGAGGACACCCGAGCATGCTCGAGAAATCTCGAGTAATGAGTATATTCACTCAACACTATTACATATCTAAAATGAGCAGATGTGGGAATACACACATCAGTGGGACAGGTGCTATCCACATTTGTACTATGTATTATAGGACTTCTAATTTTGTATGGTTGTACTTTAAATTACTAAGCTAAGTAATATGGATAAAGCATGGAAAATTTGTTCCTTGGGTAAGAGACTTAGAGCAGATGTTTTACAAGGCGGCCTTGTAGTGTTTGCTGCCTACATGGCGAGTGTCTACTGTACACTTAGCATGCTAGACCACCCCCAGATGTTCCAGGATCAATATTTAGAGTAGGGGGAGAGAAGGCGTCCTCGCCACTTCCCATTCAATATAGGGAAATTTTTCATTTATTTGAAACCATGCCCAGACCAGAGACATCAGCTTGCCTACAAATTTTCTGTAACGTATCCAGTGTACACAGTCACACATCTTTTCCCCGTCTGAGGGAGGGCCGTACAAAGTTCTTTAGTATTATCGTCTAAAATCTGATGCCCTTGAATTACACCGTTTTGATCATTATCTGTAATTGCATCAAAAACAAATTCTTGAGTCACCTTTTTAATAAGGATTCTAGACCTCGTCTTTCTTCATTATATTTATACTGATGCTTTTATTTATGATATTTTTAGACGTAAACTGATTTATTATATACAGTACAGACCAAAAGTTAGGACACACCTTCTCATTTAAAGATTTTTCTGTATTTTCATTACTATGAAAATTGTGCATTCACACTGAAGGCATCAAAACTATGAATTAACACATGTGGAATTATATACTTAACAAAAAAGTGTGAAACAACTGATATATGTCTTATATTCTAGGTTCTTCAAAGTAGCCACCTTTTGCTTTGATGACTGCTTTGCACACTCTTGGCATCTCTTAATGAGCTTCAAGAGGTAGTCACCGGGAATGGTCTTCCAACAATCTTGAAGGAGTTCCCAGAGATGCTTAGCACTTGTTGGCCCTTTTGCCTTCACTCTGCGGTTCAGCTCACCCCAAACCATCTCGATTGGGTTCAGGTCTGGTGACTATGGAGGCCAGGTCATCTGCCGTGGCACCCCATCACTCTCCTTCTTGGTCAAATATCCATTACACAGCCTGGAGGTGTGTTTGGGGTTATTGTCCTGTTGAAAAATAAATAATGGTCCAACTAAACGCAAACCAGATGGAATAGCATGCCACTGCAAGATGCTGTGGTAGCCATTCTGGTTCAGTATGCCTTCAATTTGGAATAAATCCCCAACAGAGTCACTAGCAAAGCACCCCCACACCATCACACCTCCTCCATGCTTCACGGTAGGAACCAGGCATGTAGAGTCCATCTGTTCACCTTTTCTGCGTCGCACAAAGACACGGTGGTTGGAACCAAAGATCTCAAATTTGGACTCATCAGATCAAAGCACAGATTTCCACTGGTCTAATTTCCATTCCTTGTGATCTTTTGCCCAAACAAGTCTCTTCTGCTTGTTGCCTGTCCTTAGCAGTGGTTTCCTAGCAGCTATTTTACCATGAAGGCCTGCAGCACAAAGTCTCCTCTTAACAGTTGTTGTAGAGATGTGTCTGCTGCTAGAACTCTGTGTAGCATTGACCTGATCTGAGCTGCTGTTAACCTGCGATTTCTGAGGCTGGTGACTTGGATAAACTTATTGGAGCGCCCCCAGACACAGGGCCACGCATTTCGGTACCGGGCCTCTCTGGTTCGGTTCTGAGGCTGTCACGGTGGCTAGACCTGGTCCGCGACCCTGCTAAGGGGCGTCCAATGAGAGTAGTGGAACAGTCTGTCAGGGGTTCGTGACGCCACCTGTGGTGTTCGGTCAGGGTGACCGACGCTGCTATGGGGTCCACTGGGGTGATGGAATGGCAGCTGGATGGTATACCTTCCCACAGGTGAAGTATGTCCCCAGGGCTTCCCAGTAAGGTGGATGGTGATGGTGTGAGGTACAGTCAATAACGAGGACACATGGTTGCAGTCTCTTTACCTCTTTACTGAAGGCTTCAGGATCCTCAATCCAGAGAACGTTTAACAGGGCTCTCAGAGACCGGCCGGTCCGATGGGCACATCCAGAGTTTCCTTTGCAGATGGAAATCATTGCCTACCAATAGCGCCTGCGTGTTGTAGTCCTACCCTGCTGAGCATTCGGAATAGTCCTCACAACTGCTGTTCTCATTCGTTCGTTCTCTACAGCTCTCTCTCGTTCTTTGCTTCCAGATGTTACTAGTTTCTAACGTCCCCCAGGTATGTTATGGCTAGGACGCCACCCGTATGACGGGAAGGCTTGGAGGTCTTCCGGGACCCTAGAGACGCCCCTCTCCCAATGTTGCCCCCTATGTCTTCGTAGGTGTAGTAAGGTAGACAGTCAACCTATGACTAACTGTCCAGCGGAGTTTGAAGTAAGGCCTGAAGTCAGTTACTCCTACGGTGTTCCGGCCACCGACTACGCGCCTCAGTAAGATGTTGCCTCTCTCTCGGCACGACTCTTACTGGCTCTCCTTTGTGCTTGATCTCGTTTACACGGTTCCACAATATCCTTCCCTTCGTGTCTCTTTCTTAGGATACAGCCGCAGGGTGTGCAGGCGCGGTTCCGTTCCGTTCTGTTATGTTCGCTAGACACCTGCCAGGTTCCCACGCCCGACAGGGGCCCCCCTGTGCCTTCTCCCTGCAACACCCCCTGCCACGGGATGTTGCCTGGACCCAACCCAGTCAGCTTCTGACTAACTTCCTCCCCAGCCTCTAGTTTTACCAGTGTGAGGAGTGGCCCAATAAATAAAGCCTTTTTCTCCCCCTAGTGGCCGGAGTGTGAAGTGTGATGTGTTCTGGTGATACCTGGTCAGGAGAACTCCTTAGTGCCATCAGACGTACTGCTGCTCCCCTTAGCGGCAGAGCGCCATACTGCAACGACCAGGTCTCTGGGGCGCTGCATTATCCTCAGAAGCAGAGGTGACTCTTGGTCTTCCTTTCCTGGGGTGGTTCTCACATGAGCCAGTTTCTTTGAAGCGCTTGATGGTTTTTGCCACTGCACTTGGGGACACTTTCAAAGTTTTCCCAATTTTTCGGACTGACTGACCTTCATTTCTTAAAGTAATGACGGCCACTCGTTTTTCTTTACTTAGCTGCTTTTTTCTTGCCATAATACAAATTCTAACGGTCTATTCAGTAGGACTATTAGCTGTGTATCCAGCAGACTTCTGCACAACACAATTGATGGTCCCAACCTCATTTATAAGGCAAGAAATCCCATTTAGTAAACCTGACAGGGCACACCTGTGAAGTGAAAGCCATTCCCAGTGACTACCTCTTGAAGCTCATCAAGAGCTTGATGGTTTTTGCCACTGCACTTGGGGACACTTTCAAAGTTTTCCCAATTTTTCGGACTGACTGACCTTCATTTCTTAAAGTAATGACGGCCACTCGTTTTTCTTTACTTAGCTGCTTTTTTCTTGCCATAATACAAATTCTAACAGTCTATTCAGTAGGACTATTAGCTGTGTATCCACCAGACTTCTGCACAACACAATTGATGGTCCCAACCCCATTTATAAGGCAAGAAATCCCATTTAGTAAACCTGACAGGGCACACCTGTGAAGTGAAAGCCATTCCCGGTGACTACCTCTTGAAGCTCATCAAGAGCTTGATGGTTTTTGCCACTGCACTTGGGGACACTTTCAAAGTTTTCCCAATTTTTCGGACTGACTGACCTTCATTTCTTAAAGTAATGACGGCCACTCGTTTTTCTTTACTTAGCTGCTTTTTTCTTGCCATAATACAAATTCTAACAGTCTATTCAGTAGGACTATTAGCTGTGTATCCACCAGACTTCTGCACAACACAATTGATGGTCCCAACCCCATTTATAAGGCACGAAATCCCATTTAGTAAACCTGACAGGGCACACCTGTGAAGTGAAAGCCATTCCCGGTGACTACCTCTTGAAGCTCATCAAGAGCTTGATGGTTTTTGCCACTGCACTTGGGGACACTTTCAATGTTTTCCCAATTTTTCGGACTGGCTGACCTTCATTTCTTAAAGTAATGACTGCCACTCGGTTTTCTTTACTTAGCTGCTTTTTTCTTGCCATAATACAAATTCTAACAGTCTATTCAGTAGGACTATTAGCTGTGTATCCACCAGACTTCTGCACAACACAATTGATGGTCCCAACCCCATTTATAAGGCAAGAAATCCCATTTAGTAAACCTGACAGGGCACACCTGTGAAGTGAAAGCCATTCCCGGTGACTACCTCCTGAAGCTCATCAAGAGAATGCCAAGAGTGTGCAAAGCAGTCATAAAAGCAAAAGGTGGCTACTATGAAGAACCTAGAATATAAGACATAATTTCAGTTATTTCACACTTTTTTGTTAAGTATATAATTCCACATGTGTTAATTCATAGTTTTGATGCCTTCAGTGTGAATGTACAATTTTCATAGTCATGAAAATACAGAGAAATGTTTAAATGAGAAGGTGTGTCCAAACTTTTGGTCTGTACTGTATATCTAAAGGATGGCGTTTTATAATTTCTCAGGTTGGCAGATCATTTCTGGTCTCTTTTATAAATAATAAAGAAGGCACAATGCATCTCTAATTGTCATTTTCATTTTTCGGGAAGCATTTAATAATTATTTTATAAACAAATGCGAATCTACATAGGCAATCAAGAGTTTAGCATTCTGATTTGTTTAGTTCTTTGATTGTTTTGCACATCGTGTTTTTGAATCCTGACTTTTTTTTATGCTGAGGTTTGATGTTAAATATACATTAATAGATAAATGTAAAGCACACTATAAACAATGTGCTTTTTTTGTAGCCTTCAATTTGGTGCTTTTTTGCATTTTTTTTTAAAACAGAGCTCACTGTAGGTGTAGTGTTTTTGTAGGGAGGAGAACCAAGTTGATGGTCTCTCCTGTGTATCTGGGCCGGAACCATCGGGGCTGTCACCAGTGTTGCAGGGGGAGGAGATAACTGACCGGAGCAGTACAGGGCACTTGACTGATGGGGCGGGTCGGACTTAAATAGCAGTTTGAGCGGGAAGACGGGACACTTGGCGGGGACCGAGCTTGTGAGTAGTAAGGCGGTTAACTCCCTCTTCACGGACCCATGCCAGCTATCTGTGCCTATACCCCCAGCCAGCCAGACGGCCGACGCTTCCTACCCTCAGCCCAGAGAGACTTCTTCACTGGGTAGTGACCAAGATAGAGTAAGGACCTTCGCTCCGCTCATCACCACAGTGGCGCAGCTTAGTTCCATCCTTGCGGTGCCTGCTGAGGATGCCTGTGGCTGTGTCCGCTGGACTGTGTGCTCCTACTGTGGCCTTGCTCACTGTACTCTCTACTTCTTCTTCTGTGCTGTCGACCATCACCTCTGCCTCACCGTGAGCACAGATCAGGAGATCGCGTGCCGAAGAACCCGGAGGATTCGTCGTCGCAAGGAGAGAGTGCATCGCTCATCTGCGGGAACAGATCGGAGACATCTCGCACCGCCTGAGGCGCCACCGTGGGATCTTCCAGGCGCCTTCCTCCAGCGCACAGAGGCTGATAAGTTAACCTGTTACATTCTTGTTGCATTTGACTTTTCCTCTGTCCTCCAATCACAACCTTTACCCCTCTGCTTGTATAATTACTGCTCATATCTATATAAAGAATCTTTTAACCCTTGCTCTATCTCCTGTGTGTCACTGCATCCTACGCACCTGCTAGCATCCTACATTCTTTCATATGTATTTTCCAAACATACATGTGTATAGGAATTATAAAAATAAAAATGTCTGAATAAAATAAATATAGCCAAAAATATTTGCAAAAAAAATGTTATAAGCCAAAACAAAAATGCAACAAAAATGACTATGAGAGTCGTTCACGAGGCTGGACAGCAATGTTCCAGGGACTAATATGTGCAGTCATTTATGACACTGTAAAATCAATCCCTCTAAGGCAAAATAGCATTACTAGACAAGCGTACCTTTGTTTCGTGTCTGCCCGCTAGTCAGCATTGGCTGTTTCTTGCTATGTGTCTGCCAAATACATAAAAAAAAGGTTTGATTGCCCAAGTATATGTAAAAACAACATGAATTACAAAATGAGAGTCAAAAACCAAAGTCATTGAAAGTCATTGAAAGTCTATATATATTTTTGCACAATAATATAAAAAATACAAGGAACTGAGTGGTCCAAATGAATGGTATGTATCCAAACATACACAATCAGCACGACCAATACCTCATAGTAATAACATGAATAAACCTTTCATTAACATTTAATTCCACATAAAGGTACATGGGTATTTACACAATTCATGGTACTCTGGTCAATTGTACTTCCCACATGAAGCTGCCTTTGATATAAACTGTCAGTGTGTATCATGGAACCTATGGGATAAGATGTTTGGGGAAACCAGATTGTTAGTAGCAAGGAAAATGTTCAAAATGATAAAATCTGTATAGTTCTCTTAAAGGGAATCTGTCACTAGGTTTTTGCTACCCCCATCTGAGAACAGGATAATGTAGAAGCAGAGACCCTGATTCCAGTGATGCATCACTTACTGAGTTCCTTGCAGCAGTTTTGATAAAATTACATTTGTTTCTGCTGAAAATATACCAGCACTGTGAATGCTAAGCTCTGTATACCTTTCTGTATATACTGTACAGTTATTTTGTGCAGGTGTGGTTATACAGATATCATGAATATGGAGGACTACATGGCAGCTGGTTTACTAATCCTCTAGTGATAATCTCCTGCTGATAAAACTGATTTGATCAAAACTACATCAGTAAGTGACACATCATGGGAATTAGGTGAACATCTGGTGACAGATTCCCTTCAGTCAGTACAAATTAATTTTAAGGATGGATTCACATTCTGCAAATTTTGTTACAGAATGTCCGCAACTGAAGATCAGTTCTATTCATCTGAATAGGGTTGATCCAGATGAATAGGACATCTGCAACAAAATTTGCAGAGAGTGCACATATCCTAATATTGGAAATAAGGTGTAGCGTCGCAGGGGCGCCACTGTGCTCCCTGCTCTCGGGCCACTCCCCTCCTCTTACCTCGGGGCCGACACTTCTGCGTGATCCCCAGCAGACGCGCCGACCCGCTGAAGCCTCCAGCCATTGTCCCGCACGTCCTCCTCCTGCTCTTGCTTCCTTGACGCTGCGTGTTCCCCGCAGGTGTCCTGGTTTGATTCTTAGGGCGTGTGCGAGTGCTCCCGGTCTCTTAAAGAGACAGCACGCTAATTCCAAAAAAGTGCTTCAACCAATGGCTGTGCGATTCATGCTATTTCAGGCACCTCTGTCCTAAGGGAGGTGCCTGAGCAACGTGTGTTTCCTGTTGCTAATTCCAGGTCCCTTGTTCCTGTGTGCCTGTATTCTACTAGTATGTTCCTAATTCCGGTTTGTCTTCCCAGAGTTCCAGCCAAGCCTTTCTTCACCTCTCTGGACTATGCCAGTACCCTCCGCTCTGGTTCCCGCCAGCTTCCGCCAGCTACCTGCTCCAGCCATCTACTATCTTCCAAAGTCTCCACCTGCTGCTATTCCTGCCAGTCTCCCTGTCCTGCTGGGTCAGTTTCCACGTGTTCGGGGTCTAACAGGAGGTAGCACCTTATGTCCCTCGGGCATACCAACCTGGCCATGTTTGCTACAGGTGTCAAGGGTTCGCATAGTTACGCCCCCTTTAGAGCCCCCCGAATCGTGGTGCTGTGGTTTGATGAAAATTGCATTATGTGCGCTTCAACATGTGTCTCTGCTTCCATTCGTTACATAAGGGTATGATCTCATGCCAAAGATTTGCAAATATTTCTGCAACACGTCTGCAGTATGGTACCCATTACACCTTATTCAGATGGCTGTAGTGTGGCATCATTATTGTTATAAGCACAGGGGGGGTAAAAAGACAGAGCAGGGCCACTGTGCGGCAGATACAGTATATGGGTCTATGAGTCTCACCTTACTCCATAGTTCCTTATAAAGCACCTTTCTCTCTAACAATCCACCAGAAATTGTGAATTACGAAGTTTATTAGCTTATGCCTGCATGTTGAATCTTATTCTTGGTAGTAAACTTCTTTTAAGATAACAGTTGAACCCCTAACCTACTGGGGCCCTGTGCAGCTGCACTGGTTGCACCAATGGTAGGTGCCCCCTGTATATGCATTATGGCAAGTAGTCCTGGACCCACAGGTGGACCTAGTGAACTGAACTTAGGCCGGTTTCACATGTCAGTGGCTCCGGTACGTGAGGTGACAGTTTCCTCACGTACCGGAGACACTGACTCACGTAGACACATTAAAATCAATGTGTCTCTGCACATGTCAGCGTGTTTTCACGGACCGTGTGTCCGTGTGCTAAACACGGAGACATGTCAGTGTTCGTGGGAGCGCACGGATTACACGGACCCAATAAAGTCAATGGGTCCGTGTAAAACACGTACCGCACACGGACGCTGTCCGTGTGCAGTCCGTGTGCCGTGCAGGAGACAGCGCTACAGTAAGCACTGTCCCCCCAGCGTGGTGCTGAAGCCGCCATTCATATCTTCTCTCCAGCAGCGTTCGCTGGAGAGAAGATATGAAAAATCCTTATTTTTTTTTTTTCGTGTTTAAAATAAAGATCCCTGTCCCCTCCCCCCTCCCACCCCCTGTGCGCCCGCCCATTGTTAATAAAATACTCACCCGGCTCCCTCGCAGCTTCCTCTCAGCGCCAGCTTCTCCTGTATGAGCGGTCACGTGGTGCCGCCCATTACAGTCATAAATATGCGGCTCCACCTCCCATAGGGGTGGAGCCGCATATTCATGACTGTAATGGACGGCACCACGGGACCGCTCATACTGGAGAAGGTGCGACGCGGAGAGGACGCTTCGAGGGAGCCGGGTGAGTATTTTAGTAACAGCGGGCGGGCGCACAGGGGGTGAGAGGGGGGAGGGGACAGGGATCTTTATTTTAAACACGTAAAAAAAAGGATTTTTCATATCTTCTCTCCAGCGAACGCTGCTGGAGAGAAGATATGAATGGCGGCTTCAGCACCAGATGCAGGGGACAGCGCTTATCTCTAGCGCTGTCTCCTGCACACTCCGTGTGGTACCCAGTCTGCACACGGGCGGCACACAGCTGCCGCACGTGTGCCACACTGATGTTCAAGGTAAGCACACGGACACATGGACACGGATAATTCCGGTACCGATTTTTCCGGTACCAGAATTATCTGGACGTGTGAGACTGGCCTCAGATGAACTGAACCATAGTACTCGTCAGTGACCTACGTTCAGTTCACTTGAACAGCAAGAGTCCTGGGTCTTGTGGACTCCTTATGTCCTACTGCATAAATAAACAGAGGTAGAGACATAAAGGACGTAGACCAACAGTATGAAGCACAGAAATACAAGTACTCTCGGTCACAAAAATATTTAGGAATTAGAAACAAACATCTATGACCTGAAATCACTGGTTTACTACGTCGTTTTTGTGGCTGTGGCGCACAGCAGGACAGTGAACACAGCATAGTATGTGCTAGGTAATAGCAGAGTGAATGAGCTTCATGCCTCCCAACATATCAACTGGTCAAACAAGGACACAAATAAACAAATCTATAAGCAGACATATGTACCTCACTAAACTTATGGGAACAAACTAGCAGAGATGTCATTTATTTTTGCCGAACCCAAAGGATAACACACATTAAGTGTAAAAACAATTTGCTCAACTAAAGGCACAAAAAACATGCGGAAATGCTGATTTCTTTTTGCTTTTTTTTCTTCAGGTACCTGCACCACGTGACACCATCTTCTGTGATTATTGTGTGTTTGCTGCCTCTCTTTTGTACGTTTTCCTCTTTATTTGATGCGATTTGGGGCAGAAAGGAAGCAGAGTTTTTAACGCTTTTTTAATAATACAGAAAAGCTTTAATTCTGCAGTTAAAAATGCAAGTGTTTTTTTTTTTCATGGGTTTCAAGCCTATAGAGTAAAAATGCATTGAAACGGCAGATTGCAGCAGCGTCTTCAGATCACAGAGGGTGAAGATTTCATGGAATCACATTCACTTTGCTTTGAAATTTAGGCCGTGTTCACATGTAGGGTAAATGCTTCGTATTTTCTGCTTTTGTTGAACAAAAAATCTGCTGTGTTTAACGGTCCAAGCAAAGTGGATGTGATTTCATGAAAACTGCTCCCCCTGTGCGTGCGCCTGAGGATGCTGCTGGACTGTGAGGTTTTGGTCTATGTTTTTCTCTCTTGTCTTCTATGTGGAGCCTAATAGAATGCTTGTAAAAAACTGCAGTAACTTTTTTTCTGCAATATGTGAACATGACCTTACAGACACAAAAAAGCCGGGTGTCATATAGTGAAGCTACATAAAGATGAGAAAGTTCTGGCGGTTCTCTAAATGAACAAAAATTAAATCCTCAGGGCCCAACTAGAGATGAGCAGGATGCTCTGGCTAATCAAAAGCCACACCAGGAACACAGGAAAGTAAGATATTTGCGGCCTCCCGTCAAGCTACCTGCACGCTGGTCCAGAGATCCGTGAAACGATTTGCGCATCTCTAGTCCCAACAGATGCAGCCGACAGTCCCGAATTTGGGTCTATGACCTGACGTTTTGGGTGGCTGCTTAATTTCCCTCTATACCACCATCCCTCTGATAATGCATCTTGCCAGGGAAGAAATAAATGGTAAATGGGCGTGGAGTGGGGTGTTTCCAGGGGTATGACCAAAATTTTCCATTGTGAACCCCATGATCTGTCCCTCTTTCTATTCTTCAAAAGTTGGGAGGAATGCAGATATGCAAATAGTCTCCTCAGAGAAGAACACTAGCGCCACCTATTGGGTGTAGCAATCCGAAATGTCAATATCTATGTGTATTCAAATAAGCTGTTGTTTGGCAACAGTATCCAGGTCTCCTGTTGTGTTCATGTTTCTACCACCTGAACTGTAATCTCTGGGCTCCAACACCGCCAGTTGCTGCTCAGAAGTGCCGCCTGCACAGTCAACACATGCTCCAGTGTTATTGGGTATCAGTAACGTCAGCTGATCCCCTGCTGTGTGTCCGGCAATTTCTCCTGCTCTGTCTACACTCACACTACTACAGATATTAAACTTGCTCCAATTAAGCCTCTGGGTACACTCTTTTTTTTCCTGTAATCCCTGGGCTCCAACACCGCCAGTTGCTGCTCAAAAGTGCCGTCTGCATAGTCAACACATGCTCCAGTATTATTGGGTTTCAGTAACGTCAGCTGATCCCCTGCTGTTTGGCAATTTCTCCTGCTCCGTCCACACTCACACTACTGCAGATATTAAACTTGCTGCAATTAGGCCTCTGGCTACACTGTTTCTCCTGTAATCCCAGTGCTCTAACAACACCAGTTGCTGCTCCGAAGTGCCGTCTGCACAGCAACACATGCTCCAGTGTTATTGGGTTTCAGTAACGTGAGCTGATCCCCTGCTGTGTGTCCGGTAATTTCTCCTGCTCTGTCCACATTCTCACTACTACAGATTTTAAACTTGCTTCAATTACGCCTCTGCCTCCACTCTGTTTCCAGTAATTACACTGGCCTCCAACACCGCCAGTTGCTGCTCAGAAGTGCCGTCTGCACAGTCAACCCTTGCTCCTGTGTTATTGGGGTTCAGTAACGTCAGCTGATCCCCTGCTGTGTGTCTGGCAATTTCTCCTGCTCTGTCCACATTCACACTAGTACAGATTTTAAACTTGCTCCAATTATGCCTCAGCCTCCACTCTGTTTCTAGCATTGATCCTGGGCTCCAACACTACCAGTTGCTGCTCAGAAGTGCCATCTGCACAGTCAACACTTGCTCCTGTGTTATTGGGGTTCAGTAACATCAGCTGATCCCCTGCTGTGTGTCCGGCAATTTCTCCTGCTCTGTCCACTTTCACACTACTACAGATTTTAAACTTGTTCCAATTACGCCTCTGCCTCCACTCTGTTTCCAGTATTTATGCAGCGCCCCAGAGACCTGGTCGTTGCAGTATGGCACTCTGCCGTTAAGGGGAGTGGCGGTACGTCTGATGGCACTAAGGAGTTCTCCTGACCAGGTATCACCAGAACACATTACACTTCACTCTCCGTCCACTAGGGGGAGAAAAAGGCTTTATTTATTGGGCCACTCCTCACATTGCTAAAACTAGGGGCTGGGGAGGAAGTTAGTCAGAAGCTGACCGGGTTGGATTCAGGCAACATCCCGTGGCAGGGGGTGTTGCGGGGAGAATACACAGGGGGGTCCCTGTCAGGCTTGGGAACCTGGCAGGTGCCTAGAGAACAGAACAGAACGTAACAGAACCGCGCCTGCACGCCCTGCGGCGGTATCCTAAGAAAGAGACACGAAGGGAAGGATATTGTGGAACAGTGTAAACGAGATCAAGCACAAAGGAGAGCCACTAGGAGTCGTGCCGAGAGAGACAGAGGCAACATCTTACTGAGGCGCGTAGTCGGTGGCCGGAACACCGCAGGAGTAACTGACTTCAGGCCTTACTTCAAACTCCGCCGAACAGTTAATTATAGGTTGGCTGTCTACCTTTCTATACCTACGAAGACATAGGGGGCAACGCTTGGAGAGGGGCATCTCTAGGGTCCCGGAAGAGCTCCGAGCCTTCCCGTCATATGGGTGGCGTCCTAGCCATAACATACCTGGGGGACGTTAGAAACTAGTAACATCTGGAAGCAAAGAACGAGAGAGAGCTGTAGAGAGCGAACGAACGAGAACAGCAGTTGTGAGGACTATTCCGAATGCTCAGCAGGGTAGGACTACAACACACAGGCGCTAGTGGTAGGCAACGATTTCCATCTGCGAAGGAAACTCTGGATGTGCCCATCGGACCGGCCGGTCTCAGAGAGCCCTGTTAAACGTACTTTGGATTGAGGATCCTGAAGCCTTCGGTAAAGAGGTAAAGAGACTGCAACCTTGTGTCCTCATTATTGACTGCGCTTTACACCATCGCCATCCACCTACACAATTGGGAAGCCCTGGGGACATACTTCACCTGTGGGAAGGTATACCATCCAGCTGCCATTCCATCACCCCAGCGGACCCCACAGCAGAGTCGGTCACCCTGACCGAACACCACAGGTGGCGTCACGAACCCCTGACAGACTATACCCCCTTTACTGGACGCCCCTTAGCAGGGCCACGGACCGGGTCTAGCCACAGTGACAGCCTCATCACCGAACTAGAGAGGCCCGGTACCGAGAACTCGTGGCTCTGTGTCTGGGGGCGATCCAACTTGGCGTCACGAACAGGATCGTACTTAAGCCTGAGAAGCAGGTCATGTGTGCCTTGGAACTGTGATTGAAACGTGTTGGATTGTGATCTATTGCAAAGACTGTGTACTGCTATTGTCGCAAGATTCCCGTCAAAACCTCCGCCATTGTAGCGCCACGAGGAGCGCAAGAGAAGAAGAAGGGCGTGGAAGTGGGCGTGAGTAAGCTGGAGAGCGCGAAAGATAATGGCCGCCCAATCTAAGTATTGCTGTATCCTGAGGGCGGGTCCGTCAGCGGATGAGGTCCGCCTTCTCATCTTCTATGGCGGGTGGAGACCGAAGAAACGAAACTATGACTCAGATGGAGTGGAGCTGGAGAGCCGAGGAGGCTTGCGGAGAAAGATGGCCCAGTCTAGATCCCCATCACCGGAGGATTATACCGGCATGCCGCCGCTGGAGAAGATCGAGTCCTGGGAGCTGTCCGTGGAGCCCCCGCTGCCTGCACCAGACCAGGTGACCGCCCCTGAGGAACGGCGTGGAGCTGCCAGAGCCCTCACCTGCGGGCAAACTCGGTACCCTGGCCGATCGGCGATCGGTGTTCCGCCGACGCATGACCCGACTACCGGCACGGTTAGTGGAGTTCCGGAGTCTGCATCATTCGACCCGGAAACGCGTGAGCGGGACCTGGGCTCCTTCCCCTGGGGGGGATTATCGGAAGCACCTCATAGCTGCGCATGCCAGGGACGTGGAATGGGAGGCCCGCGGTGAGCTGCTGGATGGGTCATTGCCGAAATGGGGAGTGGTGATCGTCTACCAGCCCCAGGGAGGAAGAGGCTTTGTCCAGGAAATCGGATCGACAATAAGGGTCCATATCACCCGGGAGGTGGTGGAGGCTGGCCTGCGGGACCGGCAGTAAGGGTCCTGTCCTGCTGCCGGGGGATGCGGTCAGCTACTGCAGATACCAGAAGGGCCACGGCTGGTGGGCTCGGGATATCCAGCGCTGTACCTCCATCCTGGTTGCTGCCAAGTCCTTGGAGGAGGAACGGGCTGAAGCAGCGGCAGCCGCTGCTGCTGTGCCTCGGATCGCTCACTGGACTCCCGCACTGCCAGAAATAGGCCGGGATTGGAGGCTTCCCAGACCCTCGAGGTCTGCCTGTCTGGTTAGGCCCTGGCAAAGGCCACCAGAGAAGAAATAAACCTCGAAGATCCGAATATGTATATAGTTAACTGTTTCCTGCTGTTGCTGCTACTTTAAACCCAACCAGGGTTATTTCTTAAAGGGGTCCCTTTGTTTACCCGGGATCCCTATTGTTTTCTATTTCTTTTTCTACTTTTGCACAAAGTTCATCATTGTTTCAAAGACTGCCGGATCATGGACGGTGAATGATTCAGAACTGTTTTGTATATAGTTTACACCTTCTTAAAGTTGCTCCCTACTGATTTTACAAGTGAAAGATGACTTTGCGAAGATAATGCTGCTGGACATGATGCAGAAGGTCTTGCTTTCAGTGGACTTGCAGACAGAGAGAGAATCTGCACTACTTACTAGAGACTTGGGTCCCTCTTAAAAGGAATGTTTACATGATTGCCTTAATAAAAGTTAACACGTTAATAATGTTAAAATTTAGAAAGTTTGATAATGTTGACAGAGACTGAGGACAGGAAAGCTTGAAGTGAACCCGTAGGGGTTAGAGAGAGAGTCCTCCTGAGAGATGTAGAAAGATGGTCGGCACAATGACAGTAGGCCCAGCCAAGGAGCTAGGCGGTCCTGCATTGGTGAAGTTGGAACGGAAAGAAAGTTGAATTGTTGTTATAGTATGTTATAGTAGGCCTTTAGTGGGTTCAGCTTATACGCCCTTAAAAGAAAAGTTAAATCAGAGTTTGCACTTAGTAGAATACCCAGATGGGTACTGAGAGTTATTTATCGTCAAAATGTTATTTAAAAATATTTAATCCTGTTTTTTTGTTTGTAACGTTCAAGTGTCCTTACCTCCCATAAAGGGAAGCACCTTTTCTATTTACTTGTTCTAAGCATTTCAAAAATTTTGTATGTCTTTTGCTGTATTATATTGTTGTTCTTCTTCCCAGTCCAGGAGTACTGGATTTAACCGGGGGGGAGTGCAGCGCCCCAGAGACCTGGTCGTTGCAGTATGGCACTCTGCCGCTAAGGGGAGTGGCGGTACTCTGATGGCACTGAGGAGTTCTCCTGACCAGGTACCACCAGAACACATTACACTTCACACTCCGGCCACTAGGGGGAGAAAAAGGCTTTATTTATTGGGCCACTCCTCACATTGGTAAAACTAGGGGCTGGGGAGGAAGTTAGTCAGAAGCTGACTGGGTTGGATTCAGGCAACATCCCATGGCAGGGGGTGTTGCGGGGAGAAGACACAGGGGGGGTCCCTGTCAGGCGTGGGAACCTGGCAGGTGCCTAGCGAACAGAACAGAATGTAACGGAACCGCGCCTGCACACCCTGCGGCGGTATCCTAAGAAAGAGACATGAAGGGAAGGATATTGTGGAACAGTGTAAACGAGATCAAGCACAAAGGAGAGCCAGTGGGAGTCATGCCGAGAGAGACAGAGGCAACATCTTACTGAGGCGTGTAGTCGGTGGCTGGAACACCGCAGGAGTAACTGACTTCAGGCCTTACTTCAAACTCTGCCGGACAGTTAATTATAGGTTGGCTGTCTACCTTACTACACCTACGAAGACATAGGCAGCAACGCATGGAGAGGGGCGTCTCTAGGGTCCCGGAAGAGCTCCGAGCCTTCCCGTCATACGGGTGGCATCATAGCCATAAAATACCTGGGGGACGTTAGAAACTAGTAACATCTGGAACTAAAGAACGAGAGAGAGCTGTAGAGAACGAACGAACGAGAACAGCAGTTGTGAGGACTATTCCGAATGCTCAGCAGGGTAGGACTACAACACACAGGCGCTAGTGGTAGGCAACGATTTCCATCTGCGAAGGAAACTCTGGATGTGCCCATCGGACCAGCCGGTCTCAGAGAACCCTGTTAAACGTACTTTGGATTGAGGATCCTGAAGCCTTCAGTAAAGAGGTAAAGAGACTGCAACCTTGTGTCCTCATTACTGACTGCACTTTACACCATCGCCATCCACCTACACCATTGGGAAGCCCTGGGGACATACTTCACCTGTGGGAAGGTATACCATCCAGCTGCCATTCCATCACCCCAGCGGACCCCACAGCAGCGTCGGTCACCCTGACCGAACATCACAGGTGGTGTCACGAACCCCTGACAGACTATACCCCCTTTAATGGACGCCCCTTAGCAGGGCCACGGACCAGGTCTAGCCACCGTGACAGCCTCAGCACCAAACCAGAGAGGCCCGGTACCGAGAACTCGTGGCCCTGTGTCTGGGGGCGATCCATTTACCCTGGGCTCCAACACCGCCAGTTGCTGCTCAGAAGTGCCGTCTGCACAGTCAACACATGCTCCTGTGTTATTGGGGTTCAGTAACGTCAGCTGATCCCCTGCTGTGTGTCCGGCAATTTCTCCTGCTCTGTCCACATTCACACTACTACAGATTTTAAACTTGCTCCAATTACGCCTCTGCCTTCACTCTGTTTCTAGCCGTGACCCTGGGCTCCAACACTGCCAGTTGCTGCTCAGAAGTGCCATCTGCGCAGTCAACACTTGCTCCTGTGTTATTGGGGTTCAGTAACATCAGCTGATCCCCTGCTGTGTGTCCGGCAATTTCTCCTGCTCTGTCCACATTCACGCTACTACAGATTTTAAACCTGCTCCAATTACGCCTCTGCGTCCACTCTGTTTCTAGCATTGACCCTGGGCTCCAACACTGTCAGTTGCTGCTCAGAAGTGCTGTCTGCACAGTCAACACTTGCTCCTGCGTTATTGGGGTGTAGTAACATCAGCTGATCCCCTGCTGTGTGTCCGGCAATTCCTCCTGCTCTGTCCACATTCACACTACTACTGATTTTAAACTTGCTCTAATTAGGCCTTTGCCTCCACTCTGTTTCCAGTATTTACCCTGGGCTCCAACACCGCCAGTTGCTGCTCACAAGTGCCGTCTGCACAGTCAACACTTGCTCCTGTGTTATTGGGGTTCAGTAACGTCAGACAATCCCCTGCTGTGTGTCCGGCAATTTCTCCTGCTCTGTCCACATTCACACTACTGCAGATTTTAAACTTGCTCCAATTACGCCTCTGCCTCCACTCTGTTTCTAGTATTTACCCTGAGTTCCAGCACCGCCAGCTGTTTCCCAGCAGTGTATTTGGCACGGGTACTCCCTCCTGCCCAGCCTGGTTCCAGCACGCCAGCTGTTTCCGAGTAGTGTCAAGGTCACTTTGCCTCCAATACGTTGTCTTGTCGGGTTGCGGTCGGGTTATCCGACTCTATGTTGCCTGCAGTTTAGGTGTATCCTATGTAGGCTGCGGGATATGGCAATGAATGCTGGTTCTGTAGTGCCAATAGGACAAGCTCCCCCTGTAGGTCTGTGGGTTTTGGTAACTCCGGCCGGCTCGCGGCCTTGCAACTTTTTTTTTCATGGGTACCTTCTGCTGCCTATCTGAGTTCCAGTACCATTAGCTGGTTCTTTGGAAGTCAATCTTGAATATGTCCCCCTGGGTTCCAGTAACGTCAGCTGGTTCCAGGCAGAGCCTTTGGCTTAGGTGCATCCTCCTCGGTATCCGAGTTCCACCAACGTCTGCTGGTCCTTGGTAGTGCTTTCTGGCACGGGTACCATCAGCTGGTTCTCGGCAGTTCCTCAGCCTTCTTTTACCTTCTGCTACATTTCCAAGTTCAAGCTTTTTGAAATGGTTTTTGGTAATCACTCTGGATCTCCCTGACGACGACCCTAAAGACGACGACCCTGAAGACCACCCCGAAGAAGACGACGACCCCAAAAACGACGACCCTGAAGTCCACTCCGAAGAAGACGACGACCCCGAAAACGACGACCCTGGAGGTGACGACCCTGAAGACCACCCTGAAGAAGACGACGACCCCGAAGACGACAACCCTGGAGATGATGACCCTGAAGACCACCCCGAATAAGACGACGACCCTGAAGATGACGACCCTGAAGACCACCCCGAAGAAGACCAAGAAGATGACCCTGAAGAGGATGATGAAGGAGAAAGTGTGGGAGAAGTAAAAAAGAAGGTGAAGAGCATGGAAGTAGTGAAACATAAAATTCTGACAAAATATAAAAAAGCTTAACATAGTCAATATCTTTGTAACTCCGAACGTCTTAAAAAATTTTTTTATTCCTGCTATTCCATTTGATTGGGCTAAACCTCTATGCCTTTAATGTCTCCTCCACCTCCCCCAATACATTCTACATTATTCTTAGCTGTTTTCCTTCATGTAGAATTAACCTACAAGGAAAAAAAGGGTTTATTTTCATTCCGATATTTGTGTCCCATTGACTTGCATTGGTTTCCGGTATCGGAATCGGCGATATCTGATATTTTGGGGGTATCGGTCGGATCCAATCCGATCCGATATTTCCCGATATCGGAAGGTATCGCTCAACACTACACAGCAGCAATCTGGGAGTCAGAAAATCTTCCAGGGGTCTTTCCCATGCTTAGTCTGTGAGAATTTTATGAGATCCCTAACTTTCAGGATATCTTTGCCTTGGAAGGTCCCAGGAGGTAGACATTGTCGCATTGTCTCCTATTGCGATTTTTCCTTTCTTTAGAGGTGAAACATGAAATGGATAGCACCATCCATCAAAGCAATATTAAGTTGGAGAGGTTAGAATGGCCTTATGGTGATGTGGTTGAATGCTGTCACGATCAGCTGCAGCTGCAGATGCGTCCCAGCCCATAGACGCCCCCAAGCTGACCAACTTCAGAAGGCGTGGGGCGTGCGTCCTCCGTGGACGAAATATGGACCCTTTAAACCGCAGAGGGGGACCCGGGTCTACCTGAACAAGGGGATGGCAGCGACCGGGTTTTTGTGGCAGCTGAGCATGTGGACAAGGAAAGAGACACGTAGGACTTGATTACACTGATACTTCAGGTATAGAGAAAGTAAAGTTTACTAAAGCAAAGTCACACAGTACATAAACAGAACATGACGATTTCAGGCTCCCGATTCCACACCTCAGAAGGATACCACCCAGTGGACCCCAAGGCACCAACGGATCACCGAGGCACAGATAGGCTGGACATCAGGACCCAGGCAGGACATCAGGGTACATGAGGACCTCAGGGTACAGGCAAGACATCAGGATACAAACAGAACATCAGGACATCTGGACTCAGGAAAAACCTCAGGACATCAGTACATCAGTGAACAGACAGGATATCAGGACATCAGGGTCCATGAGGTCATCAAGACACAGGCAGGACAACGGGATACAGACAGGACATCAGGACATCTGGACCCAGGGTCACCGGCAGACATCAGACAGGAGTCGTTTGGTTCCGGACATCCGACACGACCTACAGGCACCACCAGAGTCATCAGGCTCCAAGCTCCAGACAGCGGTCATCAGGTTCCAGACTGCGGTCGTCAGGCTCCGGGCATAGGACCTAGGAAGGAACTCAAGCGTGATGGTGCAGACACCGCCGTACTGGACATGAGCCAGACGGGGTTAACACCGCATGGTAGTCAGAGCACTGAGTAGTAGATGCTCAGCAGAAACACCGGTTTCAAGAGACTCAAAGTCACTGGGAGTAAGGCTCCAGATGCAGAGGGATTCCAGGAACATAATCACAGCAGACACAGTTCAGACAGGTTCAGGTACAGGACAGGTACAGGATCAAGGATTCGGGCCTGTATATACCGCCTCCAGGACAGGCGCCAGAACAGGACAAAACAGGAATCAAGGCAAGGACTTTGGTAACAAAAAATAGACAGGAGAGGTGCAGGAACACAAACACACATAGCAAAGTTCAAGAGCTTTGTGAGTGTAGCTCAGGCCCCGCCCATAGGGCAGGGGAGCTTTATATTTGAGCTGCCCCTCAACAATTGGCTGGGGACAGCATTTGAAGTACACACCCTAACCCTGATAAAAGCAGGGGTGGTGTGGTCACGCACGCCCTAAGCACACACAGAAACCATTACAGCACCATCAGTGCAGGATCTGAGGCTCAGGGCACCTGACTGAAACTGCATGCACTGAGCCACGTGGAAAGTCATGCACCAGCCGCAAATGACCTCTCAACCCGCGGACTGCTTCACAGCAGCAACCAGGGACCGCACATGAGGAAGGTATGCAGCAGGGCAAATACCTAAATGCCCATGTACGACTGCGCAGCAGAGCAGGGAACTGAGAAGGCCCCATTCAGGTAAAAGCCAACAGTATCCTAGCTCATATTAGGGGGAAAAGAGTAAAGGGTTAAAGCAAACATATGCATTGCCACGCCGAAAACCAGATACAGACATAACGGCGTGACAAATGCATTATGTTCGTTTCTTAGCTGCAACTTCGAAAATATATCTCCCATAAATATCAGATCAATGCAAATATTCATCACTGACCACTGGCTCCAAAAAGTCTGGGACCAGTACTTTGCTCAGAGGGAGCTCATTCCCTGGAAGTGTACTTCTCCACCTCTGAATAAACGAATCCCAAGCTTAGTGTCTGGCTCTTAGAGCAAACCTTATGTTGTAATTACCTGGTCACTGCAGGAGAACTCTTCTTTAATGGAGGTTGAAGTGTCTGCTCTTTCTCACTTCCCCAGTTATATTTAGTTTCCTACTCTCCCAGTTATAATTAATCTCATATGTTCAATGTGAATTCCTACTTCAATGGAGATTGAAGTGTCAGTTCTTTCTCACTTCCCCAGTTATAAATAATCTCATATGTTCAAAGTGTGGGTGATATGTCACATCTCCGGAGATGTGTTTTTAGATTGAAATTTTCTGTTTGACATCTAACTTCAATTCCAGTTGGTTATGCAACCTATATGGTTCACATGAAAAAATCTATGATAACATGAAACAGCTGTTGAGGTGC
The DNA here is from genome assembly GCF_032444005.1 of Ranitomeya imitator. Lineage (NCBI taxonomy): Eukaryota > Metazoa > Chordata > Amphibia > Anura > Dendrobatidae > Ranitomeya > Ranitomeya imitator. The sequence continues at coordinate 908,187,153 of NC_091282.1, forward strand.
CTGAACTATGACCAACATTTGTGGGCACTCTGTGGTAACTTAGGGTATGTGCCCACGATCCAGAACTGGCAGTGGTTTAAACGCAGCGCTGCCGTCTATAGAACGCAGGTGAATCTGAATGTGTTCATTCAAACGTGCAGATTTACTGTGTCCAGTACATTGTATGGCTGAAATGTCTCTTGCAAAAAATTTGACATGCTGTGGTCTGGAAAGATGCTTTGCATGTCCGTCTCCCATCCACTATGCTGTAACAGCTGGATGCTGTGGGTTGGACGCTGCACAAATACGCAGCGTCTAACCCGCAGCATTTACTGATCGCGGGCACGTACTCTTAGGCCGGGTCACACTCAGCGTATAAAAATACGGTCCGTAATTTACGGCCGTAATACGCAGAAAAGTCCCCAAAATAGTGGTCCGTATCTCCTCCGTAGGCAGGGTGTGTCAGCATATTTTGCGCATGGCATCCTCCGTATGTAATCCGTATGGCATCCGTACTGCGGGATTTTCTCGCAGGCTTGCAAAACTGACATACGGACACACAATGGATCCATGTTGTCCAAAAATCATAACAACATATATACTGTCTCTCTCTCTCTCTCTATATATATATATATATGTCAGTAGACACATATATGTATATATATTAATATTTCATCCAGCGCGAGATAGCTTTAAAGCCGGTAATTCAATTGCCGGCTTTTGCTATCTCCTTCCTAAACCCGACATGATATGAGACGTGGTTTACATACAGTAAACCATCTCATATCCCCATTTTGTTTGCATATTTCACACTACTAATGTTAGTAGTGTGTATGTGCAAAATTTGGGCGCTCTAGCTATTAAATTAAAGGGTTAAATGGCGGAAAAAATTGGCGTGGGCTCCCGCGCAATTTTCTCCGCCAGAGTAGTAAAGCCAGTGACTGAGGGCAGATATTAATAGCCTGGAGAGGGTCCATGGTTATTGGCCTTCCCCCTGGCTAAAAGCATCTGCCCCCAGCCACCCAAGAAAAGGCACATCTGGAAGATGCGCCTATTCTGGCACTTGGCCACTCTCTTCCCATTCCTGTGTAGCGGTGGGATATGGGGTAATGAAGGGTTAATGTCACCTTGCTATTGTAAGGTGACATTAAGCCAGATTAATAATGGAGAAGCGTCAATTATGACACCTATTCATTATTAATCCAATAGTCTGAAATGGTTAAAAAAAACACAAACACATTATTACAAAGTCTTTTAATGAAATAAAAACACAGGTTGTTGGAATATTTTATTATCCTGGTAATCCACCTGAAGACCCTCGCTCTGTAACAAAGGAAAAATAAAAAAACAACAATATCTCATACCTTCCGATGATCTGCCACGTCCCACGATGTAAATCCATCTGAAGGGGTTACAATTTTTTGCAGGCAGGAGCTCTGCTATAATGCAGCTGTGCTCCTGCTTGTAAAACCCCAGCGAATGAATGTAAAGTAGGTCAATAACCTGTAGTTACCTTCATTCGCGGTGATGCGCCCTCTGCTGGATGTCCTTCGAGCGTGGGAAAAAAATCAGAAAAGTTCCCAGGCTCGAGTTCATATGAGGACAACCAGCAGAGGGCGCATCGCCGCGACTGAAGGTAACTACAGGTCATTGACCTACTGTACATTCATTCGCTGGGGTTTTACAGCCAGGAGCACAGCTGCATTAGCAGAGCTCCTGCCTGTAAATTTTTTTAACCCCTTCAGATGGATTTACATCCTGGGACGTGACAGATCATCAGAAGGTATGAGATATTGTTGTTTTTTTATTTTTCCTTTGTTACAGAGCGAGGGTCTTCAGGTGGATTACCAGGATAATAAAATATTCCAACAACCTGTGTTTTTATTTCATTAAAAGACTTTGTTATAATGTGTTTGTGTTTTTTTTAACCATTTCAGACTATTGGATTAATAATGGATAGGTGTCATAATTGACGCCTCTCCGTTATTAATCTGGCTTAATGTCACCTTACAATAGCAAGGTGACATTAACCCTTCATTACCCCATATCCCACCGCTACACGGGAATGGGAGGAGAGTGGCCAAGTGCCAGAATAGGTGCATCTTCCAGATGTGCCTTTTCTGGGGTGGCTGGGGGCAGATGTTTTTAGCCGGGGGGGGGATGGGGGGGCAATAACCATGGACCCTCTCCAGGCTATTAATATCTGCCCTCAGTCACTGGCTTTACTACTCTGGCGGAGAAAATTGCGCGGGAGCCCACGCCAATTTTTTCCGCCATTTAACCGTTTAATTTAATAGCTAGAGCGCCCAAATTTTGCACATACACACTACTAACATTAGTAGTGTGGAATATGCAAAAAAATGGTGATATGAGATGGTTTACTGTATGTAAACCATGTCTCATATCATGTCGGGTTTAGGAAGGAGATAGCAAAGTCGGCAATTGAATTACCGGCTTTTAAGCTATCTAGCGCTGTATGAAATATTGATATATATACATATATGTGTCTCACTGACATATATATATATATATTCTATGTGTACACATTTATTCTACCTCTTCTATTGTAAGCTGTCAGTGTGATTTTACTGTACACCGCACTGAATTGCCGGCTTTTCTCTCTAACACCGCTGCGTATTTCTCGCAAGTCACACTGCTGGTTTGTGTGTAATCCCTATTTTTCTGGCCCCCATAGACTATCATTGGCGTATTTTTTGCGCAATACGGTGACAAACGCAGCATGCTGCGATTTTCTACGGCCGTAGAAGACCGTATAATACGGATCAGTAAAATACGGCTGATAGGAGCAGGGGCATTTTCCGTATTTTCAGCACCTCTCTTACGTCCGTAAAACACGGTAGTGTGACGCCGGCCTTAAAGGTAGTTGCCCTCTTAATTGGTCTCCAGGCTGGATACACAAAGTACAACACTCACTTCAGCCAGGGATTAAAAATGTCATGCATCCAGCACTTGTTGACCCACATCAGATTTTGTTACCACAATTGCATAGGAAGTTGGGCCTAATGAAGAACTTCATGCTAACTATAAATTTACCAGAGTAATGGACAGAATCAGTGCCAAAATTATTATGGGCAACTCCCAATATAATTCAGAAACAAAACTGCAAAGAATGGAGTATGTAGACACCAATAGGGATTAGTATAGGCGCCTATGAGGTTAAAAATGTGTTTTATTGAAAAAGTCAGCAAATTAAATATGCAACAATACAATGTGTATATAAAGAATAGGTAGTAGCTCAAATGGTGAAGACATAAAACATAGGACAACACTGCAGGCAGCAAAAAATCATAAGTAAAAGGGTGCATAACAATACGAGGGTGCCATCCAGTGGTCACACTACAACATTACAGTAAGATCTATCTTGTTGCTATTTTTGTTTCTGTCTATGCATTATTACTAATATTCAAATATTTAATTCACCTGTGTGCAATTTTGCCACTCATTTACTTATGACTATTGCCTATTTAATTTGTTGACTCCTTCAATAAAAAGTAATATTTTAACCAAATAGTCACCTTTACTATTCCATATTTTCTACATATTCCTTTTTTTGCTGTTTTGTTCATAATGAAGAACTTTGTAAAGGCAATGGATAAAAGTGCAAAAGCATTCATGTATTTCATTGATACATTTCCAAGGTTGAGTGAAGCAAAGATAGAGGAAGGAATCTTCATTGGACTTCAAATTCATAGTCATCTTTGAGATAAGGAGTTTCTCCATTTGTTGCAGGGCAAGGAAAAGGCTGCATGGGTAGCATTTACAGTAGTGGCTAGTGACTAGACATTTACCTCATAAATTGGATCACTGCCATAATGCAAACATATCAAAGCCTTATAGATGTAAAGGTACCGTCACACTTAGCGACGCTGCAGCGATACCGACAACGATCCGGATCGCTGCAGCGTCGCTGTTTGGTCGCTGGAGAGCTGTCACACAGACCGCTCTCCAGCGACCAACGATGCCGGTAACCAGGGTAAACATCGGGTAACTAAGCGCAGGGCCGCGCTTAGTAACCCGATGTTTACCCTGGTTACCATCCTAAAAGTAAAAAAAACAAACACTACATACTTACCTACAGCCGTCTGTCCTCCAGCGCTGTGCTCTGCACGCCTCCTGTACTGTCTGTGTGAGCACAGCGGCCGGAAAGCAGAGCGGTGACGTCACCGCTCTGCTTTCCGGCTGACCGACGCTCACAGCCAGTACAGGAGGAGTGCAGAGCACAGTGCCGGGGACAGACGGCTGTAGGTAAGTATGTAGTGTTTGTTTTTTTTACTTTTAGGATGGTAACCAGGGTAAACATCGGGTTACTAAGCGCGGCCCTGCGCTTAGTTACCCGATGTTTACCCTGGTTACCAGCGAAGACATCGCTGAATCGGTGTCACACACGCCGATTCAGCGATGTCTGCGGGGAGTCCAGCGACCAAATAAAGTTCTGGACTTTCTTCCCCGACCAGCGACAGCACAGCAGGGGCCTGATCGCTGCTGCCTGTCACACTGGACGATATCGCTAGCGAGGACGCTGCAACGTCACGGATCACTAGCGATATCGTCTAGTGTGACGGTACCTTAAGAAGACCTGTCGGACATCTGTAATAAAGACTCCTGCTATAAAGGGGGAAGGGAGTGCTGCAAAGCAGCGAAGCCTGTCGAAGGAATTCCATTCTGACAGGATAATGAGAGAATCCTCAGAGGCTCATCATATACAGCAGGTCCCAGAGGGGAAGGTTATCTTATTTACACAAAATGAAGGAAAACAGAGAAAGGTTCTCAGGAATGACACTTCTTGCTGACCATCTGATAAGATAAGCAGAATACCAATACTTAAATCCCAAATTCCTCATCAACCACCTAATATATTGAGCTATAACACTACTAAAGGACACATGACTAAACTACAGTTAAACAGGGTCAAACGTCTACCTAATGGGAATGATGTAAGTTTGCAACTTGGCTATTTACCAGGAGAAGATACCCTTTCTAATTCCATACATATTACCAGAGACTACAATTTGGAGAAAATTAAAGAGATGTTTCCCAATGTAACTTCCTGCTCTCCTAAATATGCTAAAGAAACAATAAATACCTTCTCCAAAGACGAATATACAGTATTTTATCTCATAAAGATTTAGAAAATAATTTGGATCAATGAAATACGTCCCCCAACTTATTGGGACATTTGGAAAGTATTCACTCTGAGGAATTTTTTTGAAGAGATGGATTATTTTGGTTATATAGGTGATTATTCATCCGACGACATGGATCCCGATGATATCTCATTCTTATATTCATATTCATTTCCTTCCTCAGAAGATTCAAAAAGTTGTGAAAATTCCGAAACCATAGGAGAATTTCCACAAACAAATGATTCTGGAAAATTGGTACAAAGAGAACTAGAAGGGCAATGCACTTCTCATAATTCATTAATAGACAATATACGAGCCACTGAGGATCATCCATCATAAAATTTCATGATCAACATGTGCAAGGCCCTTTTATTATCGGTGAATTTTCTAAGAAAAGATTCTATTAAAGATGACAACTCAAAAATATCTTCTGAAAGCAAAATAGAATTAGTTGATTTGAATATAGCTAAGGCATCCGAGACTTTCATCAAGAAACTTTTTAAAGATACTTTTTCGCACATAGCTGATGCTACACTCTCAAATATTAAAGGGGCATCTAACAAATCTTCCGATGTCACAGAAAGAATTTATTCCTCATACAAAATTTACGAAACTTCACACTAAAGGAATGCAGGATCTCCCTACAATCTCAGATTCATTGGAAAACATCCAGAAGGATATTATTTCCTTCAGAAACAGTCTAGCTAATTTGGAAGACTTCAAAAGGAAAAACAATGTGAAGATCAGAGGGATTCCGAAGTCGGTCCAAAACTTCCAGTTAAGGGATTACATTTCTTCGCTAATTTCTCATCTAATTCCTAACGCCAAAGGGTAAAACTTAATTGAAAAGGCCTTTAGATTACGCAGGCCATCTGCTCTTCTATCTGATGTTGCTACAGATGCTATTGTCTCATTTTACCCCAACTGGGTAAGAAACACACTACTGGGTATATCAAAAGAGCCAAGATTCCTCTCTTCTCCGTATAGTCATTTAACCTTTTTTAAAGACCTATCTAAAGAAACTCTGCAAAAGCAGAAATTATTTCAATCCACTACACGTGAGCGTCTAAAAGCCAGAATACCCTACAATTAGCCTCAGTTCTCTACCCTACAAATTAAATTCGCATCTAAACTGATTACTATTTCTTCTCCAACGGAAGGAGTTGACTTCCTGAAATGTGCCGGCATAGTTTCCTCCGTGGGCTCTCCTGGTCTCCTTTCTATGTCCAAATCAAACCTACGTCCCAAGTGAAAAGTACTACAATCAACATTTATTGAAGTCGGTAACTTTATTATTCAAGTTCCTAGAAAAGCGGTTTTCCATTTATTCCTCAATTGTGGCTTGTAAATGAACCGTACTTTGCCCCCACAAAGTCCTAGGATCACCTTTAGGTGATTCCAGACAGGACAGGCCCTTATATAAATCATACAACGTACTTGCTTTTTTATTGAGAAGCGACAGTTATATTAGGTTTGATACTGAGCTACGTTTAATCTGTCTGAGTAAGCTACAGTCGTTTTCTGTTTGTGCAAGCTACACTATATATATGTATGCCTGTCTTTTCTTTTCCTTTCACCCTTCTTTCCCTTACCCTTTACCCTTCACCTCTATTAAATTTATAAAATCAATAAAATTTGTTGGAAAAACAGCCTGAGAATAAACATACAAAACCACATTTAAAATGGAGTTGACTGGAAAAAATGTTTAGAAACATTCTTTCCAGAATAATGACTTGTATATAAGGCAAAATAAATAAGAGAAAAAACTGCTCCTCCACACTTTGGGCTCTCCTAACAGTGCTTTTGCTGCATTTTTTACTTTTGCATTGCTTTTAATGATTAAAAAAAGTTCTACAGGAAATTGAATTTTATCATTTTAATACCTTATCTGGCCATGTGGTGTGTGAGACATGATCAGACACATCCTGTTTCATTTATGAAGGAGGGACTCTGAAAGTCACAATTTTTTTTCAGGGCCATCAGGCAGCCATCACTATTTGTAGAGAGCCATGTGGGGCCCTTTCTATTGTTAGCCAGCAGATAAGCCTCTCTATTGTCAGAGGGTCAGCAGCCAGCCACCACTATTTTTGGAGGGCCAGCAAATGGCTATGCTTTGCATAGCCGTTTATTGCAACTGAAATATAACTTAACTATCTAAGGTGGGCAAATTTTCTTTTTCATATTAATACTGTAAACTTTGAAATTTGAAAAGCTACCAGGTGGTCCTCACAATCTGTCTTGTGGACAGATAATAATAATTTTAATTCTATAGCACCAACATATTCCGCAGCACTTTATAATTATAGAGGGGACTTGTACAGACAATAGACATTACAGTATAACAATAAACACATTGATCAAAACAGATACAAGAGGAATGAGGGCCCTGCTCTCAAGCTTACAATCTATGAGAAAAAAGGAGAGACACGAGAGGTGGATGGTAACAATTGCTTTCATTGTTCGGACAAGCCATAATGTAATAATCGGGTGTTCATGTAATGCTGCATGAACCGGTTATCAGCCTAAGTATTTAACAGTACAGACATAGAGGGCTATTAAATGCATAAAGCGTATAAGAACATGATACAAGGAACCTGGTTATGGTAAAAATTTTGAATGGGCAACACAGGGATAGTTAGATTAACCCCTTTCTCACATTAGACGTACTATCCCGTCGAGGAGGGGTGGGCCCGTATGACCACCGACGGGATAGTACGTCATATGCGATTGGCCGCGCTCACGGGGGGAGCGCGGCGATCGTGGCCGGGTATCAGCTGACTGTTGCAGCTGACATCCGGCACTATGTGCCAGGAGCGGTCACGGACCGCCCCCGGCACATTAACCCCCGGCACACTGCGATCAAACATGATCGCAGTGTTGCAGAATTATAGAGAAGTATCACGCAGGGAGGGGGCTCCCTGCGTGCTTCCCTGAGACCCTCGGAGCAATGCGATGTGATCGCGTTGCTGCGAGGTTCTCTTACCTCCTCCTCCCTGCAGCAGGCCCGGATTCAAAATGGCCACGGGGCTGCATTCGGGTCCTGCAGGGAGGGAGGTGGCTTACCAGCACCTGCTCAGAGCAAGCGCTGGTAAGCCTGCAGGAGTGCACGTCAGATCGCTGATCTGACACAGTGTACAGCAAAGTGTCAGATCAGCGATCTTACACTATAACATGATGCCCCCCCTGGGGCAATGTTATAGTGTAAAAAAAATATTCACATGTAAAAAAAAAAAATTCCTTAAAAAAAATAAAAAAAAATATATATATATATTGTTCCTATGAATACATTTCTTTATCTAAATAAAAAAAAATAAAAGTACACATATTTAGTATCGCTGCGTCCGTAACGACCCCACCTATAAAACTGTCCCACTAGTTAACCCCTTCAGTGAACACCATAAAAAATAAAAAGGCAAAAAACAACGCTTTATTATCATACCGCCAAGCAAAAAGTGGAATAACACGCGATCGAAAAGACTGATATAAATAACCATGGTACTGCTGAAAACGTCATCTTGTCCTGCAAAAAACGAGCCACCATACAGCATCATCAAAGAAAAAAGAAAAAAGTTATAGTCCTCAGAATAAAGTGATGCAAAAATAATTATTTTTTTCTATAAAATAGTTTTTATCGTATAAAAGCGCAAAAAAAATTAAAAAAAATTATATAAATGAGGTATCGCAGTAATCGTACTGACCCGAAGAATAAAACTGCTTTATCCATTTTACCAAACGCGGAACGGTATAAACGCCTCCCCAAAAAGAAATTCATGAATAGCTGGTTTTTGGTCATTCTGCCTCACAAAAATCGGAATAAAAAGCGATCAAAAAATGTCACATGCCCGAAAATGTTACCAATAAAAACGTCAACTTGTCCCGCAAAAAACAAGACCTCACATAACTCTGTGGACCCAAATATGGAAAAATTATAGCTCTCAAAATGTGGTAATGCAAAAAATATTTTTTGCAATAAAAAGCGTCTTTCAGTGTGTGATGGCTGCCAGACATAAAAATCCGCTAAAAAACCCACTATGAAAGTAAATCAAACCCCCCTTCATCACCCCCTTTGGGAAAAATTAAAAAAATGTATTTATCTCCATTTTCCCGTTAGGGCTAAGGTTAGGGTTAGGGCTAGGGTTAGGGCTAGGATTAGGGTTAGGGCTAGGGTTAGGGTTAGGGCTAGGGTTAGGGCTAGAGTTAGGGTTAGGGCTAGGATTAGGGCTAGGGTTAGGGCTAGGGTTAGGGCTAGGGTTAGGTTTGGGGCTAGGTTAAGGCTACAGTTAGGGTTGGGGCTAAAATTACGGTTAGGGTTGGGGCTAAAGTTAGGGTTAGGGTTTGGATTACATTTACGGTTGGGAATAGGGTTGGGATTAGGGTTAGGGGTGTGTCAGGGTTAGGGGTGTGGTTAGGGTTACCGTTGGGATTAGGGTTAGGGGCGTGTTTGGATTAGGGTTTGTTATAATTGGGGGGTTTCCACGGTTTAGGCACATCAGGGGCTCTCCAAACACGACATGGCGTCCGATCTCAATTCCAGCCAATTCTGCGTTGAAAAAGTATAACAGTGCTCCTTCCCTTCCGAGCTCTCCCATGCGCCCAAACGGTGGTTCCCCCTCACATATGGAGTACCAGCGTACTCAGCACAAATTGGAGAACAACTTTTGGGTCCAATTTCTCCTGTTACCCTTGGTAAAATACAAAACTGGGGGCTAAAAAATAATTTTATAAGTTTACAACGGCTCTGCGTTATAAACTGTAGTGAAACACTTGGGGGTTCAAAGTTCTCACAACACATCTAGATAAGTTACTTGGGGGGTCTAGTTTCCAATATGGGGTCACTTGTGGGGGATTCAATGTTTAGGCACATCAGTGGCTCTCTAAACGCAACAAGGCATCCAATCTCAATTCCAATCAATTTTGCATTGAAAAGTCAAATGGCGCTCCTTCGCTTCTGAGCTCTGCCATGCGCCCAAACAGTGGTTTACCCCAACATATGGGGTATCGGCGTACTCAGGACAAATTGTACAACAACTTTTGGTGTCCATTTTCTCCTGCTACCCTTGGTAAAATAAAACAAATTGGAGCTGAAGTAAATTTTTTGTGAAAAAAAAAGTTAAATGTTCATTTTTTTAAAAAAATTCAAAATATTACTGTGAAGCACCTGAAGGGTTAATAAACTTCTTGAATGTGGTTTTGAGCACCTTGAGGGGTGCAGTTTTTAGAATGGTGTCACACTTGGTTATTTTCTATCATATAAACCCCTCAAAATGACTTCAAATGAGAAAAAAAATGGCGTTGTAAAAATGAGAAATTGCTGGTCAACTTTTAACCCTTATAACTACGTAATAAAAAAACTTTTGGTTCCAAAATTGTGCTGATGTAAAATAGATATGTGGGAAATGTTACTTATTAAGTATTTTGTGTGACATATCTCAGTGATTTAATTGCATAAAAATTCAAAGTTGGAAAATTGCAAAATGTTTAACATTTTTGCCAAATTTCCATTTTTTTACGTATAAACGCAGGTAATATCAAAGAAATTTCATAACTATCATGAAGTACAATATGTCACGAGAAAACGATGTCAGAATCACCGGGATCCGTTGAAGCGTTCCAGAGTTATAACCTCATGAAGGGACAGTGGTCAGAATTATAAAAATTGGCCTGGTCATTAACGTGAAAACCACCCTTGGCGGTAAAGGGGTTAATCTGAGGGTCCAGGTTTCAAATCCCTGTTCAGGTGCCTTTTAAATTTCATCCTATCACTTTGCTTTGTTTAAATTTCAGCTTGTGCTTTAAGTTAAGTTGCATGATTAGTTCACTCATTTGTTATGAAAAAATAAAAATGCTGCTTTCCTCCTAGATAGGAAAAGACACATTTGAATATGTCCAAACTGAATGTACGATGCTTTGCTTGATTTTGGCTTTGTAAAGTGATATTAAGCAGGAACATATGTTTCCCATAAAAAGCAAACAGCCAAAGTGAGTTCTACTTTTCTCAGTAGCACATGTGGCATCAACATTATGAAAGACAATAAACATCAGTACTGAGCTGTACGTATGTGAATTCAGCTTTCGAGAAAGCTAAATCAGTTGCTTGATGTTGCAGCTCCACCTGCTTGTAACTGCACAAGTCAGATAGCTTTTCACTGGGCTGAGTGCTCAACACTGCCCTTTCCCACTTTCCTATGCATAGAGAAAAAAAGAGATGTAAGGCTACGTTCACATTTGCGTTGTGCGCCGCTGCGTCGGCGACGCAATGCACAACGCAAATAAAAACGCACCAAAACGCACGCTAAAACGCTGCGTTTTGCGACGCATGCGTCCTTTTTTGCCGAAATTTGGACGCAAAAAAAATGCAACTTGTTGCGTTTTCTTTGCCCAACGCTTGCGGCAAAAAAAACGCATGCGTCGCACAACGCAGCACAATGCATGTCCATGCGCCCCCATGTTAAATATAGGGGCGCATGATGCATGCGTCGCCGCTGCGAAACGCTAATGGGAACGTACACTAACCTGACACCTCATTGTGCTGTCAGACAGTGTTGACTTTGATTTTGAGTTTGCACAGTGACATAAAGAAAGCAGCATATCTTAGGGTACAGTTCGATCAATAGGAAGAGAATCTTAAAAAATGTATAAACTTTATGCTGAAGAGGGCCTGGGTAGCTCAGTTGGTAGAGCATCAGACTTTTAATCTGGTCAGGCGCCTTTTAAATTTCATCCTATCGCTTTGCTTTGTTTAAATTTCAGGTTGTGCTTTAAGTTGAGTTGCATTGTTCTGTCTTCATACTCGTTGATACGGTGTGTGATTGTGGTGTGTGGACACATAATGCCACTGTTTAGGGTAGGTGGATCTCCTGATCCTTAGCACCCAATTGCTGACATAGACATAAAAGCGACGAGTTTCATTGCAAATGTACCCCAGCACTACCTTGCTGTCAGTGTAGAATTCGACTTCTTTGACTTCCAGGTCCATTTCTGTCGAGATAAGTTCAGCTAACTCGACTGCTAGCACAGCTGCACAAAGTTCCAGTCTGGGTACTGTGTGTTCATGAAGTGGGGCCAGTTTTGTCCGGCTGCATAACAAGCCTTACATGGCATTGTTCGTTGATGTCGGTAGTTTTCAAATACGCTACTGCTGCAATTGCTTTGGTTGAGGCATCGCAGAAGATACAAAGCCTTTGCATCTTGACTTCCGTTGATGATACAGAAGCATATGGTCGTGCCACGTAGAGACTTGACAGGGCTTCTAAAGAGTTCTTCCATCTTGCCTACAAGTCTCTTTTCTCGCTGGGAAGCAGATCATCCCAATTGGAGGTCTCTTGGGTGAAGTCTCTCAACATCAATTTACCTTGGATATCACAGGAGTTACAAATCCCAGAGGATCGTACAAGCTGTTTACTACGGACAGGACGCCGCTGCGCGTGAAGGGTTTCTCTTCTTCGCTGATCTGGAAGGTGAATGCATCCTTTTTCAAATCCCAGAGTAAACCAAGGCTCCGCTGCATAGGAAGGGAGTCCATGCTTAAATCCAAGTCTTTTAAATCGGTTGAGTAATCTTGAGAGGGAAAGGCTGCCATTAGGTTTTGGCTGTTGGAAGCAATTTTGTGCAACCTCAAATTGGACGAAGCGAGCACTTCTTGTGCCCTTTTTAGGAGACTGACTGCCGTCTCATCTGTGGGTGTGGATTTCAGGCAGTCATCTACGTAGAAATCCTTTTCTACAAATGATCTTACATCCGATCCATACTTTGCTTCACCCTCTCTGGCTGAATGTCTAAGGCCATAGATAGCGACAGCAGGGGAGGGGCTGTTCCCGAAGATATGTTCCTTCATACGATATTCCACGATGTCCTTGTAGGGGTCATTATCGCGGTACCAGAAGAACCTCAAGTAGTTTCTGTGTTCTTCTTTAACAAGGAAGCAGTGAAACATCTGTTGGATGTCGGCCATAAATGCTACTGCATCCTTGCGGAAGCGAAGAAGTACTCCTAGAAGTCTGTTATTGAGGTCTGGACAAGACAGAAAGACGTAGTTTAATGAAACACCTTCGTATCTGGCACTTGAGTCAAATACTACTCTTATCTGACCTGGTTTCTTTGGATGATACACGCCGAAAATAGGTAAGTACCAATATTCCTCGGAATCTTGAAGTACAGGTGCAATTTCCGCGTGGCCACTCTGGAATATTCACTCCATGAAGGTAAAGAAGTTCCTTTGTCTCTGGTGTCTTCTGCAGTTTGCGTGTAAGAGAAACAAATCGACTGTAGACAAGTTCTCTGTTGTTGGTTAAGCGTTGCCTCTGTGGTTTGAATGGTAAAGGTGCGACCCAACTCTTTGATTCATCTCTTACTATCTCTCGCTCCATGATGTCCAAGAACAGTCTGTCCTCTATGGACGTTGCTACCTGGTTGTTTTCTCTTGTCCTGTGGAAAACTGTGCACCCTATATGATCTTGCTCACCGTCGCATGCATGGTCTTCACGGGAAGGATCAGCTAACGGACAAGGTGGAGGTGCATTGTGTGGCAATTCTTTAATCAGGAAACTGCTCTCGCATGGTTGGAAGAGAGACGGACGTCCATTTTTGAGAGTATTGGTGAGCATGTTGTTGACTGATGTCGGCCTGTGTGCTCCACCCAAACAGACATCTCCCATGATGACCCATCCTAGGTCGAGTCTGTGAGCATATGGGGCATTTTGTGGGCTGTTAATCTGTCCTCTAGCCTTGTGGACCCGTAGTATGTCTCTTCCGAGGAGTAAGACGATTGGAGCTCCTTGGTCCAGTTCCGGTATCAGGTGAGCTATACGTTTCAAGTGGGTATGATGAGCTGCTACATCTGGTGTAGGTATCTCAGACCTGTTGTCCGGAATCTGGTTGCACTCCAGTATTGATCGCAAGGGTAAGCAGGTTTGACCGTCTATAGACTCTACCTTGAATCCGGTCGCTTTCCTCCCCGCCATCTGGACAGTACCTGCACATGTCTTCAAAGAGTACGGAGAGCCGGGACCAGCAATGTTGAAGAGAAAGGACTTAGCTAGAGACCTGTTGCTCTGATCATCCAAGATTGCATATAGCTTCATTGCCTTATCCCGTTGGCTCGCTGGGAATACTCTGACAAGACAGATCTTCGAGCAGGATCTTCCTGCTACAAGTTCCTTGCAGATCTCTGTACACTGAGGAGTGACCACTGGGGTGTCTATGTCAGTGTCCATCTTTTTTTCGGCAGACTCTTCTACTCACGATGATACCCCTGTGGGTGGTCCAGGGTATACGGCCGTGTTGTGCTCCACACTACTACATTCTGCGCATTTCACACTGGTTTTACAGTTCTTGGCGAAGTGTGAGGTGTCATGCAGCATCTGAAGCATATCTTGTTTTCCTTCAGGAAACTCTTACGGTCTTCTAGAGACTTCTCCCTGAAGGCTCTACATTTTAGTAGAGGATGAGGTTTCTTGTGTAGGGGGCAGTGTTTGCTGAGATCCTGAGGTTTGTCCTCTTCTGAAGAGGACTTACTTGCCCTGTAAGGAAAACCTGTGGAGGTAACATTAGTTTTGTGGACTGCCACTGGTGTTTTACTGGGTTTTACACCAGAGGCAGTGGTACATGACATAGTGAAATCGAAACTGGGGTCATTTCTAACTTTAGCCTGCTGAGCAACAAAGTCTACAAACACCCTGAAAGGAGGAAATGGTACCTTATGAGCCTGTTTGTAACGGGACCCATGACTGACCCACTTTTCTTGTAAGTTGTAAGGGAGTTTTTGGACAATTGGGTTGACACCTCTGGCAGTGTCCAGGAATGCCAACCCTGGTAGGTCACCTTCTGCCTGAGCAGCATGTACCTCCATTAACAAGTTGCTCAGTTCCCTGAGCTTTTGATAACCCTTATTTGCTATCTTGGGAAAATCATCAATTCTTTTATGCAAAGCGTTTTCTATAGCTTCTATTGACCCTTAACATTCTTCGAGTCTCTCACACACTGTTAGGACTGGCGGAACGCACCAAGAAAGATGTAATAGATGCGTTCGCAGTCCGGGGTCCACCGTGCAGGTAAAAACCTGCTGCTAGTAAATGGCAGCGTAATATGGCGGTGGAAGCGAACCCGGTAAAACCACAGGTCCGCAATACCGCACTAAAGAGTGCAAGCAAGGAGTCAGCGAACACAACCCCAAGACACAGGATTGAAGTCCGATTAGACCACTTGCTGACACAACACCGCAACAGGGTGTGTTAGGCAGCTCTTATAATTAGAGCACCGAAGTGCGAACTGTGCCGTGCTGGCAGGCACCACTAAGCACCCAGACGTGGGTCAGGAAGCGCACTACTGGCGCGTGGCGCCGCACTGGCGGTCACAGCAATAGACGCTGATACGTGTGTGACACGTTGAGTGATTAGTCGGGCGCTAGATAGCAGCCATACTCCATACGCGAACAGTCATACAATAGGGTAGGGGTATTTAATGAACGACTTGCACTCACAACAAAAACACGTATTCAATTGTAAGACAATACTAGCGCATGGCCGTGCGGTCATGCGCAGTTTATATAGCAGCAGCACAGGAAGTGGCTACAGTACCTTTGCCCTTCCAAGACCTGCCAAAAGGACCAATGGAATGTGCTGCAGAGCCTGAGCACCTGACCCTCGATCTCCAATGGGAGATCTTACCCTGGACATGCTCAGTACGTGCAGACAAGGACTTAGTCCCAGAGAAGTCCGCTCGCTGCTGACCAGCACTGACTTTAATGGCAGAGACTGGAGAAGCAGCAGTAACTCTCAGAACAGAGTGAGAATGAGCAAGACGCTGGGACCGACGTCTTTGCTGAGCAGACTCCACTGCGGCTGGACAAGAATGGGAGACCGCAGTGGAGGTGGCTCGAGATTCCCCCTGTGCAGAAGCGGGAACTCGACCCCTAACATTACCTCCCCTCCTAGGGCCCCCCCCCCCTTGGGCCTCGCTACGTTCGAAGGCAGCAATGAGCTGCGGAGCCTGAATGTGCTCAGCAGGCTCCCAGGATCTATCCTCAGGACCGTAACCCCTCCAATCCACCAAATAAAATTTTTTGCCACGAACCACCTTGTACCCCAAGATAGCGTTCACCTCGTAATCGTCCGTAGACGAACCCGACGTCCCAGTAGATGACTCAGAAAACCGGGACATGTAGACGGGCTTAAGGAGGGACACGTGAAAGGTGTCGGTGATACCTAGGCGTGGAGGAAGGGCCAGATGGTAAACCACAGGATTAACCTGTTCGAGGACCTTAAAAGGACCTAAGTAGCGAGGTGCAAACTTGGTAGACTCAACTCGCAGCCTGATGTTACGGGCAGAGAGCCACACTAAGTCGCCAGGAGCAAATGTTGGAGCGGGGCGCTGATGTGCGTCGGCGGAGGACGTCATTCTCTCCTTGGAAGCCTGAATGGCATCCTGAGTGCGATCCCAAATGTCCCGTGCCTCCACAGCCCAGTCTGCCACCCAGAAATCGGCGGAAGACACGGGCATGGGCACAGGTACCCGCGGATGCTGACCATAGTTA
Organism: Ranitomeya imitator; assembly: GCF_032444005.1. Lineage (NCBI taxonomy): Eukaryota > Metazoa > Chordata > Amphibia > Anura > Dendrobatidae > Ranitomeya > Ranitomeya imitator. The sequence continues at coordinate 908,203,806 of NC_091282.1, forward strand.
AGGAGGAATGGAGTCTGTCCAGTGGAATCAGCGACGGCATTGTTAAGAGCAAACTCCGCCCAGGGTAGCAAAGATGCCCAGTCATCCTGCTTAGCCGAAACAAAATGTCGCAGATATGTGACCAAGGTCTGGTTGGCTCTCTCTACCAACCCATTCGTCTCGGGATGATAAGCCGAAGAGAGATTCAACTCGATACTGAGAAGACGACAAAGCTCTCTCCAGAACCGAGACGCAAACTGGGGACCTCGGTCACTGACAATTTTGTCTGGCATACCGTGAAGACGAAAGATGTGTTTGACAAACAACGCTGCCAAGGCCCGTGCAGAAAGTAACCGGGGAAGCGGCACCAAATGCACCATTTTAGAAAAATGGTCGGTGATTACCCAAATAATGGTACAGCCACGAGACTTGGGCAGACCCACAACAAAATCCATCCCGACCATCTCCCAGGGCCTGTCTGCCACCGGCAGAGGGTATAACAAACCAGCTGGCCGTTGTCGGGAAGACTTATTCTTGGCACAAGAGACACATGCCTGAACGTAGTCTCCGACGTCACGAACCATATGTGGCCACCAGTACGTCCTCACCAGTAGCTCAGATGTCCTTTTTAGCCCCAAAGTGTCCACCCACTCTGGATGAATGAGCCCAAGCGAGAACCTCCGGACGCAAATTGATGGGAACAAAAGTCTTGCCCGGGGGCACAGACTCCAGCGAAACCGGAGCTACAGTTCTCAGACTCTCCGAAGGGACAATGAGCCGAGGCTCGTCCTCCTCCTCCTCAGCTGACACGAAGGAGCGAGAGAGAGCGTCAGCACGAATGTTCTTCTCCCCGGCGAGATAATGTAGGGTAAAGTGGAACCGGGAGAAAAACAAGGACCATCTGGCCTGACGAGAATTCAGCCGCTGGGCTGTTTGTAAATAGACCAAATTCTTGTGATCCGTGAAAACTTGGAATGGGAACCGAGCACCCTCCAAGAGATGTCTCCACTCCGAAAAGGCCAACTTCATTGCCAGCAACTCTCTATCCCCGATGGAGTAATTTCTCTCCACTGGTGTGAAGGTCTTTGAGAAAAAGAAGCATGGGTGCTTCCGACCCTGAGCATCCTTTTGATAGAGGACTGCTCCAGCACCAACGGATGAGGCATCCACTTCCAAAAGGAATGGCTTACCCACATTGGGACGATGTAAGATAGGAGCACTGGCAAAATGGGACTTTATAGAAGAGAAGGCCTTGGAGACCCCTTCGGACCACGATTTGGGATTCGCTCCCTTCTTGGTGAGGGATACCAAGGGAGCTACCAAAGTTGAGAAGTGGGGAATGAACTGGCGATAGTAATTTATGAACCCCATAAAGCGCTGCACCGCTTTAAGAGAATGGGGTTCCTGCCAGTCCATCACTGCTTGTAGTTTGGCAGGATCCATAGCCAATCCCTGGGCCGAGATGATATAGCCCAGGAAAGGCAAGGACTCCTGTTCAAACACACACTTCTCCAACTTTGCATATAAGGAATTCACCCGTAAGAGTTCGAAGACTCTGCCAACATCTCTCCGGTGGGAGTCAATATCTGGAGAGAAGATGAGAATATCATCCAGATAGACTACAACCGAGGTGGAAAGCATATCCCGGAAGATATCGTTGACAAAGTCCTGAAAAACGGCTGGGGCATTACAGAGCCCGAAGGGCATCACCAGGTACTCATAGTGCCCATCCCTGGTATTGAAAGCCGTTTTCCATTCGTCCCCCTCACAGATGCGAATTAAGTTGTAGGCACCCCGCAGATCTAGTTTGGTGAATATCTTTGCTCCCCTTAGCCTGTCAAAGAGCTCCGATATCAGGGGCAACGGGTACTTATTTTTAATGGTGATAGCATTGAGACCCCTGTAATCAATGCAAGGACGTAATTCCCCATTCTTCTTCTGTACGAAGAAGAATCCCGCCCCTGCAGGAGACACTGACTTCCTAATGAATCCTCTTGCCAAATTCTCCTGGATGTGTTGAGACATAGCCTCCGTCTCAGGGAGAGAGAGGGGATATACCCTTCCCCGAGGAGGTTCAGCTCCAGGCAAGAGGTCAATAGGACAGTCATAGGGGCGATGAGGCGGTAGAGTCTCTGCTGCCTTTTTAGAGAATACATCTGCATAGCACCAATAGTACCTTGGAAGAGATGAAAGGTCTGCGGGTACCTCGGTAGTAGAGACCTGTACACACTCACTCACACACCTGCCCATACAAGACTTACTCCAACCCAATATTCTCCCAGAGGACCACTCAATATGTGGGGAGTGGTAACGGAGCCAGGGTATTCCCAGTAAAATCTCATCCATTCCCTCGGGTAGGACTAGAAGGGAAATAATCTCCTGGTAGGAAGGGGACATGGACAACGAGAATGGAACAGTCTGGTGTGTGATTTGTTGTGGAAGTGTCGACCCATTCACGACTCTAACAGTTACAGGTTTGGCGAGCATAACAAGTGGTACAGCGTGGCGCAGAGCAAAAGCAGAGGACATGAAATTTCCCTCTGCTCCTGAATCCACACAAAGCTCGACTGGTAGAATGGATGAGTCAAACAGGATTGTCCCTTTAAAGGACAGTTTGGAGGAAAAAGCCGCTGTGTCTAGTGAACCTCCCCCTAAGGTTACTAGACGCGATCGTTTTCCCGACCGCCGTGGACATTTATTAGTGTAATGTCCTCGTTGGTGACAATTTTTACAAACCATGGGTACTCGAGCGGCCTGAGACTTAGGTCCCGCTCGAGAAACCTCCATGGGCTCATGGGAGTCGGACGCCAAAACGGAAGATTCAAGAGGTCTGGCGAAGGTGGGAGCCAGTTTAAACCTCTGCCTACACTGGGTCTGCTCTAACCTTCGTTCGTGAAAACGGTGGTCGATGCGGGTAGATAGAGAAATAAGCTCCTCCAGTGTGGCGGGTATCTCCCTGGTGGCTAAGGCGTCCTTCACGTGGTCTGCCAGTCCCCTCCAGAACACCGGAATTAGAACTTTATCCGACCACTCTAACTCCGAGGCTAGAGTCCGGAACTGGATGGCAAACTGACTGACCACGGACGAACCCTGAGTGATTGTCAATAACTGGAGCGCAGTATCGTGTGTAATACGGGGTCCCAAAAAGACCTGCTTCAGAGCGTCCAGAAAGAGCGGAGCACTCTGTACCACACGGTCATCACGCTCCCAAAGTGGCGTTGCCCACTCCAACGCCCTGCCCGACAAGAGAGATAAAATAAATCCCACTTTCGCCCGTTCCGTAGGGAAACGCGCCGCCAGGAGCTCAAGGTGTATGGAGCACTGGCTTACGAATCCGCGACATTGTTTACTGTCACCAGCAAACTTGTCAGGAAGCGGGAGACGGGATAAAGTCGGGGCAGAGGTGGCAGCGGACAAACTGGCTGCGGCTACACTTGCAGCCTGAACAGCGACAGCAGTGACATCCACAGCTGAGGTTGAACGCTCTAGAGCCACCAACCTTCCCTCCAGCTGCTGGATGTACCGCTGTAAACGCTGATCGTCTGCCATTTACTAGCCAGACCCTGGCGCTAGTATTCTATTAGGACTGGCGGAACGCACCAAGAAAGATGTAATAGATGCGTTCGCAGTCCGGGGTCCACCGTGCAGGTAAAAACCTGCTGCTAGTAAATGGCAGCGTAATATGTCGGTGGAAGCGAACCCGGTAAAACCACAGGTCCGCAATACCGCACTAAAGAGTGCAAGCAAGGAGTCAGCGAACACAACCCCAAGACACAGGATTAAAGTCCGATTAGACCACTTGCTGACACAACACCGCAACAGGGTGTGTTAGGCAGCTCTTATAATTAAAGCACCGAAGTGCGAACTGTGCCGTGCTGGCAGGCACCACTAAGCACCCAGACGTGGGTCAGGAAGCGCACTACTGGCGCGTGGCGCTGCACTGGCGGTCACAGCAATAGACGCTGATACGTGTGTGACACGTTGAGTGATTAGTCGGGCGCTAGATAGCAGCCATACTCCATACGCGAACAGTCATACAATAGGGTAGGGGTATTTAATGAACGACTTGCACTCACAACAAACACACGTATTCAATTGTAAGACAATACTAGCGCATGGCCGTGCGGTCATGCGCAGTTTATATAGCAGCAGCACAGGAAGTGGCTACAGTACCTTTGCCCTTCCAAGACCTGCCAAAAGGACCAATGGAATGTGCTGCAGAGCCTGAGCACCTGACCCTCGATCTCCAATGGGAGATCTTACCCTGGACATGCTCAGTACGTGCAGACAAGGACTTAGTCCCAGAGAAGTCCGCTCGCTGCTGACCAGCACTGACTTTAATGGCAGAGACTGGAGAAGCAGCAGTAACTCTCAGAACAGAGTGAGAATAAGCAAGACGCTGGGACCGACGTCTTTGCTGAGCAGACTCCACTGCGGCTGGACAAGAATGGGAGACCGCAGTGGAGGTGGCTCGAGATTCCCCCTGTGCAGAAGCGGGAACTCGACCCCTAACACACACCATGCGAAGTCCTGTGTGTGGGTACTTTATGTTAATGTTCCTGATTCTTTTGGCGTGTTCAGCTGACTCGTTCCCAAGCCACTTTACCAGTAAATTTAACTCTTCACTACTGGAAAGTTCCAAGTCCCTGATGGCGTTCTGGAAGGACGCTCGCCATGCTCTATAGCTCTCGGCTTGATCAGTGAACTTTACAAGTCCCTTGGTCACCAGCTCCTGGCGGGTAAAGAACCTTGCAAAGTTCATAGTGGCTGAGTCAGTGCTGACATGAGCTGGTGTGCTGTTGTCATGCGGTGTGTGTGATGCATCCTCATACCTGGTAGGAGCTTCTGGCTTAGGAAAGTCTATATAAAACCGTTCCGAAGCGAAGGGTGTCCCTGTCAGTCTGGGAGGAGGCCGTACCTTCTGCTCTGGAAGATGGTTGTGGTGGTCGACGTCGTTTCGCAGTATACCTTCATGCTTCCAGTACTGCATTTGGAGAAAGGATCTCTGGTAATCTGTATAGGCTGGTTGGAGTAACAGATCAGAGTTATTGTCTATTCTAGAATGTTGGTGGACATATTCTGAGACGCGTTGAGCTGGGTCCTGTCGATCTAGGTCTGGACCACGTACGTTGTTGTCTCGCTCAGATTCAGGAAACTCCACGGCTTCTAAGAACTCAGCTTTGGCTATTGCGGCTGCTGCTTCTTTTTCAGTGGAAAGACTTTCCAAAGTCGCTCGCAGGCATGCTGTATCTGCGTCTCTATCTGCTTGCAAGCGGGCTCTCTCTGCTTCTTGTTCTGCTTGCAGACGGGTTCTTTCTGCTTGCAGGCGGGCTCTTTCTGCTTCTTGCTCTGCTTGTCTTAACTTTAACTGCATCTCTTGTGCAGCGACGGAGGATCTTACTTTCGCCGCCTCGGCTTCTGCACGGGCGAGAGTGGCCGACCATTTCGATGACGACTTGCTAGAGCTGCTTGTTTGGGACCTCGTCCCAAGTGAAGATGCTTGACTTGCAGACATTTCGTGTCTGTTTGCAGACTGTAGGACATCTCGGAGCGGGTAGAGATGAACTTCAGCGAAGACTGAGACGTGTCGCGCTTGGTGGGCTTCACTCTCGGGAATTGTGGTTGTATGGCGGCCGCTGCAGTATCTGCAGGCAGTGCGGTGTGGTACAAGCGGTTGCGTAAGTGGTATTTGCTATCGCTGGCATCTAGCCTCCTTTTTACTGCTATCGCTGGCGTCTAGCATCCGTTTTACTGTTCTGTCTTCATACACGTTGATACGGTATGTGATCCAACATACAGCATAAACCACTTCTGTCTTCCAAATAATTAGAGAACACCAAAACCTAAAGCAAGGACCAAAGAAAAGAAGAGAAGGACCACCCGGCTAGGATATGCAATTATTCAAATTTATTATTTATTACAGTAACAAATGGTAATACAAAAATATATAAAAAATTGTTAAAAAGATGTGCACTATAGGGCATATACTGCTATAGACATTACATAAATATGTATAAAATAGTAACCCTTAATAGATAGAAAAAAGGAAGGCAAAGCCTGATGCTAAAAAAAGAAAAAATATTTTTTGTGCAAAAAAAAATAAAAATAAATAAATATATATATATCTGTATAAAGTACATACACATATATATCAATAAATGAATAAAGTGCTCAAGTGCTGTGATAAATAAATAATGTTTGCACTGGTCCAATATATCATATAACAGGGCCAGTATAAATATCAAAACACCACTGTGAATAAAAATAGGTGATAAAATAATAGGAGCATACAGGTACCTTGGTAGGGTTACTGTCCCTGTGCACAACGCGCCCCGACGCGCGTTTCGGTATGATTTCCTTCGTCGGTGTCTTTTTCTTCATCGGAGTATAATCCATCAGATTGTGAAACAGATGCGTCTTTCTCCAGTGCGGATGCCAGACATGTTCACAGCACTGCTATGTCAAAAAACGCAGGAGGAGGAGGGGGGGCAGGAGAGCCCGCAAGAGACGAATGGAGAAGATATCCCAGGAGGGAAAGGAAACGCAGACATCAGTATTGAGTCAGCATCTGGACAGTGTTATAATTCTGACTCCCACCATTCTATCCTCTACACAAATTGAAACATTGGCTAAAGGTTTAAACTTTGTTCCCATTGGCAATTTCAATCTATTTGAGACTATCAAAGATGTCAATAAATTTACTCGTCTTCTTACTGTTAAAAGACATTTTTTTTCAGACAATCAAAATGACCTCAATTCTGGCAGAAAAAAATCATATTGTACCAGGGAAAATAATGCGTCTCTTTCCTTTATGGAACAATGTACTTTACTCACTTTAACCCCTTCATGACCCAGCCTATTTTGACCTTAATGACCTGGCCGTTTTTTGCAATTCTGACCAGTGTCCCTTTATGAGGTAATAACTCAGGAACGCTTCAACGGATCCTAGCGGTTCTGAGATTGTTTTTTCGTGACATATTGGGCTTCATGTTAGTGGTAAATTTAGGTCAATAAATTCTGCGTTTATTTGTGATAAAAACGGAAATTTGGCGAAAATTTTGAAAATTTCGCAATTTTCACATTTTGAATTTTTATTCTGTTAAACCAGAGAGTTATGTGACACAAAATAGTTAATAAATAACATTTCCCACATGTATACTTTACACCAGCACAATTTTGGAAACAACATTTTTTTTTGCTAGGAAGTTATAAGAGTTAAAATTTGACCAGCGATTTCTCATTTTTACAACGAAATTTACAAAACCATTTTTTTTAGGGACCACCTCACATTTGAAGTCAGTTTGAGGGGTCTATATGGATGAAAATACCCAAAAGTGACACCATTCTAAAAAATGCACCCCTCAAGGTACTCAAACCCACATTCCAGAAGTTTTTTAACCCTTCAGGTGCTTCACAGCAGCAGAAGCAACATGGAAGGAAAAAATGAACATTTAACTTTTTAGTCACAAAAATTATCTTTTAGCAACATTTTTTTTATTTTCCCAATGGTACAAGGAGAAACTGAACCACGAAAGTTGTTGTCCAATTTGTCCTGAGTACGCTGATACCTCATATGTGGGGGTAAACCAATGTTTGGGCGCACGGCAGGGCTTGGAAGGGAAGGAGCGCCATTTGACTTTTTGAATGAAAAATTGGCTCCACTCTTTAGCGGACACCATGTCACGTTTGGAGAGCCCCCGTGTGCCTAAAAATTGGAGCTCCCCCACACGTGACCCCATTTTGGAAACTAGACGCCCCAAGGAACTTATCTAGATGCATAGTGAGAACTTTGAACCCCCGGGGGCTTCACAAATTGATCCGTAAAAATGAAAAAGTACTTTTTTTTCACAAAAAAATTCTTTTAGCCTCAATTTTTTTCATTTTCACATGGGCAACAGGATAAAATGGATCCTAAAATTTGTTGGGCAATTTCTCATGAGTACACCGATACCTCACATGTGGAGGTAAACCACTGTTTGGGCACATGGTAAGGTTCGGAAGGGAAGGAGCGCCATTTGACTCTTTGAATGAAAAATTATCTCCATCGTTAGCGGACACCATGTCGTGTTTGGAGAGCCCCCGTGTGCCTAAACATTGGAGCTCCCCCACAAATGACCCCATTTTGGAAACTAGACCCCCCAAGGAACTTATCTAGATGCATATTGAGCACTTTAAACCCTCAGGTGCTTCACAAATTGATCTGTAAAAATGAAAAAGTACTTTTTTTTTTCACAAAAAAATTCTTTTCGCCTCAGTTTTTCATTTTCACATGGGCAATAGGATAAAATGAATCCTAAAATTTGTTGGGCAATTTCTCCCGAGTACGCCGATACCTCATATGTGGGGGTAAACCACTGTTTGGGCACACGGCAGGGCTCGGAAGGGAAGGCGCGCCATTTGACTTTTTGAATGGAAAATTAGCTCCAATTGTTAGCGGACACCATGTCGCGTTTAGAGAGCCCCTGTGTGCCTATGCATTGGAGCTCCCCCACAAGTGACCCCATTTTGGAAACTAGACCCCCAAGGTACTTATCTAGATGCATATTGAGCACTTTAAACCCCCAGGTGCTTCACAGAAGTTTATAATGCAGAGCCATGAAAATAAAAAATAATTTTTCTTTCCTCAAAAATGATTTTTAGCCTGGAATTTCCTATTTTGCCAAGGGTAATAGGAGAAATTGGACCGCAAATGTTGTTGTCCAGTTTGTCCTGAGTACGCTGATACCCCATATGTGGGGGTAAACCACTGTTTGGGCGCACGGCAGGGCTCGGAAGGGAAGGCACGCCAATTGGCTTTTTAAATGGAAAATTAGCTCCAATCATTAGCGGACACCATGTCACGTTTGGAGAGCCCCTGTGTGCCTAAACATTGGAGATCCCCCACATATGACCCCATTTTGGAAACTAGACCCCCAAAGGAACTAATCTAGATGTGTGGTGAGGACTTTGAACTTCCAAGTGCTTCACAGAAGTTTATAACGCAGAGCCATGAAAATAAAATAAAAATTTTATTTTCTCTAAAATGATCTTTTAGCCTGCAATTTATTATTTTCCCAAGGGTAACAGGAGAAATTTGACCCCAAAAGTTGTTGTACAGTTTCTCCTGAGTACGCTGATACCCCATATGTGGGGGTAAACCACAGTTTGGGCACATGTCGGGGCTCGAAAGTCAAGTAGTGACATTTTGAAATGCAGACTTTGATGGAATGCTCTGCGGGCGTTACGTTGCGTTTGCAGAGCCCCTGATGTGGCTAAACAGTAGAAAACCCCCACAAGTGACCCCATTTTAGAAACTAGACCCCGAAAGGAACTTATCTAGATGTGAGGTGAGCACTTTGAACCCCCAAGTGCTTCACAGAAGTTTATAACACAGAGCAGTGAAAATAATAAATACGTTTTCTTTCCTCAAAAATAATTTTTTAGCCCAGAATTTTTTATTTTCCCAAGGGTTACAGGAGAAATTGGACCCCAAAAGTTGTTGTCCAGTTTCTCCTGAGTACGCTGATACCCCATATGTGGGGGTAAACCACTGTTTGGGCACACGTCGGGGCTCAGAAGGGAAGTAGTGACTTTTGAAATGCAGACTTTGATGGAATGGTCTGCGGGCGTCACGTTGCGTTTGCAGAGCCCCTGGTGTGCCTAAACAGTAGAAACCCCCCACAAGTGACCCCATTTTGGAAACTAGACCCCCCAAGGAACTTATCTAGATATGTGGTGAGCACTTTGAACCCCCAAGTGCTTCACAGACGTTTACAACGCAGAGCCGTGAAAATAAAAAATCATTTTTCTTTCCTCAAAAATGATGTTTTAGCAAGCAATTTTTTATTTTCTCAAGGGTAACAGGAGAAATTGGACCCCAGTAATTGTTGCCCAGTTTGTCCTGAGTACGCTGATACCCCATATGTGGGGGTAAACCACTGTTTGGGCACATGTCGGGGCTCGGAAGTCAAGTAGTGACGTTTTGAAATGCAGACTTTGATGGAATGGTCTGCGGGCGTCACGTTGCGTTTGCAGAGCCCCTGGTGTGCCTAAACAGTAGAAACCCCCCACAAGTGACCCCATTTTGGAAACTAGACCCCCCAAGGAACTTATCTAGATATGTGGTGAGCACTTTGAACCCCCAAGTGCTTCACAGACGTTTACAACGCAGAGCCGTGAAAATAAAAAATCATTTTACTTTCCTCAAAAATGATGTTTTAGCAAGCAATTTTTTATTTTCTCAAGGGTAACAGGAGAAATTGGACCCCAGTAATTGTTGCCCAGTTTGTCCTGAGTACGCTGATACCCCATATGTGGGGGTAAACCACTGTTTGGGCACATGTCGGGGCTCGGAAGTCAAGTAGTGACGTTTTGAAATGCAGACTTTGATGGAATGGTCTGCGGGCGTCACGTTGCGTTTGCAGAGCCCCTGGTGTGCCTAAACAGTAGAAACCCCCCACAAGTGACCCCATTTTGGAAACTAGACCCCCCAAGGAACTTATCTAGATATGTGGTGAGCACTTTGAACCCCCAAGTGCTTCACAGACGTTTACAACGCAGAGCCGTGAAAATAAAAAATCATTTTACTTTCCTCAAAAATGATGTTTTAGCAAGCAATTTTTTATTTTCTCAAGGGTAACAGGAGAAATTGGACCCCAGTAATTGTTGCCCAGTTTGTCCTGAGTACACTGATACCCCATATGTGGGGGTAAACCACTGTTTGGGCACACGTCGGGGCTCGGAAGGGAAGGAGCACCATTTGACTTTTTGAATAAAAGATTGGCTGGAATCAATGGTGGCGCCATGTTGCGTTTGGAGACCCCCTGATGTGCCTAAACAGTGGAAACCCCTCAATTCTTACGCCAACACACCCCTAACCCTTATCCCAACTGTAGCCGTAACCCTAACCACAACCCTAACCGCAACACACCCCTAACCACAACCCTAACCCCAACACACCCCTAACCCTAACCACAACCCTAATTCCAACCCAACCCTAACCCTAAGGCTATGTACCCACGTTGCGGATTCGTGTGAGATTTTTCCGCACCATTTTTGAAAAATCCGTGGGTAAAAGGCACTGCGTTTTACCTGCGGATTTCACCTGCGGATTCCTATTGAGGAATAGGTGTAAAACGCTGCGGAATCCGCACAAAGAATTGACATGCTGCGGAAAATACAACGCAGCGTTTCCGTGCGGTATTTTCCGCACCATGGGCACAGCGGATTTGGTTTTCCATAGGTTTACATGGTACTGTAAACCTGATGGAACACTGCTGCGGATCCGCAGCGGCCAATCCGCTGCGGATCCGCAGCCAAATCCGCACCGTGTGCACATAGCCTAATTCTAAAGGTATGTGCACACGCTTTGGAAAACGCTGCGGATCCGCAGCAGTTTCCCATGAGTTTACATTTCAATGTAAACCTATGGGAAACAAAAATCGCTGTACACATGCTGCGGAAAAACTGCACGGAAACGCAGCGGTTTACATTCTGCAGCATGTCACTTCTTTCTGCGGATTCCACAGCGGTTTTACAACTGCTCCAATAGAAAATCGCAGTTGTAAAACCGCAGTGAAATGCGCAGAAAAACCGCGGTAAATCTGCCATAAATCCGCAGCGGTTTAGCACTGCGGATTTATCAAATCCGCTGCAGAAAAATCCGCAGAGGACCAGAATACGTGTGCACATACCGAAACCCTAACCCTAACCCTAACCCTACCCCTAACCCTACCCCTACCCCTACCCCTAACCCTACCCCTAACCCTACCCCTACCCCTACCCCTAACCCTACCCCTAACCCTACCCCTAACCCTACCCCTAACCCTAACCCTAACCCTAGTTCTAACTCCAACCTTAGTGAAAAAAAAAAAAAATTCTTTATTTTATTATTGTCCCTATCTATGGGGGACAAATGGGGGGGGTCATTTACTGTTTTTTTATTTTGACCACTGTGATAGATTATATCACAGTGATCAAAATTCACATTGGAACGAATCTGCCGGCCGGCAGATTCGGCGGGCGCACTGCGCATGCGCCCGCCATTTTGGAACATGGCGGCGCTCGGGGAAGAAGACTGACGGACCCCGCCAGGATCGGTAAGTATAAGGGGGGGAGATCAGGGCACAGGGGGGGGAGATCAGGGCACGGGGGGGCGTCGGAGCACGGGGGGGGAGGGATCGGAGCATGGGGGAGAGTGATCGGTGTGCGGGCGGGTGGATCGGTGTGCAGGGGGGGGGATCGGTGTGCAGGGGGGGTGGTTCGGAGCACGGGGGGGGATCGGAGTGCGGGGGGGTTTGATTGGAGCACGGGGGGGTGTGATTGGAGCACGGGGGAGCGGACAGGAGGACGGGGGAGCGGAGCACAGGACGGAGGGGAGCGGGCCACAGATCGGGGGGCTGGGGGGGCGATCGGAGGGGTGGGGTGGGGGCACATTAGTATTTCCAGCCATGGCCGATGATATTGCAGCATCGGCCATGGCTGGATTGTAATATTTCACCATTTTTTTAGGTGAAATATTACAAATCGCTCTGATTGGCAGTTTCACTTTCAACAGCCAATCAGAGCGATCGTAGCCACGAGGGGGTGAAGCCACCCCCCCTGGGCTAAACTACCACTCCCCCTGTCCCTGCAGATCAGGTGAAATGGGAGTTAACCCTTTCACCCGATCTGCAGGGACGCGATCTTTCTGTGACACAGCATATGCGTCACAGGTCGGATTGGCACCGACTTTCATGACGCATACGCTGTGTCACAGGTCGGGAAGGTTCTCTTCAGGAAGAAAATTTTGCCGAGAATAAAATAAAGGATGAGGATGTGCAGGTGCTTTCATCTAATCCGGCATATTATCCCCTCCAATCAAGGGTTCCTGCCTTAGACCTTTTTCAGACTCTGGTCGAACAAGATTTGAAAAAATTACATGCTGAAACCCGGAGTGCAAACCACGGAAGTAACCTGAGTAGAGACAAATCTCAGGCTGTTAGAGATTTACAACGTAATTACAACTTGACAGTCCACCAGTCAGACAAAGGGGGCTGTATAGTAGTCATAGACACTGCTTTGTATTGTAAGTTGATAATGTCCATTATACAGGATACTAGCACATATACTTCTTTAAGATCTGACCCCACTTTATCCTTTAAATATGACATGACTGAAATACTCAATAAAGCACAGAGATTGGGGGTTATCAGCAATAAGATTTACAAATGGCTATTGCCTGAACATTCAATTACTCCCATTTTCCATGGGCTCCCAAAAACGACAAAAACGTTTTCCCCCCACTGTTACGACCTATAATTTCTGGGATGGGTTCCCTTAATGAAAACCTCAGTCATTTGATTGACGAGTATCTCCAACCTTTGATCCCAAGAATTCCAGGGTACCTTAAAGACACCTCAACAGTTTTAAAGGTTTTTGATACTTTTCAATGGTGTCATAATTATTCTTTTGTAACTTGCGATGTCACAAATTTATATTCATGCATTCCCCATTCTTTGGCTATGACAGCAATTGAACATCATCTAAGTAAGTATAGTAGCTATTCAGATTCATTGAAATGGTTCATTCTTGCGTCTCTACATTATTTACTTAAGCATAATTTTTTTATGTTTCAAAATGAGTACTTCATCCAGACCATGGGTGCTCCTATGGGGTCTAAATTCTCCCCATCTTTAGCCGTTTTATTTATGGCATGGTGGGAAGAAACCTACATATTCACAGATGATAATCCATTTCTCCCATACCTTAATTGGTATGGGAGATTTGTGGATGATATTCTGCTAATTTGGCAAGGGGGTGTGACTAAGTTTTCTGATTTCATGCTCTATTTGAATAACAACAAGTGCAACCTGCGTTTCACCAGCGGCATTCCATCAAACGAGGTTTCATTCTTGGATGTGCTCCTTACAGGCAGCAATACAACACATAGGGTTAATACTTCTCTTTATAGAAAAGACAATTCTGGAAACACAATCCTGATGTCTTCAAGCGCACACCCTCGACATACCATTCATGCCATTCCTAGGGGTGAGCTCACGAGAGCGAGAAGAATTTGCTCTAGTGAGGAAAGTTTCCATAAGGAAAGTCATCTTATTTCTAATAGATTATTTGATAGGGGATATAAACAATCCAATATAAGACATGCATTCAGACATGTTTCCAAAATTCCACGTGCTGATTTATTGTATTCTGACAGTGAAAATGCAAGTGCTGCTCCTGAAACGCAGATTACTTTTTCTACCGCTTATAGCAGTCAGTACAATAAAATTAAACAGATCATTCTTAAATATCTCCCTGTAGTCAATCAGGATAAATCTTTATGCACAATTCTTCAGAATGGATGCAGAGTAGTGGCTAGGAGAGGTTGCACACTGGGGAATATTTTGTCTCCCAGTATGGTGCGCCAGAAAAAAACTCCCACATCATGGCTATCAATAAAAGGTTTTTTTAAATGTTCTGGCAACAGATGTAATGTCTGCCAATTTGCAGACAACAAAAGAACTACTTTTTCCTCGAATCACAATGTTACTTATAATATAAAATCATTTATTAATTGTCATTCTGACCACGTCATATACTGCATAAAATGTAAGGCTTGCAACATTTGCTATATAGGTTACACCAAAGGAAAATCAAAAAAAGAATTTCAGAACACATAGCAAATATAAATAACAATAATTCAGGCTATTCTGGGGCTACGAAACATTTTATTTCTGTACATAAAGGAGACCTATCAGATTTGTCATTTTTTGGCATAGAAAGGGTTAGTCAGTCACCTAGAGGTGGAGATTGGAAGAAACAATTAGCACTGCGGGAAGCCTTTTGGATTCTGACTTTAGACACTAAACATCCACACGGTATGAATTACAGGAATGACCTTTTTTATATATATTGAACTAACAGATAGATCTTGCGGCAATTTAAAGTATATATTTATGCAATTTCAGTGTATTTGAAATAGGAGAAAAAAGTCTTGTTATGTGTGTTTAGCTGCAGCTTTTTTCAATGCAATTGATTGCTATGTCTGTGATTGGTTCCTTGCTATATATAAACCTGTTCATCTAGATGGTATTAGTTCCTATGACTAAGGGCGCCGTGGTGCGCCAGAAACGCGTCAGGCAGAGAGAGTCTCCCTCTCTCTTTTTTAATATTGTTTTAAAATGCTTCAATAAATTTTGGATATTTTACTTACACTGGATGGACGTGCTGGATATTCCCTTTTCCTTTCTCCTACCAAGGTACCTGTATGCTCCTATTAATTATTTTATCACCTATTTTTATTCACAGTGGTGTTTTGATATTTATACTGGCCCTGTTATATGATATATTGGACCAGTGCAAACATTATTTATTTATCACAGCACTTGAGCACTTTATTCATTTATTGATATACTAGCTGAAGAGCCCGGCGTTGCCTGGGCATAGTAAATATCTGTGGTTAGTTATAGCACCTCACTTGTCTTATTTTCCCATCACGCCTCTCATTTTCCCAATCACATCTTTCATTTTCCCCCACACACCTCTCATTTTCTCCCTCACTCCTCTCATTCCCCCCTAACACTTGTCATTTCAACCTCACATCTGTCATTTTCTGATCAGTCCACTATTTTTCCTCACTCCTCTCATTTTGCACTCACACCTTTTCATTTTCACCTCACACCTCTCATTTTCACCTCATCACCTCAGTATATACATGTTTATATATAGTATACATCTGTATGTCATCTCCCCTGTATATAGTATATACCTGCTGTGTGTCATCTCCCCTATATATAGTATATATCTGAATGTCATCTCCTTCTATATATAGTATATACCTGTATGTCATCTCCTCCTGTATATTGTATATACCTGTGTGTCATCTCCCCTGTATATAGTATATATCTGTGTGTCATCTCCTCCTGTATATAGTATATACCTGCATGTCATCTTCTATATATAGCATATACCTGTATGTCATCTCCTCCTGTATATAGTATATACCTGTAGGTCATCTGCTCCTGTATATAGTATATACCTGTGTGTCATCTCTCCTGTATATAGTATATATTTGTGTGTCATCTCCCCTGTATATAGTATATACCTGTGTGTCATCTCCTCCTGTATTAGACCTCGTTCACACGTTATTTGCTCAGTATTTTTACCTCAGTATTTGTAAGCTAAATTGGCAGCCTGATAAATCCCCAGCCAACAGGAAGCCCTCCCCCTGGCAGTATATATTAGCTCACACATACACATAATAGACAGGTCATGTGACTGACAGTTGCCGTATTTCCTATATGGTACATTTGTTGTAGTTTGTCTGCTTATTAATCAGATTTTTATTTTTGAAGGATAATACCAGACTTGTGTGTGTTTTAGGGCGAGTTTCGTTTGTCAAGTTGTGTGTGTTGAGTTGCGTGTGGCGACATGCATGTAGCGACTTTTGTGAGATGAGTTTTGTGTGGCAACATGCGTGTAGCAACTTTTTGTGTGTCGAGTTGCATGTGACAGGTTAGTGTAGCAAGTTGTGTGCAGCAAGTTTTGCGCATGGCGAGTTTTGCGCGTGGCGAGTTTTATGTGTGGTGCCTTTTGAGTATGTGAAAGTTTTGTGTGAGGCAACTTTTGCATGTGTTGCAACTTTTGTGCATGTGGCAATTTTTCCGCGTGTGCAAGTTTTGCGTGTGGTGAGTTTTCCATGAGGTGAGTTTTGCACTTGTGGCGAGTTTTGCAAGAGCCTAGTTTTTGCATGTGGCGAGTTCTGCGCGTGGCGAGTTTTGAGTGGCGACTTTTGTGTTTCGACTTTTATGTGGCGAGGTTGGTGTATGTGTGGTGAAATGTGTCCTTTGGGTGGTATATGTGTTCAAACATGTGGTAGTGTGTGGCGCATTTTGTGTGTGTGTTTATATCCCCGTGTGTAGTGAGTATCCCATGTCGGGGCCCCACCTTAGCAACTGTACGGTATATACTCTTTGGCGCCATCGCTCTCATTCTTTAAGTCCCCCTTGTTCACATCTGGCAGCTGTCAATTTGCCTCCTACACTTTTCCTTTCATTTTTTCGCATTATGTAGATAGGAGTAAAATTGTTTGGTGAATTGGAAAGCGCGGGGTTAAAATTTCACCTCACAACATAGCCTATGACGCTCTCGGGGTCCAGATGTGTGACTGTGCAAAATTTTGTGGCTGTAGCTGCGACGCCTCCAACACTTTTCCTTTCACTTTTTCCCCATTATGTAGATAGGGGCAAAATTGTTTGGTGAATTGGAAAGCACGGGGTTAAAATTTCACCTCACAACATAGCCTATGACGCTCTCGGGGTCCAGACGTGTGACTGTGCAAAATTTTGTAGCTGTAGCTGCGACGCCTCCAACACTTCCTTTCACTTTTTTCCCCATTATGTAGATAGGGGCAAAATTGTTTGGTGAATTGGAACGCGCGGGGTTAAAATTTCACCTCACAACATAGCCTATGACGCTCTCGGGGTCCAGACGTGTGAATGTGCAAAATTTGGTGGCTGTAGCTGCGACGGTGCAGATGCCAATCCCGGACATACACACATACACACACACACACACACACACACATACACACATTCAGCCTTATATATTAGATATATGTGTATGTACTTTATACAGATATATATATATATATATTTTTTTTTTTTTTTTTTTGCACAAAAAATATTTTTTCTTTTTTTAGCATCAGGTTTTGCCTTCCTTTTTTCTATTTATTAAGGGTTACTATTTTATACATATTTATGTAATGTCTATAGCAGTATATGCCCTATAGTGCACATCTTTTTAACAATTTTTTATATATTTTTGTATTACCATTTGTTACTGTAATAAATAATAAATTTGAATAATTGCATATCCTAGCCGGGTGGTCCTTCTCTTCTTTTCTTTGGTCCTTGCTTTAGGTTTTTGTGTTCTCTACATATTGAGTGGGCTCCACTTCCTTTGCGTCACACACCTCGTGCACTATACATCTATTTTATAGGAAGTATTTTAGTATCTATATTATTATTTTATTTCTTTATTTTATGTATATCGTTGATATAGTGTATGTGTGTGCCTTTTTGTCTTCCAAATAAGCAGACTGTTCTCTGTAGTCTAACTTGTTTATTGGTAACAGGTATTGAAAATGCGGTAAAACTATAAGAATACAAATGATATGGATAAGTAGTGGGCCAAATAATAGCACAGCTGACACTTTACAACTAACAACGAAAGTATACAGTATGATGCAACTTGTGTATATGACTACATATAATAAGTCTCTGATAATCACATTTCTTATGTACTGGCTGCTAAACAGTAATCGCATTCTGTACAACACTACATTGCAAGAACAGGGATAACAATCTTACCGGATAAACTTTACCAGGATGGCAACTAAATGAGGTAGTTCCAACACAGCAGATAAACACGTGTGTCTCGGGAAGTACACAGAGAAAAAATGGAGTTTCCCTATCCCATGATACCTTGGTGCAATCCCTCAATGCAACACTCTAATTATTACTAAAAAACACAGGTTATAAATTTAACCACCACTAGATGGTGCTATAACACAGCAAAAACCAAAACACTAATAGTAGTGAAACTTTAATGCATGAAACGAACTACACTGTCCTATTAGAATGGACAGAACATGCATGCTTAGTTTACTCATTTGTTATGAAAAAATAAAAATACTGCTATCCTTCTAAATAGGAAAACATACATTCAAATATGTCCAAACTGAATGCACGATGTTTTGCTTGATTTTGGCTTTGTACAGTGATGTTAAGCAGGAACATAGGTTTCCCATAAAAAGCAAACAGAACTAAAGTGAGTTCTACTTTTCTCTGTAGCACATGTGGCATCAACATTATGAAAGACAGTAAACATCAGTACTGAGCATTACGTATGTGAATTCAGCTTTGGAGAAAACTAAATCCATTGCTTGATGTTGCAGCTCCACCTGCTTGTAACTGCACCAGTCTGATAGCTTTTCACTGGGCTGAGTGCTCAACACTGCCCTTCCCAACTTTCCTATGCATAGAGAAAAAAACGAGATGTAACCTGACAACTCATTGTGCTGCCAGACAGTGTTGACTTTGATTTTGAGTTTGCACAGTGATATAAAGAAAGCAGCATATCTTAGGGTACAGTTTGATCAAAAGGAAGAGAATCTTAAAAAATATACAAACTTTATGCTGCAAAGGGCCTTGGTAGCTCAGTTGGTAGAGCATCAGACTTTTTTTTTTTTTTTTTTATATGTTTTTATTGAACTTTAACTTATAGGAAGGGAAAGACAGGAAGGAAGGGAAGGGAAAGGGTGGGATTTGAAGAAGGTAAAAAAAAATTGAACCCCTATAGCAATAGGGGAGACAGGCACATATACAATACTTGGTATAAATATAATATCTGGAACTTATATGCAATACCTAAAGGAAAAAGAAAAAAGTTGCTATTGTAAGAGCATCAGACTTTTAATCTGTTCAGGCGCCGTTTAAATTTCATCTTATCACTTTGCTTTGCTAAAATTTCAGCTTGTGCTTTAAGTTAAGTTGCATGATTAGTTCACTCATTTGTTATGAAAAACTAAAAATGCTGCTTTCCTTCTAGATAGGAAAAGATACATTCGAATATGTCCAAACTGAGTGCACAATGCTTTGCTTGATTTTGGCTTTTTACAGTGATATTAGGCAAGAACATATGTTTCCCATAAAAAGCAAGCAGAGACAAAGTGAGTTCTACTTTTCTCTCTAGCACATGTGGCATCAACATTATGAAAGACAGTAAACATCAGTACTGAGCTGTACGTATGTGAATTCAGCTTTGGAGAAAGCTAAATCACTTGCTTGATGTTGCAGCTCCACCTGCTTGTAACTGCACAAGTTTGATAGCTTTTCACTGGGCTGAGTGCTCAACACTGCCCTATCACACTTTCCTATGCATAGAGTAAGAAAAGAGATGTAACCTGACACCTCATTGTGCTGGCAGACAGTGTTGATTTTGAGTTTGCACAGTGATATAAAGAAAGCAGCATATCTTAGGGTACAGTTTGATCAATAGCAGGAGAATCTTAAAAAATGTACAAACTTTATTCTGAACAGGGCCTGGATAGCTCGGTCGGTAGAGCATCAGACTTTTAATCTGAGGGTCCAGAGTTCAAGTCCCTGTTCAGGCGCCTTTTAAATTATATCCAATCACTTTGCTTTGTTTAAATTTCAGCTTGTGCTTTAAGTTAAATTGCATGCTTAGTTCACTTATTTGTTATGAAAAACTAAAAATGCTGCTTTCCTTCTAGATAGGAAAAGATACATTCGAATATGTCCAAACTGAGTGCTCAATGCTTTGTACAGTGATATTAAGCAGGAACATATGTTTCCCATAAAAAGCAAACAGAGCCAAAGTGAGTTCTACTTTTCTCTGTAGCACATGTGGCATCAACATTATGAAAGACAATAAACATCAGTACTGAGCTGTACGTATGTGAATTCAGCTTTGGAGAAAGCTAAATCAATTGCTTGATGTTGCAGCTCCGCCTGCTTGCAACTGCACAAATCTGATAGCTTTTCACTGGGCTGAGTGCTCAACACTGCCCTTTCCCACTTTCCTATGCATAGAGTAAAAAAAGAGATGTAACCTGACAACTCATTGTGCTGGCAAACAGTGTTGATTTTGACTTTTTTACTTAGTTACATCAGGGTTTTTGCTTACTTTTTTCTCTTGTAGGTTTTAGTGTTGATTTTGAGTGTGCACAGTGATAGAAAGAAAGCAGCATATCTTAGGTTACAGTTTGATCAATAGCAAGAGAATCTTAAAAAATGTACAAACTTTATGCTGAACAGGGCCTGGATATCTTGGTCGGTAGAGCATCAGACTTTTAATCTGAGGGTCCAGAGTTCAAGTCCCTGTTCAGGCGCCTTTTAAATTTTATCCAATCACCTTGCTTTGTTTAAATTTCAGCTTGTGCTTTAAGTTAAGTTGCATGCTTAGTTCACTTATTTGTTATGAAAATCTAAAAATGCTGCTTTCCTGCTAGATAGGAAAAGATACATTCGAATATTTCCAAACTGAGTGCACAATGCTTTGCCTGATTTTGGCTTTGTACAGTGATATTAAGCAGGAACATATGTTTCCCATAAAAAGCAAACAGAGCCAAAGTGAGTTCTACTTTTCTCTGTAGCACATGTGGCATCAACATTATGAAAGACAATAAACATCAGTACTGAGCTGTACGTATGTAAATTCAGCTTTGGAGAAAGCTAAATCAATTGCTTGATGTTGTAGCTCCACCTGCTTGTAACTGCACAAGTCTGATAGCTTTTCACTGGGCTGAGTGCTCAAAACTGCCCTTTCCTATGCATGGGAAATATAATAAAATAAAAGACATGTAACCTGACAACTCATTGTGCTGGCAGACAGAGTTGACTTTGATTTTGAGTTTGCACAGTGATATAAAGAATCAGCATATCTTCGGGTACAGTTAGATCAATAGGAAGAGAATCTTAAAAAATGTTCAAACTATATGCTGAACAAGGCCTGGGTAGCTCAGTCGGTAAACCAACAGACTTTTAATTTGAGGGTCCAGGGTTCAAGTCCCTGTTCAGGCGCGTTTTAAATTTCATCCTATCACTTTGCTTTGTTTAAATTTCAGCTTGTGCTTTAAGTTAACTTGCATGCTTAGTTCACTCATTTGTTATGAAAAAATAAAAATGCTGCTTTACTTCTAGGTATGAGAAGGTACATTCGAATATGTCCAAACTGAACGTACGATGCTTTGCTTGATTTTGGCTTTGTACGGTGATATTAAGCAGGAACATATGTTTCCCATAAAAAGCAAGCAGAACCAAAGTGAGTTCTACTTTTCTCTGTAGCACATGTGGCATCAACATTATGAAAGACAGTAAACATCAGTACTGAGCTGTACGTATGTGAATTCAGCTTTGGAGAAAGGTAAATCAATTGCTTGATTTTGCAGCTCTGTTGTGAATTCTGTGGCTGAGTTCACTTCTGTGGTCACAAGTGGTATTGCAGTCTCTGGGCTTCCTCCCTCAGGTGTTTTGGTGAGCTCGTTGGCTGCCTTGCTATTTAGCTCCACCTGAGTCTGTCTTCCTTGCTCCTTGTCAATGTTCCAGTGTTGGATCTGAGCTACTGCATCTTTCCTTGGGCCTGCTGCTCTGCTAGATAAGTGCTTCTAGTTTGTTTTCTGTTTTTTCTGTCCAGCTTGCTATTAACTTTTGCTGGAAGCTCTGAGAAGCAAAGGGGTGCACCGCCGTGCTGTTAGTTCGGCACGGTGGGTCTTTTTGCCCCTTTGCGTGGTTTTCGTTTTAGGGTTTTTTGTAGACTGCATAGTTCTCTTTGCTATCCTCGCTCTGTCTAGAATATCGGGCCTCACTTTGCTGAATCTATTTCATTCCTACGTTTGTCTTTTCATCTTGCTAACAGTCATTATATGTGGGGGGCTGCCTATTCCTTTGGGGTATTTCTCTGAGGTAAGTCAGGCTTGTATTTCTATCTTCAGGCTAGTCAGCTCCTCAGGCAGTGCCGAGTTGCATAGGTAGTTGATAGGCGCAATCCACTGCTGCTTATAGTTGTGTGAGGATAGATCAGGTACTGCAGTCTACAGAGATTCCACGTCTCAGAGCTCGTCCTATTGTTTTTGGTTATTGCCAGATCTCTGTATGTGCGCTGATTACTGCACGCTGTGTTGCCTGATTGCCAGCCATAACATTAACCCCACTAACACAGGAGTATTTTTCTCTGTGCAGATGGCACTTCCGAGCAGCAACTGGCAGTGTTGGAGCCCAGGGTCAATCAGGGTGTAGGCCGAGGCCTAAATGGAGCAAGTTTAATATCTGATGTAATGTCAATGTGGAGGGAGCAGGAGCAATTGCCGGACACACAGAAGGGGAGCAGCTGACGTTACCGAACCCCACTAACACAGGAGCTAGTGTTTTCCTCTGTGCAGACAGCACTTCTGAGCAGCATCTGGCGGTGTTGGAGCCCAGGGAATCCAGGAGAAGCAGAGTGTAGGCAGAGGCCTAATTTGAGCTAGTTTAATATCAGTTGTAGTGTGAGTGTGGATGGAGCAGGAGAAATTGCCGGATACACAGCTGGGGATCAGCTGACGTTACTGAAATCCTATAACATTAGGTCATGTGTTGACTGTGCAGATGGCACTTCTGAGCAGCAACTGGCGGTGTTGGAGCCCAAGGATTACAGTTCAGGTAGTAGAAACATGAACACAAGAGACCTGGATACTG